>NC_139764.1:95807668-96407668 GCF_965231275.1 Zosterops lateralis | reverse complement strand
TTTCACAGAAATATATTGTCCAGTGCTGTGTAGTGTTGGATTTGCACGACATTTCCTGTGTGTGCATTGAACTCCTTTGAGCTCAGACACAGCAGTGTTAGATACAGCCTGCATTCCCCATAAAAATATCTGTAGGGTTAAATCTCTGCCCAGAAACAAGTTTCAGACAGGCAAACAAGGCATGTTCAGGAAAATTTAAACGGATGATGCTCCTAATAAATATCAGCATGAGTTTATATTTCACTTTTATTTTTCTATCATAATTTTACATACTTTATCTTCCACTATGAAGTGGAAGGTAGTCCTGAAACGCCTCTATAGACAACATAATGTGCAGTTGTATGGAACACAGTAATAGCTGATCCAAAGCCCTCATTATTGACATCACTGGCAGAACCACATAGTGAGAAATGGAATTTTTTTGGTACTAACATTGACATTTTCATAACAAAGTTTGGTTGAAGTTATGGCTGACTGGGATGGGATCCTTCACACCCAAGTACTAGTGTGTTTATGGTGGTAATCTTCTTAAAATCACATGCCTCCACAGAAGGTGACACAGTGTCCCACAAGCTGTGCACTACACAGAACTGGCAACAGAGCAAACAGGGTAAATGCAAATTAAATACGATAACAGTAGTTGTGCTTTTCCTAAAGGTGTAGATGACAACATGCCACAGAGGAAGAAAAAGAAACTGTCTGTTACTATTTTTCCAGTCAACACCAGTGGAAGAAAATCAAGTCCTTATTATATTCCCCTGTTTAGCACATTATTACCAATGTTTGTGATGGAAAAGAACAAAACTTCAACTTCTTCCCAGAAAGGAAATAATGAGTGTATCAGTCAAAAGGAAAAACTTGCAAGGGACTAAAATAGTTTACTAGGAGTAAAATAACCCTGCTAATGTTTTGTTCTCCAAACTTCCTAACTCCTTCCTACTCTGACTCTACTTGTCATGTCTGAAATGTCTAGATTTTTCTGTTTTTTAAAGATTATTTCATTAAATCCTTTGACTAAAGAAAAGGTATATCTAGAAGAAGTCCGATTTATTTGAAGTATGCATAATTTATAGAAGTTCAAAATTTGGAATACTTTCCTCAAATAAATACAGATTATTTTTTTTTTCCAAACCTCTAAAATTTAAAAGGTTGGGATTGATAACTCATGGAGATAGAAACAAGGCCATCCAAAAATGTTACAAGAGATCTCATTTCAGAATACTTTATCCTGATAAAAAAAAGTTTCTTTTACCATGCTCCACTATTACAATGAATTAAAAAAGAAGTTTAGAATGTGGAAGCTTTTACTAGCATGTTCAGTGTTAACATTAAAACCATTACATTCCCCATTCCCAGAGCAATAGAATTTATTTTTGCTAATTTTATTATCTGCTACTGCTTTAGGATGATATGCAGATATGTGTACATTGACATCTCACTTTGTTCCATCATATGTTAACAAGAACTGAGAAGAAAGTGAGACACACAGTTCTGGTCTAGTATTTCTGTAGCTCCCAAATAAAATTAATAAAGTACTAAAATACTTTCCTCCCATTCACATAAGCTTGTTTTTAAAAGCTGGAATAGAGATTTTCCTCTTGGCAGTGCTAGTAATGTTAGGACACCCCCTTTGGATAACAACTTTAATTGTATAACCATAACCTTTCACCCCAATTATGTTCAGTCTGTGTTTATTTATTACTGAGGCCTGATGCAATTTTGGTACTGCATGTTTTATTTTGCCTTCCCTTTTTGCCTCAGAAAATATGTAATGCCCCACATACAGAATCATTTAAGATCCCTTGATATTAGTTCTTTCTCTTTGACAAGTCTGAATACAATTAAAGTGCAACAAAGTCCTGAGAAAACTATTTCTTATTCCACTTTTATTTGTTCATCATGATTTTTCTTCTCCTTTGGCTTTGTAATGTCACTTCCCACTTTCCCTCCCTTCTGTGAGAAAAAGCAGCTCTAAAATAATTCTATGAAGACCTACGACTTGCTGAGTAACAGTCATTTTATGTGGTTCCACATGACAAACATAACCCTAGACAGAATAAGATGGATATAGTGCGTGACTTAAAGTCATGCACATTAATTACAGATTTAAACCAAAACAAAACAACTCTTCTCAAAACATGTGGTATTTTCACCTATTCACCAGGCCTAAACTTGATTGCTTGCATCCAGTATTACCCTGACTGACTGCACTGACTTTAATTATGCTGACTTCAATGTAATTGCTGACTGTTTATTTTCCTGAGTTATGGGAAGGCAGTGCATGAACTCAGAACTAGAGAGCTTTAAGTCACTTCTTACTCTCTTCAAAGATGTTTTTGTTACAGCATTTCTAATCTTTTTTGGAGACATCATATAATCTCAGAATACAAGGGAGAAAGAAAATACTTGCTTTCTCAAACTTTAGGCACAATATATAAGATTCTGATGAACAAAACAGAATCACTGTTCCGGTTCTACAATGTTCTGCTATAAGTTGCACCCATTAACCCATTAAGTTAGATTACCCTCAGAGGGCTTTTGCACAGGCACAGCAACTCACAGTTAAGCTGTAAGTAAGGATATTTAGTCCCTAGATCCCAGTTTGTCTAATGTCTGTGTCTACAGGTGTCACACCAAAGACACAGGAAATCCACCTTTTCCAAAAAAGAGAGAGAGAGAGATATTTTTTACTGGATTGTATAAGATGACTCTATTTTGTGCAAACATCACTGATTTCAAAGGCAGAAAAAGAATACTGCCCTGAAGTTATGAAATTGCAGACGTAGTTAACATAATTTTTTTGGCACCAAGTTTAATTCAAAAGGATTAAATAAGTATATTCATAGATTTTTAAACCAATCAAATTTAGAAGCCATTTCCTGCATTAATTTCCCAGCTAACTTAATTATACAGCCCCAGGCTCTGGCTCATGATCAATTAACAGAGCTGTAAAAATCTGGAGCCCAAGACGACCACATATTAATCACCACATCTGATGTAAGGAAAACAGCCTTTTTTGTGGTTTCTGGATTTGCAATCAAACCAGTATCCACAGCTGATATAGCTGTGCTCTGCTTTAAAAAAATATAAGATTTTTTTTAATTAGTATTTCTCATGACTTAGAAAGATGTAGGAAAGATAGATTCTCATATGCAAAGCAGGTTTGAAGAATATTTAATGTACAAGAATGTGTTCATTGTAAACTACTGAGAAAAACTATGCATATCTGCACATCTGGAAGAAAAGACTTCACTAGTACAGCCCACCATATTGTCCCATACTGCAAATGCTTAATTGTTTTCCTCTTTGTGATGCAAAAACTGTTTAGTTCATGCTCTCCCAGAAAGTTAGTTATAACAGCATGAAGAGCAGCTCTGCTCACACATGGGTAACAGCTTGGACACACATTCCCTTTCTGCCCCGCATACATCTCAAGTTCACAGTGCTTTGCTAGGACAATGTGTGCAATTCTTGTTCGGATTTCATTTATCTGTCTCAGCAAGAAACATGTGAGTTTCAAAACAGTCTGCAAGGAATCACACAACAACTGAGACAATCCCGCAGGTTCCCAGTAAATTCAGGTGGATTAAGGCTTTTGCAGAGGGAAGATGCTACCATTAAGCTACAAATGGACTCTTCTATAAATATGTAATAACAGTATAAATAGCTTCAATAACATTTAGGGAGAAGAACACCCAGCCTCTGTGGTGAAAGAACCTTTCTGTGGTCAGGCTGATATACATTGTGAATATGTAATAGCCTGACAACAAAAAACCAATGAAAAAAATCCCCAGAAAGGAGGGGAGGAATTAAATACATGCAAATGAAATTCTAATTATATTGAAGATTACTGAAATTTCAGGAGAATATTCAAAGCCGTATCTTCAAGGCTTTACTGGCAAAATAGCAGGGCCTTTTTAGACTGCTCAGATCGAAAGGTCCTTTGGAAAGTCTTCCACAATTTGCCTCCAAGCAGAGAATCATGCTTGTCATTTGCATACATTTAAATGTTATGTTGAACTGATGCCACAAACACCCTGTAGGGACCAAAGGTGAGCCATTAGAGTAGAACACATTGTTACAGTACAGCTTTTCCCAATTTACTTTGTTAAGGTACTTGGAAATGTCCTGTGCCTTTCTGGAAGGTCAACAGTTACACTTGTATCTGAGAGTCAGGAAACAAATCATTAAGCTACATGCTAAGGTAATTTTCCAGGGTGCACATATACCAGGAATCCTCAATACTTAGGTGGTAAAATACGTGATACCAGATGAAGTTAAGCCCTTCAGAATTAGATGCCTTTATGTTTAACTGTCTTTACTTTTGAACAGGGCTGAAAAAGGAAGCTAAATCTTCTATTTTAAGCAACTATAACATATTAGGAGGATAAGTGGAGCCATGACCTGATGAGATGATTGGCTGATGTCAGCTACCTAGACTTCTGTGAAGCCTTCAACATGGTCCCTTATGACATCCTTATCTCTGTATTGAGGAGATATATATTTGAAGGATCCAGTTTGGTAGATAAGGAATTGGCTGGATGGACACAGCCAGAGGATTGTGTTCAATGGCTCTTTATCCAGGTGGAGGCTGGTACAAACGGTGTCCCTCAGGGCTCTGTCGTGGGACAATGCTCTTCAATATCTTCATCAATGACACAGGCAGTGGCATCGAGTACAGCAAGTTTTCAACTATAATGTCTCATAGAGCAAGAAAAGAGGAAAGAGTCTTGTTTATTTGCATTTTGACAGAGATTTAAGTGGAAAAAACCTGATAAGGACAGGCATCCTGACTGTTAAACCACTAATCCAGATATTCAATGCATTCCCATTTCTAATTTCTCTCTGTGACCTTTTCTCCATGATTTTGTTCTTCTGCCTGTCCTTCATTATCAGCTGTCTCAGTGTTGTCTTTTCTCCATAGTACATTTAAAAACACACCGTATTTTTCTAGTCTACATCTCCATTCTCAGACAACTGAACCCTCTCTGTCAAACACACATAATTACTTTCTTTTTTAAACAATCTGAGAAATTTCTGAACTATCTTCTTTAATCAAATTATAGCCCTACTCCAAATTAATCCTGTATTTACCCTCCAGCAGAAGGAAATTTAAATTCATGGTTTCTGCCAAAGAAGACTTTCAGCCTACATAGATGGGGTAGTCAGCAGTCCCAGCACAAACTCCAGGGCTCGCTCACCTCCTGTCCCTGTGCTGGCACTGGGAGGCCAGACAGACCCTGGGCCTCTAAGAGCATCACACATCTCACAGGTCACTGTTTGACCTCACCCAGGCCAGGGACCATGCTGTGTTTTGGTGTTTCTTTTCAATTCTACCTTTTCCTGTGTGTTATCGGGAACTTCTTCGTTGTGTAAATTTCCTCTATTGGGCTGGTCCTTGCCCAGCAGCAGGGCTGTCTGGGGCCCAGCTGGCCCTGGCTCTGTGGAATGTGGGGGAAGCTTCTGGCAGCTCCTCAGAGAAGCCACCCCTGCAGACCCCCACCCCCTCTGCTTTGCCAGAAAAACACTGAACACAAGTCATTCAAAAAAACATTGCCACAAAAACTCAACACAAGTCATTCAAGGGTAAGAATGTTGCCAAGACATCAATACAGCAGCAGCAATATCACCAACATTTCTGACTTTGTCCTGTGGGCATCTCAGAGCTTCCAAACCTGTGAGATGAATATCCATAACTCATAAAAATATTTTCTTTATTCTCAGTGTATTGCCAAAGGGGTAGAAATTTGGACTGTTTGTGTGGCTATGAATCTGTCATCTCTTAAATTTCAAGCATCTGACTTACTGACCTCAGTAATACATTTTTTAATCTTGTTGTTGTATAATGCATGTGAATTTCACATATCCTAAACATACCTTAATGTCTTCTGTTATCTTCCTTATGCTGCTTTTCATCTGAGATCAAAAGTTATGAGACCTTAGCAAATGCCACGTAAAGATATGGAAGAGTGGGGGCCAAAAGAAAAGTTTGATTGTATGAAAACTGAATTAGAAGATATATTCAAAATATATTGAAAACCTTATGCACTCTAGTTTTGATTTTTTTGGATGTCTGGGGTTTTTTTAAGAATGCTCTCATGAGGTTTTATGTACTCAGTTATCAGGCATCAATTCCTTGCATTCAGTTGGCAAAACAATATGCTCTCGGGTTTAAATGTTGCAGAATTAATTTTTCTGACTCAAATATATGACTTGAGATGAAATAGAATTACTATGAGTTCAGAGTTGTACATATCTGCTTTCAAAATCTATTATTTCTTGGCTTTTTTTAAGGGAAAATGACCAAAGCCACAGGCCTTAGAACAAGACTTCAAACAAAAAGGTAGTAAGCAAGTTTACAATTCTGTTAAGGCAGCTTTTTTTTTTTTTTTTTTTTTTTATGTGTAGAACATCTTACTAATATAAAAGAACCTTGTTTCCAGAGCTTCCATGCCAGTAAAATTAAGTTAGTTTTCTTTGGTTTTAAAGTATCTATGCACAGCACAATCTATTGGTTTAGAGCACAATGCTGCAAACTGCCCTGAACATTGAAATGTAAAAATTGTGATAATAGTATAGTAAGACAGAATATTTTTTGTACAAAGGTAAAATCTTTTAAAAATAGGTTAGAATTAGCATTATTCTACAAATAATATATTTTGTTTTCACATGAATTATTTTTCCTTGTACTTGTTCTGCATCATAAAAACATATAGAAAGCATTATTTTATCATTAAGGAAGAGAACTGGAGTTCAGCAGAAATAATTTTCTGCAATGGACCATTTAAATTATTTTTTTTTCTTCAAAGGTTTTCTTTGATTTTTTTATATATGTATTTACATATTTATGTGTAAATTTACATTCTAAAGATTTTCACTGAAGATTTCATCATGTAACAACTTAGTACAAATTGATTGTTGCATTGTTAACCATAGCTTTAAACAAAAAAACCCAAATTCTTCAATGTGAAAGAAATGAGAGTCTGAAAGAAAAATTAGTCAAACGGTAATACATCACAAGGAAACCCAGCTTAAGATTTGCACAATATCATTTTTTTTCACTTTAAAAGCCATAAAAGACCTTTTAGGGTTAAGAGCATAGTTCTCCAGACTTCTGGTTTTCCATTTCTGAATAGTAGCTTGGGCTTTTTTTCACTTCTTACATTTACAGCTCTAAAACTGATAAAACATACTGTTTCTGGTAATAATGCTTTACATTCCTCTCTAGGGAATGAAAGACAATCTTCAAGGAGTCTCCAAGATCCTAAAAATGGATCAAAAGAAATCCAAGCAATTGAAACAGTAATTCTTGAGCACTCTCCTACTTGTTCCTACTGAAAAGCCTATATATTTTTTATAGTAATCCTTTTACATTCTCTGTATCACTGCAGGTTATTGTGATAACAAATAATGTAGTGTGCTTTTGGTGTTGCTCTGACACTATCTCACTACGCCACATGAAAAGAGTTTTGTAGTACTGCAGCTGTGCCATATTTGCCCCCAAATTCACCTTTACAAAATGGTTTAACTACAAAGAATTCAGCTGTTGAAGATGGATCTCTAAGTGATCTCCCCAGACAGCAAGCCCACAACTATTTTTACCATCACAGTTACCAGTTCCTTGCTCAGCCCTACAAATTAAGAAAGGCACTGTAGAATAGTGGTGGTGCCAAGAAAAGGCTAGAGGGTCATTAGAGCAGGGGAGAAGACAACAAAGTCAAGTAAAAGATCATCTCTGTCCATCACAAGCAGAGATTTTGTGAAATTCTGTTGGCGAAGGGGGAGGCAAGAGGCTGCAAGATGCTGCTGGACAACAGAAATGAGATGGGTAGTGCAATAGTAAAAGTTCCCATTCCAAGAGTGGAGAAAAGACTAGTGAAAAACTGAACATCTAGTGAAGACATCAGTACATACTCCAGAATATGTATCCTGGCTCCAATGACAGATGCTTTGTTGTTAATATATTCATCACATCAAGTTTACTAATTCAA
Organism: Zosterops lateralis; assembly: GCF_965231275.1. NCBI lineage: Eukaryota > Metazoa > Chordata > Aves > Passeriformes > Zosteropidae > Zosterops > Zosterops lateralis. The sequence goes on along the minus strand of NC_139764.1, from coordinate 96,399,677 downwards.
GGATAAATTTGGGCCACTGGTTTTAAGATCCAAAAATTTTCCTGTGCCAAGACTTATGCATAGATATTAAACCCTCAAAAAACATTGCTGCAGAAATAATTCTTTTACTCTATGATTTAATCTTTGTTATTCTTGCTAGCCCTTGCCCCTAGATCATAAATCAGCTAACTCAGTTCTGCATGTCCTCACTGGATTTGTTACAAGTTGGAAAAAGTTTTCTACAGTCTGTTCCAATTACCAAAAGTTCATAAAAAGAAAGGTTAATAATTTACCAAAAGCAATAGCCTTCCATCTCTGCAACTTCACTAAAAACCCTATTTAAAAATTAAGAATTCTAGGATTATACTTGTGTGAAAAAGTTCTACTTAAAATACATTTTTTTTACTATGCCTCTGGCAAAGCAAAACCAAGCAAATATTAAAGAACATATCTATACATAGTTAATGTGATTAATTTCTTAGTGCTGTCATTATTTTGAAGAAATATTTTGTCATAATTTTAAAGAAATATATATTGATTTATAAATGTAGTAGGTTTCTCAAGAACTCTGTATTATCCAGAAAAAAAAAATACTCTTTTATTACTACATCTCTCTCTGAGGATTTAACATAATTTACTAAGACTTACTTTCCATCTGAGCAAAAAGAATGTTAACCAGAGATTCTCAACTCTGAGGCAGAATCCCAGTGAGATTTTCACCACAGAAGTTGACTTTTACACTGTTCATTGCATTTTATGCACTTTAACCATTAAGAACTTCAGAAATAGCATGGAGGGGAATCAAAGTTCTGTTTGGAACACAGCCTTCTTTTAAAATCTCTGGCCACATCTTGACAACATGATCCATATATTTTAGAAAAATAGCTTAAATAGACATTACTTTAAGACTAGAGATTCTTGATTAAAGGTCAAATTAAAGCTGAAGATACAGTTTAATATCAACATCTCACCACTTGCTCATGAGAGTTGGGAAAACCTTTTTTAACTGCCATAGCATTTATTCCATTTGATTTCTATCATCCTGACATTTAAGATAAATTCTCTGGATGAACCTTTCACCATTGTGAGCTGCAACATTATTTGATTCAGAAAACACATTCCTCTGGTTTTATATCTGATCTGGAATAAATCCTCAAGGGACTAGAGGATGAAGATGTGCAGATAGGATACACATAGAAGCCTCTAAAAACAAAATTTGATGAAAGCCGTGCAAAGCATGAGGAAGGAAAGCAGCAGTTACTGGTGTTTCATGTATATGTGTGATCAAAGTCACACATTAGGAGTAAACTACCCATTCAAATGCACACACGCCACAATTTCAAAGGAAGTCAGGAATGCATAGCAGTATTTGAGACCTAAAATGACATATTCCCTCTTACTAATTTTCTTTATAACCCCACCACTCTTAGGATCATAATTGTTTCAAGGTGTAAAAACATGTATAAATGAATATTTTTCTAAAATGAATATAAAATAAATCATATTATGCATACTCTCCTGTTAAACTTAGGCAGATCAAAACCCTGATTGAGTTTTTGAGGTTGATGGAGAATGAGAGAGTTGTAAGTCTGGATTTCAATTGAGACCAGAAATAATTTGCTTACAGAGCTCGCAATTCATATTCTTTCCTGGAGTGTTGCCCATTCTAGGATTTTCACACTTCTCTGGCCCCCACAGAGGATTTGCCAGATGTTCAACAGCCCATCTGTAACACACCTGCTTCACACTGAAGCATTTGGCTTTGTTAAGACCAAAGAATGGGAGTAGATGGGGGGGGGGGAACAGTAGGGAGGAAATTAAGATTCTAGGCACCCTGCTGGGAAACCCAGGTGCATCCAGAAGCTGGAGACAAGGGTTACTGGATGGAAAACTTACTATCTATTGGCATTGCACAGTCAATTCAGAGGAACAGTAGTCTTCAGGACTGGCCCATGACTGGGTAACTCTTGCAAGGAGGAACTGTGGGTTCCACTGTCTCATTTGGGATGTATTTTTGTGCTGTAACAGTGGGTAAATCAACAACTGAGTGAAGGGGTGAAATCCTACTGTCTGTGGAGATCTCCAGACTCTCTCTTGAGTGGAAGAAAAAATGCTGGGTTTTGTCAGTGATGGAGGGTTGGGGTGGAGCATTCTGTGTTTAATGGCCATGATACAGAAACTGGGAACCAAGCCTTAACAAAGACTGGAAAAACATATATATATTTATTTGCTGAAGTTTGAAAGTAAAAGTTTAATATTAGTACTTTTAATTAAATATGCATACTAGCAGAGGAAAAATCCGAATATAAAATATCAGTTAATCTGTTGCAGCATTGTTTAGGAGAAAAAATAGCATTCCAATATTTAAAATGCTAAACATCTGCAGTATTTCCCACCGAAAATAAGCAATTATTTTACAAAAAGCTAAAAAACTGAATACACGATACTGTGATCATGTCTATGTTCAAGATTCCTGTACAGAACCTTCCAGCCCTCCAGGAGATGAGCACTCCCACCCAACTTGGTGTTGTCGGCAAACTGACTGAAGATGCCCTTGATCCTCTCATCCAGATCATTGATAAAAATATTAACCAGAACTGGCCGGTACTGAGCTTTGGGGATCCCCACTAGTGACCAGCCACCAACTGAATGTGGCACCATTCACCAGCCCTCTCTGGGCCTGGCCATCCAGCCAGTTTTAATCCAGCAAAGGGTGCCCCTGTGCAAGCAACGGACTGCCAGCTTCTCCAGGAGTGCTGTGGGAAACAATAACAAAGGCTTTACTGAAGTCCAAACAGACAACATCCACAGCCTTTTCCTTATCCACTAGGCAAGTCACCTGGTACTGAATGGAGATCACACTGGTTAAGCAGAACCTACCTTTCCTAAAACTATCCTGGCTGGGCCTGATCCCTTGGTTTTCCTGTCCATGTTGCATGATGGTACTCAAGATGATTTGCTCAATGACCTTCCCCTGAAGGCATCAAGGTCAGCCTGAGAGGCTGATAGTTCCCTGGATCCTCCTTCTGACCCTTCCTGTTGATGGGTGTCACATTGTCTTAGCTCCAGACCTCTGGAATCTTCCTAATTAACCAGGACTGATGGTAAATGATGAAAAGTGCTTTGGCAGGTTTCTATGCCAGCTCCCTCCACACCCTTGGATGAATCCCTTCTGGGTGTTCCTCTGGTCCAGGGGAATTTTTCACATGCCTCACTGTCCCATTTGTGTGGCCAAAAACTGATGCCTTAGAAAGGCTGGCCTGAAACAGAGACCGGACAGAGCTAGAGAAAAAACTAGGCACTTATTGAAGATCCCTTAAGGTACACCTTGGGCAGGACAAGACCCTGGCCAGGGCTACACCCAAGGTGGACTTAAAATGGTCACAAAATGGACGAGCTGTCACAAGGTCTTCCACTTCTATAAGTTTTGGTCCATTTGCATATTGGGATTTAATTGTCCAATTACAGCTTCAGGTTGTGAGGTCCCATCCTTCTTGTTTCTCCCTTCAGTCCACTGTTGCTTTTGGGCCTGAAAGTTGTCCTCAGTCTTCAGCAGGAAAAGGATTTTTTTTGTCTACCTACTCTGTAAAGAGAGCTTACTGGCACTTAATATGAGACTCAGAACTACACCCCTAGGCAGAACAGAATCTGAAAAACATGAAAGCTCAAACTTAAGGCATCAACCCAATAGACTGGTCTGTGTCTCAGTGACTCAGCAGGTCACTAACTACTTTCTCCTGGATTGCAGGTGGTACATCTCCTCCCCATCCCAGTCTACCCACTCAGCTGAGGATAATCAGCCTTTCAGTTAAAGACTGAGGCAAAGATGTCATTAAGTACCTTAGCCTTTTCCCTAGTTACAGTGTTCTCCCCCACATCCAAAAAAAGAGTGGAGATTTTCCTGGGCTATCCTTTTCTTGTTAATGTCTTTATAAAACATTTTTATTGTCTTTTCAGAGCAATGGCCAGCTGATTTTCTCTAATTTTCTCTCTACATGACCTAACAACATCCTTGTATTCTTGCCTGACCCTTCTTCCAGATGTCATATGTTCTTTTTTCACCTGAATTCCAGCAAAATCTGCCTGCTCAGACAGGGAGCTTTTACTCAAACTCAGGTGAAAAAAGCTTTCCCAACAGCTCATCTTTTGGTACATGTCTTCCTCCTGTGCCTTTAGATTTCCTTCTTCAGTTGTGTCCAGCCTTCCTGGACCCCTTTGTTATTAAGGACAGTTTCTTGGGGACTCTCTGAACCAATGTCCTAAATAGGTCAAAGTCTGCCCTCCAGACAAAGTAGAGGTTTTGTTGACATTTTCCTTACTACAAGAAGAACTGAAAATACTATCATTTGTGGTAGATATGCCCAAGACAGCCTCTGACCACCACAGTTTCCACCAGCCCTTCTCTATTTGTAAAGAGTCAGACCAATTATCTCCTACCTTTACAGGAAGAAAGCATCTCTTCTGTGGCACCTTGGGTGGTCTGTGATTCCCAGTACACTGCCTGCCTGGCACCTCATACAGTGCTACCACTCAGGTCCCTGAACCAAATATTATTCAGAAATACATTTGCATTTTCTACGCTTTTGCTGAGCAACTACAGGGCACGACTTACAAAATTACTCTGATCAAAGATCATGTTATGGACACTCAGAGCAGGAATCACAGGTTACCAGGCTGAGATATCAGCCAGGATATTGGTGCCAGGTTCCTTTTCTAAAAATGAACAACCAAGTGCCTTATCAGTGCTAGAAGTTAGTATTGCAGGATGTTCCATGTGAAAGGGACATGGAAACTTTTTAACTGAAAGGAAAAAAAAAGGAAAAGACTGTAGACTTTGAAATAGAGGCTCTATTTGGCTTTTTATTGATGTACTTAGTCAGGTACATATATACATATATATATGTATTATATACTTTGTTCATAATCTTTAAAAGTAATCCTGCCAGTGAGACAAGATGATTTGTCCAATTAATGTTACTCAGGGAGCAAAGAAAATTTTTGTGTCCTGCCATGACCTGTTTTGCCTTTTGTGTCTGCCTCATTGTAGCTGGGTTCTTTCAGTTAACCAAATACTTGTGGTTCTCCTGCAAAAGAGCCAGGTGGGCTGTGCTGGCAATTAGCCCGGGGAAACATGGACTAATGGCCCAGTAAGTATTAGAAGAGCAGCTGAGAAAAATTGGGACTAGCGTCTATTTGTGAGGCAATGTGTAAAATTCTGGTTTTTTCAAATTTTAGCTGGATTGTTTCATGTGAAAGGAATCAAGGGGAAATGGATCGATACTTTCAGACCCAAGGAAACCACTCATACTAGTCTTTTGAGCAGCTTTGTTCCATTTTTAATTTTTAGCTGTTTAAAATTTTGCTTTGAACAAAGGCAAATGCTGCTCCTTTGTGGAACAAAACAAAACATAATGTTTTAACTAAAGTAGTCCCACTGCTCATGTCAGTCTGATGACAGAATGCAAATATTAAGTAATAAATTGAGATAATCTGGTGATATTAATATTTTTGCTAAAAGCAAATTGTATTTTGGTAAAAGCAAATTTCTAGAGAAATGCTGGCATATTAGTCCCCCACAGGTAACATATGGACTTGACAATTTAATCCTCAAAAATGTAAAAGGAAGCTAGGAGAAAAGACTGGAACATTCTGATACTTCCAAAGATTTATATCTGCTGGACCTTCAACTTAACCAATGACCTTGTAAAAGACACAAGAATGAATAAAATATAATTTATATATTCAAAATACAAGACCTTTACTGTTTGATTACCTTTGAAGAATAGTTTTTAGCTTTAGTCTTTAGCTTTGGGGAAAGATACTCATATGTGTACATGGATAGCTTGCTCATTTTTTCATAGATATCTAGTTTTTCCAGACTTTACAGAGCCTCAATAATACTTTCTCACTAGGAATGATCAGAATAGTGGACAATTATTTAACCAATTAGTACACCAAATTCATCAGGGTCAGGATAAACCAAACATCCTAAGCAACGTAAGGAGAATATTGCATGTAAGTGAAACAGAACATGGAATTCTAAAGATGGCTAGTAGTAAATATATATTTCTATCTAACAACCATCATATCTATTGTCAGACAGTACCACAAAGCTTGAGCCATATAAAGCAATTAAATATAATTGCCAATTAAATATCTAACTCCAAAGTTGCTTCTTTTAATGTTTATGGGTGGTTCCAGAACTTCCTCACAGGAGATAAAATTATGCTTTAAAATATTTTCTCAAAAGGTAAGGTTGATTTTAGGGACACTTACTAGTTAGGAACTGAACAGTTAAAGAATCAAATGAAAAGCATGCAGGAAAAACCTTAATGCTTAAGGCCATCAGCTGAAGTAGGGAAAACAGCCTTATATTTAGCAATATTTTTCTTTAGGTCATTTTTATTCTATCTGGAAACAGTTTACTGTAAAACACCCATCCCAGTTCTTCTCTTTTCCAAGTGATTTTTTTTTTTTTTTTTCTTCAAGATCAGGAAAAACTCCATGTCTACTGCTCAGCTTTTTTTAAAGAGCTTTTGGCCTCTTCCACTGGGTTGATGTTCTCATCAGGAGGCCAGGTAGGCTTGATCTGTAGCAAAGTAGCATCTTCTGTTTGTTCTCCAGGTAACAAAAACGAGAGTTTGCCTTGTATTACTGCAGTAACAGCTTCCTGTGTGAGTCTCTCAATAGTGATTTTGTAAGGCATTTATATCTGTGAAAGAGATAATCTGAAAAGTGTAATGAAAAACTTTTGTACTATATAAGAAAATATGACTGTCTTATAAATTTGCATAAGTAGTTTTTAATAATGATATATTGAAATATGAATCATCTAAGAATCAAAACCAAGGAAAATCTTACTAAAAATATTATTAAAAACTAAAACAAAAGACTAATAAATAGAAAAATGTATGAAAGAAATATAACATGGAATATATTACAATTATAAAATACATGGAAGGAAGTTCTATAAAACATTAAAGTGAAAAATAGAAGCAAATATCATTAGAAAACTGAGCAGGAAGTGCTCTTTTAAAGAAAGCATGAAATGTTTGGAACTTTCTCTGGTTCAGTCTTCACAAAAAAGCTGTGTTCAGATGCTGAACTTAATAATTGTGAATGAGGACATAGGAATACCAGCCTGAGAATGTAACTATCAATTAAATAAGTTGGATGTATTCGAGTCATTATGACTTGACAAGCATCCTCCCAAAGTACATACAGATTTAGTCAAAGTCTTTTTTATGGGTACAGGAGAAATGAGAGAGGTCTGTGGAAGGTGAACAAGTTCTAGAAAGTCAGAGAACAAGCATAGGAAGTTAAAAGGGACACAGGGAACTACAGAAGAGTCAGCTTTTCTTTGATAGAAAGATAACTGAAGCAAATTATTAAACAATCAATTCATATTCAGCTAAAGACAAAATGCACCAACATGAATTTGTCAAGAATAACTCATGTCATGTAATTCAATTGCTTTGACAGGATAACAAGATCTGAGAAAGTAATAAATGTCAGACTCACATGACACACATAAACCAGCTGGGAAAATATGGTCTGAGTAAAGCTGCTGTAAAATCTTGCCCAGAAAGCTTGATAATCATTTGTTGGAGAATGGATGGAATACTTTACATAATGCCCTCCAGAAGACTGACCTTATATTATTCAGTAGTTTAACTAATAATGTAGGTGTATGTAGAAAGTTAATGAATAACAACAACTTGTGAAGAATTTCATTTCAAAAGGCAAAATTGTGAATTCAAGCTGATCTTGAAAAAATTAAGACACCACAAAGATCTGAATATAGAAATATACCTAATACTAAACAAGGAAAGGGGAAATCAAATGAACAAGGATGAAAAAATTGTTGGGCAGAGATATTTCAGAAAGATGAGATGTTATATCAGAAAGGGGGAAATCTTACTTCTATCAGCATTAATGATACATATGGCACCTGCGAAGCTTGACTGTCACTGTTAGGGCATATTGAAAGGGAGTCCACATCTAGTATTAGTGAAGTCAGTATAAGATGGATTCAACACAATGGGATGCAGAAGAGAACTCCAGATAAAGACAAAAAAAAGGCCAAAAAATATTCTAAGATTTATGAATAATGACTGGAAAAAAATGGTCCATAAAAGAAAGAACTGAGGGCAGAATGTAATATTAAAGTGGTAAATAATGAGTCTTATTCACATATAGTGAATCTGGGACAAGAAATAATTGCTTTCCTTCCAAGCAAAGAAAATTCAAACTTCAAGTATAAAAAATCCTATTATAATGGTTATGCAAAGGACAAAGTTACATTCAAAGGAGTTGAAACCAACACCATAGGAGGCATTTAAAAGATAAGTATATCAAGAACAATTTTAAAAAACAGTTGATTTCCTTGCTCTGACACAGAAAGACTGCTAGATGATGCTTCACCTCCATGTTACTTGGATTTCTTTAACTATATCAGATGCTGCTGGAGTCCATATTTCTTACCTTTTCAGTATTTATTTGTGATTTTTTTCAGACAACCAATGTAGGCTGTTGGTCGACCATTGACCTATTCAACTGGAGGATATTAATAACCATTTAGAAAACCTTGTCTACTTTTCAGACAATAATCTTTTAATATATATAGATAAAGACTGCTTACCTACACACTAGGGAATGCTCTGTTTAAAAATTTATGAAATGACATAGATGTAGAAGTGACATTGCATTCCTGACGAGACTGCAACCTAACCGCTCTGTTGTACAGACAGCAAACAGTGTCTGGAGCCTGAATAAAGTGTATCCTTTGTCTTGAGTTCATCAAGAATTTCCCATTACATGCATGAAACAGTCCTCTAGTTCACTTATAACTACACAAATTTTTAGGGAAAAGTTAAAAACTTAAACTTAGCAAAATAAAACAAAAATCTTAATGAATGACAATAAAACAGGAAATTAAAATGTCAAAACCTATATAAAAAGTACAACCAAGATCAGTCAAAGCCAGAATATATAAAGTTAATGCTGAAACACCTTCCAATGGAGTAACACCTAATAATATTTTTAAAACATGTTTTTAAAGCATTTGTATGTGGTTTAATATATTTCATGTATTTGTGAGTTCAGGGTGGTCGATAGATTTCTAGAAAATCGGTGTAGAATTAAACATTACCTTTATAATTTTCTAAATATGGATTGAGCTCTTGCTGTCCCCCATTTGCTACTGGTCACTAACCAGACAAAGGAAAAACATCTCAAATAGGTAAATGTAACATTTCAGAAAGTCTTTCAATAGTTGATCAATATCAACTGCATGAGTCACATCTATCATGTCTGCAATTCCTCTTTACACTTAAGTCAATGAGTGCTTAAGTCAGACAGAAACCCTCCAGTTTAGGATTTTATGGTCTTTGCTCTACAGGTCCTGGAATGCACTTCCAAACAAATAGATTAATTTAAAACTGGATGAATTCTGTGTGAACAGATGAATTTCACCTGAAACCCTTTGGAATGCACAACCCATCTAAAAATACTCCTTTTTCTCGTCTTTACCAGGATACACACTGTATCCTCACAGTGATGTGTAGAGGTGCCATACAAAATGATGCTGATCTCCTTCCATACACAGTACACAGACAGACCTCGAAAAAAATTGAGTACTTCTGACTGGTAAGGAACATTTTATGCAAGTGTATATGAGATTTGCATTTTCACCATTTCTGTGAGATTACAAGGAATGCTGCGGGGAATAGCGAGTCAAATCCTACTTTTGTAACAGGCAGAATCTATTTATTTTACCAGTCTTCACAAGCAAGACTGCACCCTACAAATTAGTGACTTCAGTGACCTGTGTAAATTTAAGAGTGCCTTCAGGTCAGTAACTCTTCATGTAGTAGACATATGTAAAGCACTGTTCATTCATGCCTAAAACTTGCAGTCTAAACCTGGATCCAATTAGTAATAGCTAAAAGGATTTACTTCTCCAGCTTTTAAAGAAAACGGAACTGAATTTAAAAAATTAAAACTAACAGGAGTAGTAAAAAACCAAAATAAAATCTTTGGTTAATACTGTTCTTCAGGGTGCAAATCAAATAGAAAAAAAGCCCCCAGGAAATTAGAAACATTTGGTACAAATTCAGTTCAGTCCCCTTTTATACAAATCATTAATTATGTACCAAGAGATTACTTTACTCAAAGATTGCAGCCTTAAATAGCAGACTGGACTGGAAATTTTCTCTTAACCAGCACACATGTAATGTTTGGTTTTACTCCAAGGCTGACTTGTAGCCTCTTCTTCCTATGTCCTATTCCAAACATAAAATTATTGAAGCAGTTAACTACATATTAGCAAGTAGCAATCTCTCAAAAAATCAGGAATAGAATGCATTACCTTTTACAACTATAGAGCAGAAGAATGTTACTATGTACTAGTTGTACTATGTACTGCTGATACTGGGGAATCAGTGTAATCACAAAATCTGAGATGCAGCACCTTGTTGACATTTGGGTTGACCATGAAGAAGCTGGAAAACTTGAAGTCTACAGCAGCATATTTCTACACCTTAATTTAGCTCTTGACTTGAATATGCTGGGAAATTGGCCACAAAAGGTTCCTCGTATTTTTCCTCTTGGTATAGTGTGCATTTAGTGACCACAGAGAAGGAGGCTTGGTAATTTCATGTCCTTTTACAAATTTCTCAAGATCTTGATCTCCTGTTTTCTACAAAGGAACCCCAATGACTCAGTCCCTTTGCTCTTGGGAAATTTTTGTAATCAAAATGGGCCAGACTTCACTCCATAGGAATCTGCCCAGCTCTTTCTTCTGGACTTGTTCCTAGTGCTACAATAAAGAGGAAGATTAGCCTGAGGCAGACACCTGGTGTGGAAAATTCAAGTCCACATTCCACTACGAACAAAAAAATTATAAGCTATGAAAACCAGAATTTTATTGTAGGAAACATCCAACCCTCTTCATAATTCTACCTTTTAAATATGACTAATGGAAAATAAGGTGTTCAGACTCCAGTTATTAACAGACGAAATTTGGCCCAGTTAGAAAAAATTCCAACTGAGTTTTCATGTCTTCCTGCACCAAAGGTTTTTAATGAAAGGAGAGTGGATTCTATTTGAAATAAGAATAGGGGAAGTAATTAGGTATATCTATAGTCCATGGAATCACAAACTGATTCAGTTTCAGTTGAAGGATAAGTACAACTAATTCTACAAGAAGTTTCACAGTGTGTGGGGGGAAATTTAATGGGACATCACTAAGAAAGTAAGAACTTTTTTGGTAAAGTCAGCTAAATATGTTGGAAGGAGACACTGTTGTCTCTATTAACCTAGGGCACAAATTATCTCTAATTTATGGTTTACATGATTATTAGAGTTTAGGTGAAGGGATCCAGGTATGGATGGATTTATTTCTATTCCCATCATATTTTGATATAGGGAGAAATTCTAGGAAAAATGATAAAAAAGAGTTAACCAGCAAAGAAAGCTACATCTCGGGAAGCCAGAAAGTGAATGGATAAACAGGATTTCCAGCAGTCAAGCTGAGTTAGACCTTGCAAAGGAAATGAAAACAAGCAGTAAAAGGTTATTTAGCAACACAAATAAAACAAGAGAAGTTGAGCCAGTAAGCAGTGCCAGTGGATTTGAGATTAAGGCTTTATAGGTACAGACCAGAAGCTAACTGGATATTTGACTTCAGGCTTCAAGATGGTAGCTATGACAAAATTAACATGGATAAGAAGTATGAGAATTGGAAAAACAAATTAACACTATGAACTTGCAAATAAAAATCCAATCATAACAACAGATTATTTCTGTCACTTAATATGAATTACTGAAAAACCTCAAATCAAAAAATGCAAATATGATAACAAGAATACATCTTCAGAGGGAACAGAGATTTTACTTTGCCCTGTAAGAACTGAATTGCAGCATAAACTTTCAATTTATTTTGTTCAGGTCTCCAAAAAGCTGTTAAATAATAAGACCTTTCCTTCTAAGAAAGGCCAAAAGAGTCAGCACAATGGAATGATATATTACAAATGTAGATTAGAAATTCTTTCCCTTTTTAGCTTTACTGCACTGCATTATTCTTGAAATATAGCTTTAAATTGTTTCAATTGAATTGAAATAAAATCAGAATTTTGTTTTCTTTCTTATTCATGGGAATTTTGTTTTCAATGGCTGTTTCACTAATAGTACATGAAAAGAATTATGATAAGGAATTGTACCTGTCTAATATCAATGTGAAATGCTTTATATTTTGAAACAAGTTGCATTTTCAAGGGATATGATTTAACAAAGAAGTCATAATTTTTTTCTGGTGACCTTAGTATCATGGAAATTTCAATTAACCTAAGAAATTTGAAAAAAATGACAGCTAATGAACACTAATGCATTTCTTATTTGGAATTAAACAGAAAAATTGTCATATTTCAGTTCCTGTTGGTGTTCACAATGAATTTTCATGGTGGAAATTAAATGGCCTCAAAATTATTTTTCTACTAGAACCCAATAAAAATGGGAGAGATTGCTTTGTATTTCATGAAAAAGTAGTGGAACATCAATATTGCCAAACATAAAAACTAAAACTGGAACTTACTGCATGGGCGTATAAACAAGCTAACACTAACTGCTGCTACAAGAGTAATTTGTCTGAGAAATTTTCTCAGTTCACTTCTCCCAAATGTGTTTGCTACAATACCTTCTCTACAAAAAAAAGATATTAACAAATTTTATGAAAAAAAAAAAAGTCAGAAACCACTATACTAATGTTTAAGTGTAAAAAATATGAAAGTTACCTTCAAAATTGCATCTACAGGGAATTGTCTTGCTGTGCAAAGTGATGTATTAAAAAACCAGTGAAAGTGAAATTAAGCATATGATGATGGACAGATTAGAAAAGTAAAACTGTTTCCTGATGGAGACTTAATTGCATGAAAGATACAGTTAATTCACTGATATATGACTTTACAGACGATAAATGCTCCCTGCAGTAAAATAGACTTATTTTCTGAGAAAAAAAATACAGTAAATATCATCTGGGAAGAGGGAGGAGTATTTATCATAGTCTTCCTTTATTAAATATCTCAAGTCCTTAAAATGAACTATAAGAACGATAACACAACATATTTCTGTTTTTACTGCTATATAAATTAACTCCACTAGAGTTGGAATGAGATTAAGTCTGTCCAGGAGTACATCTCAGCCTTACTCTAGCCATCCACTTTGCAAACTCAAAAACTATGTGTGTATAGCAATACACACACAGAGTTAAAAGTGTTCAAATCATAAAACGATCAAATAACAGTCAAAAACCAATAAAATAGTCAAAGCCTTTATCTTGGTCTGGAGTAATTTCCAGTTTGGCATCTCCTAGAATCAATACATTTATTTTTACATCAAAAAATCAGATTCTTATTATTATTGTTAATTATTTACTCTTGTTAGATATTTATTGATAATTAGATATTTACTGTTACATATTTATTTTTATTAGATATTTTTCTATTGATTGATTTTTATTTACTATTAGACATTTATCTGTTGTTAGTTATTTACTAATTTTAGATACTTATCTGTTATTAAATACCTATTTTTTTAGATATTTATAATAGAAACTTGATAAGATAAAGGACTTGACAAGCTTCTAAAGAGGAGAAATGATGCCTTAAGTTTTAGCTTTCATTATTTTCAGATTCTGTACTGCCTTAGTGTGTGACTCTGAACTTCATATTAACTGTTAGTAAGTTCTCTTCATAGTTTAGTTAAACAAAACAATCCTTTTCCACCTTGAGAACTAATACTGTTGTAGCCTCAGGAGCAAAAAGTGTAAACAACAGTGAATTGAGCAGAGCAAACTGGGAAGATGGGACTTCATAACCTGAAACTGAAATTGGACAATTAACCCCAATATGTAAATGGACTAAAACTTATAAAAGTGTAAAAACTCATGACTGGTCTTCCACCCTGTGTCCATCTTGCATGCATCTTGGGTATAGGCTCGGCCAGGCTCTTGTATTGCCCAAGGTGTGTCCTTCTAAGGCCTTCTAATAAATACCTACTTTATTCCTTTAACTCTGTCTAGCCTTTGTCTAGTCAGTGTCTCAAGGCATCAGTTCAACTATGCAAAACAGAGCACTGAATTTGCTGATGCTTCAGAAGAGGTGCAGATATAAATTACACTGGATGAGAATTATCGCTGATTTTAGACTTCCACGGGTCTTAGCACTGAGGTGCGTAAAGGTTCATAAGATTAGTATCTGAGGTGAAAAGTGAAAGACGTACAACCAAGTCATTTGCACATGTTACAGCAACATGAAGCCAGAGCTAAACAAGCTGGTGTGCTCCTCATTCAAACAGCATACAAAGTAACAGTTGAGAAGGCAGTTCTGTCAGAAATTAGAATCTAACCTCAGTAAAACTGGTTTATTGTTGTTGATGAATACAGAGCTGTTGAACAATACATTCAGTGGAGAAGCAGTAATGCAGAAGTCAGGTATCTTACCTAAGAAAGGAGGAAATAGACCTAGATTGGCATAACTATTGCCAGTCAAGACCATCTTTACTGTTGTGCCTAGGGTGAAAAACCTTCTACACTCCCATATTTTGGCTATCTTAAAACTTATCAGTATGCTGTGAATTCTGGAGAGAAACAAACAGGCAGTGTTGTGACGACTCCCAAGAGAGGACAAGTTTTCAAAGTAAAATCCTAAGGCAAAACTTTTAGGTTAATATTATGTAAATAAGCAATAAAGATTGACTGAGGTTTCAGCAGTAGTGCTCTGTGATTTTGCTTTGAAAGTTTTTGCTTTTTGGAGTTCACTGTAACCTCATTATATTTTGCTGGCACTTTATCCAGGAAAAGCAACAGCTGCATAATACTGATAAACCTTAAGAAGGCCGACATGCGTGATTGTGGTTTGTGTTCCAGTCTAAGTCAACCATATGTAAAAGCTCTAACCTGGCACCATTTGCTGTCATTAAATCTCAAATTCAATCTTGTAATGTAAAATGTAGTTAAGTAAGAATAATCATGCATAAGAGCAAATCTCTAAAGAAAAAATATTTTAAAATATTATTATTTAATTAGTCATACAGTTATTATTATAATATACTTCTATCAATATTGACTGAATGTGAAATCATTGCAAGAGAGTTGACATTGAAAAAAAATCTTTATGCATTGTTTTTTTAGTAGCCACAGAAATAAATAGATGACACTTCTAAAACTGCTTTGAATATATATCAATATATTAACAAAATGGATTGTGACATGAAATGTTTAATCATTCATAAAATCATTGATAATCCTGGTAATATTAAATATTGAAAAAAATATGCTTTTCTGAATATATAATTCCAGAGCAAAACAGTATTCTTTAACTTGAATGTTTTAAACTAAAACACCAAGTAATAATTTTTTATTCTTTGCTGAATCTGCAGGTTATAAAATTCATATTCTCCAATTTTTTTAGCTTCCCAAAATTTTTGGGTGAAGAAGAAAGAAGTCAAAAAGTCCAGTTGTGTACTAGCATTGTCTTATTAAAAATGCTGGGGTAGCTCCAGAATTTCTCCCATTCTCAAGACAGAAGAAATATTAAGGGTGTGATGAGAAATGTAGAATGGAGAGAGACAGATAAAATACCAAGTTTTCCCCATATGCCATTGGCCTGTGGAATTATTACAATATGCAATTCATTGGTTCTAAGACTTCAACACAAGTGAATAGGGATTTTTCACATTTAATTATCATGGACAACTATGACAAAAGAAATTAAAAATACAGGAAAGGACTTGAAGTCTTTTTTTCTCCAAATGTAAACCAATCTCTGATTGAAAAAGACCTCTTGCCTGTAGTGACAGTACTGACTGTATTTGTGACCAACTGTGAGAAGTATCCTTGTGTGTAGTATCAATAATATATTGATTTAGAATAAAGTCTCCAGTATTTGGGATCTTTGAACCTTTGCAAGTTAGATCCTAACTCTACAGAGTTTTGTGCAAAAAGACTGATGGTATCTGTGTCATTTTGAGTCAGCAGGAATGCCAGTTTTGAGACAGAACTGCTAGAGCTTTGTATTTGGATCATAAGAAGACATCCATGAATTCTTGCATTTGACTTTAGAGTTCTAGTTATGATTATTAAAAAATCTTCTAAAAGATAAACCAGAAAAATCATAAAAATCTCAAGGGTAGCTTCAAATACACCAAAGGCAGAGAAAAGGTGTTTGACCTATTGCCAACAATTTTATTTTTTTAAAATTTGAGTTGAACTCAATAAGTCTTTTCTACAAGGCAATTAATTTACCAGGTGTAATGCACCCCACACCCCCGCAGGTGCTTCCAAATAGGGAAAGAGTTTCAGTTTACCTCTGACATTTTATGAAGTTTACCTAGGAACTTCCATACTCTTCTGACAGAGATTGGCTCCGAGCCAGCCCCGAAGTGTGGATTGGACTCTAAGAATGTAACCCAAAGTCTTTTGCTATTCTCATTGAGCCAAGGGCCAAAAAGCCCACCTAAGCTGTTAAGTACTAAAAAGAGAGAACAAAGAAACTCGAGGCTTTTCAAGACGTTGTAGCAGGGTGTCTGAGGTTTCTCAGGCGCCTGTGCGCAGCAAATTATTTGCTGTCTGTAACATTTGTTATTTTGTTATTTTTCCCTTATTAAACCTTCTGATTTACAAAACACCTTAGAAGAGCAGTCTCACTCAAATTAATTATAGCCATTTTTCTGCCAGGCTGGCCCTCAGACTGTGGGTAAAACCCACAATCAGGATTGCTGTCAAGTATTTCAGGTTTGCCGAATGTTTAAACCTAATCTCTGCACTAAAAGAATTCCTTTGTCTTCAAGGATTTACTCTCTAGCAGACAAGTGTGATATATAATTCATCCCACACTGATTTCTTTTCCTGTTGCGTGAATTTTTTTACTTTGTATTTACAGACAGGCCTGATGAAATGTAGTCACATAATGCAGCATTCCAACTCCAGTGATCAAGTACAAATACTCCAGAGAAGTCTTACTTGGGAGATGCAGAAAGATTCCAAAATTATATATTTCTAATTTCTTTGCAGCTTAGTCATCAATATAGAGCCTGAAAAAAACCCCAAAATTTAATAAATCATACAAAATGTTAATCAGACTAATGATCAGTTTGGATAATTCTGAAATTCTTGCTCACAAAGTTTCCATTTCAGGGAATTCACCACTTATTTGCATGTTTATACCAAAAACTAAACACTTCATTTATCAGCCCTAAATTTTCTACTTCTTTAGCTTTAGTAAACGTCCCATTGTTGTTAGATTTCAGAAAAAAAATTGCTATATTTTGTTGTTATCCCACTAAATACTGAATTTCTTTCTAAAGTGTGTGACTAGAAATGCTTTATTTTTTTTCTTTTTCTTTGAAGCTTGTTCATACTGCATACACACCTTTTAGGAGAGCTGTATTTCCAATCTTTCCTTCAGTCTTGGGATCCCAATGCAGTGTGAATAAACAGTAGCTCTATTTTTATAGAAAATATATATGTGCTCTGATTTTTACAGAAAAATAGAATTAAGATATGGACTATTGCCATCCATGGGATTACGGTTTCTAAAACAAATAAAATGTAGATTCTGGAAATTCTGAATTACATTTCTATCCAAGAAAATGTCCAAGAGACATATGTCTTTCCCTCAATGTCCTTTACTAGTCACAGATGTGGCCTCCTGCATATTTCTGCTGCTTTTGAGACACAGAGATCAGATATATTGCAGACACCTAATGGTGTCAAAGTGTTCATAAGACATAATTCTTTTACAAATTGCTGACTTTGAACATGAAAGAGACTTGTTCTAACCATTTCTAGACAATGGACAATGAGATATCTACATAGACAATGATCTTCAAAGGATAAAAATCCCTCTCAAATGTGATTGAGGGGTTTTGAGGATAAATAAAGTATATGAGGTTAATAAAGTATGCAGATTTTCAAGTGGATTTGATTCAACAAAAAATTACTAGCATTCTTGGATGTAAATCTCCATAAAAAGAATGCAATTTGGGAAACAGACAAAGCTTATATTTGCTACATTTCTGATTCATTGTTGAGCTGGTTTTGCTGGAGAAGTGCACTGAAGTTTAGCTTTGTATAGGGGTCAGCGCTGGCTATAAGTTTGCTGCCTATGGAACTGAAGAGAGTCCTTTAGTGATTCCTGGCCAGCTCTTAGCTCCCTACATGGCATTGCAGTGTCTGATACAGGCAGAGCTAATACAACTAATGATGCTTTTTTTCCTATTTTTCCGAACCTTCCACTAGACCAGGTTGCCCCATTCAACCTGTACCTTGAATACTTAGAGGGATGGGCCATTCACAACTTCTCTGGACAGCCTTTTCCAGTGCCTCACCACCCTCTGAGTAAATCTTCTTCATCTGATATCAATTCCCCTTCTTTTCTAAAATTGTTCTTCCTTGTCCTATCACTAACTGCCCATGCAAAACGTCGCTTGCCATCTTTCTTATAATCTCCATTTAAGTACTGAAAGGCCAAAATTAGGTCTCCCAGAGCCTTCTCTGGCTCTTCTGCAGATTTGTTTGGTATGACCCTGTAGAAAACAAAATTTGATTTCATAAATAGAATGACTCTCAGGAACAAGATTGAATTACAAGATTCCTTAAAGTTCTTTAACAGTGCTACTATGATTGCAGGTGGTCTTAGGGGATTTTAAATGGAAGTGGCTGTAGCTACATGAGGCTGTAACCTTCTCTCACTCAAGCCTTCTCTGTATCCAAGCTAATACCACATTAAGTAATTTTGAGGCCAGTTTATTTTAACCACAGCAGTCAAAACAGCCAAAGTTAAATCAACATGCACCCTTTCTCCATCTGCTTTAAGAATGTCTACACAAAAGATTAGAATGTCTACACAAAAGATTATTTATGTGCCTGAGACGTTCACTTTTTACAACTGTATCAGCTGGCCTAATAAGAGATTTTATTTCTCTCTAAAAACCTTGCAGGTTACTTAGCAGCAGTTGTTCTGTGGCCAATGTAATTAATGAAGTATGTGTTCAGTACAGTTTGGATTTCAGAGTGATCTAAGAAGTGGATTCTCTGATAACCAGTAAAGGATGAATTCAAGCCCTGTTTCTTTTACATAGGAGACCACCTTTCCCAACACTGCTGGAATTTACTGCATTTAAGACCTCTACCTCCATCTCTAAATTTAGCTTCAATCTACAACAAAGCACAAAAGGTGGTGGGCATAAAGATACAAGTAAGTGTGGCAAAAATGCTCCTGAAATAATGTACATGAGTAACACATCTGGTTTTAGTCTGAGGATTTTGATATGACAAACAGAACATGGAATCCACTGACAAGCTTTTGGTCATTTTAGTCAGTGCTTTCTCTATGTGCACTTCTGTGGTGTGTTGACCCTGGCTGAGTGCCAGCTGCCCACCAAAGCCTCTCTATTACTCCTCTCCTCAGCTGGGCAGAGGAGAGGAAGTATAACAAAAGCCTTGTAGGTTGAGATTAGGGCAGGGGGAGACCACTCATCAGTGACCATCATGGGCAAAATAGACTTGAGTGGAGGAAATTAGTTTAATTTATAACCAGTGAAATCAGAGTAGGCCAATGTGAAATAAAACCAAATCTTAAAAGAACTTCCTCCATCCCTCCCTTCTTCCTGGAATAAACTTCACTCCCTATTTTCCCTATTGTACCTTCCTCATACAATGTCTCTACTACCCCTTCCTCCTCAGCAGGAGGTGGATGCCTCACACTCATCTCCTACTCCAGCATGGGTCCCTCATGCGGGACATAGTCCTGCAGGAACAGCTGGTCTAGCATGAGTCTCCCACAAGGTCACAAGTCCTGTCAGCAAACAGCTCCAGCAGTTCCAGAACTCCAGGTTCCTCTCTCCTTGGGCCCACAGATCCTACCAGGGTCCTGCTCAAACATGGGCTTCCCACAGCATCAAGCCCTTTGGGCATCCACCTACTCTGGTGTGGGGTCCTCCCTGGGCTGCAGTTACAGGACCTGCTACCTCATGGACCTCCCTGGGCTGCAGGTGGATTTCTGCTCCCCCAGGGACCTCCCTGGGCTGCAGGGGCACAGCCGCCTCACCTTGGCCTGCACCACGGGCTGCAGGAGAATCCCTGCTCCAGTGCCTGGAGCACCTCCTCATTCTGCACCAACCTTGATGTCCACAGGACTGTATCTCCACAAATTTCACATTTTCACTTCTCTCTCAGCTGCTATTGCAGAGGGGGTTTTACCCCTTTTTAACTATAACATCCCAGGTGTGCTACTACTATTGCTGGTGGGCTTGAAAATGCCTACATAAGTCAAAATCAATCAGCCAGCACAAATGACAGCATTAGTCACTACATGGTCCCCAGAAATAAAACTGTATCTACTTCTCTGGTAGAATTACTCAGTTCCAAGTTTTTTTATTAGAATAGTTTTTCACAAGTCCCAATGACATCTGCATGAGTACACAACTGCAATTGTCCAGCAGTGAAGGTTTTGAGGTGACTTATTTATTAATAATTTTTAACCTGTCAATTCTGTTAAAAATTTCACCAAAAATGTTTGTACATGTCCTGAAAATATGCTAAGTGAATACTGCTTCTCCTGCAAGACACATCTCAACATAACATAAATCAAAAACAGTTCTTTGTGTCTGTACCCTCTAATGAGGAAAAGATTCAAGAGAGATTTTTTCTGGACCTGGGCCATTACTGGCAAGGCAAAAAGCAAGTTATAGTGGCACTGATGAGTAGCCTCTATTCCTTCCTATAGCAAAGTTGTGCCAAATTCATTAATAAAGCATAACAATGGAGAGAGTGGAAGAGTAATGCTTTGAAACAGCTACTGGGAGGTGACTTTTCTCCACTGCAAATCTCTCAGCAGTGTATTTTCCCCAGTTCAACTGATTTAGCAACGATAAGTGCAATAAGACTGATAAGGAAGCCAACTTGTTTTAGAACTCTGAATTTCACTGTTTTGAGGCTGTTGAAATATTTAATGTTCCTTATATATCCCCAAAGTCAAGAACAATTCAACCTGAATGAACTGGAATTCAAGACATGATTTTTTTTAATTGGGCAGTACTTTAATACATCCATCCATTTACATATATATATTCATAAATATATATGTATTTACACAAAATGCAAGTACAGAAATGCATGTGTATATTTTTGTGTGTGTATATTCAAATATATATATATATGTATATGAAATGGAAATAACTTATGAATATAAAAATTAGGAAAATAAAAGTTTGATAAAATAATAATTTATAGTATTCTCAGAAACAGTTAAGTAGCAGACCACGATGCAGTAATTAATACTCCTGATGGACATTAAAAATGTTCCAGGATGAGTGAAAATTTTCAGGGATATTATGAGTGAACAATTTATGAAAGATCTTTCAACTCCAAGGAATTATGAGTTCCAAAGTAATATGGAGAGAAATGCTGATATAAGAAAGAATCAGCTGATAGCCTTACAGCAATTTTAAAAATCAAGATGACTGTCCACTGTACATTACCTTCTGGAAAATCCTATTCTCTACAGTTAAAAAGCACCATTAAATTCTTCTAAAATTAGGTAGTCACTTAAAATTCAGGAAAATTTGCTTTTCTCAGACTTTTCTCAGACTCTGTTTATATAGACAAAGCTTCTTCACAAATCACAATGAGAACAGTGCCAGACACACTTAATGTATGTGATAGCCACATGATGAGCACTGTGGGCAGAAATAGAATTTGTTACAGTGAATTTAACATTTCAGCTACAACTTTCCTTGGAACCAGCTAGAAACTTTTTTTAATGTAATATTAAAAAAAAAAAAAAATTTGGTTGGGTCATGGGAAATGTCAGCCATAATTACTCTAATAAAAAGAAACATTTTTTTAGAAACATAGTATTTCAAAGATCTGATGTAACAAAAGACCAGAAAAAAACATGAGTCTTTATTTTCAAGTGTTGACTTACTGCAGCAGTCTGGTAGTTGTGTCCATCATCAAAATAGAACAGCTTCTGCACTGTTAACTAACCTGGACTTAGATAACTATTAGTGAACTTTCATTATGTATATTGTACTTCAGAGTGTCTGTTACTGCTCCATTAAACAAATTGCTACTTCTGAGTACAACAGCAAAATTAAATGGGGTTGCTGTCGTCATTTGTCACACATGCTTCATAACTAGTTTTGCAATACTACAGCCATGAAGTTAAGGTTTCTTTTTAAAATGGTATATACCCTTGGTGCTGCTGCAATTAGAGCATTGATTTTACACCATTGAGGAATGTACTATGGTTCTTATTGATTTCATTGAGTGCATCAAAAAGGCATTCCTGTTGTAGTAGGTTTCTGAAATCACTAAATATACAGAAAAAATCTTGATAAAGAAAATGTATGGTAGCTATAAACAGTTGAATTGGTCTAACATACTAAATATTCACCTAAAGAAGTTGAAGAATTATCTAGTAGAGCCAAATAATTATCTTTTCTCCCTCCTTTTTCCTTTCCTCCTAAAGAAGTTTTTGTTTTGGTTTTCTTTGTTGTTGTTTTTTGGGTTTTTTGTTTTCTTTTTTTTCTTTCAAATGCAGATGAACACACATAGAATAGGTGTCATCTCAAGGGAAAGATAAAGTAAGACAAAAAATATCCCTTACTTTCTCTCTTCATAATTCACATTAAAAAAATATGCAGTGCTCTGGTAGAGAAGCAAAGAGATATTAACACTAAAAGGAAGTGCACTAAAGTTTTTGAACTTCAGCTATCCCCTAGTAAGTCTCACAATGCCCACAAAATACACACAGATCTTTAAATCAGTGCAGATGCCCAGAGTTTTTAGTCTGTAAGTCACACTGGCTG
The DNA here is from genome assembly GCF_965231275.1 of Zosterops lateralis. Classification (NCBI taxonomy): domain Eukaryota; kingdom Metazoa; phylum Chordata; class Aves; order Passeriformes; family Zosteropidae; genus Zosterops; species Zosterops lateralis. Next base: position 96,376,829 of record NC_139764.1, on the reverse strand, counting down.
TTGATGGAAATAAGGATTTACTGACTTCTGGGTCTAAGCAAGAAAGAAAGTACAATGAAACTAAACCAACACTAAACAGCAGACTTCATGCATACTGTCAGGTAGTCAAAATCTGGTCTAAATGGACCTCTAAGCATTAAACATGAGGAAAAGGATTTTGTCTTACTGTAAAGGCCTTTCTCGAATATTTTCTGCACTGAAGGTTTCATATGGTATAAAAATGCTTGTAATAATAAAACAATGACATCCAATTTTAAATATATTCAGCATGATTTAGTTGAACAAGACACATTCAAGCTCAATTTTTTAATGTGTAATAGTTGGTACTAGTAGCTGAGTACAAAAATTCTGTGCTTCAGTGTTTGAGCAGTGTACAGTGAATGCTGGAGAGAAACCTTTTCACTCAAGAACCAGGCCTAAGACCAGACACTTCACAAACAGGATCTCCATATTCAGGAATCCTAATGAATTCAGGAGCCCTAATAAACTCAGGAGTCGTTCTTTATTCAGGATTCCTGTTCAGGAACTCTAACAAAATGAATGAATCTCTGTGTGACTGTGTGTAAGAGTCAAGGAGCTGCTTGTGTGGACAACTTTCATTCTTTCATTCATGGTATCTGTGTACACATCAAACAGTTCCAAAACAATTTATATTATTTCCCATAATAGTCCTACAACTATTCCAGGTAAAACTGATTTTACAGTCAGTTCCTCACTAAAGTGGTCTGTCTGTTCCTCATAAACATACCTCACAAGAATAAATTTATTAGAAATTTTAAATTATACCCTTCAAAAATGTTAGAATATTCTAGTTCCGAAAACAAATATTACATGGCATCTTTAGGAAAAAAACTACTGCAGACCTTTTACCTCCTTAGGGTAAAGAATTCAAGAACAAGTATTGCTAGTGAAGGCAATAACATGAGTTCTTATAGGAATAAGAAGGATTAGGTGTGGAATTCACTAATAACTCAGAAGTTCCTCTCTGATAATATGAAAAATTGAGTGTCAGAATGTCCTGAGGGTATGGTTGAGGGAAAAGCACACCATATAGACACATAAGCATGTACATATATACACATGTGTGTGTGTGTGTGTGTGTGTGTGTGTGTGTGTGTGTGTGTTTGTGTGTGTGTGTGTTTGTGTGTGTGTGATTGAGCTCTGACATCAGAATTTGCCTTGGTTTTGAACCTCGTTTTCAGAGGAACGGCATTTAACCATTGAATGTGTCATATGTCACTGGTAAATGAAACATTTCAAAACTGTCTCATGCATCTTTTGCTGTTACTTGTACACTTACAGATATACAGGCCTTTTCCCCCTCTCCCTATATATCTTCCAACTCTTCTCAATATTTTACCTTCCTGGTATGTTAGGAGTTAAACATCCTTTATTTATTCACTGTGCATTCTGGTTGTGAGTGTAATGACTGACAGATTGCCTTAATAGACTGGAAGACCTTGCTGGGTTGCTGCCTCAGACAATGATTCTCAAACTCTCTTTTCCTTTTTCTTTTTATTTCTAATTATACATTACTGGAATCACGTTACTATTAAAAGGTTTGTATCTCATTTTAATATAGTAGAAATAAAAGAGCTTGTGATTTCTTGCCTCCAGAACAAATTCATATAATTATAGGCTTACAATTAATGGCTACTGATATAATATCTTTGCATTTTCATGTTGTCTTGACACATGCAGATTTGTATTTGGGAAGCATATACTCAAAATTTTAATAGGCAGGGTGGAGGGATTGAATATTCTTCACATTATGTACTAAAAGAAATTTCCAGCTGTTGGCATTCTGTGAGTACTTGGGCTCTCTCATGTGATTGTATCATGCTGAATTTATTTTGGAAGAATTTCTACTTTAGGGCCTTCTTGGTGTGAAAAAAGACTAAGCCGAAATTTTGCTGTAGTGAAATATTTCCCTAAGCTTCAGGTAAAGAGCAGCATGTGATTTGTAATTATAACCACAGCAATGAGTGCAAGTAGTAGTCAGTTATTACCAGCCATAATTGGTGCACCTTTCATCTCCTGTCAGGCAGAGTGGCACCGATTAGGACCAAAAGACAGCTATCAGCTCCCTCATTTCCAGACTCAAACAAAAGGGAAAGAGGTGCCTGTCTGAGCTGATAGCTTTTGGCCCTTTGATCAGATCCTACCAGAAGTCACCCAGACACAGTAACCTGATTTCTCATCAATGGGCTACCGACTTTGATGTAGGTAAAGTCCTACTGTAAATTGCATTTATGAAGGCAAAACAACAGGACATATTCAAGGAGTATAGTTACTGATTCACATGGAAAAGTTGCTTTGGCATCCTACTTTCTTTGAGGGAGGTAGTAAATAAGTTCTACTAATATTATTGAAAAGCTATTCCTATAAACAACTAGTAACACAGCCCTTCAGAAGGTTGTGTTTGCCCTCCCCAGTGTAACAGGAACTTAGGCATGGTTCAGTGTTTATGAAAGGTCCAAGCAAAATAACAGAAAATCAAATTTACTATTGACGGATGGGGAAAAATTCCCTGCTTGGAAAGAAAACATATTTGGAAAATTCTATTTCTAAATAGTCAGGCAAACAAAGTACATTTCAGAGAAAGACTTTTCAAGTTTTACTTTCTTACACCATAAATCTGCAGTATCAAGTACAGATATGTAAAATGTGTATCAATCATTTTTTTCTTTATTAAGAAGTTTGCCTGGAATTATTCTTTAGTGTTGCTATCACTGTTACAGTGGGCTACAGAAACAACTTCATCGCACATTCAGGAAGATGCTAAACAAGGTTTTGCATGATGTTACTAATAGTTGGAGTCAGTTCTATGAAATCACCCATATTCCATCACTATACAGAGAATTTTGGTATAAAAATTCAAAAGTCTTTCTCTCAATTTCACATACAAATACTATCAATTTAATCTAACAGCTATTATTCTCTTCCTGACAAACAGATACTCTGTATTTTGTAGGAAAAAAAATCTGCTTCAGAGTGGAAGAGTACTGCACTGTATTTCAGCAGTGCTTTGTTTTTTCTTTAATCTGACCTCAAAAGACCTTGGTCAGTGGCATCATGAAATAACCAGTTTTTTGAAGTCTCTAACTAGTTAGAGAGGGAAATAATTTTCTGCTCAGTCTAAACTGTTGAATTAAACATCTATCACAGTTGAGGAAATGTAATAGAGGTACTTTTGTAGTCTAGCATCCTAATTTTTATTTTCCAATTAGAGCGTGATGGGTGGCAGGTTGTATAGAGCAAAATAGCTTTTGTAGCATTATGAATATATTTCTCTGCTAGGAAATATGTTGGCCTGCACAAAATTCCTAAGTTTTAAATAATATATAACCATTTAAACACAAACAAGCTAATACAAACAAACAAAAAGCAGAACTTCAACTCTTTTAAAGGAGAATGAAATTTTGAAAAGGTTAAGAATTCAGTCACGTTTATAAAAATTAAACTCACTTTTGAATTACTTTTTAAATGTAATAAAAATTAATCTAAATCAGTTGACTTATTCTATGTGCTAAGGCTTAGAAACAAGACAGTCTACAGCCGAATACTGCCCTGAGTATTTTTCTTTAATATGTTCTCAGTAAAGAAAATTGAAAGGATGTGGATATAAATAATGGATGCTGAGGATCCAACTAACAGTGACAAAAAGCAATTATATTTAAGGTAAAGTATGGGATAATTTTGAAAATGTTTGAAATTGATTTTAAAGTCATCCATGTATGTATTTGGGCATTTATAAAAGTACTTAAAATATACAAGGCTATAAGACTGGCATCCTCTTCTGGAAACCTAGTCCTCTTCTCTGAATACAAGCCAAATTTTTAAATTGATCAATTCAGATAGGAAACATCTATTTTCTAAAAGACATTAAAACACAGCTGAACTCATTCGCAATAAAGTGTATGGCAGAGGCTTAGGCAGACTTGTCTCCCTCTGTCTGTAGCTCTCCAAGAGCTCATCAGCAGATTTTGCACCAATTCGTATCCAGACATGTAATTCATACATTCAGCTTCATGCTATAGAAACATGTGCTCTGCAACATAATTTTCATGTTATTTGAGATGATGACTAAACTGAAAAATACTGCAGAGTGTCATAATTTGAGGGCCAAAATTCTAAAACATAGAGCCCAGAAGGAACTTACAGACAGGTGCCGTGGTATGTGGTGTCTACTTTAGAACAGACTGTACCCTAAACTATGTGAATGAGTGCCAGTGGATGAATGCCGGCTGTGTTAGAAGTGGTATTCCCTCCATTTAGAGGAATTTTTGGACCACAGGATTCTTGTAAGAAACACCCAAGACATTGAGCAGTTGAATTTTGAAAAGATGGACTTCCATTCTTTTTCGGAAATGAGGAACAACAGCATGGTGACAGTCTGAGTTTGGGTGAATCGGTGTGATATATGCTATCACAGCTCAATAAATTGTATGGAAACCATGAAATGACAGGGAGAATTTAGTTACACTTTTGCAAGGTCCCAAACCACCTACATACTCATATAAGTGGCACATGGAATATTTTTTCATACAGAGTATCAAGCCTCGTTTGTTGTTTTGGAGTGTTGTTTAACAGAATTATTTTTCTGTTTCCACATATGGAACAGACTGGAGACACCCACCAGCCCTTATCTGACTTGCACAGATCTCATTATAAAATACAGCACTGGAGAATTAGAACAGCAGGTTTGCTTACAGCCCTGCCATTTTGGGTCTTTAAAATTTGACTTACATGTTTTAATTGCTGTTTTGAGGATGGTGAACTACCATTGAAAACCTTGTGTTTACTTCCAATATAGATCTTAAAATGTTAGCAATTTGTTTAATTTCTAATTTTAGAAGAATGCTAGTTTCATATCTATAGCCAGATTAATGTAATGAATTATATTGAGTAATGTTGATTGGCTTATTGGACTAGATACACATTATATACACATTTAATTGAAAATTTCAGTCTATGCTAGAACATATTCAAAGGTTGATCTAGATTGCTTGGTGACTTTTCTTAAATATTTAAATAAAAACTTTAGATGTAGTTGCAGCTTCTCATTTCTTTGGTTTGGCTGCAATTTCATTTTCCTCAAATGTTAACCAAGGACATTGAGAAAGATAGAAAAACAAGTGTAAGGATAGGATAAGCTGTCACTTTCTGACTGGTTCTAGGCAGAGATAGAATGTTAGTTTTCCTTTTCATTTGCCTCCTACTATCCAGTTGTTCTAAAAGAAAAGGGAATGAGTAAAGGACCTAAACAAATAATATAATTTCTGTATAGAGAGGCCAAGAAGCTGGAGATTTTTCTAAGCTTCCAGCTTATAATTTTTGTTTGAGATGTCAGCATTGCAGCTGTATCCTGTTATCTTTCCAGCTAAGTAATATGGTATTACAATTCACTCCTGCTAAAATCACAGGAGTGGTGTATACACTTCATTAAACAAGACTATGCTGTTGTAAATGGCTATAACATAATTTCAGGACTTTAACAGTACAAGGACAAACTAAAGAAAAAACCTACAAAACACCAAACAAAGAATTATAGCTATTCCCAGATATAGAAAATTCTTGGGAGAGAAAGGGTTGGCATACTGGAGAAATGCTAATGCAGTCTGACTTTTTATAACATGAGCTGGCACATAAATTGCAAACAGACCATTGAAAATGCCAATGCCAACAGAGGAGGATACATACCTTATGCATGGACCCTGGTCTGCTCATGTGTTCCCCCTGGGAAACAGTGTTGAGGCTTTGAGGGATAGGAAGTAGCCAGAGTGTAGTCTCCTTGGATTATAACTATCAGCTTCAGTGAGCCAAGGGATTTTTCAGCATGTGTAAGTGAGATAACTCTGTGGTAAAGCCCCATGTTAAATTGTAGATCTCAAAGAAACCATTTATTGTGCAGATCTCATAAATTTGAAACTAGCACCAGTCTTTTCATAGGTTTCTACTAGGGCTAGATGACTGTGTCATTCCATCTTAGTCTGTTTTTCTTGTCTAAAATCAGGCTGTTAGTAGAGCACAAACAATTTAAAGTCTCAGCTTTAAAACTAGAAAAAAAAGCACTTTAAGGATATGACTAATACCCAAGTTCCCTACCAGCTTTCTGGGATTTATTGTTTTCAGTTTTTTCCTAGTTAGATTCCTTGTAAAGATATTTATTTCTGCAGTTACTTGAGGATGTGCAGCTTAAAAGGAGAACCAGTGGCTATCCTGTTAAACAGTGATTCTATCAAGAGTATTCACAGACTCTCTAAGTGAGCAGACTGAGAGTTTGTTGGGTTTGGTTTTTTTTTTTTTTTTTTGTTTTGTTTCTTAAGTAATTAATAATAGCTTTCTCTAAGTAATAGCCATCTTTGGTAGTGCTTGCAACCCCATTAGGTTTCAAGAAAAACATTCTGTCACTTCTGATTTTGACAGGAAACATTTAGCTCTAGCAGAACCCTTGTGGCCCTAACCCCGAATCTGTATGTTAAAGCTATAATGAGACTATGAAAGGCCAAAGGAAGTAAAGAGCCTGTTTCTTTTCTCAATTAAAACCACTTGTATTTTACATAACTCTTAAATTTAGTGAAATTGTTCCCAGCTTGCAACTGCTCAAACAGAAGTATATTCAGACTCCTAATAGCTGGGCTTTGCAGAAGTATACTATGTATGTTTCATCTCTCCTCTTTTAACTCTCCTGTTTTAGTTAGGCAATATATTTCCAGAGTCATGCCAGTCTCATTGATGATACTGGTACATAAACAAAGTAGATGTTTGGGCAGAAAACCTGAAAAACTCTCAAAAGAAAATTTTGAGTCCTATCCAGCTAAAAACATCTGTGGTCTTAGAGGTTATGCAAGGCCCTGGCTACAGATGCTGGCTGTTCAACAAGTCACAATATTCAGACACAGGTTGGCCTCCAGTGTAAGGTCAAATAAAAGTGTCTCTGTGTGTGGTGGAGAAAGTTTAGCAAATGTGAAGGAAAGTAAAATCAGAAAACTTCTGTTTATATCCTGGTGATCCAGATAAAATTAAAAACTCTTTGTTCTAGACCCTCTATAAGACAGAGTATAACCACGTATTGGATCACTTTACAGTTAAGATATATAATATCATAGCCAAAAACTTTTAAAAGTATTTATTCTCACAGCATTCTCATTAGGTATAGGAACCTAAAAGAAGTCTCCAAAGTCCAAATATCCACCAAATATCCAAAGTCACATCCACCTTGAGGCATTTGTCTAAAGTGAAGAAGACAGGAATCTTTGCACCCAATGAACAGTCAGTGGTTCAGCCCATCTGAATTTCCCTGACCTCGTAGAAGTGTTTGGGGTTTTTTCTCCATTGACAATCTAATCTTCCATTACTGCCTACATTTAATGTGAGGAATCCAGACATTAGTGATTTTCCCATAATTTCACCAGCTATAGGAGACACTAGAGCTGAACAGGAATGACAGCCAAATCTCCTAGGTCTCAGGCTGTAATTACAGAAATGTCCTACTATTCATCTTCCCTCTAGACATGATGGGTGGGGAGAATCAAATAAGAATGGAATTGTGATGACTATCCTAAATGACCCACATCCTATCTGACACAAATATGTGTTCTGCTGGCTTTCTTGTTTCTTCCACATATGAATTGGCATTTCTTATATTTTATTCAATGTCAGAAGCTTATTTGTTCTTTTTACTTCTTATTGACCAATTAAGGCTACATAATCTGTTGGGGGCCACAGCATCTCTTTGAGGGTGTTTCTGGAATCTTCTTTCACATCCAGTAATTTCTGTCCAGAGTTTTCTTCAGGTTCTGTCTGGTTTTTTGAAGCAGTAACACACATATGAAATATTCCCATGACTCCCTCTCTGGGATGAGAGCTCATTTTGATATCTGTAATACAATAGTTTTGTAAGGATTTGTAATATAAGAGCGTAAGTGCCATGCATAGCAAAGAAATCCATTTTAAGTGTAGGAAACACAGAAAAGAGTTTGATGTAAACACATGTTTTCTATGGTCCAAGCTCCCATGCTGGGAGCCACCAAGTCATAGCAGAATATAAATTGCAAAGAGAGCATCTATTCTTTTGTTCCAAGCTGCTATGATCTTGGTTGTGGATTTGGTTTACATGATTTCCTTACATTTTTCCAGATTAATGGTGTTTATGACACTTTACCTTAGCTTCTAAAATTAAACACTCGAAGTCTAAATAAGTCATTCTATGTTCCGTACTCACTGTCCAGGAATGGACATTTGTGGGTGGTGACGCACTATTGCCTTTTCTTTAAATCTATGTTGGCAAATTGTCTCCAGATGTCTATATCTTTTTAGGTCTATATAGGGCCTATATACATTTGCCACACAAGGCAGAGTGCAGTTCACCCCAGTACATCAGGATCTGGACTTCTAATATCTGTCCAAGACAGAGGAGACACATAGAAACATAAGCAGACACCACATGTCACTGTTATTTCTGTTATCAACTAAGTTGAACTGTCTTCTCAAGATACACTGACAACTTTGAGACTATCTCCAGTGACTTGCTCAATAAAACTGGACAGGAACAATGGCAGCACAGGACTTATCAGAATATCCTGACAGATATATATGGTATTTTGATATTTTAAATGCGCTGAGATGTTTTTCCTTGGAAAAATATAATTAAAGCATTGAATCTCACAACTCAAGATGGAGGAGCCAGAAAATAAAGGAAGATTTCCAATCCTTTTACCAGATCCTTGAATGCTGACTTGAAAAAAAATTAAGATCTCTGTTGACTCCTCATACATTTTTAATATGCACATTTCTTTGGAAAGAAAACATGCTGGGCAACTGCCTGTTATGCAACACACACACATCACAACTGAAGATTTGTTTGTCCTAAAAGCTGGATCTGGATCAGCTGAGAACAGAAAGGTGTTAAAACAGTAAATAGTTTCCTAATTAACATATTTATGGGATTACTGGAGCCCAGAAAACCTACAGGAAACTTGAAAAGTACAGATTTGACCAGATTTGAGTAGTAGAGATTTTTCACTTTTGAAATAAGGTTTCCTGTTATGCATGACTGAATTTTTTACAAAAACTTTTAGAAGACATTTCTCTACTTCTTCTCAAGCTTCCCAGCCTCATAATATTTATAACTAGATTCACATCTAGCTGTTCATTTGATATTGTGCTTCTGATTAGACAGGACAGAATTCTTAACTATGCTATACTGACAATGAGGGCTCAATATCTCCTTCTAGTACTATTTTTTCTGAACCTGTGTTCAGTACAGATAGAAATGTTATAAATAGAGTTATGCTTAATAGTAATTTTTTTGCTACTTTTTCATGCTACTGTTATCAACTTCATACGAATTCTCAACATCATTCAAAGTATCTTAAAGCAGAAAACTTGTAACCTCCCAAGCTGTAACCACCTCTCAACCTCTCAACTTTGTAACTATCACTTTATGGCAGACTGTAAACTTATATTCAGCCATACAGACAAAACAAAAGAGTTCTTAGTTTATTATTCAGTTGAAGAAATACAGACAGGATGAACAGTTGGATCATAAGATGGGAACATGCTTCTCTAGAAATCTAACCTGTGCAAAAATATGAGGTACTTCACACAAAACTCAGGAAAAAAAAAAAAAAAAATGTCTACATGTGGACCTTTAAAGAGCCCAATTTTTCTTCTGAAACAATCATAATGCAGACTGAGTTTCTGAAAAGGATTCGGGTTCTGTACTTCAATTTTGACACTACAAAGAACAGCAAACTGCTTTCACATAAACACAGAAAGGAATGGAATGTCAGACTTCTGAATTAACAGACGTTTTAACATCATAACTAACATCATGGTTGATAATTTCAAAGGGAATAAAATATTCTTTTTAAAGTTAACAGTTCCTGTAATGTTCTTATGGAAATGATATAGCATCTGCACTACCCAGATGCTATAAGTCTATGGTGATATCTTCTGCTAGAATGCAACTTTGAAACTCATTGAAGTAATTGTTATTTTTCCAAGATGGAGAAAGAGAGATACTGGATTGTCATCTCTTGTCTTGGAGATATCTTGTACATTTTCTGTTTAACAGTGCCCAGTAAGACACATCAACAGCTTTAGGGACTGGGATAGAGGCCAGTATTCCTCCACAACTTCATTACAGAGAGAGCCTTAAACATGGGTGTGGGAGGAGTGTCACCTCAATTTTATAGTCTTTTCCGCATAAGGGACAGATTTGCCAAGAATGATGGCAACATTCTGGAGTATGCTTTAATCTTTTGTTTAGAGAAGGCTGTGGAAGACTGGACATCATCATCATGTGGGAATTTGGACGCTGCTGCATTGTGTCCAGAGAAGGGCAATGAAACTGATGGAGAGTCTAGAGAGGAAGCCATATGAGGAGCAGCTGAGGGGAGCTGGGATTGTTTAGCCTGCAGAAACGGAGGCTCAAAGGAGACCTTAATGCTCTTTACAGCTGCCTGAAAGGAGGCTGTAACCAGGTGCCACTCAGTCTCTTCTCCCAGGTAACCTGCAACAGGACAAGAGGAAATGATCTCAAGCTCTGAAAGTGTTCTAACAGTGTGTGGCTGTGACACTTGAGGATATGGTTTAGTGGCAGACAAAATGGTGCTACGCCATTGTTTCTACTTTATGATCCTGGAGGTGTTTTCCAGCCTTAATGATTTTCCAATTCCATGTTCAAACCACTTTTGGAGGAAACAACAAGGAAAGACTTAACCCATTTTTTTTCTAACTTTTCATATTTTTATTACTGCTTTTTTTGTTTCTGGGAAAATTAATGTGTATTCTGAAATCTAAGAGAATTACATCTTAGTTCCATGCCTGAGGGTTCTCATTAGGTGCATGTTGGTGGTCTGCTCCCCAGGAGATATGAAAGACACATCACACTAAGGAAACTCTCATTTGATCTGGGCCCTCTAATTTCAGAGGCTCCTGCCAGTGCCTATAAAGATTGATCACCTATCTCAGTCTGAGTGGCCAGGACTGGTTGACTGTTACTAAACAGAGAAATAAACTGTCTTCTAAATACAAATTACTTGAATCAAGCCAAATAACAAGTAGTGAAAATAGAGTTTTGAAGTTTTTTCAGGTCAGAAAATTATTTCTTGTCCTAATATCCTTTGCCTTGGTCACTTTGACCCCACAAATTCATCACTTGAGACTCAACTACAGGAGTTCTTATGTAAGAAGGAAGCCCTATACATAAAAAGATTACATCTAATGCAAGAATAGCAATTTAGCAATGCACCATTGACAGTATATAAAGATTGTTTTGACCTTGGAAAGCCAGCTTGCCAGGGCTCACTGTAGATTCAATAGAGACTGAAATACTGCCTGACATCCCCCTCAATACAATTTCCAAGTTCTTCATTCATTTTTGAAAATTTGACTACCCTTTTACTTCATATTCCAATTCACTGTCTCCATCATAAAAGCCCTGGAACTTCCATAGTATCTGTGCTAAAAAGAGTCTAATCGGATAAATTTCTCCAAAAGTTGGTCAGGAACAAGTGGATTGCCTGTATGAAATTTCAGAGAAATAAAACCTTGTCAAAAGTAAGATTTGAAGGATATTTCACCAAACTGATAGTGAGCACACACCATTGCGACCCTTTCTAGATCATGTTCTGTAACACGTAGAAGTTCTCTCATCAACTATGAATCTGAGGAGAAATACAGGGAGGGAAATATAGTGAAATAGTTTACATCAAACACAGTGAAGAATCATACCCTGCTAATTCAAAAAGTAAATTAACTTAGTGAAGGTTCTGATTTATACATCTTATTCAAAAATGAGCAGCAGTCCCAACCAAGTTAATAGTTTCTATTTCATAACTAGAGCTGTTTAGATTTCAGGTTACTTTTTGTTAATAAGTTGTTCTGTGAAGAAAGTTAGTCTAAAGTCACTGTATCATCCTATTACTGTTGATTCCACAAATAAAACATGACAGAAAAGAACAGAAATACTTCAAATATGGATTAACAAAATGTGAAAACAACACAAAATAAGCTTCAATATCTATTAGATAAAAAAACCCAAGCATCTCTTTCCCCCACAAATAATATTTTACCAAAAGTGTGATTTTATGTAAGAATTTACAGTAAGCATGAACAATGCTTAAAATTTCAGACCATTATTTCACCTCATCCCTAATATTTTTGCAATTCTGTCTAGAGACCTAAACTGTTTCTACCAGCATTTCTGAAAACATATTCAATTAAAACACTTTCTTGCCTTTTTATTTCAGAATCTTGTGAAATCGCTTTTTTTTTTTTTTTTTTTTAAGAAAGCCCTTTGTATTTTAAAAGTGGGAAAAGTTTCTTTTAAAATACTATTTCAAACTTATTTATCATTTTTGTCCAGGGATAACTCTATGTTGGTCTATTTCATATCAGAAAAGCTGAAATATTCGATAACCAGCAAGCAATTTGCATGAAAACTGACTGCAGAAATCATATTCACAGAGCACTGGTACCCAATATTATTTCAGCTTCCCTTTATTCCCATTAGTGATGGGATTTCACTTCTGGTTGTACAGAAAGCTCATTATTCCTTAACCATCAAAACCCCCTTTAATGTAAACAGTGTATAGCCTTTGACCTGTGGTGGTTTGAGAAATAAGATGGATGAACTGCCCTGTGAGACCTCCTACCAATCCTTATTCCACAGCAGAGCAAAGATGTTGCTTCTCACTATATCTGAGAATTTGAAATTGTGAGAGTCATCACCCCCTTTTACCTTACTGCTAAGCTGGACTGTCCTCTTCCAATTTTTCAACACAATGTTAAATTCTCAATGTGTATCTTAAACGGAAATGTTAATTCCTTCATTGTTCTAGCTCTTTCCTAGAGTCCTAGAAGCTCTTTCTTCTCTTTTCCTATCCGGTCCTCCTCCCTGATCTTGAACCAAAAGAGTTTCTTTTAAATATTTGCCTCACGCAACTTTTATACCTTAGAAATGGACAACAACAACTATGAATTTTATGGATTTTTTTCTTCCCTCTGGCACATTTTATTGAAGTCCAGTTTCCTGGGTCTATTTAGGAACTACTGCTCCCAAACTTATTCTGAACTGAAATGAGGAAATACTTTGAGTTGGGGAACCTAAATAATTTCGTGATGCATAGAAACATATCACTAGTTTTAATGAACAGAAAATAGATAGAAAATTGAAATATCAAATAATATGTTATAGATTTTAATAATTACATTCTCCTGAAACTGTGTGTAAACTTTGGTATAAAAAAGGAATTAATTTTAAAGAAGGAATTTCACAACTAAATAAACTGCTCTGACACTGATCATGATCACAACATTTATCAGAAATTTTGTCATTTGTTTGACTAACCTTTTAAATAGCATGTGTAGTTTATTTAATATAAATATTAATGAATGATTGTATATTCAATACTAATTAAACAATAGGCCATTGCTTGGGGAAATCCCAAAAAAAAACGTATTAACAAGAATGAATGCTGCAATGACACAGGAAAACATACTTAAAGATTGTAAGAGATGAAGAATATGGGCTCTATTTTGGACACCCAGCATTTTAAAGAGGATATTTTACTAATTAGCAAAATAAATAATTTAAATTTCCTTCACTGTGAATCTTCACATTGGGGCAACACTGCACTGAAATATTTCAGGCAGGAAAATATTTTGATTTTTTAGTAAACAGGCAAGGTTCTGTGCATTGTTATGCATGGTCATTATACAATAAATTTCAGTTCTACCTCTTCAAAACTGCAGTTAACCTGAGATTTCTACATGGATTCTGTCTACCATAACAATAACTGTGCTCTTTGGTTTTACTTCACATGGAAGCAGTTTTTAGGGCTGTCAGCTGGTGGGTTTCAGAAAAACAACACAACCTTTGAAGTGCTAAAAAGTATTTGTGGTGAGTATAAGACATATCCCCACCCTCACTTCTCCCAAAAGTAGTTTACCTGCTGTGCCTTTCTGCCACAACTCCATTTTCTCTATATCTGGATCCAGAATAGTACAGACCCAGAACTCTACAGACCCTGTAAGAAGAGGAAAAAAATGTCACAAAAGGATATGAAATATCGTCTGTAGGAGAATGGGCAATAAGTGTTGGTTTGAATTAGAACTGAGATATACCTAAAAAAAAATCACTGAAAAATTATAAAGGATAAAATCCCCAAACAAAAATGGACATTTCTTTACATGATGAATAGTCCAATTGCAATTCATTGTAGTCATTTACATATACTCATGGCATGATTTGCCAAATTTGTGGATGAAGAGTCTATTATGGATACCACTGGTGGCCAGGAAATCCCAAAGACACAAATGATGAAGCCTGGGACAGCACACCTGGGAAATAATGAGAAATTCCTGCTATATTTTTATACTTTTCCCTAAGGGTTTTCTTTCAGGCAGTGCTGGTGATGTGATATAATATGAGCTGGGTGGAGGCTGGTCATGTCCTAGTGTGCCTATTGAGACTCTCCCGTTCTAATCAGATTTGGCCGAATATGCTTTAGGCCGAAAGAGCAAAGTCATTCTCCCTTCACAATCACACCACAGCAATACAAAATTATTAGAGATTTACTGAATGTAATACGAGTACTTCTGCCTTTGCATCTTCTATGGCACATATACATCATCTTCTTGGTCTTAGCTACTGTAAACAGCTAAGTTCTACCCAAAAGTTCTAGCCAAAGGACATTCATGACCTCTTTGAGAACATGAGTCTCAGCTGGCTCATGGAGCCCCTTTCCAATGAACAGGGATTTTCCTACTTTTCTGGAGTATTAATTGTATGTTAATATATATAATTGTATGTTCATCTCAGTTTATTGTTGGAGGAGTCAAATATATGATAGTTCATACTCCAGATACAGCTGTAAAGTCAAGACCTTCTTACCAGGAACTTGTCCTTAAATTTCCTTTATTTTCTAATAGTTCACAAAATAAAAATATAAATTTGCAAATGTATGTTTGTGTAGCCAGGTTTTGGAAGCAAAGGGGCTACATAGGTGACTTCTATGAGAAACTGCCAGAAGATTCCTCCATGTCCAGCAGAAGAATCCCTGCCAGCTCCAAGATGGACATGGCTGCAGGCCAAGGCTGAGCAAGCCAGAAATTATGGTAATGTCTCTGTGATAACACATTTAAAAAGAAAAAGAAGTGATTATGCAGATGCAATTGCAGCCAGAGCAGAGCAGGATGAGAACATGTGAGGGGAACAGCCCTGCAGACACCAGGGTCAGTGCAGAAGGAGGGGCAGGAGGGGCTCCAGGCACCAGAGCTGAGATTCCCCTGCAGCCCATGGCACAGCCCATGGTGAGGCAACTGTGCCCCTGCAGCCCATGGAGAACCACAAGTATGCAGAGATCCACCTGCAGCCCATGGAGAAGACCCACACCAAGTAGGTGGATGCCTGAGAGGAAGCTGTGACCCCTTGGCAAATCTGTGCTGGAGCAGGGTCCTGGCAGGGACCTGCAGATCTGTGGAGAGAGGAGTCTACACTGAAGCAGGTTTGCTGGTGGGACTTGTGACCCCATGGGGGACTGGAACAGCCTGTCTTTAAGTGTCTCACACTGCAGCAGTTTGTGGAGGACTACTTCCTGTGGGATGGCCTCACTTTGGAGAATTTCACAGAGAACTATCTCCAGTGGAAGGGACCCCAGGCTGGATCAAGAGTCCTCCAACTGAGTAGCAGTGGAACAACCTGTGATAAACTGACCATAAACCCCATTCGCTGTCTCCTTGCACCACTGGGGGAGGAAGTAGAGCTGGGAAGAGGAGAGGGGTGGGAGGAAGGTGGTTTTTAAGGTCTTATTTTACTTCTCAGTATCCTGCCCTGATTTTGTTAGTAATAAATTCAATATCTTTCATTTCCATTTGTATTGCCCATGATAGTATTTGGTGAGGCATTTCTCCTGGTCCTTATCTCAACCCATGAACCCTTTGTTCTATTTTC
The DNA here is from genome assembly GCF_965231275.1 of Zosterops lateralis. Lineage (NCBI taxonomy): Eukaryota > Metazoa > Chordata > Aves > Passeriformes > Zosteropidae > Zosterops > Zosterops lateralis. The sequence goes on along the minus strand of NC_139764.1, from coordinate 96,360,865 downwards.
TCTCTCCTGTCCAGCTGCAGCAGGGAGTAGTAGAGTGACTTTGGTCACTTTGGTGCCTGGCATCCAAGTAGCATCAACTCACTAGAGGTCTACAACACCTACATGTCCCCTGTGATACTATAAAAAGATGATATTACTTCAGAACCTATTACACTGATGTATCTTTCTATGTGTTTAATATTCCTAGCACATAAATGCTGTTATGAAGTTATACTGGCAGTAAACTTGAGCCAGCAGGTCCCAAGCTGGCCAATAACTTTATGTAACTCTCAGTGGTATTGCCTATGCTGGAAATAAATTGTAAACCTGGGAACATAATAAAGCTATGTAAAATAATGTGTGGGCTACAGAATGAAGGAGGAAAGATTATGCTCTCCTTGTTTCAGAATACATGAAACACAATGCATCCAGGGCAGATGGAAGAAGAAAAAATAATAACATAGATGAAAAAACTTCTTCTCATGGTAGCAATTAAGATGTGGATTTTTTACCACAGAAAGACTTCAATTTCACAATGTCCAGTACATAGGACATGTACAAATATTTCAGAAATCCAAGGAATCATTATTTTAATTGCAAGGAACATTTTAAAATGGCTACTAAAACATACGTTTCTGAGTTCCAGCCAACTTATAGTTCAGAATGTGTTTGTGTAGAGCAGATAGTTCTTCTGCTGTCTAATGAAGCATCCTTACATTATGTTATAACTCTGGTTCGAGACCAGATAACAAGATACAGATGGGGCAGATTATTCTTACTGTGTAATATAATAGGACTCACCAGAGAATCATAGAATCACTTAAGTTGGAAAAGAACTCTTAAGATTTCCTGCTTACTTCTCCAAGGCTTGAAAACTCAATCACTTTAAGATTGTTGTACACAAGGTGGCCTCTGACCATCATATGACCACCAGTTCTTCTCTGTGCAAAACAGCTCCAGTGAGGAACTTCCTCTGGTTGGCTCACTCACCAGGAGTGTTAGGAACTTATCTTCCACACACTCCAGGAACTTCCTAGACTTTTTTCTCTTTGCTGTGTTTCATCTCTAGCAGATATCTTGCAAGTTTAAGTATCCCAAGAGAACAAGGGCCAATGGTCATGAGACTACACCCAGGTGATCATAGCATATTTCATCTGGCTCTTCATCCTGGCTGGATGGTCTATAACAGATTCCCACTAGGATACCTGCCTTATTGGCCTTTCCCCTGACTCTTACCATAAATATGCAACCCTATCATCACCATTATCAAACTCAAGTCAAAACACTGCCTAACCTATAGGGCTACCCCACCATTTCTCCTTCCTTGTCTATTCCTTCTGAATAATTTATAAGCCATCTATTGCAGGACTACAGTCATGCAGGTTTTTCCATCATGTTTCCATGATTGCAAATTTGTCTCAGTTTTCCAGTTGGATGGTGGCATCCTCCTGTTTGTTGCCCATGCACTATGTTGGTGTGGGTGCTCTTCAGTTAGGTTGTTGATCCCGCCACCTTACAAGGGGAAAAAGCCATGAGAATTCTAAGGCACTTCTGTGATTTCTGTCTCATCAGTAACCCTTGTGTCTTTGCTGACACATAAATCTCCATCCCCTACCTCTACTGAGATGGCAGATTGAAGGACCTTGCTGGTACACCGTCCCTCAAATATTCACCTGGTGACCCCAGGCTAATCTCTAGGGAGCCTGATTTTTTCCCCTTTCCCCCTCCCAATCTAGTTTAAAGCTTTTTCTATGATACTTGCCAAGTCCCATGCAAAGATTCTTTTGAGTTTTTGAGACTAGTATACCCTGTGCGTTATTAGCAGGCCTGGTGTCTTTTAAACTGACCCATGATCAAAAAACCACCAAATTCTACTGATGACACCAGGCTCAGAGCCAGGCATTTATTTGCTGTCTCTTCCTGGTTTTTCACTCATCATTCCCTGCCATTGGAAGAATAGAGAACTCCTGTGCTCCTATTCTCTTGGCTCATCATCCCAAGGCCCTGAGATATCTCTTGATTGCCCTTCTTGTACAACCATCTCAGCTCACCTGAAAAAATCCCAATGGATCCAAGACGTGTATCAGCGTAGGAAGCTTTGTCTTCATGTCTTTATGTATCTCTCTGTCACACTCCCTGATACTCCTCAGTCAAGTCTTCTCCTCCCACAGCTCTGTCAGCAAGAGAAGGGTTCCTCCACCCAGGAATGCCTGGCACAGGGCTGCTCTCTGCTGCTGGCTGTGCTGACAGCAGGCTGGGCTCACCCTGCAGAGCTCTGCATGAGGAACTGCGTTTGTTGTGGCAGGCACATGTTGCAGCCCACTGATCTGCAGGGTGCCACAACCTTCCTGAAGGAAGTGTCTTTAGAAAGACATTCCTTGTGTCTGGTGCACAGCCATTCCCCAGCTCAGTTGTGATAGCTGCTAAAGCAGCAGAGTGGCAGGGCTTCCTCAGGCAACACAGGAACAAAGGAACAGGACCCCATCTTCTGGTCTCAGGAGCTTTATTTCCCAGGAAGTGGCAACCAAAAGACCCTGAGGTCTCAAGGTAACTGGGTTTTATAGAGGATTGAGGAGGTGGAGTTAACAACTTGAGCCAATGGAGGAAGGAATTGAGGAAACAACTAATTACGGAATGGATCCAAAATGCATCAGTCAGGGGGGGTAAAAACAGGAACTAGGGTAACAACAAATCAGGAACAAGGTATTACCATAGGACCAAAGGCTCATGGGATTGTACAGTTTTCTGCTCACCATAAGCACCAGGGAAATCTCTTTGGGAGATTTCCTAGGGAGGGAACACAATTGCTTTGAAAGTGTCTTAGAGGCTGCAAACCCGCCATGGAGCACAACCTCCTTTGTGGTGGCCTTAGGCATCACCACAGGCACAGAGATTAGAGAGGTCATGGCCTTCTGCCAGGCAGATACCTCTGCTCTCTGGTAAAACCAGTAAAGTTCTCTGGTTGCCTGCCCTGGTCATGGTGCTCTCCAGGGACTGCTTTACACCTGTGTGGGGCCTTGGTCACCATTGTTCCTGATCCCACTCATGTCCCATCAGCCACTTCCAGTAGAGCTGTGGGGCCTTGGCTCCACTTGAGGCTTCTCTGTTCAGGAAACCCCCTTTGGCATCACACTGGAGCTGGAGAGCTCTGCTGCTGATTGTGCCAGCACCAGAGCTGCTCACCCCAGTGTACGAGTGACAGAGAAAAACTGTCAAACTTGTCCCAACATATCTAATATGTAATGATGTACCCATAATACAAATCTGAGTTAGCTTAGCTATTTCTAATTCTAGTCTCTGACTTCAAACCAACCTCTGTTTATATTTTTATTAGAGCTAGCCAGTATGTTACTGGGGGAGGTTCAGTGAAATGGCTATATTCCCTCCTACCATCCTTCTCCCAGGAGCATGGACAGGTTTTGAGTGAGAAAATGAAGAACAAGCAGAGAAGCAAATCTCCAAAGGATTTGTTGAGATAAAATACACCTTGAGACCACATTTTAGTTTTGACTTTATTTGTGAACCACAAGGCATCCCTACATACAAGAGCATGCTTTCTTGGCCATGTGAGTAAAAGATAAGGAAATTATATTCATATACTCTCCAAAACCACGATCCTTGCCAGTGACAAGAGGCCTAAAATTAATCCCTGGCCAGTTCTTCCATTAAAAACATCTTACTACTGGTGGGATAGTAGGGGAAGAATAAGAAGAAATTTGCAAACCTTGTCTTACTTTCCTTTCCAGAAACGTCTCATATCCACCCATGTGTAAGGACAGAATTTTTATTTCATCCTTAGTTGAAAGTTCAGAACAATGTACATCTCCTGCACACAAATATGTGTTAGGCACTCATGGTTAGAAGGTTTGGCTGTGTGTCCCTGTCATTTGCTGCAGCTCCATTAATTTAAAAATGCAGAATTATATATATATATATATATATATATATATAAAAGCTCTTCCATCTTACACCAGGTATTGCCAAGTAATTCCTGATGGGTAATAAAAACTGCAAAAATACATTTTTGACTGGATATTGATTAAGTTTTCAGAAAAGGAAAATATAAGAATTTTATTTCTGTGTGCACAGGTGTACTCAGATGTACAAGAAAATTGAAGTTTAAAGGCAATATTGGAAATTATTTGAGCAGGTTTAAGATGCTCCTGAGGATAAAATAATTGACAAAATTACTTGGGAGTCTGTTTTTTATTTAAAAATCCAGTTTCTATGACCTAGGTCCACCAGTACACCTTAAAAGGGAAAGCAGAATTTAAAAACCATGTTTGTGTCATTTTTAACCATAACACATGTAGAACTCTTATTTTCCAACAAGGCTTTCCAAACAAAGCAGCACAGTTTAAAAAAAAAAAAAAAAAAAAAAAGGCCAGAAAAACCATCTCCTCTATAAATATAACATTTAGAATGCCTAATCTTGATCTGTATTGACTGTAACTATATCAGCTTTGCTGGAGTTTCACAGCAACAGTGTATTTTTCCTGTTGTGTTCTAGTTCTTCCACTGCTAAATTTGTAGAGATGATCTGATTTTCAGTAAGAACAGAAAGGACATCTTACATAATCTGTTATATTTTTATAGAAGTACCTTTTTACCTTTGAATGTAAGTTTTGCACTAGTTTGAGGAGAGTAATCTTGCATCATAAAATTAATGGAATACCTATAAATGTATATAACCATAGAGAAAGATGTATTTAAGTGAAATACACTAAATATATTTTATGGCAGATGAAGAAATTAATACAAAATATATGATACTGTCTCATTAGTGTTAACTTGATGCAAATGAAAACAATTTGGAATCGTTTTAAATATATTTTTATTTGGAAGATATAGTATATGCATCATTACAGAGCTGCAGATTTTCCGAATACAAACATCATCATTCTAATTCTAATCATATCATTCTTTCGAATCATATTTGTGCACTGTAAAAAAAGACCCAAAAGAGCCCAAACTTGCTTACATGAAGTCAAAGAGCTATTGCTACTTGTTGTTTTTGGAAAAAGTGTGAATTATCTTTCCTTTCCACATTGCAAGAATGACTACTCCAAAAAATGACTACTCAGAAATGTAAAATTAATTTTGATTAGAGCAGTCAAACCAGCAAGAGCAGACCACTAAAGAAGACCATCAAAAGAATAGAAATAATTTGTTTATACTTACAATTTTATTCTGAAGAATTCCTCATCTATCTTTGCTGTTATGTATTATTAGAATTATTTTGGTGGTGATCATTTTGTGGGACTACTAAGAGCTTGTTGGAAATGAGGACAATTAAAATTGTTTCTAAAAATACAAAATGTTTCCTTTTTATGTCTTTGTTTCATTGAACTCTATAGGTGAGCTGACTTAGCTAAACATGATTCTTTATGCATTAATAAAAAAATAATTCATCTGAGTCTAGGCAGATCTTGAGCTTTTTCTCCTCATTGGGATATAAAAATTGAAATCCTAGGGGTTAGGATAAATTGAAACTTGAAGAGAGCTCCAAAGCTGAAACTGGAGATAAAGCAGACTATGTTCTACTTCTACCACTGCGACTTTCATCATCTTTCATCATTGTCTTTCTTTTCAGAGTTCTGGAAAGCAGCTAAGCTGGTATCCAGCCAGGAAGGAGAGAGTCTTTGCAGAAAATCAGCACATACTCCAAAGCTAATCTCTTGGAGGGAAACAATAGTGTTATTCTTCAGGGACTATGTATTAGATTATTCAGCAAGATCTGTTTAATTTATCTTTTATGTATTATTCATTAGAAAAAATTCCCACAACATAGCAATAAGAAGGTCAGTATGACAGCCTGGGCCAAAATAAAGGTAATTTTTTTGCTGGGTTATATAGCAAAAAGATGATTAATCAGTGTGACACAAAAGACATAGCTGTATAAGGATGAAGGACAGTGAAACAATTATTGTTAACTAGTAGGGACAGAAGATATAATCATCACTTAAGGATGGTTCTGGTATTCCAGTATACAGTCTTATGATACAGTCTAATGAATTAATGGGCATTAAAAAAACAAAATATCTGCTATGAGTAAGACATAGTACACTTATGTCTTACTCATTTTTAAATTGATATTTGCTCATGGGGTAATGATTATGGAAATTTTTACAGAATCAGAGAGTGGGTCAGGTTGGAAGGGACCACAGTGAGTCATCTAGTCCAACCTCCCTGCTTCAAGGATTGTGTCCAGATGGTTCTTGAATATCTCCAGTGAAGGAGAATGCACAACCTCTCTGGGCAATCTGTCCCAGTGCTCAGTCACCTGCACAGTGAAGAACTTCTTCCTCATGTTCAATGGGAGTTTCCTGCACAACAGTTTCTGCCCGTTGCCTCTTGTTCTACTGCTTGGCACCACCCAGAAGAGCCTGGTCCATCCTCTGACAGTCCAGCTATTTGTGCACATTGTCATCTTCCCTCTCAGTTGTCTCTCCTCAAGGCTGAACAGGCCCAGCTCCCTCAGCCTTTCCTCATAAGAGAGATGCTCCAGTCCCTTAATCATCTTTGCAACCCTCTGCTAGACCCATTCCAAGAACTTCATGGTGCTCCACGTCTCTCTTGTCCTGAGGAGCCCAGAACTGGACACAGTAGCCTAGATAAGGCCCCACTAGGGCTGAGTAGAGTGGCAGCTCCTTTCAGAGACAGCTTCATTTTCCTAATATTCATGTATTGTTCAATTTTTATTAGTAAAAAATTTGCAAGTTTTCTACTTTGCAAGTTTTATCATTTCAGAGGGAAAGAAAGGTGTTGCTGATGTTAACAGTATGGAGATAGAGATTAATTTCTGGTTATATCAGTAGACTAGTAGGTTTGTAATCTCATCTTAAAAACATCACATTGTCTTACTATTGTAGAGCATTTTTCTATTTACTTGTGTTTGAGAGAGTATAGGTCAGTTCCTTCTGAATCTGCTTAAGAACTCAACTTTCAAATAAATCAGGAGTTGTAATTCTCAAAAAATGGAAACTCATCAAAGATTAGAGATAAAGAAATATTTAGATCAAGAGAAAAGGATATGCTTATTGTGCTGAAAAATATATTTGCCTTCCATTTAATTTCAAACCTTTTTTCTACTTACTTCAGAAGAAATTATTAGATATTTACATTTTGCTCATGTTCCTTTTAAAAAAGAGGAATACATTACCATACATTATAAAAAGTTGTCTTAATTTGATTTTATTTATTATCAAAATAAAACTTAGCTATTTCACAGGAATAATTTTCCTATTAATAAAATGACAGTATTTCTCATCATTCATTATGATCCAGTTAAAGAACCTTTGATTATGTGATTTTTTTTTTCTTGCCTCCAGTTAAACAGAAATGCTTCCATAGTCTATAAAGTCTCTTTAGTAAAGTCTCTAAAGTAAATAGGGATTCTTTTTAAAATTATTTATTGGCAGGGAGGATGGATTTAAACTGAACCTCAGTGTGGCTGTTTACCTTCAAATAAAATATTCTCAAATATTCTCAAAAAAATGAGGGATAAAAATGTGTTTTCTTACACTTGCAAATTTAAAAAAATCCACATAAGAAGAAATACTACACTTTTTCTGTGAGGACAATATTAGGGAAATCCAGCAAATTTAAACACAGCAAAAAATTTAAACACATGCTCAGCCAATCTGTACAGGGTATTGAACAGGACTCAAAGAGTCTGTCTTTGAAATTGAAACACTGCCTGATCAAGGACAGCAGCATCCAAATCCTCATTTTCCCATCCAGCATCATTTTGTGCGGTACCTGGATATATAGAGAAAACAAACAAAATAAAACTTGCTAGTCTCAGGGTTCAAGAGGAAAATATGTGATTGGAAATTAAATCAAATGTCTCTGGTCTAAACAAAAAATGAAACCTTTCTCATCAAAACAGAATTTCTAAGAAAGTCTACATGAGCCTGGAACAGGGGCCAAGGAGACAGCAGAGTCTCCGATTTGTATTTCTGCTCAATTTATTTGAGCAGGATCAAATACACTACTGGCAGACCAAACTGTGAACACTTTTAGTGCCCACCTAAATCCTGTTTGCAAGACTCAAGTGAGGCATAGACCTTTACTGGCTGTCAAAACAAAGACAAATTTCATCATTTATGAGTAAACTGAGAAGAAATGCAGTGAAAGACATAAATAATTTTTTTAAGGTCTAGCTTTAAATGCAGGAATGTTTTTACTGAAGTAGGGATTATTGAAGGAGACAAAAAGTTCAACTGAGCAAACACTTCTTAAAAATTAAAACAGTTTTCTGCCTTCTGATTCTTCTAATATTGGTCTCCTATTGTTTCTGCAGAATTTTGAAAACTGATTTCAGTGGCTTACAAATACAAAATATCTGTAACATGGAAATGGATATTGTTTTTCTTTTCTTGGAATTGCCTTTTAGACTACCCGGAATAAGGCTGAATAGTAACAGCAGTATCAATATTAATTATGTTAGCATAGGATTCCAATTCTATAACATTTCATAGGCATCCACAGATCTGTTGGTCATTTCATAGAATCAAGTGGCAATGCATCCCCTGCCCTAAGAAGTTACAAATTGGCAACCTAATTTTTCAGAAGTAATAAGCAATCTGAACAAACAGCAGACACATTCATTTTGCATCCAAATGTTTGCTTTAACATTTTGGCATTAGCAGCCTTGTGCCTGGTGTGTAGCTTGTGAGCTTACATTGCCACTTGTATTTTGTCATTATTTTGTAGTTCTTTGCATGAAAACAAAGGGCAAGAGTTGGTATGAGTAGAATAGGAAATATGAATTTCTGTGTAAATTTTCTGTGTTTATACAAACACATAGAAAACAAGGTAAGTGCATTTTTATAAAGAGCCTCATAACCACTACATGTGTAGTAAGAAAAAAGAAATAAACAAAAAATTAGAAATATCACAAAAAATATTAAACTAGACTGTGTTTTTTCTTTTCTTACCTTGACAACTGAAGACAATCAAAGATCAGCACTACCCACATCCATGCATCCTCCTCAGATTTGGTGACAATCCTGCAGATGATGTCTACTCATACAACAAAAGTTAAGGGCAAACCAAATCCCAGTATTTTTAGTACTTTTTGCCATCTCTTTTAGTAAAGGCTACAATGTTCTACAATTTTATAGAAATTAAATGAGCCATTAGCTCAGTGGACTATACCTGTCAAGGACCACTAAAGACAAAATAGAGCAGATCTAAGAGCTCATGTTTCTCCTCAGGTGCAGACAAAGACTTTGAAGCTGTATTACCAAAGCTGAGTACACACTTTGCTGGGGACTGCTCCTGGCCAACTTCCAAACACTGCCACAGGCGTTCACTCTTGCCCTTCTCACACTGGATGGTGCAAAAATAGGAATAAGGTTTGTAGAAAGGCCTGTAGATGTTGACAATGACAATTTGAAAATGAAAGCAAAACTGTGCACACAAGCAAAGCAGTGAGAGGAATTTGCTCACTAGTTCCTATTAGCCCCTTTCTGTAAAGCAGGGCTTCAGTACACGATTGCTTCAAAGGCAAGAACACAAATGCAAGAGGCACAGACTTTCCCCCTTTCTTCTCCTTTCCCACAACATCTTGTCATACAAAATATCCCTTTGGGTCAGTACAGATCAGCTGCCCCCTCCCAAGTCTTTGCCCACCCCCTCACTAAGAGGAAAGAGGGAGGAGGTAGCAGTGAGGGAAAGGAATCCTTAACTGTGTTCAAGTAATATTTAGCAACAGCCAAAACACTGATGAGGTAAGAGCACTGTCTTAGAAACCAGTCCAAAGCAGAGCACCATATGGGCTGCTATGAAGAAAATTAACTCCATCCCAGCCAGACCTGGCACATATTCTCTGAAACTAGAGGGTATTAAGTTCACCTCTGTGCCCTAAGATGGAAGAAACCTGAATGATCTTGTATAACCATGTCGCCATGCATGAAACAATAGAAAGGGAAGAAGCAAGGCTAAAGAACTCCCAGAGGCCTCCAGCTCCACTGAATGGTTTGAAAAAGTTATTCAAAATTGTGCCCCAAACTGTGCACAAATGTTGTGCTAATGCTCAATGTCTGCTAATTTAGAAAACTGTAAGTCCTCTGTCCAAGAAACCTACTGGCAGCTGTTACAATTTCCCACATTTGTGATAGATCATGAGGCTGTTGAACATAACACTGTAAGGCATTTTTCTTCCAAAAGTATGTCAGGTGTGAGATTCTGGTCTTAAATTAAAGTTGAGATACAGGGAAAAAAATGATTTGTTTTGTTTTTAAAAGAAGTCCTCCTAACTTAACAGCCAGTGGTCCATGAGTGTATTTGTGACCATTGCCCTAGCTGGTCTCATACCACCACAAAAATTTGCTGCTCCTTTTCCCCACATCAACTTCACAGTCCTGCAAACAATTCTTGTTTGATAGTTCTACATCCAACTGGACAACAGCCTCAATGAATTTGGGAAGCTCAGTTATACACATCAGGGCTCCAGTGCAATAGCAAGGAGAGGTAATACAGGAAAGAAATTACACAGGCATAGAAGCAAGGAAAAAGTACTATTAGGGAAAAAGTAAAAAGAAAATATATTTAATTGCTATTTATTTTAATTGCTCAAAAATATTCTAGCTAGCACTTAAAGCAGACAAGCTTCCTGAAACAAGAACAAAAATACCTGAAATACCAAGTAGGCATTCATGTGCAATTAAATATTTCAGTAGTTTCACTTATATTTAGCTCTACAGTGATGCCATCTTTAAATTAAGCCCTTCAAGTTTTATACCTGTAATTCTATATATTTAAATCCTTATATTTAGATAGCAAAGTGCACTGATTAACTTCTGATCTTTCCTTCATCGAGGTGTCACTGCTTTAGCAACAAGATTTTCTGAAAATGTAGCAATTGCTGTGAAGTTATGCTCTGAAAGTTCTTAAAAGTAGAAACTACAAAGACAGGTTTAAACTAGACTGTCCTCTTCTTGCTCTGTTTATTTTGATTGGAAATGCAGCCTGTGTGCATCCTGTGTTGAAATTCAAGCTTTTTATATTTTGACATTTACATCTATTGCTAATGTCAATGGCAGGTGTCATGTTAGGACTTAGGAGTTATATATTTTTACAGCTAGAAAATATACATACTACGGGCTCCTAAAAGTTATTTAGTTTAAATACAAATAATTGCTTCAGTTGTGCTCTGCTCATAAAGTTACTAGTCTTTTCTGTGAAGTAGTAATTTTTACAAAAATAATTATGTCTTACTAATGTAAAGTCAAGTAAGTAATTACATTAAGATTAAAATTTTAACCATCACGAATTTTTCCTGTGTCATAAAGAATAAAAGATTACCCTGTGGAGATAGAGTGATCTAAAGGCTACAGGATTTTCCAAAAATTAGTTTTGTTTGAACTTAGACTTATCTTTTTAAAGAACACCTAGTTACAGCATAAGATTTTTTTATTAATAAGATGAAGAATCCAAGTGCAAAAGCCATGGTAAATTGTTCCAGAGGGAATTCTTCCCTGACTATCAGAAAGTCACAATTCTTTTCTAGTGTGAATTTATCCAATTTCTTCCAAGAGGTAGGTGTTAATATATGTTTGCCTCCTAAATTAAAAGAGGGACTCTAAAAATAACTTCCTTTTACATTCTTCACTGGGCTTGACTAGGTCATACTTCAGACATTAACTTACAGTGAAAACACTGATTTTTGAATTATTTTTTAAAAAACTATCCCCCTTGGGTAATATTTTTCTGCAAATAAGCAGTTTTCCAAGACCTAAGTGGAAAAAGTCCTCATAAACCTGGTCTGATACCATAAGTCACTCTGACTTGAACAGAAGGTTAGAGACCTCCAGTATTAAATTATCTCATGAATAACCTCATGCCCTTTGCCAGTTTTCACAGTGTTGACACCATACTTATCGTGTTTTTATATATATTTATATAATTGACAGCTATTAATTGTCAGTATTTATATTGGACAAATCATTTGAACTAATAGAGAAGAATTAAAAGCTTCATTTCCTTAATTAACACTGGTCTGCTCACTTCAGTGGCAATTTTTTAGACAGCACACTTTTCCAAAATGCATCCTCAAATAAATGAAACTTATAACTCTTCCTTATTTGTAGGAAGGTTAAACACAAACTATGCTACAACCCAACTTGAATCTCCTGGGATATAATAAATGGGATTTAAATTGTAAACAGAGATCTACTCACTTCTTGAAGGGGAAAATTTTTATCCATACATGGTTTTTCACTGACATTGTTCTTACAGAAAAGATTTCTGGACTTCAGATAATAATGAAGTGATTTAACCTCATGAATAGACTGCAAAAGTAAGTCCATATATTTATTATCCCTATCATGACAAAGCTGTAATCTTTTTGTTTTCTATTTAACATTAAGAGTACTAGTTGATAAACAAAAACAAAACACCAAACCTTTAAATAACAAAAACTGAAACCAGAAAGCTAGACATTTTAATAATGGTACACGGTTATCTATTGTTCTAAAAAAGGCTTTAAATCATTCAAAAAAACTATAGTAGAATGATCTGCCTGGGTAAAACTATGTGACCTGCCTGGGCTTTGTAATGGACTATGACTCTCTACTCAAAATGGAGAATAGAATTCAACCATCTTCATCTCTGTGTTCAAAATGTTCCCTGTAAGGTTAAGGTGTAACAGATGATGAAAGCAAATTAATTGACGTTCTACATATTAGCTGCTCCATCAGTAAGGAGGAAATCACAAACATAAGGGATTAAATGAGCAGTGTGATTAAAATGCTGTTCATGTGCTTGGAAAAATCCCAGCAAATTTAGGAAGGTTAGAAGTTTCAAGATTGACTCTATCCTCAGAATAAGGTGGTAAATCACAATATCTGTAAAAGCTGAATGAGCATCCTCAGACTGTTCAGTGCACTGCTAGCAATTTTATAGCACTTTTCAATGAAAGTGCTCCAAGCATTTTAAACAGGACACCCTGTTTCATTAGCCTTATTTTACAGTTTATGGAACAAACATAGTGAAAAAGTGGCAAAAAAATATGATGGGAACAAGATCACTACTGAGCTCTTGCATCTCCAAATTCAGCAACTCTTTATTATACTGTTCTTAGGCTGCCTTTTAGCCATCCTGAAGATGTAGACTGTCCAGAAAAGAGCCATAAAAATTTATGTGCTTCTCTTATGGCTTTAGGAGGATATGTGTGCAGTAGTTTCATTACATATGTGTGCATGGATATGAGAATCCATATCAAAATTGCTGCAGTGATGAGAAGTGGATTTAGTATCAGCTGACCTTCGCTCCTATTTCCCACTCTGGCCCAGTCCCACGCTGAGTGCAGTCAGCACTCTGCAGACACAGCCAGCATACTGCATCTGGCTTTGGGATCCCAGGGTGAGAAGGAAATCACTAAACAGCAGTGGAGGACTAACCAAGATGGTCAGGGATGAGAGCACTTATCCCATGAGGAGAGGCTGAGGTAGCTGTGCTTGTTCAGCTGTCATACTGTAATGGGAAATATTCTGGTTTTATTCAGGAAAATATTACCATACATGCAGGCTTTGTAGAATGTGAAGATCTTGTTAACATCATGATACCATTAATAAATAACCATGTGCATTCCTTTATCTACTTTGCTCATATTGTATAAATTACTATGTCAGCAGTTTTAGCTACTAATGACTGGGTATGCATAAAAAGAAATTTAATGGCACTTAGAGAATCAGAACCCAGAGCTTGGAGCAAGTTTTCTGTTTGCCTGGGAGCAGAGATATTCATTGCAGGGAAAAAAAAAAAAAAACCACATGAGTTTTTTCCCATACGACTGTATTGTTTATAGTCAAAAAAATAAAAGAACAATGCCATACAAGAATTAAAGTGCAGAATTAATAAACTAATGTTTGTTCCATGTTCGACACTGTAAATATTTCAGTGCTATTGAAACTACAAATTTTAAAGCAAACCAGAAAATCTACTCATTTTTACAAATAGCAAATGATAAATATAACACGCAGTAAGTAATTTACAGATTGTATTTAAAATTACATGCTCTACAGCAAAGTGTTTAGAAAGGCATCTATGCAAATCATGTCTAGACCTTAAACTTGAAAATACCTAAGCACAAGTATACCTGTATTTGTGAAAAATTGCTCAAATGAGTCAAGCTATTAAGTTTACAACAACAAACTAAAAAAAAATCTGAGAAAAGCATTTGTATGTAGCAGGAATCAGAAGATAAAGCAATGATATTTTTAGACTGAAAAAACTTAGGTATACACTCCATTAATTTTCATTAAATTCTGCAGAAGTGGAATATCTGTGTGTGGTTTTAGTGTCATGCCTGAAGTCTACACAATTAACAAGTAATAAAAACTTGATATATCACATACTTCTGGAGAAAGTATATTTTCTAAGAGGAAATGGGAACGTAAAATGGGCCTCGATCATGTAGAGGACTGTGAAAGTCCAGTATCAGATGTGCTGGATTAACTGTGCACAGTGTAATAGTTCTGAGTACATGTAGCCTTGCTGAAGAACTGTTCCATGACTGTGTACAAACAGTCTGTGTTGCACCTGTGCCATTTCATTTTTCTGTATCTACTCACATTTGCACCCCAGCCTGTGACTGATTCCCTCAAGATAGCTCTGCTTGTGAAACTGTCAGTTTTAACTGCTGAGTAACTTAATGACTTAATTTCTTTCCACACAATGGCTTCAGAGAAATGAATAACACTGCAGTTTGGTAGCATTGACATACAATGCTAATGTAAAGAAAAAAATTAAATACATATATACAGTTTTTTACAGTATGAAGTGGGGTATTGAATGCAAATATTTCTTGGTATTGCTTGGATTACGTAGGCTGTTAAAACTTATGATTAGTCATACACCTTAAAACTACTAACCCATTAGGTAGATAATGGAGAGCAACACACACCATATATTGCACAGAGGATGTAAGAACTACAGTGTCAGAAAGTTTATTTGCATCAGTTGCAAGTGAAAAGATCTTTTAACTCAAGACTGGATTAGCCATCTGCAGCAATCATTTGGGCACTATGGTACTGGTTGACTAGATTTTTTGTATGTGTTAAAAAAATGTTTATTGGATGCTATAGTCTCCTTTATCTAGGATCATATTTAAACTCCTGATTGGTCACAATAATAGGAAACAACCTAACTTCAGTTCCTCACAGAGTAACAGAACAAGCAATTGGAAGAAAAACAAAAAAAACCATAAAACCAGCAAGAAGAATTTATCATAAACAGGCAAGAGTAATTTATTAAGACCAAACCAAACCAAAAAAACAGGCTAAGATTATGAAGAGTAGACGAGCCAGTTTTTGGGGGGTTTTTAAGTGTTAAAAAACTACTGGATGGAGAAAAATATTTGATAGGTGGAGTTGGACAGCTTGTGTTGGAAATCTCTTTAAATAAACTATCCCGTTTACCTTGGAAAAATCTTTAGATTATTCAAATTTAGTTACACATACATTCAAATCAATGGACAAAAACCATTCAAAAAATTTACTCACAGGAACAAGGCTGTACTAGTTCTGTTGCCTTTATTGCTGTTTGTTGAGGGTTTTGATACTTTTTTTGAAGAGTACAGAGTCCATTAGTCAAAGTCTTCCCTGTTTTTCTGACTATTGATGCTTACCCAACTATCTTTAGAAGCATATGTGTGTGTATTCCATTGTGATAAACTAATAGAATCCTGCCCTCAAGTGACGAGTATTTCAGCATCAGGAATGATAAACAAAGATGACACACAAAGGGAAATTTTCAAGACAATTGGGTATAGGCAGAATCTCACTTTGCCAGTTGAGCATGTGCTCCCTGATATTTTGTGTTAAAAGGCAGCTGCAAGTCACCCATATATGATATATTGTCAAAAAATTTGTTACAGAAATGTAATTTTCCAATGGTTTTACAAGTCGTTCTCTGACATATGACACAGTGAAGTGAATTTTTTGCAAAAAATACTTTGTAAAACCCTTTCACTTGGAGTCAGTGGATTGCAAATTATCTGCAAAAGCAGAGTAATCCTATTACATACCTGAAACCAGTACATAACCAAAAGGATTTCAAACCCTGTCAGGCATTCAGAAATGTGTGACTGATTTTATTCCCAGAACAAGACACAAATTCATTATAGCTTGAATACTGTGTTTTGTATGAAGAGAATCATAGAATCATTAAGTTGGAAAAGACCTCCAAGATCATCAAATCAAACCAGTTGTTTCTTACACACTTCCAGGGAGGGTGACTCCATCACCACTCTGGGCAGCCTTTTCCAATTCTTAACCACCTTTTCAGTGAAAAAAAATCTTTCTGACATCTGACATGAACCTACCCTGGTGAAGATTGAGGCCATTTTCTCTTGTGCTGTTGCAGGGAAAAGAGGCCAAGCCCCACCTGGGTACAACCTCTTTCAGGCAGAGAGAATGTTAAGGTCTTCTCTGAGCCTCCTTTTCCCCAGGCTAAACAACCCCCAGCTCCCTCAGCTGCTCCTCATATGAATTAACTCTGCAGACCCTTCCTTATCTCTATTGGCCTCCTCTGAATTTGCTCCAGCTCCTCGATGTCTTTCTCATAGTGAGGGGCCCAGAACTGGACACAGGACTCAACGTGCAGCATCACCTGTGCCCAGTACAGGGGGACAATCCCTGCCCTGGTCCTGCTGGCCACACTGTTGCTGATCCAGGACATGTGCCATTGGCTTTCTTGGCCACCTGGGCACACTCTGTCTTGTGTTCAGCTGCTGTCAACAAACACATTGGGCAGCTTTACAGCCACTCTTCCCCCAGCCTGTGGCACTGCATGGGGTTGTTGTGACCCAGCTACAACTTTTAAATGTAATACTTCTGGAGCATGACTCATTGTGCAGGGTTTGGTTAGGTGACAGTTGATTTTCTTCATAGCAGCTAGTATGGTGTCCTGGGTTGCAGTGTAGGATGTACACAAAGTATTTATTCTATCGCCATCTTCATGAATTGTTAAACCAAGTGGGGCAGTGCTCTTCCCAGGCCCCTCCTTTGGGCTCTTCTGCTCATGGCCCATCAATGCTTGCCCAGGACTCACAGAGAACTCCCTCCAGGAGTTATCTCTGTTTAATGGGCCATCAAGGACCCACTGCACGACTCCTCATCCCATTGTGAGATGCTCTGCCCAGGGGGAGGAGCCAAACATTATCACCTGGGTATAATCTGGGGTTTGGGACAGGACAAGCAGCCTTTACCCACTGGATTCCCAGAGGAGCAGAGCTACCAGACTTTTCTACAGGATCACTGCTTCAGGAAGACCATTTCATCTGGACTGATTCCACTATCCTGCTCAGGTCGTATTCTGACTCTGTCAGTGGTCCTTTGTGTTACTGCATTTATTTTATTTTATTTTTACCTTTTTACCTTTCTTCTTATTAAATTGTATTTCTGACTTGGACCCTCTCACTCATTTTGCTTTCAAACCACGACATATTGGGATATGCTTTGGGAAAACAGTCTTGATAATTCAGGAATGATTTTGTATTTGCTGAGGAGTGCTCACACAGACCTACGGCCTTTTCTGCTTCCCAGTGAGGATGGGCTAGGGGTGCACAAGATTCTGGGAGGAGATACAGGCAGGACAGCTGCTCCCAACTGACCCAAGAGATATCCCAGATCTCGTGGTGTCATACTCAGCGTATACAGCTCGGGCAAGAAGAAGGAAGGTGAACATTTGGAATGATGGTGTTTGTCTCATCAAGTCCCCATTACATGTGATGAGGCTCAGTTTTTCTGGGGATTGCTGAAATCCTGCCTGCCAACAGGAAGAGGTGAATTAATTCTTTAGTTGGCTTTGCTTGCCCACATGGCTTCACTTTACCTATTAAACTGTCTTTATTTCAACTTCCATTGTCTCTCCCATCCCACAGGAAAGTGAGCTAGAGGCTGTGTAGGGCTTAATTGCTGGCTGGGGTTAAATTATAACATTGTCCCAAAAGTCTGTCAAAACATAGTATGTCAGATTCAGCTTCCTTTCACAAATATATCACAGTCTGTTTTGATAAGAAAGGGACATAGTTATTAGAATCTGACTCCAGACCTGACATATGGCACCTCATTAAGGTCTTTTCACTTGTTCAGTTAAAAACAACCATCCACAAAGGAGGCATGCAATTTCTGTGACAAAAAATAATCTCAGAAAACTTTGTGTCATCTTACAAAGGAAGTCAGTCTGTGTGGAACACCTGAATTTTGGTTTCATAAGATAACTACCATAACAACTGTAACAACCTGTTAGCAAATAAACTTTTTATTTATACCTCAGAATTTTTCCATTGTCACAGACTTCAATGATCTATCAAAATCAAATAATAAATTCACACTCCATTATAAAAATGGAGGTAAATACAGAAAAATTTGAAATCAAATCAGAAAGAAAAGGACATGTAAGTTGTTTTCTTACTTAGACAGAACCTTATTATCATTCAGCCAGACTTTTGAAAGCTAGAAATCCATTTTACATCATGTAGAAATTCAAGATAATAAAGCAGCTGGGATTATTTGAAATGGAGACATATGACAGTACTTTTTCAGCCTCCTTGTAAGACAGCTAATCATTCAGAATTTATGGTAAAGCTTCAGAGGGGTTGAACCTAAGAATGATAGAATGGTTTGGATTGAAGGGACCTTAAAGATCATCGAATTCCAGCTCCACTGTCATGTAGAGGGACACCTCCCACAAGACCAGCTTGCTCAGAGTTCCAACCTGGCCTTGAACACCTCCAGTAATGGGACATCCACAACTGCTCTGGGCAATGAAAGTCACCAATAAAACCCCAACATCCTCTTTAAGAACAGCACTATATAAAGCACAGTTACCATCAGGTACATCATGGAGAATTAGGGCAAAATAATGGCATATTAAACTTGCATAGCAAATTTCATCTGGGCAACCAAAAATACTTCATAGGCACTTTAGTACCAAAAGTAATTCACAATGCTTTAGGCCCTGCAAAGGTGTTCTGCCTATGGGTTCTCTAAAAGGGGTATTTTTCTTCTGCTGAATTTCCCTTTATATTATTCTTAGTCACCCCCTTTGACCATGGAAGGAAGCAAGATTTCTGTCCCTGAAGGACAAAACAATCTAAGGGAACAATATTTTCACTCTAGGAAAACATATCTTATCCCTAAACTTTTCTGCATAATACAATATATCCCCAACCTGAGAATGAACTTGAGTTTTCCAGCAGTCATTTTCTTAGGTTCTTCTATCTCCCTCCACTCTTACTACTATTATAGTGTGGAGCATCAATGTCCAGCTTTTTCTGGAAGCTGTGCAACAAAGAACCAGGTGATTCACATGTCAAGGAAGAGCTTGGATATCTTTTGCAGGTATCATCTTCAGAGTGCTATTTAAGCTCATATGCATGTGCTGGTAAGCCAAATTACAGCAGCAGCAGAAATCTTATTGTACAACAATTTTTCAACACTCTTTTGAAAAGAATATTTTAATTGAATGATATTACTGTTACTTGAGAACAAAACATGCTTAATTTTCTTTAGGAAGCATATTATCAAAGGCTTCTTTATACTAAATGGAGTATGACAGATAAAATTGTCAAGTCAAAACAAAAAGTCAAAGGGCTTATGTAGCTGTTCAGACATTTAGAAACCTATTTCTCATGTTTTTAATATTACAAAGGCTCCAAGTCCTCTGTTGATAATGTTAAAGTATTGAAGAGATCAACAAATTTGGAAGGAATGTGTTATAATTTGGCACAGAGAGAATTATATAAGTTGGAGTCTTCAACCCAGAGAACTGGCAAGTTTTGCCCTAAAAAATAAGGGTTTTCCTCATGAAGTACAAATTCCTGTTTCAAAACACAGACAACATTAGATATATTCTAAATATATTCTTCCTGTGCAACCTGCAATTTAGTGTTTATTGAATGATGATCAAAACTACCATGGAATCTGCATTTTGCATTTTTGTTTTCAATAAATATGAGTTTCAGGAAAAGCAAAATCTTTTAGTTATGACCTGACAAACAGTTTTAGTAAAGGAATGACTACACATATGAAAAGTTTCATTCTGCTTAAAAAAATTTCAAACCATCAAGATTGTGCCATCCTCTTTAACATTTAAGAACTCTATGAAAAGTAAAGCTAACTGAAACAGTGTTAGATTAAAGAATAAAATTGTAATGACAACTGGAAAAAAATCAGAATGGAAATTTATCAGCTATGGTAAAAACATGAAAAGTTTTGAAATCCTTTAGTGGCTCCCAGACAAACCATAGCAAACCTAAATTCAGATGAATAATTTTTAATTCATGTACTACTGTAGGATGCTAAATATGTAAGAAGGTGCAGGTTTGTAACTTTCCTGTGTTTACAAAGATGCATCTCATTCAAAATCAAACAGTCAACACACAAGACTAAGTGATATAAGAGCAGAATAGAAACAAAAACTACACTTTGACTCACCCTGTGTGCAGCTACAGTTTAGTTATTTAGCAGTGGCAACACTTATGAAGAAACTGAAGAAACATTTATTAGAAAGAGCAACAGCCTGATTGCTTTAAATTTTTTAATTGCTTTAAAAAACAAACTGTTTTTTCACATTATCTGGAATTAAAGTTCAGACATAGGTAATTATGGTATGGTCTTCCATGGTCTTCAGCCGTGGAAGAAGAAAAATGACTCCTTACGTTGGCTTGTTGACTTCTGTATTAAATCGAGATGTTTGTTTCATTTTTTTCTAGGTATTATCACTCAGCAATAGACCACAGATGTTTTTTTCAGGAAGATGGAGAAGTAAGACTATTGCTTTTTATACATGAACTTAAAAAGCACTATATTGTAATGAAAACCATCAAGCTGGTCCAAAGTTTTGTTCAGGCTTTTTGTAAGCTTATGTATTTTGAAAACCATAAATAATGAGTTTAATTTTATTTTACCACTTCTGCTTTCATTTTGCTCAATGTGTAGAATATCAGAAAGAGGATTATGCAGCTATTCAAATAAGTTAAACAAGTTAAGTCGCTCCTGCTGCCATCACAAATCTGAATGGCATTACCTAAGCTGGCAAATGTCCACAAATGTCAGTGAAGATGTTTCCACACATTAGGCCTTTCCACCACAGCAAGTTCAGCATGGTGCAAAAATAAGTTGTGTATGCGTGTGCACATGTGTGTCTATGTGTGTGTGCCAAAGTCAAAAGCAAAGCTTTGTGTGGCTTTTCCCTAATCTGGGCAAGCCCAGTGAAGAAAGTTGATCTGCTGCACTGATTCTCATTCTTTTGAGCAGTGATCAGGGACCAGGACTCAAAATTTAAAATTTATTTCTCTCTTTTTTTTTTCTTTTTTTTTCTTTTTTCTTTTTTTTTTTTTCCTCGTTTTCCTTTTGATTATAATAAAAGGTTGCAGTGCAAAGGTAAAATGTTCTGTCCCCACACCTACCAATGGGTGAGAACTTTTCCTACCATCACAACTTTTCTTTGTGATGGGAATTTCTAGTCTTTAATAAAGGAGGTAACTGGAGTAAGGTGCTTTATAATCACTGGGCTGAGCACCAAATACCACTACATGCTGCCTGCAGAGGAGTGGCTTTTCAGGGGACTTGCAGGGTCACGAAATACTTAAAAGCAACAGCTGCACAGCAGGTGAAAATACAAAATCTCTGCATGATGAGTAAGTGCCTAATGATTTTACCTGTGACTTTGCTTTCCACACTAGGAAACCACTTCAGCCCTCAAAATCAACAGTTACTGACTTGGCTGAAGTAAAAACAAATTAGATGGAGTTTAGTCTGATAAATAACCCAAATAAGGAAGCTGGGACCGTAGAATTTGCTGAAATACTAACTATAACCATTGTTGCATGATTTTGTGTTGGCATTTGGAAACAATACAGTGAATTGAAATCCTGACCTCCTGTAAGAAATAATTTAAAAAGTGAATGAAACGGTTCTTCCACTGAAGTCAGCACATATAGCTTGATCCCAAGTGTGCAGTCTATTATTTTTCTTTTCCAAAAAAATAGATGAAAATACTTATTCTTTGAAGTCTATGATCATTACAACTGTCTTAAGACATGAAAACAGCTATATATGGTACTAAAATGCAGTGCAAAGCTACCTAGATTTGCTGACATTATGTTTTTTGCTTGAAGATTAAAATGCACTGAAATATTTCAAGTGAAACTGTAAGCAAGAATATGAAGAATAAGGAAACTTCCACCAAAAGTCACAACTACAAGCCCACGTGACCAGCTTTATCTGATCCCACTAGAACTTTAAAAGCTAAAGCATAAAAAGATTTTTTAAAAAACCCACAAAAAAGGATTACATATTTGCAGCATTTAAAATTTGATAATGACACATGAATATAGGGAATAGTACAATTTAGTATTGCATTGTATTACAGCACTTCAGCACTTTTGATATTGATTCTTCTCCAGGTGGGTGATATGGTTGTTCTGGACAGCAATCTTGTTGTTGACAGGACATACCTCCCAGAATCACAGCAGGGGAGAGATTGGGAGGTATCTGTGGAGGAGGTCTATGCCAAACACCCTTGATGAGGGCAGCATCCTTTACAGCACACAACTCAGGATCATGGTCAGTCAGACATCATACATCTCCAATCATGGAGACTCCATGGCCCCTTTGGGCAGCCTGTGACAGTGTTGAAACACCTTCTGGGTAAAAAAATATTTTCTTGTATTTTAATGGAATATCCCATATCATTTTTTGGCCCATTACATCTTATCCTTTCACTGATCATCACTGGATCCTTCTGCATCTTTTACAATTCATTACATATATATTCCCCATAGTCATCTTTCTCCAGACTGAAGAGTTCAAGCTGCCTCAGCACTCCTTTGTCCCCAGATGTTCTGGCCCATTAATCATCTTTGTGGCTATTTGTTGGACTCACTCCAGTACCTCCATGTCTCTCTTGCACTAGGGAGCCCAGAACTGGATAAAGTACTCCCGGTGTGTCTCAGTAGTGCTAAGTAGAGAGGAATGATCACCTTCCTCCCATGCTACTAGACTTCCTTCTGCCAGCACCCTTTGCTGGCTTAGGGACAACTTGGTGTCCACCAAGTTGCTCTCCATCATTTTGCCCCCCCCCCCGTTCTTATCAATACATGGAGCTACTCCTACTCAGGTGCATTTCTTTTTGTTCTGCTTTATTTTTAGCCAATTTCTTCTGCCCATTGAGGTAATTTTAAATGGCAGCAAAACAAATATATTTTAGCATATACTTGAATATATTTTTGTTAGGGTGTAAAAACCCCCAAACAAATGCAACGTGATGGATGAAAGAACTGCTCTCATTGTGCAGAGAATATGCAGTCTAGGTGTAGAAAACCTAGTGAAGGTAGGTAGAGAGGGCTGTCCTCAATTTGGAGAGAAGAGCAACGGACACACAGAAGTTAAATTTTCACCCTATCTTTAAGAAGGGACTCTGTGGTAATGAATCTACATAATATTCCCTAGTCCGCTCAAATAATCAGATCATTTTTCTGCCTGAGTACCTCAAAATAAACAGATCATGCTGTACAATAGGCAATACCAGAGAATTTAGTGAAGTATCAAACAGAAATTAGGAAAAATTATCAAAGACGCAAAACAGTATTAGTTCTCTTGCAAAAATGGTAAATGAATTCAACATAGCAATCCTACAACTGTTTTCAATATTTGAAAATCCAAACAGAGTTCAAAAGCTAAACAATAAAATCTCTTTTTCATACAGCAAACAATACACTCTGTGAGCAATTACAAAAACAGCTCTTAAGGTGCAAAAGAAAAAATATTATCATAAAAACTTCAGTTTCATCTCTCATACCAGGTTATTACATTAACCTATATCTCAGTTCATTATTGTTTGAAAATCAATCAGGGCAAAATTTTTAGGTATTGTCAGGCCTTTTAACTGCTTTTGGAAAAATCTCAGGTTGATACTGTACATATCATAAAACATGATACATATCACTCCTCACTCTGTACTATAACACTTATATAGCACTGGGAAATATTAATCTTATCTCCATTGTGTATATATAAAGCATGAAAATTTAATATTATTTAAGTAATGGCACAACTTTGTATACACTACTTATATAAACTTACAGAAAAAAAATATATTCTGAAAGCAATATTTATTCCCTGTTCCTAATCTTTCAGCTGTTACATGAGAATGAAGCCCTTTGGATCTTAAAAGCTGAATCTCCTATATCACAACCCTTTTTTTCCATCTTGTATCTAAACTTTTCAGAAGCACATTTCTTATCAGCTGAACACATGCACAAACAACACAGGATTTTATATTGCATTATGCATACACATACTTCATCAGTAATGCTGAAACTGAATGGCCAAGTATATATTTATAACAATATACACACACACACACACACGGGAATTTCTTTTTGGATGAGTGAAAAAAAACAACCTTCTCATAGAAGAATGCAATGTGGTGTTTAAATATATACATTTGCAAATTTAAAGAAATTTTGGATTGTACTGTGCTGCACATAGGGTTTGTGAAAATGATAAGTTTCTTGTTTTCCATAAAATGTTACACCAAAACACTGCAGGTGACATTCTTATCAGAAACAAGCTGTGCTCTGCTCTTGCCAATTAAAACCTAAAAGACACATCAGTCCTCTTATGACTCATTTTAGTTTGGCATTACCTGGTGGGATATTTCTATTCCTTTTTAACAGTAAGCTAAACAATCTCTGAGAGAAGTTTAAAAGAAATAAACTTTGCAGCTGTGGGATTCCTGCTGGACATCATCCCCTGCCCTTGGGCAAGGGCACCTTCTCCAGCCAGCAATCCCAGCACCTCAGGAGAAAGGACCAAGACAGACACAGCAAACCAAAGGGCTCTGCTGCTCACAGTCCAGGGTGACTCCTGCATTGCAGTTTACCAGCTGAGGAGTCAGTCCAGTCACATCACACACTGAAGGACGTAAGACATGGCTGTATTTAAGTAGAAAAAGTAACCAACTAGGAGACTTAAGAAAATAAGCCAAGCAAATGCAGGATGAAATGAGATGCATTTTTGCACATTCCTTCAAGCTACTGTGGTGAGCCTTCTGCTGTTACAAAGGTATTTGTACCTGTTACCAGGCTCCATACAGGAGAGAGGATACAGTGGAGTGAAAGAGGCAGATAATTCACCTGACTGTCTGCTCTCATCAAATAGCATAATTAATCTACCTTAGCAACTGGCCGTAATGAAGATAAGGTATCTAAAATTATTCTTCTGAAGCAAATGGGGACACAGGAAATGAAACAAATTTTAATCTGAATCTGAACCCACTGCAGTCAAAACATATTTGATTATTTCTCAGCACAAGCCAGAAGAACTTCTGGAAGGTGTCAGTAGCCAAAGAAAAGCAGGATACTCAGAATCTTGTAGAGCTTGGATAAATAAAAATGTTTTGCAGCAGATAGTGAAACTTATATTAGGAAAAAAAAAAAAAGTTATCCTGTGCTGAAATATGTTTCTGTATTATTACCATCTTTGTCTCCCCGAATAAAGTTCTGCAGTAGGCAGAATCCTCAATTCTACTCTGACTGAGTCAATGTCTCAGTCTGTGACCTTGGGATAATCACTTGACCTTCATCTGAAGCAGTCAAGCCAGCTAGAAAATAGTGTGAAAATATCACATCACTGAAAACCAGATTCTGTACCTAAAATGAAGTTTTCTTTAGGAAAAAAAATATACACTGCAGGGAAGAAAATAAATTATTATTTATTCTGAACTCTGGGTTAGAAGGCCAAACCAATAATTCCAGTGTTCACTTTATAATGATACGATTCTTGCCTCATAAATACCATGACACTGTGTGAGATTCATATAAATAGTCTGCAGTTACTTTTTAAGCAAAGTTTATTCACATGCATGAAGTTTTAAAGAATTCTGTCAGTTCAACTTTTCAACATTTAAAAAATCATTGTTCTCAATGTCTGCAACAACCTTGCAGAAGAACAGAAAAAAGTTGAAGCTTATTAAAATTTATGTAATTCACAGCAAGGTTCCAAACACTTTCTCATTTAAAACCAGTGACGTTCAAATGAGAACTTCATTAAGAATGGGAACTTCATTCAGTAAAAAAAAAAAAAAAAAAAAAAAAAAAAAAAAAAAAAAATCACTGAAACAGAAAAAAAATTGACTCAAAAAAAATTTCTTTAATGTGTTCATTAAAGAGTTGGAAATAATATGTAATGTATGCAAGATTATCTACCCATCAGTTGTTATCAATTATTGAATTTTCTGGTTGAAAAAAAGCTAGGTTTTTAACATATTTTGTTCCAAGTATGCTCTGAAAGTTTAATATTTCAATATGTAAATTAAAAATCTAATGTAAACTGATTTTGTTGTAAATTGTCTGTGATTACCATAGTTAAATAGAAGGAAAAAACATAATTATGGAAAGCAAATAATATTTCAAATGTGCATAGCAGATCAAAAAAAATTCCAATAGTTTTTGATCTTTTATTTTTTTTCCTTCATCTGCCATATTTTTTCTCTCATTTTGCAGTTAAAAAAATAAAAGGTGGGAAAAGTTATAAGTAAATAAACAAAATGGTATTATTTTAAAAATTTAAACATGATATATGTAATATCCCTAAACAAGAAGAGTTGTTTTTATATTGTGGCCTTGAAATGAAACACTTCAATTTCTGACACTTTAATTTCTGAAAGTATGATAGTTAAATGCATTTTTATTTTCTTGTGCTACTGTAGGGTGCAGGCATGTGGCTAGATTATATTTCTTTCCAACAAGGGCAATTCAGCCAGGCAGATCTATAACTTAAATTTATCCTCAGGGTAGGTATGTGTGGTAAGGTGGAGGGAGAACAAAAAGAAAAATTGCTGCTGAAAAAGCGTGAGCATTTTCAATTTGCCTTGGATATACAGAATACTTGAAAAAAAAGCATCAAAACTTCAAAGTTTTAGAAGAAAAGTCACTATGAACAATATCCCCAGGAGAAATATTTGAGAATTCTACTTATTCCAGCAGCAGAAATTACGGCTCAGTAATTGTAGGTAAGTGTAGAAATTCTATCTAAGGCAGTCTAAGGCAAATGCTTAAACATCTCTGGCTAAATCATTTGGAAATTTGCACGGAATTGATGAAAGATGGTAAAGAAAGTCAAGCATTATTTAAGGTAATCTTAGGTAGGATGTAAATATTATTGTCATTCACCTACTGCATTCATTCCAGTATAGGCTAAGAAGACAAATGGTCTGGTGAAACTTTTTGAGCAAACAGCCTCATACTCGTCGTTAACTGACACTGGAGTTGTTTACACTTCTAGAACTTCACTTATGCTCTTGTTCAAGTGCAAGGTTCTGCTTTCCCTGAAATTATTGTGAATGACTAGGACATGAGAAAAAACATATCCATGAGCAGAAAAGGAATATGCTCAGATTTCTTTGCACAAGTTTTGTAGAACAGGACTAGAAGTGTGAGTAAGTCTCTCAAATAGTTTGGTTTAAAGTTTTAATATTAATTTTATCCAAGAAGCAATTTGTTGAATTAAGGTATAATATGAAGTATTGGCCAGTCTTACTGATATTTATTGACCATAGCAGTCTAACATTTACAAAGGCTTTCCCTTCCTCAATAATAATTTCTTACTATCAGCAATAAATTTTTATGTTGGTCTCCTAAGAAGTCAATATCTAGTTATTAATCACAGATAAACTAATTTGAATAATATACATTTCTTCTACCTTCATTTGCCAGCTATGCAGCTGATTCTGCCCTGGTTATATAAAGTGGAAAAACTATGTTCCTTTAATTTTTTTCAAGGAAATATTTGATATTCCATATCAATTGTTGGTACTTGCAAGCCATGTGCTTCAGCAAGGTGTTTAAGCAGCTATGGATCTTCCGGCAGGTAAATTTAGATGGAAATTTCCATGTATTTAAATTTATTTTACAGAATTAGATGACTCTTTACACATGACTCTTCAGATAGTCAAGTAGCTTGAGGAAATTTTGATTAAAATAAACTGAAATGAAAGAATGAAATCAATATATCTAATCCAGTTGAAGATAGCAGAATGAATAGTTTATTCCCTAAGTAATAGAAAGACTTCCACAGAGTCTTATTGTTGTCATATCTGCCATTCTGCCATAAAACAGTGAATATCAGTTAATTTTTCACTGTTCAAAACTTAGCTCATGTAGCTGCTTTTAGTTACATCTATTACCATCATTTCTTTCGCCACAGAAGATGGATGGTATCAGCAAATCACTTGGAAAGGATCAGTTGACTAAGAATTAAAAAAAAAAAGTCTTGAACCATGTTGATGACAGAGAAAATAATTTGAAAATCATAAGCCATGCTTATCATCATTTGCAGAGGGAAGAATATGTCTCCAAATTGTCAGGCTAATCTACAGTCCATGATCATTCCTCAGTTTTAACTGATGTTGAAGTCTGTGGGACAATCTTTGAGCAATTTTTCAACCCTCCCAATTGCTGTTGTTTCCACCAGGAAGCAGTGACCTATTGTTCATCACTCACTTCTATCACTTTTCAGCCAGAGTAAAGCTTTTAGTCTTTGGCAGATACCAAACTCCAGTGCTAAACTGACAGCATCTGTCCACTGACCATGGTCACATGAGCTAATCTCATCATCTGAGACAATAGACTTGTACAAAAAATTTCCAGCAGTGGTATAGCCTTATCACCAAGATCTCAGTTGATCATATGTAGGAGACCAAAACATTATTTTAAGAGCAGTAAAAAAAAAAGCCAAAACAAAACTGCTTTGTTCATTTGACATAAATTTTTCTCTTTATTTAAAAAGGTATTGGTGCAGACTTACATGACCTTGGTCTAACACTGCAGAATTGTCTCCAAGGGAAAGTAAGGACAACCTTGTGCCCTTCCCCCCATGATGCACTCACTCTGTGCGCTACTTTCTTGATTGTTCTGGCCAAACTATTGTTTCTCTGGATATCTTTCAAACTCAAATACACCACTGCTGATTTTCAAACAAGAAGAAGACAAAACAGCAAACACAAAACAGCCTTTGTTTAATTCAGTTCACAGATGCACTAAGACTTTGGTATAAGAATCTTCACAATATTTAAAGACTACACAGTTACTAATGAGTCTAACTTAATGTTACCTTAAAAAATAACTGGTTTTAGATGTGCTCCAGAGAACAATATCCTCTCTTATCCATGCCCTTCACTCAGTACTCAAAAAGACCAGGAACTAAAGTAAATGGAAGTGAGACATCAGAAGCTTCATGCTCTCTGTACCAATTTAAAAGCTATTGAGAAGTTCATGCATTTTCACATTATGTCATTTGTCTTTGTTCGGCTCCAATTCTCCAGTAAGCTTGTCCTTTCACCATATAAATGGCTCTGATGCTGTATTAGCACAGGGGACTAAACAGAAGCAGCTCTGTAGTACTACCCATGCATTTAAAAGCACTACCTATTTCAGTTGATGTCAAAGGAACTTTCCCACTATCAAACTAAAACAGGATCTGATCATAATAGATATCTACATTCCACTTGCAGTGAGTAGAAATAAATCTACAACGGTCCCATTACCAATACATTTTACTTTGTTGCCTCTCAAAAAGGAGTTTTGTTCTGCTTCTCCTATGTTTTAATTTATTTGTAGTAGTAAAAAATGTGGTTAAAAGAATTTTATATGGACAGGACCACTGAAAGGAAAGGTACATTTGAAACTTTTAAATCCATTCATATACAGGTTTTCCTTCTCAATGTATTGTGATAAGATTGGTTCCCTGAGGTGGAAAATGTAATTAAAAATTAAACCACTGATAATTAAATCACCTATGGGTGACCCCATAGAGATGGAAGATTTTTGTCAGTTTTTGCTCCTTTTTTCTGACCATGGCTTTTTTTGTTAATCATAGTGAAAGAAAGAGAAGGTACACATTATAACTTTCAAATACGAATGTTGAATTCACCTTTTAATTTTGAGGGGTATTCTCACTCGGTGCAAATATGAAAATCCTATTAATACTCACCTGAGTGCTGCATCCTTCTGGACACCAGGGTAGATTTTTTTGCATGATTAAGTCTATATAAGGTTAGCCTCAACACAGTTTTAAAGATCTAGAAACTTCATTAAAATAAATCCATCACTAAAAGAACTAAATCATTATATTTGCATTGAAATTTTCTTCAATACAATTTATGTTTGATTTCATTGAAAATTTTATTTCCTTCAGCCAACCAGTGTCAGCATTATTAACACTAGTGTTTATATGGGACAGACTTACTACAATGACAAATTATCTCATTTACAGCAGTGTCCAGAAGTTCTCTTGCTATAGAAGATACAAATTATGCCAATTATTCATCACTTTCTTATAATACCTTCCTGACACACAATATAAATTTGCTCATAAAAAAATATGATTCCCTTTCCACTTCACCCCTCCACATTTCATTGGGAAGGTGACACAACTGTGGGTAATGGTGATGGGTCCTAGCTTTTGCAGCTTCAGTGTTCATACTATAAGTAAAGAAGGGAATTAGAGCTGTGTCTGAGCAACTTATAAAATCTGAATATTAATATTTCAGCACTGGTTAATGCCATTCTGAGAAATGCAAATTTTCTAGAAAGGCCTGCATCATGAAACTCCTGATGCCAACAGAATTTTACACTTATACTGAAAATTGAATCTATACAATTAAACATGGTTCTCATTCCCTGAAACAATGCAATGGTCTACCTAAACCTCAAAATATCTATCCCAAATAAATGATAATTCTCCAAGAGTTGTTGTGGGTTGAGTGGAATTCAGGGAATTTCCCAGGAAGTTGAGTTTTTAAGTAGATGTTTCTGCCTTTCTCTGTACCCATGTCTTTCACAAAGATAAGAAGGGGCAAGTACTTCTACCTGTTCTAATCTGGGGGCATACATCTTGCAAATAAGTAAGGCAGCACCAAAACCCAAAGAACAACAATGATTTTGCTCTTCTGACACCAATGATATTTTCTCTGAAACAAAATACAAGAAAAATACAAGCTATGTTTGCTGCACCCTTGAAAACATTGAAGGCCAGGATGGATAAGGCCCTGAGCAACCTGATCTGGTGGAAGGTGTCCCTTTTAATTCCAAAGTTTCAGGGTGCTATGCTGTCCCTCAAGACAAAATCTTTGAGATTTTACTGGTAATGAGGTGCACATATTCGATAGATAGTCAAAATACAAAGAATGTAAGATTAATATGAAAGCACAAAGAAGCATGCATTTATAAAATGGCTCTAAAGGTGAAGAGGCAGGTGAAGGGCCACAAACATGAGCTGTGGACACTAGTAAATGTCTGAATAGTCCCGTGGCATGATCACTTACTGAAAGATCCCAAAAGAATATCCCATCATTACAAATAAGACTTTGTGACTTCACAAAACCAGCTCTGGACATGGTTAAATAGAAGAATGACATGAATGACCTACTTATCTAGGACATCCAGTAGCAAAATAATAATAAAAAGTGTCATCCTGACCCAGAATTATCTGATTTCAATAAATGACAGTGTTCCTTTTTTTGTTCTCCTGCACAGAAAACATGAGTACTGTCTAAATAATGTAATGTATGCAAGAATAATGACACAGGTAAAAAAAAAATAGAACCTACCAAGGCAAAATCAGTAAGTTTAAAAGTTTTGCTGAACATCAGATTTTTATTTTTGATTTTACATTTACTTCTAAATTTAAATTTCATTTTACATCTACTTTTATCTGGTTATCATAAATTACTGAAAAAAAAATTTAGCAGAAATAAACTAATCCAAAAGGCATTTTAGAAGAAGAATTGGTGTATTATTTTCTTATCCAATGACACTAAGGACACTGGCAAATCATCCTTTCATTTTAGGGATACAGACTCAGACCTCTGGTGAGTGAAAGAAAAAGACACTACCTATTAAAAATTATGCACTTCAGAGTAATTCCATGCTCCTGTGAATGATTCAATAATTACATAAAGTAACTCCAAAAATAGTTTCATTTGCCTCTTTCAGATCCCACGATAAAACCCTGCTTCAAAAGCAAGAAGGAACCAAGAATATATCCTACTTCTATAATATTGATTGCATTGTGCTTAAACTTGCAACATATATTTATGTTGGCACCACAACTGAGGAGATGCTGGAAGAAAATTCCCAGGAATATTACATCGCAATCTATTAAAATATGTTCTACCACATCTATGTCCCCTTCTATGTTGTATCTTACATGTTCATTTTACTAAGAATCATAATACAAGTAGAACTTTAATTACTAGTTGTTGTCACAACTTCTTGTATTTTTAAATGAATATGCTGCATTTTAACAGCCGGTACATGTTCCAAAAGTGGGTTTAATTTTGAATTCTGAGAAAATAATAATAAATACATATAAATATACTATTTCAAAATATTATAAAAGGAAATTTGCAATTTACTTGCAACAACAGACAAGATAATTTTGAAAATGAGGGGGTTTTATGGGTTTAGAAGAGACATACAATCTTAACCTCTATCACTGTAGTTTTTGTTAGCCTCCAAGACAGAATGACCAGGTGAACTACTTTTGTGAAGAGTCTCTAGGTTGAGTTAATTCCAAAAAACTGCTTGATATGTATTTGGAGAGTGCTAACTGACTCAGGCCAAAACATTTTAAATAAATTAACCATTTAATGGCTGAACTACTTGAATAATTTAACCATTTAAATGGGAAAGTTCCAGTAGCTGGAGGCATGCCTTGATGGTGTTTAATTTGCCAGAACAGACAGAGATCTGAAGTTTACAAACCTGTTTTCACAGACGATGAGCAAAGACCACTACTGTGAGTTACCATCATTTCCTTGGCAAGTGTCAAATGCATTTTAAAGTACATAGAACTGTAGAATTAATATGTTAGCACTTGAAAATTAAAAAAGGTATAGAAAGAAAGATACAGGAGACCTCCTATTAAAGATTCACATACAGAATCATACTGGCCACTACACTTGGAAGAGAGGGTGATTGCCAAAGATATCTGAATTATAGACATTGAACATTGCTTTATTTGGAGACCTAGAAGTTACCATGGCTTTGGAATCCAATATTAGACTGTGACTTCTCAAACTATACTAGAAAACAAGGAAACCAGAGGGAAAATATTCTTGGCTTTGTCGAACATCAATCAGACTCTCCCATCCTCTGCTCTTGAATGGAAACACATAGAGACCAGATTGCTTTAATTTCCAGAACAGAAGTTACCACAGCTGCATTTCATTATAGCATGAGAAAAGTTTGGAAATGAAAGAGTAAATTTTGGATCTATGTGAGTATCAAGAATAATGACAGTGTCTGCAGCAAGTGCAAAGGACACCTGTATGCACTGATGATCCCACTCAACGGACTGCTGGTGATCGAGGTTGGTCACCTCATCCAGCAGCCTGGTACCTTGACCTACTTATTTATATTCCACTGAGCTCTACACATGTAAAAGATAAATCCTTGGCACCACCTGTGTTTCTGAACATTTCAGACTATGACCTCTCACAGCTATAGCACACATACATATCCCTTCATAATGACTAAAATCTATGTGTGAGGATTCCTGAGGAAAGGAAAACAAGCAGCCCATCAAATGTCATTACTGATAACTAAGTTGACTGTACAG
The DNA here is from genome assembly GCF_965231275.1 of Zosterops lateralis. Taxonomy (NCBI): domain Eukaryota; kingdom Metazoa; phylum Chordata; class Aves; order Passeriformes; family Zosteropidae; genus Zosterops; species Zosterops lateralis. The sequence continues at coordinate 96,327,245 of NC_139764.1, read as the reverse complement.
ACTCTCAGAAATCAAACTATATTAGTCTGTTTCTAGTGGCCTACAAGGAACTAAAGGTCTGGTGGATGGATACATGCAGAAGAAATTATTGACAGGAGTACCAATACATTACAGATTTCTTTTTACCAGACCACTTTCTTTTTTTTCTACAGGGGAAGAAATGGCAGGCAGAATGAACCTGAATGTTTTATTCATTTTTGTTTTCTGAGCCATATCTGGTTTCCACTCCTGATTCCTCAAAGTAAAGCATCTGTTTGAAACTCAAAGTTGTAGATAGAATAAAGGCATTTCTGTGTGGAATAGGAATAATATTCAAGAAAAAAATATATATTTTGTTCTGTAACCTTTAAAATTAAGGCCTAAAACTGTAGTTTTCTCAAGTCATCTTCAGCCTTGTATGTTTTTTTTTTTTTTTTCTGAGCTAACAGTGAAGCATAATGTTTAGCAAAATTCACCTATCCCCTTAGATCCTTTTCTTACTCCTGTACACTATTTGAAAACACAAATAGCAAATTGTGTCCACCCAAAGGTTAAGGCATTGATGCGAAGAAGCTTGAGGTACATTACTGCCATTGTAATTTTTTTTTTGCAATTCCCTCATTTTGTGCTCCTGGACCTATTTCCAGGAAAAAAAAGGTCAGTGCAAAATTTTTCAAAGGGAGGGCTTTTGATATTTGCTGTAATAGGAGTTTTAGAGTCTTATCTATAAGATTTATCCATACTGTATTTGTGTGACTGTGTTATTGAATGCTATATACAACACATCCTCTGAAACTTTTTATTAAATCAAAATTTCGGAATTAAGAAGAAGCATGGACTCGCTACATAGACATCAAATTTACTGTTGGTTAATTGTAATGGATTAATATCTTTACAGATTTGGCAAATCAAGTAAATAAAAAAGACAGACATGGACTTTAAGAAAAGTGTTGATAGTCTATCAATAAAAAGCATATGTGATTAACAACGCAACAGTGATTTCAAAGCTTTGGTTGATCTAAGGCAAACAACAAAAAAGAGAGAAAATCATCTTCATTATGAACAGACAGATTTTGTAGGTAGAATTAGTCTCCTTTTACTTCAGGAATTCATATCTCATTTTTGTATTTGATAGATATTTCTGGCTTGCAGTTAAGCTGACACTTCTCAAAGGACATATAATTACATACCCAAAAGTTATTCTTCTCCTCCACTGCCGATAAAGATGACCTAAGCTATCTAGATATTCAATATTGACTTCAATTGACGAAATGTAGGCAGTTAAAAGAATTAAGGAAGACCTTAACTTCAATATCCATATAGTGAATAAAATCTTCTCAATGAGACTACAAAATAGGCAACACTTAAAACATTTCCAGCAATTTCAGAAGTGATTTCAGCATCTTACTGCATTTTGCATTAGAACTTTTATTGTCTCAGCTTAGAGACCTGTATAATGTGGCGAATCCTGACTTCCTTTTTTTTTTTTTTTTTGTTTTTTGTTTTTTGTTTTTTGTTTTCCCCAGGGAAAAAATGTTTTTCCTGTTGAGAAGATGTACATTCAACTTTTGGTTTCTTTGTTTTCCAGAGAAGTGCAAAACCTCTAGTGACTAGTTATTTGTCATTGAAGAATAAGCTAATTTATGTGAGAGGTCATTAGACTAGCAAACAATCAGAAAAGGAATAATAGGAAAGTGAAAATAACTGAAAAGGCACACAATTTTTACTATAAACATTTTTTGGTTTGTTTTTTAGCTCATTAATATTCTCATGAGATACATTTATCCTACTACAGTTGGGTCTAATTATACCTTTAAACAATATTTTACATTAATGATAAGGTACACTGAGATACGATAATACAAGAATTGATATTATTTTTATGGTGCCTTCATTAGTTACTTTATGCAGTGGCATCAGTATGGAAATCAAAAGCAGCCAAATAAGGTTGATCAGGTGCTTTATATGAGTGTCATGCTGCCCTTATGCAAAGGATCATTAATGTCAATGCCAAAGCCACACTCCATACAGTATCAATATTGATGTTCCTGTGAAAACCTTGTTTCTTATTCATGTTGCAAATGGCATGATCAGAAAAAATAAAATACCATTTGCAGTGTAAGCATAACGACTACAAAAAATAATAATGATGATATGAGGATAAGTAACACAACTGTAACCATGGTAACAATAGCAGAGTGAATAATTCACAGCAAATAACACACTTGATGAAGTTAGCCTACTTTTACTGCAGTGGAATGACTGCCAGCAGATCACAATTATCTCTTCAAATGTGCTTCAAAAGTACCTGGGACATATGGGAATAATATTTTGTATGTGATCCTCAATGTCTTAAAATTAAGTTTTTTGGTAGCTATGACTGAAGACAGGACTTTTTTATGCTGCCTGATCAGATGAGCATCTATTCCCAGTTTAATCCAAGTTCCATTAAATTCAGAAGAAAGGGATACCTATCACACTGAGTTAGAACTGGATCAATAAGGAGTTTGAATTAATCTGTTTCTCATTAATGACTTTTTCTCACAGAATTGAGTAACTAGCCATAGAACTGTGGGCTCTCTATTCACAAATGAATTTACTCCTTTTTTTTTTTTTTTTTTTTTTTTTTTTTTTTTTTTTTTTTTTTGGGGGGGGGGGGCAGGGGGAGGGGAGACAAGAAAGGGTGTTCTGATTCTTTGACATCATTAGGAAATATCTTTTCAACACAACTCTTGATCCAAAAGCTAAATGTGAAGGTGTTTGGGAATGGTGTGACCAAAATTCAGCTGGCTGCTCCTGGCCTAGCATGCATGATTTAAGACATACAAGATTCAGTAGCCAGCAGCAAACCAGGTCAGTAAAGAAGCAGTAAAGCTAGCATCACAACCAGCTATCTTTAAGTCCTCAGCCCAGGCAAGTGGTCATTTACAGATGGATCAGCTGCAGATTTACAGCACTAGCTCACTGGAAAGTCCACATTCCCATTTGTGGATCTCAACCAGAAGGCTCAAATGCTCTGTTATCATGATATTCCTTCCTTCTTTAATCTGTCTTTTTGGCATCCCTCAAGGCCTGCACACAACCTCAAACTGAGTATTTGTATTTTATTTGTATTAGATTAGTCCCTCAGGGCCAGCTCAGTGAGGAAAACTACTTCTCAGGAAAGAGCAAATGAAGTTTTGGCCTCGTTTCACCATAAGTGCCTCTTTGCCCTTCTTTCCTTTCTCCCTCCTCACACTCCCAGACCTTGAATTTCTCTAACTCACATCCTCTGTTGGCAACCGGAGAAGAGATTGTGCTTTTCTGCCAGTGGGAGAATCCCGCTGAACATTTTGCTTCAATGCATGCTGGAGACTTTAAAGATACAATTTGAGGTAAAACAATTTTAAGTTTTCTTTGAAGGCAATTTTCAGTTGGCCAATGAATAATCAATCATTTAAATCCAAATTTAAATTTATATCTTATAGCCTTATGAATTATTCTATCTGCTTATTAAACTTATATTTAACTTTTATAACAAATTTTAATGAGTCTTGTTCTGCACTGAAATAGGTTCTGAAAAGCAATGACATATAAACAGACTTTTTCAAGGAAGAACAACTTTACCATTAGTAAAGTTATATACTTTAAATTCTATATATCCCAAAAATATTCTGCAAGCATGAATTTAGTCCTGGTTGCAATCAGGGTTTTATATTCTTTACAGAGATTTTTAAAAATCACTCAGAAAAAAAAAAAAAAAAAAAGTGTTTTCTTTGCCCTGTATCAATAATATCATCCCTAAAATCTTCAGCTGAATTAGCCTGAATTTTGTTGGAGGTTTGCACCAGCTGTCCCATTGCTTTGCATATGGCATGGAGAATGTCAAGGAATGGTAATGCACCTTATCCATAGAAGCATATGATCTTGGGAAGGGTTCCCCTGCCAGCCTATAAAATTTTAAGCACCTTTGAGAAACTGACTTTGTGAGAATTGTAAGAAAAGCAACACCTACCAATAACTAAGACTAGGCTAGACTGGCACAGAGTTTAAAGGACCTTTATGCCTATTCCCCCTTTTACAAGGATAATACATTTGAGCTCTCAACTTTACAATTGTTCTGATCAGCAAACTTCTCCTGCAGGAGGCTAAAGAAAGTTCTGATAGATGGGTGACACCAGCTGGACTAAATAAATCACAGAATTTGAGTCTGGGGTGGAGACAGAAGAAATATTTCTAGCGATTTTTGGCTCTGCTTTTAATTAATCTACCATTTTACATCATACAACACTTTGTAAAACTCTGTACTGATCACTGAATATGAACAGATAGATTTAAATTAACTAACATTTGAGATTTTCAATTTATTTTAGAAACATGATAGTCTGTTTACTAGTTTCATTAGTGACTAAGCTCTTGGCTAGCTTAAGAAAAGTGTAAAAAATTGATTGACCTAAATTTCTTGCAAGAAACATTTTTCATTCTTTTCTATTTGTATGTGCAAAAGGCATTGGAGAATATTTCATTTGGCAGATGGATAGTAGCTTATGATTAAATTAAATTTTCTGCAACTATATTCTGCTCTCTGTTGCTCTACCATGTGAAATGACTGAATATCACCCACTGTGAGAGAGTTATTTTCTCAAGATACTCTGAATTTCTAGTAACTAGACAGATGTTTCTTAAAGATAGACAGCTAAGTTAAAGAAAAGCTTAGCACAGAGTATTCCTTTGTGGTTTTGAAATGCTATGCAAAAGTTCATTCATTTCTTTTGCATTTGGGAACTATACAGACTAGCTTTCATAGCATGCAAGACCACTTCTCAGGTGTCATTAGTACCAGTGCTGCTGCCGCTTCATTTTTGTCTTCTTTTACAATAATGATAATGATGCTGAAGCTTACAAACATGGATTTACTTTAGACATCAAATGAAAGCCTCCAGTGAGTGGATTAACATATCAGGACAGTTGGCTGATGCATTTCAAGAAACCTCTGAATTATATATGGCCCCCAGTGCCCTTATCATTAGGCAAAGATGTACTTACAGTTCATTGAATGGGACAGGATAAGTGAAACAGGACAGCTTTACTGGGTGATTGGTAGAAGGGTGTTATGCAGCCAGATGAAATGGATTGTTGATTACATTCTGTTTTAAAGTTCAATAAATTCATCCCCAGAGCCTATATTGGTGTTACAAAATAATGGATTACTCTGTGCACTGTCATGGTTGTATTTAATACGGTAGAAGCCTTTATGAGGTGGTCAATAGTCATAGATTTATACAGAAAGGGAAAATAGCCTTTCACTTAATGGGAAATACTTTGTCTATGCAGTATTTTAAAACAATCACAAACTTTCTTAGCCTGAATAGATTGCTGATTGCTGAAGGTGCAGTTTACTGGTCCTTTGACAAAAGCAATGGAAAGGTAGATTGATTAAAGCAGAACACTGGGCAGAGAGTTAAAAAGAATGGGCAGGAAATGTAAAACTCAGTACATGGCTGTTTGGTGTCTCTTCATGTTTCCTTAAGTAAAAGTGAATTTCTTCTGCATTCGATTGGAAATTTATTCTTTTTGTTTTTGTCAAAAATATGATCTTATATTCCATTCTCAATATTAAACTTGTGGAATAAGTTTCCTGAGAACTAGGAAATTAACTTTTTTGAAGTCATTACTTTAAGTTTATTAGAAATATTGCATGATGACTTTGTCTCAGGGGCTCTTATTCAGTCATTTTATGGTGGTTTTTTACATCTAAGGACATAATTAAACAATTGCAACTAAAATGATGATTCTGTGTTCTTAGCTTTAAGAGAAAAATCCCAATAGTGTTGCAATTGTTATGAAAAGCTTTTTAAAACCAGGAAATTCAGCTTAACTGCACACAAAAGACATCCAAACATGTACCAGTAAGAAACACAGATTTAAAATGTTCTAGTAGTCTTTACACTTCCTAATGGGACAAGAAGTTCAACAGAAAAGAAAGTTAGAAGGTAAAAAATCTAAAAAAAAAAAAAAAAAAAAAAAAAAAAAAAAAAAAAAAAATCTAAGAAATATTGTGCTAAATTACTTCGTCATGGTATACTTGCAGGGAAAAATTGTGTCAATATCTCTACATACAAATGCTTGTGTTTTTTATATGAACATGTTATTATTTATCATGTCAATTGTATGATATGTTCAATATCCTTTTCACATTTCTAAGCCAAGAATGCTGACATACATTTATGTAGAGGTAAGGTCAGCAAGGCGACATAAAGTATTTTGTAAAAAACCCAATACACCTATAAAAATGAAAAAGCATGTACAAATATAGGTAGGCTTTTGATAACACTAGAATATCAGCAAGATATCTGTGTCCAAAAATGAGTTTTCCTCAGTAAAATTATTTAGTCTACTAGAAAATGTTAATCATTAATAAGGCTTATTTTCCTATAATCTTAAAAAATACCTAATTACTATGTCTTAGTTATTTCTGTCTTGAAAGAAAAGAATTGCCTTTATGAAAATCATTGAACTTCAAAGAGACTCAAATTCAGCAAACTTAAAGTTTATCAAATACAAAATACTGAATATTTTGTTAACATTGGCAAAATCTTGGCTTCTGCTGATGGAACTGGGGCAACAAAAGATGCAGTAATTAGTGATGTCACTGCTGATAAGGAAATGTCCTGACTTTTATGTCCTCATAGAAGATGAACAACACTGACTGGAACCACATCTCCAGCTGCATGTTCTGCTGTATTTTCAAGGATGATACACAAAAGACAAGAAATATTAGCAAAATTCTTATGAACAGAAAACAGATTGTAAGTTGGTATTTTTTCTACATAGAGCCTAGAGGGAAAATTTATCTTTATTTTGTGTCTTTGCTCTTTTTCTTCCTTCTGTTTTCCCTTTGGTAAGACAATCAAGAGAAAAAGAAGTGGCTTCCAGAAACTGTGGAACCACAAGTGCTCAGTCAGCCAGCAAGGAGGCTGCTAAGCAAGGGGGGGGGGGGAAGGCAGAGATATTGTCACTGGTTTTTATGGTCCTTCTGAGCTTGTCTCTCCGGCTAGCTCTGCTCTTCAGATACCATATAAACCAGTTAATCCTTTGGGTCCAGATTTCAGACGTGACCTCGCTTGGAAGAAGGAGCGGACTCACACTTGGTGTTACTTAGGAAGGTGTTTATTCAGGGCGAAGGCCCAGGTGGTCAAAGCATGAGTGTGAGAGTGGGAGTGTCTATTTTATTCTTACCTCCCCTTAAGTACAGGGGCGTTACTGATGGAAATGAGGGGGAGTGATTTAGATACAGGGGGCATTGACATTGCCATTTTGGGGTAAAAGGAGTGGGAATACCTGAAGCCTTGTCTGAGCCACCTGGCTCAGCCAGGGCCATCAAACACCGGGGTGTGTCAATAGGTAAGATACAATAGGTATACAATAGACTGGGACAAGGCTATTAAGGAGATACAATGGAGAGAGCCAGGCCTATTATGTGGGATAAGGACAGTGATTAAGGAAAGCAGGGTGGGGGTAGGAATGAACCATTACAGAAACTTAATAACAAAAATCATACAGAACTTTAGAAAACCCAAAATGCACACAGCAACAGGTTTTCTCTAACCATTCAAGAAGTGTTTCACTAAAACTACTTGTGGTGTAGCTTGTTAGAACCTGCACCTTGTACTTTAATGTTTCTGCAGATAACAGGAAGGGAAGAAAATGAAGCTCCAAACAGAAACCAAGGTCTTTCAATGTTTCTTGCTTTTAGTAGCTTGATTTAATGATTCCCCAGTATCTGAGAAATCAGCATGTAATTAGGTTACTGCTACTGCAAGAAAGGAAGAGATTTGGTATTACCTGACTCCCTAAACCAGTGAGACAATTATCCTTGTTAAAAGAGTTATAAGTGTAGCAAAATGGATTAGGTTTTACTGCCTACTTTCCATTTGGTATAGCCTGGGAAGCCCAGGGAGATTCTGTTGCTGGAAACACCATGAGGATGTTGTAGCTGCAGGGAATGCTGAGAATGTAAAGTGCTGCACTGAACCAAGGCAGCAGTATGGCTCTCCCTTGTCCCCACCTCTGACAGCAGGAACAGCAAACAGAAGTGGTACTTCTTCTGGTTCTCCTCCTCTCTTGTGTCTTTTCTCTTTCCATGACAGTAGCAGCTAAATCCTGGCCTAACCCTCAGCCTCAGAGTGAAGAAATTAACATTTGCCTACACCTTTCTTTGCCAGATTTAGGTAGGCTGTACCATGGAGATAAGTGAAACATCTTCTGCATCTGCTATTACACCTATCAGATTAATAATCTGAGTCTCTCCTCTTTATCAAAGCCTCTCTCTTACACATTCCCAATAACTTGTGTTCATACACCCAGGTTTTATACCTATGGTGTGGCTGTGAGTTATCACACAGAATTTTCGGAATAAAAAAGGATAACCTGAAAATTTTGGCTGCACTCTTTCAAGACTGGGTACATAGTCCTCCCTGTCTGCATGTCTGGTGCCTAAATTTGGGCTTAATATGTGCATAACTTTTAGATTCCAAAAAGCCATAACCTGTATCCTTATATATTACATCACACATATATAAATACATAGGGAAAAAAGTTGGAAACATTTAATGCAATATAAGTACCAAATTTCATTACTCTTAACAAGAAAAATCTCTGAAGCATCCTCAAAAGTTTTTGCATTAATATTTTAGTATGTTGTTAAGATAAAAAACCTGACCATATAGTCGCAACAGACTACAAACCAACATTCCAAGAAGTTACCAAACCAATTTTCTGTTTAAATGCAGCTCACCCTATCAGAGACAAAAATGAGCAAACAAAAATATTTCAGATTTTACTGAGAAATGAAAAAAAAATTCCTGATAACTTCACTTATTTAATATAAAAACTATTGCAGATTTTAAAAACCTTACCAAGTATATGACAGGGTAAACAAGCTTCTAACCACTGAGAGCTGAAATGAAGAGTGATGATATGATTAGTATGTGCTAATTTTCTTATGACACTCATGAACTGTGATTACTTGGGTTGCACTTCCTGGGTAATGATTTCAGGGCATAAAAAGTCTCTTAGCCACAGGCCATAGAGTGCTGAGCAGGCAGAATATCAGCCTGACATATCAGTGGTTACTAAAAAAAAACAGTTGAGGGGTTATTTTAAGTTTGGGTGAACCAAAAGTTCACTTAGCTTTGCCAGGTGGTTAATCTTGCCTCTAGTCTGTTTCAATTGGTTCATATTCAATTTACAGTCCCATTTTCTTCCTTCTCAGCACTGCCTTGTAGGACAATGTCCTCCTATATATTTCCTCATTCTCAAAAAGCTGTGGATATTTTCACATATTCAGTACTTCTCTACCTTCTGTAACATCAGCTTGTTCCCTGAGATCAACAAGCCAAAGCTAGATCCTGATCAAGTGACAGATCTCAGGAGCCACCCAGGCTGAAAGTCACATTTGTGTTCCTCACAGCTGTGGTTCCCAGACTCCCTTCACTACGTGCCTGGATCAGAGTGTGTGAACTGGGAACAGAAATATCTGTGCAAAGAACTGTTGTTGGGAAGTCACAGAACAGTCACTAAAATGCCATGCAGATATGTCACAGACGTATTTTTCTAGCACAGTCTGTGAGAAGGCTGGGGCCAGGTCTCTACAGTCAGGCTGTTTCTGTGTGAGATAGAAACAAGACACATCCTTAGTCACTGTCATAGTCATCCGTACTGTTTAATGTTAGCACACTCTTCATCCTTTCTTCCTGGAAAGGGTCTGGCAAGACAACACAACACAGTAACTGTTCCTGGCAATCAATATGACTTAAGATATCTATGTTTTTTTCCTTTAAGCAAAAATAATTTAATTTTCTGGGTCTGAGCCACACTGTGGCATCTGTCCTGAGGATGAGCTAGCGAGCCTTGATTAATTTAAATCATGAAGAGGTCTTCTTGTATCTCATTTTCCTAGCATGTGTCTAACACCAAAAAAGTTGTTCAGGGTTTTGGAGCAACCATGAACCCCTCCAGTGTAAAAGCAAACAGTCCTCAACACCTTAGTACGGAACTGCAGCTGCAATTCAGGTACCCACAAGAGTTCAGCTTTTTAACCACAACCCTCTACCATTTCATATTTCTGCATAATTGAATAAATTCTGCAGAGTTTTTCCTATAAAGCCAGTTCTGCTTTTCTATTCTGTTCTAAAACCAGACGCAGATACTGAACTGAAACAGGGAACAGATTTACCTGCTGAGGTGAACCCAAGACTATTTTTAGATTATTCTCTCCCCTAATTTACAATATAACTAAAGGAATAAATGCAATCTCAGACTGAGAATTTCAAAGATAGCTGTGTATTTATAAATTAAATTTCTACAAAATAAAATTCTATGCAGACCCTCAGTGGGCAAGGGTTACATGATTTCTTCCAGACAGTTATAACTCTAATATCTTTATCCAAAACATATTCCAAAATCCTTTGGGAGCAAAGCCAAAGCTGCTGCCTGAGCCAAATGGGCATGTACTGAGTATTTGTTCTTTTTAACTTGGAAGTAAAAAAACTACATACCCCTTAGAATAATTGTTAGGGGTATGTAGTTTCAATACTACAATATTGTTCTAGGGATCACTTGCTGGAGTTAACTGCTTTTCTGGCCCTTGAGCATCTTCTTCAAAATCCAAGGGACCCAGATGATTGACTGGCTTGACTTCCTGTACAAACAGGCCCATGTGGAACCCCTGAAAATCTCTGCATTAGACCTGTAATTTGTATTTGAACTATATAACATCTTCCATAGATATATTTAGTTATGATTACATTTTAAAGTTGTGAATTCAACCCATCTCTTGGGGTAATTATATTTCTGCACAAGAGCCTGATGGGCTGTTCACATTTCATCTAAGGATTTGATATTAGCTTTAATGTTTGTTTAGCCAAATAGGATATCTATGACCTTAAGACCCGACTTTATTAGACTCTGAATTGTTCTTGTGGCTCCTTTAGGACCCACCTCAATTTTTTCAACATTATGTAGTGTAAAGCATTTGATATTGTCTCTTAAATCCTACCTGATATCCCTTTCTATCCCCCAAGACTTTCCAAAGAACTGATTTCAAGACAGTCTTTTAGGCTGCATCACACAGCTTATGTGAGGCAATTTTAATACTATTCATACTTGGACATTCAGTGCCATTGCATATTAAAGAACTTTTCCCAAACAGATTTTAAGTTATATTTAGCTTTGTGAGAAGCATTGTACTAAGTATTTATTACTATAAATATAAATGCTGATCTGATTTATTAATCCAAACTGTGTAATTTGCCTGTCATTAATATTTATCATTAACTAGTGATTTTTTCAGCACCAAGAAAAAAAAAATTCAGTAATATTTTTTTTCTTCCATATCATTCATACTGTTAAGGACTAAATACCCACTTAAGCCATGTTTCATTTCAAGAATTTTTCTCTGAGGGATATTTTAGTTTAGCTCAGCTTTTCTTTACAGAATTTCAACAATATTATCCCCAATATGCTGAAAGATACCCATTTTGTATTACAATTAGGCAATGATCACATTACATGAGAGATTATCCTTCCTTATTTACAGTAAATAGCTACAAGTTAAAAGAAAATAGAAGCTCTATTCATGAATGATTTACATGCTGTTTCTCAAGGATTCCTTTTATTCAAGTAGAAAGTTGTGCTCAGAATATTAAAGCCATGTTGTGGTGCATTTGAGCTTTACCAAAGTTCTGAATGCTTTTGTTCCTTGTTTTGTAATGGTTTGTCCCTTATCCCCATGTTAAAACCCCTGTTGGTTTTTCCCTGGTGGTGGGTCCTGTCTGTCACCCTGCAACCCTGCCCAGAAGCCTAGAAAATTCTAGTGGGGCTGTGATGTGATTGGGCAAGTTATCAGTTCTCCTCTCTCTTTTATGTATAAGATTGTTCTACTGATTGTCTTCTTGTTCTGGGTTACTCCCCCTGTTTTGGGATTGATTCTAGATCATCCCCTGCCTCTTTACACGGCCTCTGTACTTAAGCCAAAACCCAAGGGCAAAACCTCACTTTGGGCGTGGGCAGCCCTCTGGGTGGAATAAAGCCTAGTTAAGCCCATGTGGGAGTCCTCCTTTCTTCTTCCACGCTGTTTGCCATGTTTCTGCTTCAGGCCAGACCCACAAGATCAGAAAGGTGCTGAGCTGTACCCCTGAATGAAGGTTTGGTGAAAGAGCTCGCCGGCAGCAGCTCCAAAGACATGTTCTGATACACCATAATTGTAATGCACCATATCCATGTACACCATATTCTTGGTGTACACAGACAAAGCTTACAGTAGTTTCTTTTGAATCTGTCTTACCATGGCTATAAATTTCCTCACCTGTCTATGAGGTTCAGACAGATTAAATCAATAGTGCTCCAGAATGCATATTATGTCAGGTATAATAATATTCACATTATTTTTGATAGACATGAACATGCGTGAATGTGTATGTTCCAATGCGAGGAACAGCTTCTTTAGTATCTAGAAATTATTTCATTTCCCTATAGCTAAATGAGCAACTAACTGTGATGGTTGTCTTGTTATTACTTCTTACCTGAGGGCAAATTACCTTTTTGAATGTGCTTAATAATTTTTTTAAATTTGTCTTCCTACATTTAAAACAGTCTGTTTTATTGATAAGCTAACTCAAGGAATTAATTGAAGCTACATTTCAAGAAAAAGGAAAATATTTTAAAAGATACCTTGCAAACTGGCCATCTGTAAGAATAATGGATAATACAGTATTTTTTTAAGGATCCAGAAACAGAATCAGCATACTAATGTTTGATATCTTGTCTGTCCCAATAACTTTGTAATCCATTTACCTGTGTATAAATTACATAACTGCCTGGCATTAGAAAATATCATGTCATTTGGGTTTTTGCTCCATCTCCCCACCCCCATTCTGTGTGCAAAGGAATGAATTGCCCTGGTAGAAGAGAACTGTGTGATAGTGACTCACCAGTGACAGCCACACTGTGTTTGTTTTCTCAGGAACTTTTAGCTCTCACCCATATTTTAAAAGGAAAACTCACAGAACGACTTGAAATCAGAGAAGAGAATGAACTCTGAATTTCTATTCTTTTGTCACTACATTGCCGAGTCCTTATATTTTTTTCACAATCCAACAATGCGTAACAAGATCCCAAGGAACTTCAGTGCCTAATCTTCAACACCTTTTCCCCTAGTAAACGTTTGAAAACTAAAGATGGAAAGCAATAGCTAACTTGTTTATGAAACAATCTCAGTAAAATATTTGGGTTTCATTTGGGTTCCACTAGGGTTTCGGAGCTAAATACTTAAAAAGAAGGAACACTGTCCTAAGTCATGGGATCTTTCTTCCCTTGCTTATGGAAATTTCTGTAATTTCAAAATTTTCTATACAAGATGAAGCAGCAAGATCATCCTTTGTTAAATGCCAAATACTGTGACTCTGTAGGAGTTATTATGCAGTTACCTTTGCGTAGTTCCTGTCTTCCCTACAAATACGTTTCCTAATTCTCTAATATTTAACTAGTGGTGAGTAGGGAACATGAAGGCAGAGTTAGCACTCAGTTAAGCTTTACTGTACAATCAGAGATTTACTAAAACCTTGAGCTCTCTAACCAGTGATGGGAAAGGCAAATAAACTTGGTTTTGAATAGTTTACTCATGTATGAAGCAATAATGCAGCAAAACAGCACAGAATAATCTTTACATGATTTTTTTTTATTTCTTAACATCACAGAAAGCTTAAAAGTGGAAAAAAATGTATAAAAAACTGGAACATATATAGAACAAGAAAATTAAGTTTTCTTTTTGCAATATCTGCCAATTTGACTTTTTTTAATATCCAAACCAGAAGAATAATTAAATAAATACATAAAGAAATAAAGAAATATGTGGAATAAGGCTGTCTCGTAAGTATACAGTCTCATAAATTTCACAATATTGATGGAAATATTTATGAACTTCTCAAAAATCCTTACAAGACTCCCATCAAATTCCATAGATCAGAATTAGTCTCTTGAGTTTTGATCATACTTTTATTCCCGTATCAGATTAACAGGATTTAGTTAATATGATTTTCCACTAAAGGCAGAGTGAGATGGTGGAGATGGGGAGAGAGAAACAAAGCAAGGAAGCAATCAAGCTGCATTATATGGACATAAAATAAGAAAGTCATATAGAGGAGTTACAAATGTATTTTGTTTCCCCAAATAGCTCATATTTGGCTCCCTAAACAAATCTGCTAAAAAAAGTCAAGAATATTTTCAATAAAACTGGATAAAAGTAAATCAAATCCATCTGTTTTATAACTAAATCCTGACAAACAGAAGAGAACACATATATTTCTTTAATTTTAAATCTCCAGGGCAGATTTTTGGCTACTTTGAGGTTGCTTTGCTCCATAAAAATATTCTGGGCCCTGATTTGTATAACTGACTTTAAATAGATACTGTCAGATTAGGCAACCTTTTACAGTCCCAGAGCTGGCACCAGAGTTCTTTTGAATCCTTCACTAATTAGACTAATTTGGAGTAGCCTTTGTAATACTCTAATTTAACGTAATGGCTTGTATGTTTATATATTTTTTTTGGTTTATGCATTATGTTTAAAGAATTCCTCACCCACTTATCACTTGATTTTAGGCAAAGCATCCCTTTGAACCCACTGACTAAAATCCAGATATTAACATTTTGCAGTTGCATAAGTATAATAAATATCTGTAATCCACAAAAGACAAAAGGAGAATAAAATTATGTATTTTGCTGTGAGGCATGAAAATCTTGAAATTGTCTCCTTTAAACATTCCTGTTTTTTCAAGTATATTGTTTCTATTTCTTTTGAAAATATCTGACACTGTCTCCAAAAACAATCTATTGTTTCAAGGATACAGAATATTTTCATTATAATGGTTTTGTCTAAAATAGAAAAAATTAATTAGTTTCATTATAATGATCACCTTAACAAAAAGGAAAGATATAATTATCACTGTTTACCTATGGGTTCCATACAGAATGTTTTTTTGGGTTAGTGAGATATTAAGAGATTTTTAACATTTCTTCTTAGAAAGGACCTTATTTAGTTTATTTTTCCCAGCTTCAAATTTTCTGATAAATACTAATAAAATGTTAATAAAATGCATTATATTTAACTAATTATAGTGAATTTTCTGTGATATGCATGTAATTTGGATCCAAAGCAATAACTGTATGTAATGTGAAAACCTCCAACAAGGAAAAAGTTGAAGATATATCTTTGGTCATTAAAAAAAATGTCACTATCTTCCTCCCAGAATTATATTTAAAACATCTTTCTAAACGGACTAAAACATAGAAAAATATGGGATAATGATGACTTCACTTAAACAATTGTATTAAGACTGAGCAGGAGCATAAATGTTTCTCTGCATGAGGAATTGTGCCTCTGTATGCCAGGTAGGCAAGGGATTGTCCAATACAATTACTTTGACTAGAAACAGCACCCGTAGTGATGCTTCGTATGATGAGAAATGCTGACTTGCAGAACAACTCTCAAACTACAGTAACTGATATTTATATTCCTGCCTTCCTTCTGAAGCAGTTGTGAAGATTAAACTGGGAAAGAGCTGAGGACACTGAGATTTTCCTGTACTATTTTATCCTAACTTTATCTCATGACCTATGGGCTCTCCAGTGTCACCACTATTTGTATAACATACCTTGGACTGCTCTAGTCTGTTTGTTTGAAAAAATTTCCCACAGTGAGATATTGTTTGATTTATTCCAATGTTTATACTGCTGAGAAGTGACCTACACAGAACTGGAGGCCTGCAGTTGTGTCAGGGGAGGTTTAGGTTGGATATCAGGGGAAGTTTCTTCACCCAGAGCGTGCTTGGGCACTGAACAGGCTCCCCAGGGAAGTGCTCACAGCATCAGCCTGACAGAGCTCAAGAAGTGTTTGGACAATGCTCTCAGGCACATCTGATTTTGAGACTGCCCTGTGCAGGGCAAGGAGTTGGACTTCGATGATTCTTGTGAGAGCCTTCCAACTCAACATATTCTATGAGTGTAGTATTTTATTTGGCAGTTTAAAAAAAGCATAAAAAAATCACCCTTATTTACCTGCATATTGCTACAGACCAACACAAGTTTTGATAATCTTATAGTAGCAAATAAAATACATCATTGAACTTGGTTTTATCTCCACCAGCCATACCAGGCTTATACAAGTCTTATACAAGTGTATTTCTGTCTTTCTCCACCTGCACCCTGCACCGCCCGCCCCCTCCCTCCCCCCCCTCCCCCCCCCCTCCAACCTCTTATATTTCTATGAAATTAAAAGCCTGGTTTAAATTCCTGGGGTAAATCTATTTCCTCAGTCAGAATTCTTCTGTCAGGGAAACATCTCAGATTAAGAGATGAAATAACTGTCAGTAGATGTTGGTATGTAAACATATAAACATAACATATTACTCTTAGAGACCAATTTACTAAAACCTTTTGAATAGTTTTCTTTTATTAACTGAGTTTGAATTAACTGATGAGGGAAGGCACGTGGATTTAGCAAGACAAGCTACTCAAGATGAGCTACAGTGCAATGCAGTGCCAGAAAAATTAAACAACTTCTTTGCTGGAAGATTAAAATCACAGCTTTGTTTTTTGGAGGGTCTTTCTTTTGACTGATACCTTCTTATTTATTTTTTACCCTATAATGCAATTAAATTTGGATGAGCTACATGACACAGGTACAGTAGAGATGAGATGAGAAGACACCCAATGTAAAACAGCAGTTGTGCAAGTATTTTGTGCACATCACAAATCAAGCACAATTTTTACATAAAATACAAAATTAATAATATGATCTTATTTTCATTTATAGATTTGCATTGACAATACAGCCTGCAAAAGTTACCAACTCTATGGTATTTGTCTTGTTTTAATCTATAATTCTTTCATTTAAACTGCATCTAAAGTTTGAAAATCATATTTGTTGTTTGAAAAAACTCATCAAAAAATAAAATTCTATGATTAATCTATTGAATTTTATGCAATCTGATAGCTTATGTTAGAATTTGAAAAGATATATATAAAATGTAAAAGGTTCAAAACAACTTGCTTTCATCTTAACTCTGCAAGACAAAAACTGACCTCAAATTAAGGTCATTATGCTAAAGGGGCCGTTATGCAAAAAAAAAAAAAAAAAAACCACAGCTCAAAAAAAATTAATTAAGAATGAGTCAAACCAACAGTCATGAATCTTAGCCAAATGAGTGAAAGATTTCTATCAAAGACGAATATCATGCTCAAAATACTGTAATAGAGTCTGAAGAATTCTGACCACTTTAGAATTTAGAAATACATATATCCCCCCAATGCCAGTGGTTGATAGAGATTCTTGCCACATTGAAGTTGCCACTTTCTTAGATTGCTTTCCCAGATGTCCAGTAGTTCCAAAGTCCTTGGTAAAGTATGAGTTGAAAACTTCATGAGGGCTGAAATGGAAAGAGAACACAAAGAATCTTCATCAGGCTTGGAGGACACCGTTGGATCTTCCAGAAAGTGAGTAGAGGTGTCAATTTCCCACACAGTCCAAAATATATAGTCTGAAAATTTATACATTTTTTCTCCCATTTTCTCTCATATTTGTTTATTTAAAACTTATTTCCTTTAGAATTTAGCCCTGAAATAGAGATTGCATGCTAGGCTCTCTCGAAAGAGAAAAATAACCACATCTTCAAGGAGAACATGTGTTAGTATCTTCATTAATTTTCACTACGGTATTAAGAAGTCTTTTACAGCTAGTGAGAGTGTTCTAGACTTCAATCACTTCCTTAATAAATTGTTATTCAAGTTTTATGAAAGACAAAACTGGGTAGAGCTGTTAAGATCTGTTCTTTAGTGTCCTTGTTTTCCTGAAAGGTGTTGAAACATATGAATATTTAATATTTCTTCATCTATAGCCAGTCTTCTAGCATGAGTAAAATACAACAAAGTTTTTAATGAAAAAAAGACTGTATTTTGAGAAATGTAACATTTACACATAAGAAAACCTGTCCACTCATCATCCCATACTTTAAAAGGAATTACTAAAAGTACATTTATTAAACTGCAATAAATTATTTTGAAAATGTCATGGAGAGCTAAGGAAATGCTAGGAAAATTTGCAGTAATGATATTTCAGGAATGCAAACCAGATACTTGCAAATACTATCTTAATGTTTCAACTGAAAATCCTAGTAAAATAAATCATCTGCTTTTAAGAGAGAAAATGTACCGGCACCAAAAGCAGTAATGAAACTAATCACTAAACAAAAGAATAAATCTTGTCATTCAATAATTTCTTTGATCAAATTAAATAATCAATAAGCAAAGTGTAAATTAGTGACTAGACTATAGGCTTGTACTCTCGATATATACTTACAAATTGCAGCTCAATTCTGTGTGACAGAAGTTGTTTAACTTTATAAGTCATGGTCTTCTCTATCTCCATTCTTATTGTTTTAGTCCCTACCTTTCAGGTGCTTAGTAAAGAAAAAGCCCATTAATGATTACAAGATGTTCAGATAAAATTCTGACATGGGTCATAAAAGTGAGCAGAAAGGTAATTAGTAGGGAATGCATTATCACACATTAAAGTTGAATGTACTATTATATGAGTAAATGTAAACATAAAGCCTAATAATAGCCTAATGTTTAATTTTGTCTCTATCTAAGCCTTTTGAAATCAAATTAAAATTGTCTTGTGCAGCAAAAATGAGTAAATATACCTTTGGCCTCTAAAATGACAAAGTTCTCCAGGAGAGTGGGTTTGGTAATACATTCATCTTACTGGGAACAGGAAGCAGTACAGAACTAAGGCTTAATCAACCTGGTCTCCAGTTCAGAACAAAACACAGACACTGAAATGTTCACTTGTATTTAATAGACCCCTTGGTTCAGAGGGAGCTCTTGTGTAAAGCATAAAACATTTGTTTGAGAGTAGGTTGGAATCAGGGACATGATTATTAATGACATTTGGAGATGAACTGAGTTTCATATTTCCTGAACAGGCAGGTTTCATTCAAAGGTCTTCCATTTATTAAATGAGATCACACAAAATGGAGCTAAAGAGTTTAAAATTAAGATCAAACATTAAAAATTCAACAATTTGTAGGTAATTATAATGATATTTCTTTATCCTGCAAAAATATCTGGGTACACTAGGCAGCTTAAGAACATGGATATGAAATTATGACCTGTTTTGTACAAGGCTACTAAATTACTTTTGAAAATTATTATGAAACTAAGGTCAATTTTGAGTATTTTTAAGCAAGTTTGATGATATTCAAACAAAACCAATTTTTGTGTTGTTTTTCTTTAAAACAGCCCTTAGCCAGGAATCATGAAGCACAGAGAGGAGAAGATGCAACATAGATGTAGGTGAGGAATTGCTGATATAATTTTACATTTTTATACAATCTAGTATCTCTATAGTCTTTTCCCATGTGTGGTTTCCTGACATGAATTTAAATTACATTTAAATTACATGTAATGATAAAGTGATAGATAAAAATCAGTTACTAAAATACATGTCTGTCTTATAAATACACACAGATTTAGCTGTATTTCTGATTTTCTTGGTAAGTTTTCATTGACTTTTAAAATTATTTTTTCCTATATGATCATCAAAACCATCTTTACCAGCTTCATCTCTCATATGTTTGCCCTAATTCAATCTAGTTCTCTCGGTGAAACTAAAGTCTTGTTTGTGAGAAGGGGGTCTATTTGGTTTCATTCAGAGAAAAATCACCTGTTCTATAAATTTTTGACAGGTATGAACCTAAACTGAAACATCTAATGCTTCCAGATACTAGCACGAGAAGTGCAAAGATGTACAACTCTAGGTAAAGGAGATCATTGGGGTCTATTTTAAGACATGAAGTAGTTTGGATCCATGACAATACATAAAAGAGATCATAAGAAAAAAGCAGAGAGGCACAAAAACTTTTGTGGTGCTTCACTAAAGCAGAAGACAAATAACCTGTTTCTTTTCTCACGGTTGGCTGCATTCTTGAGGTACAGCCATTCACCCCTGACTCAGTCCACTGAACCTAAGACACAGTTCAATGTTCTTCTCTCACCCACATACGAACAATTGTCCCCCTTGTCTGAAACTGGGTGCTGTTTTGTCAAGGAAATGTGGTACCAAATTGCTTCATACCTCTAACTCTTACAAAAGATGTTAAAAATTCCTTTTTCCTCTCATAGTTATGTCTGTAGGAAAGGACAATGAGCCATTGACAGCATTCTTGCATTCTTTTATACAGCGGGTTCCTTTATACTCTTTTATACAGCGGGTTCCTCCAATACTCCAATCCTCCAATACTCCATATTTACTGAACTTAAGGGAAAAAATTTTAATGTATATTTTTTTATTTCACTTGCTGTACATGTGTTAAAAAGAATTGCCACAAATGAAGGTCATTTTAAAGGAATAGAAGAATTTGAATTATATGATGGATTTCCATGTGCTTAACTCTGTTTAATTCCATTACACAAACACTGAGCATTTTCTTGATCATTGCTAATTAGATCTCTAAATACTCTGCAAGGAAAGGCAGCCATGTCAATGTAAGCAGAGAAAACACAAATGTTGCATATTGATTTTGTTTTCTCTTGTTCTCAGTCTAAAGCAATACTCTCCTAAAATTAAAATGTTGATTCTTCTTTATACTGTTTTTGTGCTGAAGCTAAAATAACATCAAAATTTTTAAAAATAAAAGTATGGTAAGCTTAAGTGCACCACGGAAAGTTTCCGTGTGAGAAGTGATGGGAAACTTTTGGGAAAGCTCAACCTTTCCTAAACTGCAATGGCACACAGCTGGAAAGAACTTTCAGCAGAGAGCTGAAGATCCAAAAGGCATTAAAGAACTGAGAAGAAAAAACATTTCCAGTTTGATCATATTCAGGATGACAGGATACAATATTTATGTAAAGAACCAAGATTTTGTTTGCTATACAGTTTAACTATAATTTCCTCCTAAAGGCAATCTATAGGAGATTAATTAAGCTTGCTTGTGTCTCCAGAAAAAATGGCAGTGGCATATGAGTGCAAAGTGGACACACTTCTGTCATAATTCTGTTTGTCCATATTTCTGAGCTGTTCCATAACTATTCGTAAACAGTGCTGATTATTTAAATGTGAAATAGTGATAATTATATTTATACATTTGTGACAATTATGGCAATAAAATAGTGAGAATTTACTAATAAAAGTGAGACAGGTCCATATTACCCATCAAATATTCACACTCAGTCTGGCAGGTAATGTAATAAGATTTTTTTTTCTGAGAGAAAGTGAAAATGTTAGGACTTCTCAAACATTTTCTAACAAACACAAATGTTAACTAGAAAAAATACACTACTAATGGAATATGACTTTAATACCCAAAACCAAGTGAAAACTAGTATGAGTGGATAACTCCTCCACTACAGTCTTCTCAGGGAAAAAAAAAGAAAAGAAAAAAAAAATCAGTATATTTAGTGTGTAATGTTGACTAAAAGATTTAACTCACAGTGTTCCATAAGGTCACCTTGACATTTTGACTCTGAAAGCTTTCATTAAGATAAAGATCCATTTTTAAGATGAGACATTGTCTACCCTCAAACCATTTACAAAGAAAATGTTTCTAGTCTAATTAATTATATTGAATTTAGTTATTACAACACAGAACATAAGGACACTGACTGAGATGCCTTACTTGCCTTATATAAACATGAATTAAATGTGAATTCTCAGGATAAAAATGGGATGAATACACTTGGACATGCCTTTAATATCCACTGAATAGAAAATAGCACTAGAAGTACTGGAATGACCATGAGGATTTGTCAAAGGTCCTTGCTTCCAGGCTAGAGTAGCCTGTCTTTGGAGGACTGCACCCCATGGAAGAGAGACCCATACCACAGCAGTTTTGTGCCTGAGGGGAGAATTCACATTGCAGTGGTTTTGGCAGGACTGCTGCTTGTGAGATCAGGAGCCATGCTGGAGAAATTCAAGGAGAACTGTCTCCTGTGGGCAAGACCCCAGGGTGCAGCAGGGGAAGGACTTCTCTCCCTGAGCAGTGTAAGAAAACCTCAGTGATGAACTGACCAAACCCCCACGCCCTGTCTCCTGCACTGTCGGTGGGAAGGAGTGAAGGGATGGGAGGAAAAAGGTCTTTTTAAGGGCTTATTTCACATCTCATTATCCTCCTCTGATTTTGTTAGTAATAGATTCAGTTTGTATCTCTAAGTTGAGTCTGTTTAGCCCTTGGAATGTTATTCTCCTGGTCCTTAACTCATGAACCTTTCATTTAATTTTTCTCTCCCCTGCCCAGCTGTGGCAGGAGAGGGCAAATGAATCTGGCCTTTGGCCACTGTCAAACCACAACATGGTGACATCAGGAGAAGTTAGAGAGCTGGTGGCAGAGTGAGCTGACACCTGCATTGCAAGCTCCAAGTGTGTGAAACCCAGCAGAGGGAACCGAGTGAAGCAGGAACACTGTTTTGTGCTGTGAAGAGCTGGCAACAACCCCACAACAAAATATTTTGCACCAAGGGCAGCAGTCAAATCACAGCTATATGGTAACAAAAACAGGGTCTCATAGGAACATCTGCAGATGATTTTCCAAACCTAACTTTCTTTTCTTAATAGCAGATAGGCTTTTAGTAATGTTATATAATTGAGATGCTATTATAAAAGTCTAAAAGATGCTAATTAATCTACTAAAATCAGTGATGTTTTCAGGAATGTTTTATTGTAAGCTTTCTTAAAAAGATTTTTTAAACTTATATTTCAGATGAAAACAGCAAGAAAACTGATATTTCTTTTTGTCCTCCTCATAATTTGTAACAGCCTTGTGGAATGTTCTTTTGAAAACACCTTTTTGTACTAAAAAAGTGTACACTTGAAACATTGTCTCAGAGAACACAGACACAATAGTATTGACCACTGAAATTACCAACTCCCAAATACTATGCTTTGTCTC
This sequence comes from Zosterops lateralis, assembly GCF_965231275.1. NCBI lineage: Eukaryota > Metazoa > Chordata > Aves > Passeriformes > Zosteropidae > Zosterops > Zosterops lateralis. Next base: position 96,304,284 of record NC_139764.1, on the reverse strand, counting down.
CCCATTAGTCGGGTCGGTTGCAGAACTATTTTATTTCCCCTACTCATGACATTTCAGACTTCTTGTCTGTCTTAATCTGTAGCACCAGCTGTCTCCTCCTACAAAATGACTATCAATGGTATGTTTTTTTAAGGGACCACCTTGAAGCTCAATGCTGCAGAGTGCCTAGAGCATTTGAAACTTCTGTTTTCTTTAATGTTTCACATGCATTAGGTTAAACATGTTTTAAAGCTTTGAAATTAAACGATCCTGTACCATGGAAAACTGAATCTCTGCGCTAGACTGGGGAGAAAGATGTGACCAATATCTTTTTGCTATCCTTTCTTTTGTGCTAGAAGGACATACTGAAGTTTTTGGAGAATAGGAGTTTTTAATTAGATGGCTTAGTTTGTTCACATTAACTGAAAGGAAAGAAAACAGAGAGCAATTGAGGGAGTACTTCTAGGATTACAGGTTGATGTGATATCAGCACTTTGCTCACAGTGCAGTGGGCAAAGGGAGTGAAGTAGGCAGGGGATAGATGCCTGAAAGAGGAGGTGGACTAGGTTTTACAGAAACAGTTATAGAGTCCCCATCCCTGCCAAGGAACAGGCAGAGCATTGGTTTTTGGGGTGTTTTTTTAGAACTTATATCTATTTTAATCATCAAGTTGAACACTTGAATTAAAACAATCAATTTGGTACAAACAATGGAAAGAAGGAATTTTATAAGGTTATATGAGCACAGTTTCTATTGCTTCCCACCTGGGAATAATTATATCTGTTTCTCTCTAACATGTCAATGATAACATTGTTATACCTGTTCAACTAAAACAAGTTTAAGTCCTCACATTTCAAAATGATCCAACTGTCAGAGCTGGATAAATTTATCATAACACTGCTCTGCAGCCATGTAGGACAAGGGGCACAGTAAGTCATCCAATATATGATATATTCATGAAGTGGCAGTAAATCTGACCAGTTTCACACACATAACCATATCTTTAAAGTGACATAGTTGTATAATTAGATTGCTCATTTCTGGTATGTATAGGTACTTACAGCACTCTTTATAAATGTCTATAAGTAACACTGCAAGAAACCACAGATGCAAGCAAATAGTTGGCAGCTGTGTGAAAAAGTTCTTACAGTTTTAGAATTATAAAAGGTGATCTAAAAAAGCCAAACACCTAAACACTGGTAGTGGACAAAACTCAGTTAAAAGCAGTTTAAACAGAAGAACATTTAAAACTGAAAGAAGACAGAGATGAGCAGAAATAGAAGAGGCTCCAGATTAAGAAGTTAGGTCTCAATCTACTCTGAGTGAAACTGAAGGCATAATCTTGAGGTACACTAGCAAAATGAAATTCATACCAAGGAAACATATTCCAGCTTTTCAAAGCACAAACTGTAAAACAACACACTCAAGCAAAGCATATATATTTACTACAGCCAAGTGTAAGTATTTTCACCTATTTATAGAGAAAAATGGTATGTATCTTCCAACATATGTGCAAAATCTATATAAGTCTAAAATCATTTTCAGGACATCTCCAAAATCTGATTTTTGGCAGCAGTAGATAACATTCCATTTGAATGACAAGAAATCAATTGCTAGCAACCCAGCAACGGTGAGAGCTGCCTTATTCAAAGTGTTACTTTGTAAAAATGCTCAAATGTCACCTGGTTCAAATATTTGGCTTATCAAACACTGAATACCAGGGTTATTTGCTAACATGATAGTGGCCTGGTGTGAATGTGCAATGGGAAGCCTGCATGTGAAAATTGAGGTCACTCATGGACACTAAGCTGGCTGCCACCTCCAGAGAGCAGGAAGGCACCTGCCAGAAAACAGTGTGTTGGCCCCCTCCAGTGTTAGAGCAAACTGAGTGTACCAAACCAGTGTTCCTGCTAGGGACTGACTGTAGTGGTGTGTTTCAGTTTTATTTGTTTAATGCATGTTATGATGGTTTGTTCCATGTACCCTCCTAAGTTCTTTCCCCCTCTTGGTTTACCCCGAGTTTCAGTTATTTGGCAATCATTTGTTATGTAACCCCCAGGTCCTGTCTGTCACATCGAGGCCTCACCCTGGGTCTAGAAAATTCCAGTGAGGTTGTTGTGTGATTGGTCAGGATCCCAGCTGTTCCCTCCTTCCCCTCCAGGCTAGATCCCTGGAGAAATCCCTCATCTGCAGAGCCATTCCCTAATTGTCCCTGATTGGTTGTTTCCCTAACCCTTCCCCTTGTTCCTCCCCCCAATAAAGGCTGTTGTCACAGGGCAGTCTGTGCTCTGCTGAGGCAGACTGCCTGGAGGTGAGGTTGCTCCTCGCGGGGTACCAATAAACTTCAGTGGCAACCCCTCAACAGAGTCCCCTCTTCATTTCCTCACCATGATCACACTTAGTGCTGAGCCAAGGACTCCCAGGGCCAGCAAGGTCTGCTCTCGTACCGAGCCATACCTTGCTTGTTGCTGTGCCAGGGCTGGCCGAGGCAAGGCGGGAAGAGATTCCTGGGGACACCGACACAAGAACTCACCATTTCACACTGCCCTGATCTCACAGGGCCACTAGAGCAGATAAAAATATTAATCTGCAGTAGCTATACTTGGAAAAATAAAAAATACGTGTTAAAATAGTGGACAATATTTAGTGGTCAATCTACTCCTAAGAAAGGAATGTAACAAATAGTTATTCTTCAGGCAACAGATTTAAATGTGAAGCTAGTAAGTGACGTGCAAGATATGGTCAGGGTTTGAGTAAATCTTTCTGTGCTCTTGTCCTTCCTTGTTTCTATTTTATAATGAGGCATTGTTTTCTACATTGGAAAACATTATTTAAAAGTTTGTGTGTTAAACTTGGTAGAATTAATTTCAGCTTTCTACCTTCATGAACACTTCTACACCTAATTCTACTGCCATTTCCTCCCTGTAGAGTAAACAAAATACTAAATTAGGAAGAAAGCAGTGAAAATCTTTGTGAAGACACAAAGAGTACACATTATGAAAGTGCTTACCTCTTAATGACTGTCCCAATAAACTAACTTCATATAGTGAAAAATTAGTGGAGATTACTTTAGAATATCACGCTACTTCTTGGGCCTTACTGAGAAGGGTACCATTGTGAACTTCAGGCAGCTGAACCTGCCCCAGTAAGCTGAAATCACCTCCCTGTGTTTAGTGGACCAAGGCTTTAAGAAAGGCTCCTCATAAAACAGTACATATGTACTCTATCTCATTTATTTTTCTCTGCAATTCTTGCCACAGAACCATTGCTTAAGGAAGACTGCAAATATTAAATAAAACACATGCCTCTTACTAGAGGCTGAGGAAAGCAGAGAGCATTCCCACTGCCTGAAGAAGGGCTGGTGGATTGTGCTGAACTCCTTTATACAGTATTTTCTCTACACCTGTCATTGCTGCCTCTGCTACCAGTAGATGGGGTTTACAGTTCTAGAAGCCGAGAGTCACCCAAATTCAACTGATTGCACATCACGGTTTGACAAATGACCTAGGACCATCTCTATCTCTCTATACAACCTAAAACATTTCCACAGCTGGAAAATCCTGGCCAACATATGCAAAATGACAATTGCAGAAAACAAGATACAGCTTCCCAAACTCCTCCTAGGATATCTGCAGGTTGACAATAGATTTGGGCAGGAGCAAATTCTTTAAAAGGCACAAACTTGTGGTCAAAGATTGGAAAGGACTTTTTTCAAAATGTATCACAATAGTACAGCTTCATGAATAAGTCCCCTAATAAATCTTTTCCATTATTAAGAATATGAAAATTTCAAAGGATTTTCACTTAATTTTACCTTATCCCTTGCCTTGCAATTGGCCATGAAGTCCAGTTGTCAGCCTCATTCCAGAGTGAACAGCGAGGTGGATAAATTTTCTTCAAAATCCTTCCCAAATTTACTGTAGTTACATTAACACAGGGACTTAAACACCAGCAAGATCACTGATCTCTGTTCAGTTCCTCTGACAGGTTATAATTATGGAGTTTTGAGTTTTCAGTTGCTGATTCAATGCAGGTGTTGGGATGACTTTGGTGGTTGCTACTGCATTAGAATGGTATCTGAAATAGGGACACTGTGGTTTTGTTTAAGCTAAACAACTTCTGTCTCGTCCCTTGCAGGGCACCTGCTGTTCCTTCTAATGCTGCAGTCCTGAATACCAATCAGGTTTTTGTCAGCCAGGAATGGGCATAGTCAGAGTGTGTTCAGGGTGTCACAAATCTGTGCTGTTTACAGCTGCAGCATTCTCTCAACCATTTGTACCATCTTTGGGTGGCCTTGCCTCTGAAAGGAGCTCCCAAATGAGGGAGCTGGACCATCTCCTCTCAAAGGAGCTGCTGCTAAACCCAACAGTGGGCAACAGACGAGGTTGCCCAAGGTATTTCTGCTTTGTTGGATCTGTTGGTTGGTTTGCTAACATATGTTTTAACTCAATGAGAGGTAAGTAGGGCAGCAAAGCTGAAGTCAAGGCCAGATTCCAAAGGCATCAGGCAGCTCTGGTTACTTGACTTTAGCAGTGGTGGTAAATGCCCAAAGGATTATATTCAAGTGATAAAGATTACATCCCTCTTTGAATGTTATCTCTTATTTTGGCAAAGAGCACCCCTTGGCTGATAGTTCCTCTAAATCTGAATGGGTCCTTTAATAGATTTTGCAGAAAGTCATAAAATGTAGAGAACACACAGCATTTCTCTCATAGAGAGTTTCCCCTCAATTTTGAACACGGAGTATGGTAAGAAATAAAACAAAGATTATACTTCACTAAAATTTTGGAAGGTTTTCATTGACCAAATGATAGACTAGGACTGCAGTGTCTTTTAGATGACTACTGAAGCCAGGTGGATTCCAGCACTTGGCAGAAACACACCAGTTCTGAGAAAGACATAATTGGCTGACATCTGCTGGCTGCAACTGTATATCCCACCACCAATTCCATCATGTGACAGGGAACATACAGTGGGCTTTCATGGAATATTTATATTTATGTATAAGACAGTAATCTGAGGTACAGAGTCCTTCAGGGAAAGGTAAAATGTTATTACTTTTCTAAACAAGTGTTTTAAATTCATTTTAAATCCCTCCCAAACTAATTCTATCTTCATCAAATCATATAATTGGCTTTATATTTTCTCATTATCCAGTAACTAGTGATTTTTTTAAAAGACACTAATAATTTAAGGGAACTATAAAGTACAGACTGAATATAGAAATAGATATCTTGGCAGAAATATGCAACTTCTCTAGCACTTGAACTGATTAATTGGCAATAAACTATCTAATAAAACCATGTTATGTCCAATAATAAAAAAAGTGTTCTACACAGAAATGTAAAAAAAGTAAAAAAAATGAAAGAGTCATACCTGAAGGGAAGCAAATACACATTTTAAAAGAGAGGGGTTTTTTTCAGTCTGCTTTCTTTGATTTATTATTATCCCCAAATACTTCAACATTATCTAAGTTCCTGTGGTAAGTAAGAATGCATAATACACTATGTAACTGATTGAACACATTGAAACATTATGGAATAGCACTATTTTAGTATAATAATTCCAATAAGTTAGTTGCTTTGATTTTTTTTTTTTTTTGCCAATGGGTCAGTGACAACCCATTCACAAGAATACAGTGAGCCATCATCTAATGAAAAATCCTCCAAACAGTAGGAACACAAATCTTATTTAATTCATTAATATTGTGACTATTGCAAAAGATAAAATTAAGACCTTACCTTATGCCTTTAAAATAATTTTACTGTATTTATTGCTGCTATTATTCAATGATGGGTTACTATTATTCAGTGACAGTTAATATGATTTAGGATAACTTCCATTCTTAATAGCATTTCCTAAAAGAACCACTATTACTATTGAAGTCTTAAATAATACTTAGCCTATGCAGCCTGTTAAGTGAAGTGCTAAAGTGAGTTGGTAAAGGAGTGTTTTGATAGTTGTACAGTTTTAGCCAATCTGTAAGGTAGACATAACTCGATACCTGACATCAAAACATCTTTTAAGCAGTAGCAAAAAACATAAAATATTTCATGATTACGTAAAGAAATCTTTTGAGATGCAGAATATTGTGGTGATTAGGTAATTAAGCCTAGAGTTAACTCTGGATCACTGTAATATGAGTAATTTAATTTTATATGCCTAAATGTTGCCTGTAATTTCCCAGCCTGTAACAGGTTAATGACACTACACTTTAGGCTACTTTCCACCAGTGAGTGACTTCAAGGACAGAAGAAACATCTTCCACAGGGGTGAAGACAGCATCTGTCTCCAAAAAATAGGAATGCTTATTTGTAAAGTCTGTTGGCATTGGTAAAATTAATATACTTGAGACTTTTTACTAGGAAATATGCACTGCAAGTATAGAAAGGTATGGTGTAATTGCAGGATCAACTTCACCTTTTTAATGCCTTTATTAAATATCAATAGAGGAGAATTATAATAGATGTGCAGTGTGGTCTGTTATGGTTTATAATTATGGACAGACATCCACTTCAAGCTTCAGCCACTGCCTTTTTGCATTTATTCCTATATAACAGGCATTGAAAAAACTGCTACTTTTGCTCTCTGCAGATCTGCTAAGTGACACATAAGCAGGAAGATGCTTTCACTGTCAGCCCACTCTTTTCACATCCCAAATATATGCCTCCTGTCATGGTTGGATGGCACCATGACTCCCTTCTGCCCCATTATCCCTTGTGACAGAGGCAACTGACTGCTCACTCCCCAGCTGGTGACATTTAGTACAAAAAGCCACAGAAGTGGAAAAGACAGTAAGGCTGTTCTGCATCCCAGGAACTACACACTTCTCCACAGCAGAGCTAGACCATGGATCACCCAGGGTAGAACCCCCTCCTGTCCCATGGCTGTGCTCTGTTGGGACAGCCTCAGCCACTGAGAAGCTGTCAGCTTAGAGTCCAGCAAAAACCACAGTGTTTTTGATGGGTTTGCAGATTTTGCTACTCATCATACATTCCACATCTGTATATTTTGATGACACACAGGGACCACAGAAGATAAGGTACAGAACTGCTATTTCCCTTAGACAGGTAGCCAGGGATATCTCGTGGCCTCAAAGATTAAACCACTGATTGATACCTCACATCGTATTTCAAGGCACCTCTGTGCATCAGCTTTTAGAAACTAGGTTGTTAAACAGCGGTCTTCACAACTCATTTTGCTTTCTCTTTTTGTTTGTTCTTTTCATGTCATGAAGTCAATATACATTACTGATGCATTACAGGATTTAAGCGTTTCACTGGTTTCTCTTTCCAGATATAACTTGCTTCAAACACAAATTAAGTATTTGAACTAAGTTGTCCTTTCAAATTTGCTATAAGGCAAATTAACACTCTCCCAAATCCAGAATAAAAATAGAACCATGCATTGTGTTTCTTGCAGAAAGCTTTAAAAAGTCTATTCCAGGCTGAGAGGCATGTGCTGAGAATTCCTGAGTTTTATAGCAGCTTGTGCCAAATCACAGTAGCACCTCAGAAGCAACCTTCCCACTCTTCCTTAGCATGATGTGTTCCACATTAATATAGAATAATCTGCAAGAGAACTGCAGCACTGTCAAGAGGAAACAGTGGAGATTGACACAGTGGAGCAAATAAATATTTTCATATTAATATATATTTGCTTCCTTTGCATGTGATCTGGCTGCAGACAAATACATAAAGAATAGCTCATAATGAACCGATAGACTGATTAGACACCAGTGCTAATCACAAAAACTTGAAAGCATTGACCCTTTTCCTTTCATTGTGAGCATTAGATCTAACTTTTAAAGCTTGGACAAAATTACATTCAAGTAAGAAGTGACACTGAGTGCACCAGAATTTAAATTAAGTTTAAATTTTGATAGCTGACAAACTAGAAAAAGTAAGCAAGTATTTACAGTTCTCTATTTAAGCTTAGTTTTCTGAAATATTGAGGGTCAGAGGGGTTTTCTTTCTTGCAAAAGAGATTTCTGTTTGGTACTTAAGACTGGTCATATTTAGGAATGAAGTATGTATTCAGGTAAATAAGTAACAGCTACTTGAAATGTGCACATAAAGTTTAGTGAAAGAAATAAAACTGAAAGTCATTTGTCCAAACATATTATTTCATAAATGTGAAAAATGAATTCTTCTATTTGTAATAACATTCCAAGTACTCAAAACATACTTCTGTATACATTTACTAGAAGACCATTTATTATTATAAACAAGCAGTTCCAGTATTTGGAAATTAAGGATGTCATTGCTTTCTTCCTAAATTGTTGGTGATTGACTTGGGAGTTGAGGTCACTATCCTGCCATCAATCCATGTTTTCTAGACAGATGGCAACTACAAATATTCTTGGGATAAAACAATGCACTGATGTAAGGCATAATGAATATGTGACAAGAATAAAACTGAGTGCCAAGAAAATTCACAAGACAGTTCTAGAACTGTTTCTCTAGGGAAAAGAAATAGTCCAAGTAGTTTGAGGGGAGCATTTGCTTTAAATCTTGTCAAAACCCCAGATGGGGTAGCCAAAATAGTGTGCATTTCATTTTAGCTTGCGGGGGAGTTTTGTGCTCAGTCTGCTTCTGAAACCAGGACAAGCTGTGGATATCACAGATGAGATCACAGTACAATAACATATTTCTGTTTGAAGACAAAGGCCTGTCATCCTAAAACTCACTGTCTTTAGAGGTTGATTCACAGGCAGTGAACTGTCAGACTGGGGCCAGGGGCCTGGGTGAATTTGATGGCTGCAATTCAACAGAATGGCTTTGCTTTACATAGCCATAAACCTTTATTGGTTAGCTTTTCTTTCTGTCTCATCCTTTCTTAGTCACTATGTGTACTGAGGAGTAGCTTCAGTGCTGTAAACACATTGTATTTTATCATTGTAGCCCCCTGGAGTTTCTCTAAAACTCCTTTATATAAACTCATATCATAGTTGCAAACTAGGATAAAATCTAACCCGGCCAAATTCAAAGCAACCAGGGAGATGAGCCTTAGGCCTAAAAACTTTAAGCTCTTAAAATAAAGGTTAATTTAGTGTCAGAAAAATCTTAATTCTGACTAATTTGCTTTAGCTTAATACATGCCTGGAGAGCTAAGGATGGCACAAAATATGAGGCTCACTGCTTCCTTGCTTTTGTTTCGCTCCAGGGAGTTAATAAGTTCCTATTTGCACTTCAAAGACTGAAAGTCAGTCTACTCCTTTGGCCAGGGAGCAGGAGGGCTCTGGATAGAAACAAGGATTATCCCATTTTTCTCTGCCTCTTCTCATGCATCTTGACTGTAGTAAGAAATGCATTTATAGCATCTAGATGCAAGAAAATGTACTACCCAAACTGTCATCAGTGGGATACAGAGGCAAAGACATCCTGAGGCTATTTCACTTTTTCTGACTTTCCTCACTTCCAGCACAGCCATATGATGGCATATGCAGGGTGGTCAGTGTACACTTAGTGGCAAAAACCCAACCCAGACATCATGGTTGGCAAACAAAGGAATGTGCGGTTCAGAGTATTTGAAGAATTTTCTTTGTTAACCAATAATAATAAGAAGAAAATTATAAATAATTGCAAAAGCCCACATGAGATGAAATGCCAACCACCACATATTTAGATTTTCAATTATTTAACTTGAATCCAGAACATCTGCAGAATTTTTAGGAAACGGAAGGGAAAGAGCATAGTGGTACTGAGACCTTATCTTCATCTACTGAACTTCTGTCCTTGCTTCGATGGCTGCTTTTGACCTTCAAACATCTTTTATCACATTATATCCATAAGTTTGTTTTATTATCTTCACTTGGTCTAATTACGTGGATGATTCTATACTGTTCCCTACAGGGAAATATACTGCTGATGTTTGGGGTTTTAAATACTAATTAAAAAATTCATTAGTGTGTGAATTAATTTCCACTCTTTGTATTTTCCTCTCTCTCCTGACAGCCATCAGAATCTGATAGCAACATAGTTGTTGCCATACTTTAATTATACTGCTAGAATTCCTTTATCCACCTATAGTATGAAGAAATAAATTTTATCGCACCCAGTTCAAATGCAAAGCCATCTAAACTGTAGATCTAAAAGGTTTAAATGTAAATAAAATTGCATTGCCTTGTATAGCTATTTCAACTATGTTCCTAGCATTTAAATATGTATTTTGTGTGTGGGACAATATTTTAAACTATACTTCTCAAAAGTATTCTCAGGCATTATATTGAAGGCTGGGTTCATAAATCTTATTTGTTGAGATAGGTTGAATAGAAATGCACTGCAAATGAGTTTCAAACAACCCCCAGTTCCTTACTTGAGGCTGATGTTTGCTCAAGTCTTAAATGGTTTTTTACACACTTAATTCCATGAAAGTGCCTTTACCTTTGTGGGTACATTAGTTGTGGCTTTTTGTTCCTACAAATGATATGTACAAGCTAGTGTTCACTGACTCTAATAATTGTCCTGGTTTTAACAAAATAGCATTCACATTTCTTATTGAAAAATACAGGTATTGATTGAACTGTTATAAAAACAAGATCAAGAGAGAAACTTTTGTAAAATCATATAAAGGCACTGTAACAATAACATCCATGCCTACTGAGCCTTAGAAACATCAGTGTCCTAATTGGTTCAGAAGGAGCACCTATTCATTGTATTATTTAAATGCTAGTAACTACATCTAATCAGTGATGTGTTCATTTTCCACTCTGCAAAGCTCCATTAACTTTGCCTTTTGTTTTTACAGTTGTGAAGTTGAGTGAAAAAAGCAACAGAAGAGTTCCTTTGTGCTGTATTTCAGTAAGATCTCATCCAGCTGATGTCTATCAGTCTGTATTTAACAGAAAAAAAGTGTCTATCTAGATTAGGTCATTCATAGTCCTCATATTAAAGAGATAGAAATGGCTGTCATAACTCATGTTCCACTAAGGCTACAGTAATTTTAAATTACAGCCTTATCCACTGCAGAATAGAAAAGTTTTTCAAAACTCTTGTAGGATGATGGGATCATATTGGTGCAACAATGGAGTCTAACAGTAGTAGCTCAGGTCCATAGTATGAACACGGGGTTGTTTAATTCTGAGTTTGACAGTGGAAAATTCTAGAAATGCTGCTGATCTTGCTTTTTTTTTACTCTGACTTCTGTTTCTTGAATTATTTTCTGTTCAAATACAAGTCTTAGTAGGAAAACTTAAAGCTGCAGATCCATTGCCGAAGAGTACAAACTAGAGATCTGGATCTCTGACTGCAAAGGAGGACTTGAACCTGGAGTTTTGTATTCAAGATGACTACTTCATTTGTCAGGATGTTATAGGCATGTAATTACAAGAGGGTTTTCCAGGGCGTAAATCCTAGTGCAAGTCTCCAAAGAGGAGGGTTGCAGTTGCTTCCTGCAACCTGTGGGCTGTTTAAGCATATCTTTGCCACTGCCACCTTTTTCAAGTGATGGCTGAATTACCTTTGGACATCCACAGCTTACTGTACAGTCTGGATATGTAAAGAATTTAGATAAATAATTTGTGTTTTAGGCTCAGAACAACCTAGATGAGGAGCTATCAAGATGTTTCAATGTTATGTGTGATGATACTAAATGTCAATATTTCTAAGTTCCTTTGTATTACTGACTGTATGTACTTTTATAGCTGTGCTTCAGTCCCCCCAAACAGACTGTGTAGCTCTGAAGACTTATGTAGCAGAATTATGTGGCTCTGAAGTCTCTCTGTTATTTCAGAATCTGTATAAACACTTTACAAAAACTGGCTTCAATAGGACAAATTCAGAAATATCAAAATCACTCTCACTTCTGAAAATCCACAGATATATGTGTATCTTTATATATACATAGACACACATACACATATAACTGTACAAACATTCCCCAGTACACACAAATACAACTTCATACACTTAAATCACTCTGTCTAGAAAATAACACTTTCAATGGTTTTTAATGCTGATAAATACAATTCGGAAGCTTATGAGGAAACAAAAAGAAATAGTAACAGTTAGATCCTGCACACTCTTATTAACAAGTTATTAAATTAAGGTTTCAAAAGACCTAACTGTCAATGACAGTCCTTCTGCTGTTGCCAAAGTACAGAAAAAATTAGCTGTAAGAGCATGTTTGCATTCCTTCATATCAAGTTGCATTCTCACTATCACAAAGAAGATACACAATCTCCTCTTACACTGAACACAAACTGGTACATTGCAATGATGAATGTATGCAAGTCTAAAGAGAGGACTTCAGCTGGTTGTTATCTAGCTAGGTCAGGGTTTAGATAGGGAGGCACAAAAGTCAAAAATAGACAAGCAGCATAGGTGGCCTGTGGATAAAGAGGTTCATTCTTCTGGGCAATCAATCACATGAGCAGAGAAAACAAATACATATATGACTGAGAGGGTGAAACTAGCTTTGAAGAGAGACAATTACATTTGACTGAGTAGTGGCACACTGGCTTCTTAAACATCCAGTCTAGTCTGCAGCACATAAATACACACTCAAAAGACCATTTAGACTGGTGCTTTTCCAGTTTCAGTGAAAAATTCTACTTAGAAGTAATTATTGTTCAGGAAAAATAAATCGTATGCTCATAAGAGGAAATTAATAGATATTAAGGCACTAAATGAATCAGAAAAAACATTGTTCTATTTGCAAAAAATATTGGGTTGTGTGAGAAAAAAAAGAAATTAGATTGACTAATAGCCAGATTTTTCCTGGAGCTTTTGTATTCTTTATAGGAATACAGCACTGAAACAGTTTTCAAGAAACTGATCCTAATACTAACATTTTCAAATCTGATAATTTAAAATAGACCTTGTACTGATATCCTAAGCTTGCACTGACATATATGTGAACAAGCAAGCCCCTATATTTTCTGCCAGACTGGAGTCAGTGCCATTTTTGCATGATCACAGCATGGATAAAGTTGTCAGGGGTCTCTGGAGGTCATCTGGCCCAAGCCCCCCATATCGAGTAGGACCACACAGAACTCTTTGTCTGGGACCATGTCAAGACATAGGTTTTTTTATCTCCAGAGATGGAGACTCCACAACCTTCCTGGGCAGCCTTTGTCAGTGTTGGCTCACCCTCACAGTAACAAAGAGCTTCCTGAAGTCCAGGAAGCAGGTTCTGTGTTTAGGTCTGTGCCCACTGCCACTGGTCCTGTCTCTGGGCACCAGTGGAAACAGCCTGACTCGCCAGGTCGTTGTTTTGCAAAGCTGCTTTCTACTGGGTGGCTCCCAGCATGTGATGGTGCCCAGGATTGCTTCACCCCAGTTATAGGACTTTGCACTTCCCTTTGAAGGGCATGAGGTTTTTGTCAGTCCATTTCTCCAACAATATAGATGAGGACTTATCCATCTAAAGAAATCTGGAATTAACCAATTCTTCCATCTCACAAAAAGTGAGGAGAAGATGACCCTCCAGTAAGGAAAGGATTTGGAAAAAGTCATAGAATGAAGAACACAGATTTATATTTGAGTAGATCACAGTACTGGTTTTTAACCAGTAAAAAAAATCTCCTCCTATCCTTCCAAAACCAGAACTCAATTATGTGCCCAAAGAATTGAAAAAAAAGAAAGGAGAGATTTTCCAGGTTATGTTTATGTATTATTTTCACTGTTTTTAAGCGTCTGCATCTCCCTCTAAAAATTCAGAGCATTCAGATACACCAGCATGCTTCAAATCTGGGCTTGCCACAATTTTGTTCCATTTCAAGTCTGGAACCACTGTGAAAATAAAGAAATAAACCACAGAGAAGATGATGCTTTAATTTCAGAAGTGATTACCAAGGTGTAACATTCTTCAGAAAATTTGTGATAGTGGTTAAAGTGGGAAAAAAAAAGATCATGTGTTTTTATTCTTGTCTTCATTCTGTTCTGCCTGCAAAGATGCACAAAAGGTCACATATATCTTGAAAAGGAAATTATTGCTCTTGACATATAAGTCAATATAGCTTCAAAAACATGAGGAGGAGTATAATTGGACACAAAAATCACCCTGTAACTTTTTTTTCACTCAGTTCCTCTCTAATAATGTGAGGTGAATAAAATTTAATTTTCTTACCTTATATCCTTTGCCTATTTGAATGTTAAGATGCTTTACTTCATTTGCCTACCACAATGGAAAGTGTCTTATTTGGTATACCTAGAGTTAAAAAAAAAAAATAGTGAATGGCAGTTCCGAAGCCTCCAGGACATTTTTCCTTATCAAAATGCAAGTAGATTAACTTTTTAGCCCATCCCAAATGTGATATCTGGGCTATTTTGGCTACTTGTAAAAATACATTTGTGGGCTAAAGAATTGTAATAGGAAAAAATTCTAAGAGTGACAATATGCATCTTTCCCAGAGACAAGTGTTAACTTTATATTCTATCTCTTTTACCAAAATTATAAAGAAGAATGACGGTATACTTGATCTGAAAGGGAAGTGGTATAAATGTTTATGAAGGTTCTAAGGTGTAAAAGTTGCACAAAAATAAAATTTAATAATACTAAGACTGTCCTCAGTTACTAATGTGAAAACACTTGGAAATGGAATTTTTACCTATGTCAATGTTAAAGAACCAGTACAAAAACTGCTCTCAAAAGCAGAGTACTATGTTAAACCTAGAACAAAACTTACTGACAACAAGCACAATTCAAGTAAAATCTTGGCATCAGGAAGGAACAATTTGACGAGGGAGCCACATTTTCAAGGCTATGATCGAATTTCAGAGTGACTTGAAATGCTGACAGTCTTGGACTGTATTTGACATAGTGTCCTGAATGCTGAAAGAATGGATTGTATGATTGGGAAGTTCCAAATAAACCTCTGTGCTGGCCCACTTAAGACAGCAAAACAGCTTTTAAATTACTATTTCTGCAAGATTTAAATACAATATGCAACACTAACATATCAGCTAGAAATAATTGCCTGTGCTTTTATGTTGCATAGAACACACCAAGAGAAGCAGGCCCAGACACAGTCCTTACCAGATTTTCCAGTATTAATGTAATTCCATCTATGCTTGGCTCTCCTCTGTGTTCCCATCTAACGATACATCACTACACCATTCATGGCAGTGCCAGCACAGGAGCATTAGGGCAGATGTTAGCAATACACCAAAACCAACACCATAACAAAGAAATAATTTTAAAAATAATGACAGATAAACTTGGGACAGGGTACCCTTCAAACTGCAAGATGAGGAAGGTCATTCGAGATCAAATGAGGAAGAAAATAATTGCAATACATTAAATGAAATTTCATTCTTAGAGTTAACAAGAGAGTCTAAAATACAAACCAGCTTTCTTCTAGGTATTTGACTGGTAGTGTAAACTGTCACATTATGATTTGAGCACATGTTTCTACTTCAGTTACACAAAATCCTCTTTCATTTTTTAGGATATAAAATATAAAATGATGTAATATCTATTGCAGGAGGCCCTATCAGCCAGTCATTAAAACACAGAACATCTGAAGATTAAACTAAGACCGGGTTTTTAGTAAAACCAAAAAATACTGTGAAAAAGATCCATACAGCTGTAGAGGGAAACATTTAAACCACTACAAAACTATTATAATTTACTAGTTCTGAATATAGTTAATATTTGATTAGGTAGGTGCTTGGAGTTAATGTCCTTCTTAATTAAATCAGACTCCTCCTTCTTTACCCCCAGAGAAGAAAAAGATTGATCATGCTTTTTTTCAAATGCTAATTAGTATAAGCAGAGAAAGTCTTAAATCAGAATGCTTTATTTAGTCCTGCTGCTTCATCCATTTGGATCCTGCTCACATTTCCTTGGGAGGCCTGCTCTTTTGTATCTGTGAAAATAAGCACAGATGTTGGCTCCACCTCCCTGAAAGCAAGTTTTGCCTAATGACCATTTTGAATGTATCCCACTTGCACCTGTTCAGCATTTTAAAGTAAAATAAAGCACTTGATTGACTCCAAATATCTTGTCCAGATTTTCTTAACTCGATTATGTTGCCATAAAAGACAAGAGATTATTTGAGTAGCAGCCACAGTATCAGCTGGAGTGAGGCCAACCTCATCATTCCTGGAAGCTTTTTTTTGTTGCTGTTGAAAGTCTGACTTGGGAGATATTGCAGATTAATTAGAACATTAGGTGGCACTACTACAGCACTGAGGTACACATAGAAGCAAAGATTACCATATGCAATTATTTATAATGTGCCAAGTAGACAAAAATGCTGATATTAAAATAGTCACATTGATCTCAATATGACATTTCTGCAGAACTGTTCTTTTTTTTATCAATAGAATGCACTAGCTATCTTATTTGGTACCTCATCCTACCACCAAACCATCAAATTTGTTTTCTTCTATTATGCCTCCTTCCTCTTCCATTACAAGTGTCTGAACGGCAAAATATTTTTTTCACAGAGTTGAGCAAATCCTACCATCATTAAATTTCTAGTCAGTCTCCCAAGGCTTTCAGAAGTCTGCAAAAAATATTTTCATTTATACATTCATAAATATGAATAAACTTTTCTGAAATGTACATATCTACTCTGGTTTCACAACACACAAAGTGAATTCCATAGAATGTTTTAGGTTGGAAAGCACCTGAAAGAACATCTAGTTCCAAACCCCCTGCTTCACTAGACCAGGTTGCCCAAGGCCCCATCCAACTTGGCTTCAAACACTTCCAGGGATGGGGCATCTACAGCTTCTCTGGACAACCTGTTCCAGTGTCCCACCAACTCCAGAGTGAGGAATTCCTTCCTAACGTTCCTAATTCCTTCTAAACACACCCTCTCTGAGTTTTAAGCCATTCTGCCTTGCCTTAACTCTACACACCCTGCTAAATAATCCTTCTCCAACTCTCTTGAAGCCCCTTTAGGTACTTAAAAGTGTCACTTGAGCCTCCTTTTCTCCAGGATGGACAATCCTAACTCAGCCTGTATCCATAGGAGAAGAGGTGCTTCTCTGAGAATCTTTGTGGCCACTTCTGGACTCACTCCAACAAATCATTCTTGTGTTGGGGACCCAGAATTTGGTCTTTAATGCCCAGCAATGTATATTACCAAGTTATTATTATCACTATTTAAATTTACTAAAACCCATTGTTTCATAACAAATGAGACAAAAATTTTTGACTGATTCCATAATTCCACAGTCGTGTTTGAAAATAAATTCCTTTTATGAAATTATGGCAGAAAAAAAAAAAAAAAAAAAAAAAAAAAAAAAAAAAAAAAAAAAAGGAAAAACAAAAAGAAAAAGAAAAGCCACCACACTCAATGAAATGGCAAAAAAATGCAATTGGGTGTTTTAAGGACATATGTTAGTATGTTACACAACATTTAGGAAATAGAACCAGAAAGTCATTCTGCAAAGAAGTATTAGCATTTTGTTCAGAAAAAAGTGAGACCAGTGTATCTTGATGCGACCAGAAGCAGTTTCTTGGGTTTTCTTCTCAGTTATCATGACACAATTTAAAATAGTGAAATGTTACAATTTTGAGTATGTTGTACTCAAACAACTAATGGAAGATGGTTTTGCAAATCGCTGGTGAGGTTACACAGTGGTTGCTCAACTTTAGTTTTTCCATCTAATTAAAAGACTGATTGCAGTTGCTTAAAGTTTATGATTTCTTTTTTTCTCCACAGCATATCAAATAAAGGAATCTTATACCTCTTTCTTGAATTTGTAATTCCAACCATTTTTCCTAACAGATTCTTGTCATGTGAATTTTATATTGCACAATTCTGCATGTATATACAAATGATATATTTATATGTGTGCATGTGTATGTACATGTATCTTTCAAGGAAAAATATTATTTTATATTGGATCAAATAATAGGGTATAAACTGCTAACAGATTCATGACATAAATTTCTTTTTTTTTTCTCATGAGAATTGACTATAATGCAGAATTCTTATGAATTCCTAACTAATTTAAAACTATGTCTTATAGCAAACATAAAGGAAGAATAATGAACTCCTTTCAGAAAACCTACATTAGAGCATTTCCTGAATTGATGCTTTCTTTTGTTTATTTTAGTATCCTCCCTAAAATAAAATAAATGCCTATAGGTACACATCAGTTTTACATAAATTATCTAGGATTACATTATCCACCACATATTTGAATTAACTGCTGGCATGTTATTACTAAAAATAATAGAAAAAAATGCTGTTCTTTAGGTGATAAATGGATGCTAGGACATTTCTGTATGCTTTTCTAAATGATGTCACATCTTAATGCAAGTTAAAATCAAATTATTTACATTGCAAAACAACATCATAATCCAAACCATAAGAATTAAAGAAGATTTTTCATTGTTGTCAAATTTCTGGTAAACAGGGCTGTCATTTGTTATTATAAATATTTGACCATCACAGTGAATATTTCTACTGAAATTCTCACATAAGGAAGACAGAGGATGCATTGTGATTTGGTCCTCCTGTGACCGTCCATAATTTAAAATTATATCTGCTGAAAAACAGTAATGATCCTATTAAACACAGAATAAATGTATTATACTGGCTAAAAATTATTCAAAAGTACACTGATACAGAAATTTAAGTGTCACTGGCAAATTATCAAGCTGCACCTTAATCAGTCATTTGAACATAATGCTCAGTTAACACAGCATTGTATTTCATACTAGACATTTCTTTAAATTAGATACATTGCCTCTTCAGTCTTCTGTTAGCTGACCTGGCAATAAATATGATGTATCACTAATAGAACATAAACCTAAGATTATTATGCAAAATTATTGTCCTTTTTTTGTCTTCATAGATGGTTAAGCTTACATGGACACAAACTATTACAATAAATATCAAGAACCTGAAATCAAGACTTTCAAGTAATATTTCAAAATTATTTTTGAGTATGACTTTTTATGCAAAAGCAAACTTTGAAAGATCCCAAACAAGAGTGCAGCATAATTCATTAAGAAAGAGAGATTATTTTATTTTAAGGCTATTTTAATGTATGTTACAGGAACCCAACAAATGCAGCCAGACATTTAAACCCTGGATGAAGCCCATGTCACACCACCTTTCTTACACAGACGAGCACAGGACAGCTAGATTCTCAGCTGGATTAGTTTGACATAGCTCCACTTTATGCAAAAGGAATAAATAGTTACACCCAAGCTAAGGATCAAATGCAGAAAACAGGGAATTTTTATGCAAAAAAATAATGTAATATTTCCCTTTCTAGCTGGGACAAAGATCAGCTTCCAGAACTGATGCACCTTTTCTGTTCTTATGTTACCCCATCCCTCTTTTCAGTGTATCGTTTCTAAATACAGACAGTTTCCTCTACACAAACACAAGTTTTCACATTCGTAAAAATGCTTGATAGGCAAGGTTACTCCAATGTCATATCAGGTTATATTCCCAAATGGTGTATCAACTGCAAAAGTGAAGACTCTATTGTCAGCCATTTGTGCTCCATGATGCTTCGTCAGCAATTGATCCCTAGAGCCACCCAGGTAAACTATACCTTGAGGAAAGTCCTCTTTGGTTAGCTTTCCAACCAGATGATGTGTCAGGAAGAGTATAAAGATGATGAAGATATTCACACAAAGCAAGCAAAACATACATAGTGGCAGTCAAACATGCAGCTGGCACAGTCTCTGGTTTCTATTAGCTGCCTGGCATGTTGGATTGCCATCTTAAAGGTCTGATTTTAGAAACACTACTTTTTTTTTTTGATGTTGGGCTTTTTCTGGAGATTGTATTCTGACTATTCATGGCCCTATATTTCATGCAAAACATGCTAAATTTTCCTAGACAGGACTCTTGATTTGTACATGACAAAAATCCATATCCATGATGAAAAGAAATCCCTACATAATTTTAGTGGTCACATGCACAATTTGTTATTGATTTGTATAAGTTCATTGCTGCAATTATTTATTATGGATAAGCTTCATTGCCAGAATCCTTTAAGAGAAATTTTAAGAGAGCTGTGATCTCTGAGCTGAAATGCCTTTGAAACAGCATTAGCTGAGACCTTGGAAATAAATCATAATTTTCATCTACTTGAATGACATAAAGATAACTGAAAATAGACCATTCTGTTCATTCTATGTGAACAGAAATAGTAAAATATCTTCCTTTCAGGTTGTACTGAGATGCCTTATCAAGATAGGGACACAAGTCACTTATCAGCCTTGACCAACTAGAACAAAAACACAGATATTTGTGAATAAATAAATATAAATGTAAATTCTTAAAACTTGATAGATCATTAAGCTATGTAGTCTGACTTTTTTATATAGCATGAAGATCATATTTTGTCTGGTAATTCTTGCCTGATACCTTCTATTTGCAGAAGTGCATTTTCCAAGAGGGCTATTAGGGTTTAGTTTGAATTAAGGATTAAAAACCATAAATATGGTCTTTGAACTATAATAGTTTCCAGTATGTTTTCCACTGAAATACTTTAAGAATACAAAATTTCATTTTGGGGGATTTATCAAACGTAGTGAAAAATGAACATATAATTAAATTATGCAAGTATTATGCACAGATCTTAGAATATATCCTCTATGTGAAAAAAAAACAGAAAACTGAGATCTAAAAATGGAAATTGTAAAGAAGAAAGAAGTTGAATTATTGAGCCAGGACAATCTTCCAGCAGAGTTTTAAGCAAAATATTATCTTCACTGTGTATCTGGTTAGGTGAATATAAATATAGAGGAGACAAAGATTGTGATGTCCCAGAAAACATTACTGTCATCTTTGTTTGCCTTGTCTCTTAAGAGTTCTTTCTCAGAGATTCCTGAATTGCAAATCCTAATTAGATATGTTATTAATCTTATTCACATGAGAAAAGTTGGATATGTGCACAAATATTTGTTGGATTAGAGCCATAATATTCTTCTGGTGGGTTTTAGAGCATAAGAGCCTTTTAATTTTCTAATTCATTGAATGCACTCCATTTCATTATTAGAAATCTTGGTTCCTGGTTGGTTTTATGATCTTTTTTTAAGCATGTTTAGTTTCATTTTGCTCATGATTCAATAAATATGCAAAATGTTGCCCAGTGATAGCAATGAAAGTAAATTTATGCCGAAACTACTGTAATGTTGATAAAACAGATGCTGCTTAATAACTAAGAAAAAGTCTTCAGTCATAAGGGCTGAAAAACTTTTGCCTTGTACAAATAATAAAACATTTCCAGGTGATGGTGGGAGAGTTTAAAAACTAATCTAATACTGATGAGGGTAGGTTCTAATCATAAAACAAAAAGACAAAAGTGTTACAGGACTTGCACATGTGGGAAGAGTTGCACTTAAACTACTAAAATGATGAGACTTTTCTTCTGAATCACTGTGTGCAGACTGGCTTCGTCCCAAACTGTAACAGTCACACACCCTTCATTGCTCTGTGCACTGATTTCCATAGAAATTAAATATTGGAAAGAAATCAGGGTGAAGTCCAGTCTCACATCTGGAGAACCAGGAATCAGGATGCAAGTGAGAATCTGATGTACTGTGAAGGCCAGCTGTAGCCAGAGATACCTACAAATAGAAGAGGTTGTTGTTATAGGAAAGAATGTAAATGATGGAAGTGTGGTAGAGAAGCAGCTATTTACTTTTTATAAATCCATGATATTAAACTGGGAGTTCCGCTACTGGTTCCTAGAATCAGGAAGGTCAGAAATAAATATTTTAAAAACTACTTGTCCTTATTTATATGACAGTCTTGAGTCCTTTAGCACTCAGCTCTGTTTTCAGATCCTTTCCCTTTTCTAGAAGTGACAGATGGCTATGTGAAGACAGGGATACTGTCAACTAAGATCAACTATCAACCTTTGTAATTAACAACCTTTATGCTGATTCGTATCTATCTGATTTATGAATTTCAGCAAAAATACTAAATCTAAATGCATTTCAAGGCAGCCATTGATTTTTTCCCCCTTGAGGAACTTGAAATGAGCAAGCACAGCCTTTAATGGTTTGAAATAATTAAAGCAGACCACAGGAAAGGACTATTCACCAAAGTCCTCCAACAAGAAATATATCCTAAGAACAAGCTAACTTCAATACTCTAACCTATTGAAACAGAAGGGAATGTTTTTCATTTCCTATTCAAGAAACATTTAATGCTAATGTGCATGCAGCAGAAATATTCAACAGGAAACTAGTTTTTATGTTGATAAGCTATCACCAACACATGCTATTAATTTTTCTTACTATATTTTCCTGCGTGGGGAAGATCTCTAGGCAGGGTGCTAAAACTGTAGAATCATAAAATGACAGAATGGTTACAGCTCAAAGAGGCCTTTAAGATCACGTAGCTCTCAAGCCACCTGCCATGGGCAGGGAACCTTCCACTAGACCAGGTTACTCTGAACCCCTAAGGAGATGGAGAAAATAATAGCATGGTGGTTGTTCAGTAGCTTCAATATTGCAAATAATAGTAGAGATGGACCTTTAGAAATTCCACTCACCTTCCTTATTTTCTTCCTTTTAGATGCTACTTCCTTTATTCCTTGCAACTGCAATTTCCACAGAAACAACATGGATGGAATTGTGAGCTCTCTTGACATTTGTACTGTGGGTCAGCACTATCCACCTTCATGATCCACTCTTTCTGTCAAAATTTTCTTGAAAATAATTCAGTAAAACCCCTTTAACATTTAAAATTTCTGCCCCCTCAGCCAATTCTCGAGAAGAACATAAGTTTTGTCCTGATTATTTGTATGCTAATGAATACTGTTTCTAAACCACAAAAAGTGAAACCACAAAACATAGAAATCAAATTTATGTTGTCCACAGTATCGAAAATGGGTGTAGATAACTCTCTTTATAACTTTTATGTATATATGGAGAATTATATGCATGCATATATTCTTCTAATAATGAATATGAAGGAAATTTTTTCGTATTCAGCATCAAAAGAGTGGGGTTTCTTTACAGTAAGACTGTGGAGTCTGGGCTTTAAGAGATTAGATATATATTTGCAAATACACACCCATCATTCCTCATTTTTCTATAAATACAGCCTTCATGCATTTTGTAGATTAGAAATTATTTTTCACGTTTCTGCATATGAAAAATGGCTCAGGCGTTTTAATCTTGTTAGCAATGTATCATTCCATTTGTTGAAGCTATATTTTAATTGCTAAATTGCTTGTCATTGGTTACACTAAATGCATTCTCTATTCCATTATAACCATGACAGACTTTCAAAGGTTTTGTGGAACTTCTTCTATAATAAAGGTATTCACTTTTCAAAGTAAACCTTATGTCTGTATATTTCACAGGAGATACAATGTCATCCAAGAGAAACCCACCTACTATATTTGACATAAGAAAGTTGATATATACACAGAGCAATGCATTCAGCCTGAATTTTGTTTACTGTGTATTTCTCATTCTAATGTTAACTTTGCATATACCTCTGGTTTTGCCTCTTTATTCCTTTCATATTTCTATATATGCAAAGGCATCATCAGGCACCAATAGAACCAAAATGGATGGCAAATGGATATTTCTAGTTAGATAGAAGTCAGTGCTACAGCCTGAAGGATTTGACTAGAGATACCTGGAGAAGAGCGTGGTCTTTGCATCTAAGACATGGCATGTCAGCTGCTGAAAACAGATCTGGTAGCAGTCTTAATTATCAGACAGAACACTGCCAGCATGATGGCAGGCCAACCTTTTCTTTAATTGAATTTTCCCTTGACTACTAAAATACCTAAAATATGTATAATATTAAAGGCAAATATTTGATTCAGTGAGAGATACGAGATTCAGATACATAATTTAGTTTCTGGTGTACTGATATTTCTCAGTTTAGTTCTTTTTTTTTAAAGTAACAGTGAAGTTCACATCACCCAGACTGTACAGGGAGGTGCCTAAGATGATAGGAAACGTTAGGAATGATGTTAGGATAGCTGATAGGACGTGTAGGGAGTGTGTTTTCACTTTCACATGTCTCTTCAGATTAAGTATCTTACTTAGCTGAATAGCAAGTTTTCCTTCTGGTCACGGTATTCAGCTCAAATTGTAGGAGCAAGAGCCTACCCTTCCTATTCCAACATGACCAGAAAACAAGTTTGTTTTTATCCTGTCCAATTGTTCAATACCTTTGGAGATCTAACTCAAATTTCTGGCCACACTCAAGGACTTAAAATTTGAATCACCACTCTCAAAGGAAAGTAATTAAATGAGATTATGCAATATATTGAAATGCATGTCAGCAAGTAAGATACTTCAACTGAAGTAATTTTGCTTCATGGGTAATAAAGTAATCATGGAACTAATTTCGAAGCATTTCATTTGTCATAGTAGGTTGAATAAAGAGGACTGACATCCACTTAAAACTCTTTCCACAGTCAAGCCTCAGATGAAGTACTTTATCTGGTTTAGTCAATTACACTTCAAGTAGTGAAGTTACACTTCAAGAAAGTTGGAAAGATGTTGGATATGCTCCAGAAGAGAGCAATAGGAAGAATGAGAACTCTAGAAAATATGTGGAGATGCTAAGCAATCTAAGGTTATTTAGGTTAGAAAAAAACCAATGCAAACTAAAAATTGCAACTTTCTAAAAGTAATCTGAGAAATATTGGAAAGAAATTATTCCCTGTGGTTACTTTGGATAAAATATATGGTTCAGAAATTTTCAGAAATGCAGACTTATGTAAGATATGTAGGGGTAAGAGTAAGCTTCTGCTCCACATACTTATATTTTAGGGATGAAAAGCAGACATCTACACCTCAGCTGGGTAGCTATACTGCCATCACACGCAGTGGAACTTAAAGAGCTCTTCATTTTCGCCAAAACTTGATACTTATGCATGCTCAGTTGACTAAGCCCCTGTACTCCACTGACTCTACTGACTAGATTTTCCCTGAGTCTAACAGCTTTTCTAAGATGTCTCCTTTGTGTATACTTAAATGAACATGTGAATTGCAAGATGAACCCTGGTGTAAGAAAAATTCTGCAAATGAGGATGATGAACTTCTGGAATAGATTGTCTTTGCATATTGTCTCAAGCAGTAATAGCAGAGTGTGGTTTATACAGAGGTGACCTTTCCTTGGGGCAAAGGCAAAGCTATTCTGTAAGCAGAATAGCCTAGCTCAGTAAAACTTGATATTGTAGCTTTTGTACTACTGTTAAACACTGCCTAGAGCAAGCTCTGTTCACTGCTTCTTGTCTGGGGAGCCACACAGCATGTGGCAGGAACCAGAATTTTCACCCTGTGTGTGTCCAAGCAGGGATAAACGCAGAAGGCTCTACATCTCCTGTTACTGGGACTGATTGTATTAACTAGGCAGAAACTCTGTGAGCAAAAGACACAATTACATCAGGTTCCTTCCTACATTTGTTTCATAAGGGCAGCAACAGGTTTATGTGCAATTTTGTTTGAGCATAGTCCAGTTCCCAGCTTAGATAATCCTTAAATTAACCTTCGTATATATAGCTAGTAGAAAGACAAGGTTGCGGATCTTGGTAGGGTTTAGGCACACGACTATTAAGAAACTACTCAATACTGTTAGGTGTATTCTTTAATTGATTCATCTCCTTTATTTATGTAGTCTTTTCAGTTTCACATATCTTCATATTATTAACTTTAAATTTTCCTTATGCAATCTGATGTCTATACTGTGTTACACATCCACTTCCATGCTCAAACACAAACTAAAATCTCATTTTCATTTTATTAAGTCTAAAATCATTTATGTCACCTTGTAGGACAATAGTTCAGTTCTCTGAGAACAGTAAAACAGCAGACTCAGCCTTGAAATGTAATTTCACCACATCTAACTTGAGAATATTAGAGTAAGAAATCCATTTGGCTTTATCTGTCATCAGTGAAGAGAGACTGGTTCCATATAGGCAGGCATCCATACTGGGTGTCTAAAATATTAGGAGGATTACCACCATTTCTGCAAATGGAGTAGGAAACTCAGTAGATTTTGGGAGTTAATTTTTCACTGACATTGTTTAAGTGCATGCAGCAAATGTACAATCACAAATTAAAAAACTGACAACGGTTTTTGTATAAATGTCCTCTTTGATTCACTCTGAACAGCTAAACAGAAAACTTCAGATATTTTTGTTTTGATAATGAAAGCCCACCTGTGGTATAATAATTGCTGACTGTGGATAAAATTATAGAGACACAGATCTGTGTTATCTCTCATCTTGTTTATGTTTGTTAATTCAGTTTTTCATATCATTATCATATTACAGACTGTAAGACAAATGCAGTTCCCAACATGAACTGGTGTTGATTCAGAAAAGTACAATGTACAAACACTAACATCAACACCGTTATGTGTTCTGTACTGTTATACAGTACCACATGATTTAGACTATACCCAACATCCTTTTCAACTGGGTTTTATTTAATCTTTCTAAAAATACTTGAGGTAAAAAGAATATGATTTCCTTGGTTAACTTTCAAAATATACTATCAGTTACATACAAAAACAGACATTAAATCCTTCAGTTCATTAATTGATTCTCTGTAGAATATCTGCAGTTCAGTGAAATATATCCTGTTCTTACTTCTAAAATACTTTTGAAAAAAAAAGTAGATAAGTGTGTTAAAATAACATGTTAAAATTGTAGATTTCATAAATAGTATTTTAAACAGTTGTCAAACACATGCTTGAGAAAAAGTACTTAGAATTTAAAATATTAAGATTTATTTTGTTTATATTCTCCTTATTTAAACAGTCAGAATACCTCTATTAAAATTTTCCTTTGTTTCTTTCTTTATCCTCAAAATGAATGAAGAAATAAAGCATACAGAAACAGCTGAATTTTTGCAATAAAACATTTTGTTCATAAATTTATTTATGTTGTTTGAAGCACTTTATTTTGAATGTATTACAGAAATTTTGGGCTAAATTGCCCTTTGAGGAAAGAATAAAAGGCTTCAACATGTAGTATATTATTACTGGACCAATGGGCTATGAGCCACCAAGTAGTACTACTTTTTTTTCTAATTATCATAGACTTGGTCTATCAGCTGGAGAGTAAACAAGACTCTGACATCTTGGTCTAGTGTCCAGTCTGGAATGATCATTTTCTAGAAATAACCTGGCCTGAAGGTCAGGAAGGATACTCATTCCAAGACTCTAAGTGGGCTACTTGAGCTTAACAGGCAAGAAGAAAGATCCTCTGTTAATTTGGTATGTATGGGTGAGTGCACATCAGTACCACAAAGGGGTCCATTATTGCCATATCACAGTAAATAGCTGAAAAAAAGTGAGTCAGGGAGATGAATGATGAGTTAAGTGTTAAGCAGACACTGTGTGCAAACAGCAAGTATTACACAGTTGCTCTCAGAAGGAATGTGGCATCTCTTAACTCCTTAATTTCTGCTGTGATAGATCTGGCTTTCTGCCACTCTGCAGGTCTTTTATTATTCATTTTAACAAGAATTTGCAAAGGCTTCAATAAATTAATTTAGCTTGTGATGTCTGGAAAAAGCTTTCCTGTATTAAAACCCATCTTAAACAGGGCGTATATTTTGCATGTGAGGTTATATTCGTTACCAAAAGATAATGTTGAGTAGTTGCATATATTTCTCTGAGAATATTATTTGATCATTGTACAAATTTAGATTTCAAAAAGGTAGCTCTCACGTGTTTGGATTTTCATAAAACACTGTATGAGACCTGAAAATCATCAATTAAATATAAACGGGCAAGAAACAGAAATTGAATGAAGAGGTTAAAGGAACTTCCATGAATAAAATATAGAGTAGGATGTAGGAAAACTATTTATAAGAACTGAAATAAAACAGTTGTCAGTTAAAGTACTTAAAGAAGTATTTTTAGGACTTAGCACAATTTATTTTATTATTATTTGTCTTTACAGAAAAAGGAAAATGTACTTACAAAATGCATTGATAACCTACAATGTAATTAGAGAGGACAGTTTAGTATCATCCAGAGATAAGTCTGATGTTGAGAACTAATAAAAAAAAAACCATGAGAATGCACTGTTGTGCATTAGAGAACACAGATAAAACTTTGGTGTAAAGTAGGGAATTCAGTTAGGTGCCAAAAAAACCTCATGTCAGTAGACATGAGTGCATGAATTAATCACTGAAAGCATCCATGAAAAAAACACTTTTTGCTATGTTACACCAACTGATTCTCTCTTCTCATACCAAGAATGTAATAGTATTACTCTCCAATGAATGGATAAAAAGTACTCTAGCAAGTGTTGTTGTACACGTTTGATCACAAATATTGAAGAACCCTTTGTAAAAATAAAAGTAATTAAAAAAAGGGCTTCTGAGAAAAGCACAGAATATAATGTCTGTCATACAAGATGGACTAAAAGAGTTTGGCTTCTTGAGCCTAAGCAGATAAAGCAGCTGTAAATATCTTCCTCAAGCAGTCAGGATGTGCAGTGCAAGCACAGAAAAGAGTGGAAGAGAATATAGCATGAGACAGTAAGTTTGAAGAATAAGGGATACAAGCTTATGCAAGCACTAGAAAAAATATTGAATACTTATAAAGTATACTTATATAATAACGAATAAATAAATTTGCACAATAGTTAATAAAGATCTGAAAATATTCCTTAGAAAGCACAAAAATAGTCAAAAAACCTCCAAGCTGATTATTTGCAAATAATTCTAAATTGTGTTCTATGAATGTGTCACCATGATCTTGAAATCTTTCATTTCAAATAAAGAAGAGTTATCAAAAATGTCTGTTAATACAAAAAGTAATCTCAGACGAACAATATCTCTTAGGGGACAGATGCCAAAAATAAAGAGAGAAAGATCACAACAAGCAATACCTTACATATCTTAAGAAGTGATCTACAGATTGCAGCTGGATGTGCTGATGCACAGTGTTAACATTGCCAGACAGCTCATGGGTGCATCAGAGCTCTGTTCACATAGTTTTTAGTAAGTCTTTTCAATTGTTTCTTTTTCCTACTCCTCTGCAGTACCAGAAAGTGAATCTATGACAGTGGGCTGAAATTATACACATCGCTGAATTGCAGAATAATTCTCTTTGGAAGGGATCTAAGAATGTCTCTAGCCCAGAGAGATGTCTCAGGCTGAAAGCAGTCAGCTTTGCAATCAGACTTGGTTGTTCTGAGCTCTATCCAAGTATGTCTTGGAAAATCTCCAAGGATGGAAACTTCACAACCTCTTTGGGCAGCCTGCCAGTGTTTGGCTGTTCTCAAAGTGGAAGAGTTTCTCCTTATCTTCAGCCTGAACCTCTTTTGTTTCATCTTAGGCCTGATGCCTCCTGCATCGTGCCACATGCAGCAGTGTGAATAGCCTCTGTCTGTTCAGTCACCTCTCTGCAGCCACTGAGGCTGCTGCTGGCAGAGAGCCCTCTCTGGTCCCAGCTGGCTGGGAAATCCCAGATTCCTCAGCCTCTTCCCAGAGGGCAAGGGCTCCAGTTCCCCTTGACCATCTTGATGGCCCTTCACTGAACCCACTGC
The DNA here is from genome assembly GCF_965231275.1 of Zosterops lateralis. Classification (NCBI taxonomy): domain Eukaryota; kingdom Metazoa; phylum Chordata; class Aves; order Passeriformes; family Zosteropidae; genus Zosterops; species Zosterops lateralis. Next base: position 96,274,888 of record NC_139764.1, on the reverse strand, counting down.
AGTTTATGAAGGAGTTTATTAAAGTGGGAGTCCAATATTTTATGTAGTTTCCTAGATATGGTTTAGCAAGTGCTGGACAGAGGGAACTAATCACTTGGTTATGGTCTCCTGGCTATGCTCCTGCTAACAGAATCCAGGAAAATTTTAGCTTGCCTGTTACCAGGTCTTACTGCTGTCTGAAGTCCAGTTCACTGCCCACCATCACTCCCACAGCTTCAACAGAGCTACACCCTGGACAGACAGGCTCTCACTGGTACCATTGTCAGTGGTCTTCTTTCCAACACGCACAGCCTGGCATTTGTCCTTATTGAACCTTGTGAGGTTCCTGTCAGCCCTTTCCTCCAGCCTCTCCACAACCCTCTGAAAGGCAGGCAGTACATCATCTGTCCCCCTGTTATCTGATGCCATCACTAAACTTGAGGAGCAAGCACTCCATCAGCTTCTCCAAGTTGTGGATAGACATACTACATAAAGAAAAATTCCTGCACTCATCACTGTGGAGTCCACATTTTTGTCAGTCTCCTGAAAAAGTGTGATCCATTAACCAATAGACTATATTGATTTTTTTTTTAATTTCATTAATTTTTCTGGAAATAAAATCTGTTTCTGAAAGAAAATATAAGTAATTTACTAAAAACTTGGGAACTCCAAAATGAGAAAGGATCACATCATGAGTTTAATTTTGTGATCTCTCAAATGAGAGATTTTAGAAGTACACTGGGAAAAAAAATCAGTGAAGAGTTTTCAATTTAGGTTCAAAATTTTCATCTATTTTAAATTAAATTTGAATTTTCAATAATTCTATAGGATATATCCACAGAAAGAAATTAATAAAAATGTGGATGTGACTCTTTCACTGAAGCACAGGGAGAGAAATAAAGGATAAGAAAAAAAAAAGACATTGTATGATTTAGATTAAAACAAAATATGAGGGAAGGAGAAAGTATAGGAACTACCTAGTCTTCATTATGCATAAATATAGCAACATCTGAACACGGTGTCATAGGGGTATGATTGGCTGTGCCATATTCAGCAGATGTTAAATTAAAAGGTATTCTGAGAGAAAAGGGCAGGTTGGAGACCTGTTCATAAAGGTCAAGCTTGTGTAATCACTGACAATTTGATCTATGGCTAGGTATAACTGTGAAAGCTGGATCCTCAAGGCAGCAAATGTGAAGTTATCAGAGTCCTTTGAGATTCTGTGTGGTTAATATACATTGAAGACATCAGAGCAGCAGAGAAGACAAATGAGCATACATTGCAGCGGTGCAGAAAGAACCATTACTGCTCCCAGAACATCAAGGAGAGCAAGCTGAAATATTTCAGGGACATTTCAAGGAGAGATGGAGATCGATCAGTGAAAATAATATTGTAAGGCAGAACTGCAAGCAGAACTGGAAGCATGGATTGGGATAGCAACATAACAGAAGGGAAATTTCCGCAAGCAGTGAGGGGATGTCAGCTCTTGTGAATCATGATGCAAAGGGCCACTGACCTCCAAATTTAAGGCAGAGCTTGATAATGATGGATATAGGTAATTTTTCAAACAATAATGTCAGGTGGTAAGCAGCCTAGTTAAAAGACACAAGAAATGTAGCCTCATGTTTCTGACCCCTCAAGCACCATACAAATAAGATGATGCCTTCTTCTAATAGAAGCTGTAGATTTCATATATCAAAAATCGACTTCATATGAATCCATAAAATATATTTAGGCACACCTTATATATACACAGATACAACATTCCTATACAATAATCAATACGAAATTATATAAATTAGCTAGAATTTTTATTATAAATTCTGTTTGACTGTTCTTGTAATCAATAGCTTCATTTTACATGGCAGACTATTTTTGGTTATTCTAAAAGGTTTTTTTTTTTTCCTGAAAATTAATAAAATATGTAAATATGCCACTATTTGTGAAATCCTCACAAACTTTTCAAAAGATATTTAAAGAATTTATTTATTTTTACTTCAGTCTGACTATTGCTACATTTAAAACTATCTTTTCCCTAAAAGACCTATTTTGGTCATTTTCAGCCTAACATTTCAGTGTCTATCTGAACCATATTCATTTAATTTCTGTCTTTCCCATACCTCTGAACTCCATGTTTCCTTGTGTGACGAAAGATGGGCATACCATCACATTCAGCCTAATAGCTTTAAACAGGATTTAATCCACTGAAAAACTTGGTTATGTAAACCTTAGCCAACATCCAAACTTCTTTCCACACAATGTTTTTGTTTCTTGCTGCACCACAGACAATCACCAGGGCATATTCTTATCTTAAATCTGTAGAATATCTCCATCACCAGAAGAGTCATTGTCTACCAAATTTATACTTACTCTGCTCTGCAGACTTCTGAATTGTTATCACACCCAGATTCTGCTCTGCAGATTTCTGAATTGTTATCACACCCAGCATGAACGAAGGTATAAAACAATAAATTGGGTGACATATGCATGATTTCCACATTGAAATAATCTCCTACAATCAGATTTGTCGTACAAAAGTTATGCAGAAAAAAAACATAATGAATTGCATTTGGTCCAACTGATTGCTTACAGACAATAAAAAAAATGCTTTATTATCAGACTTAATAAACTGTGAAAAACACTTTTATATCTGGCTAGTATTTCTTCATCCACAACCTGGCATTATAGCTCTGCAAAGTAGGATCAGGTTTATGAAGAAAATTAACTTCTTCCCTCTGCCATTCCTACTGCAGTGTCTAAAATAGGAAAATACTATGGGGATATGCTTGTTTCTCTTTTCATCTAAAAGTGAAAAATTACAGACACAAAAATTGCTGAAGCTCCCAAATATTGTAAATGTGCAGCTGTATATGCCCTTAGTTAAAAAAGATCCCGAATAGGAGAGGATAACATTCAGTTCACTGCATTAGCTGCACCAAGCAAATTTCTCTATGTACACTGCACTTGATAAATTACAGCTTCTAAATCTGTATGAACCGCTTAAGCTACCTCTGTCTACATGTCATGACTCCTTGAAAAGCAAGATATATTGCTTCAAAGATTTTTGTGCGGTTATAGATCAAAAATAAATAACACTATCTCATTTAGTTAAATAAAGTGAGTATCTATATAAATCAAGAGTCCTCTCATGCTTTCAGGAGACAAGCTGGCAAGGCATATGTAGTCCTTTACAATCAGAGTTCGTAAGTTCATGGCACTTAAAAAAAGCATGTCTTGGGAAATAGTCAAACTCCTATGTATTCTGCTTGGAAAATATTTGGTATCACAAATATTTATCAATAAGAAGCAAATCACCTTTGTGAACAGGTGAAAAAATGTGTTTAATCCATTCTCAGTGTTAATGGCAATAAGTCAATCACTGTAATTTGCCATGCTCAATTCTAGCCAGCAAGACTTGACTCTCACAATCCTCAGTAACTAGCTTTAGCCTCGAGAGCACTTCTAGCCTATTACCAACAGTGTATTTTTAAATCACATTGCAAAACAAACCATAAGGTGGTTTGGTTTTCTTTAAGGAACAAATTTTAACAGAATTCTTGGGAGAAATTTTAACAGATTTCTTGACTCACCCTGTACCACTTCAATGTCAATATTTTTGAACAGGTGAAAAAAGATTACAACAGCAGGTTGTTAGTGTGAGAATGGTTGGGAAACAGAAGAAAGAAGTGGATAAGGTTAAGGGAGAGCAATGTTCATTTATATGAGTGAATGTCTTGTGATAACCTTTGACATGCATTTCCATATTTTACATTTCCACATCTCTAATTTTTTTCTTTTTGTTCTTTGCATTGAGTGACATTTGTATTAATGTAATTTTAACTTATAATTGGCAATGCATATACATAATTACTGTTGGTCTAATCACATAATTAGAGCACATATATTTACATAATTGCAATACTTTATTAGAAAGTGTAGTTACAGTGTTAATGGAATTATGCTTAATGTCATCCTAAAAGTCCGCATGAATCTATGGGAAAAAGACATAAGAAAAAACTATAAACATAGTTTAAAATTTCCTACCTTGGCCCTCCCTCTCAGTGTTGTATCAGCAAGTACACATTAATTTCATTATCATAAATAGAGATTGGCCAAGACTAATAATAATTTTTAGAAGTCTAGAGCTGATCTATGGAAATCTATTATAGAAACTCCTTAAAACCATCTATTTATTTAACTAGAGATTGCTATTTGAAGTGAAAAAATAACAGGAATCAATCTTTAAATAATATACTTCATGAAGATTCTGCACTTAGTATTGCAGCAGAAACCAGTAAGACAAATTAAACTCTGCAAAGACCTCCAAAGTAGAAGAATCTAATAAACTGAGGACCGCTCAGATGGGTTATATTGATCAATTTTTATTTGAAAGAAGAGCCTTAAATCCTATTGCAAGTCCTGTAATCAGGTCAGTCTTTCCTTCAGTGTTAATAAATATTTGACTTCTCAACTCAGGATACTTTTACAGTAGTTTTGTTCCTCCATTGACTTTAAAGGCAAACAAAACAACTTTTGACTTTTGGCATTGATTGCTCAAACAGTTACTGGATGGAGGCACACTAAATCTTTTTTTCTGTCCTGCCCCTTTATATTTTTTCCTGAAAACACAATTGTATGAAATATGTACCTGTCTTGATTTTCAGATAATACACTTTGAAATAAGATGCCTTAAGACTACAAATAAGGTTAATTTGGGTGGATTTGGTTTTGGTTTTTATTTTGTGAGACTTGGTGCTAAATTTAATTTTAGGCATAAACAATGCCTAAAATTAAATTTAGACATAGTAAGGCATATAACAAATATAATTTTCCCTATGCAAGCATACGTGTAGAAATATGAATTATATTCAAGCAGAATTTCATGGTTTATCCCTAAACTTAGAGCATTCATTTAAAAGAGGTATTATTTTGGTAAGTATTTAGATGCTGCCTAAATGCTTTTAGGAGAACAGGTTGGGCTGAACCAACCACAAAACATCAAGCTGTTATGACAGTATTTTCTATGTTTACACGCCTGTTACAAATATATTCAAAGTTACACTGCAGCATGACTCCTGTGACCTGTTCACTGAAGTGACTGTCTGTACATATTCAAGAGAAGTTTGTAATTATGGACTTTGTATTCAAGGCACACTATAATTTGACCACTCCTTATCTGAAAGATTCTGATCTTAGAAACAAGCTAAGCTGTGCCCATCAGAGTCCTGGCCAGAAAACAAGTCTTAGCCTTGTTTTCTCTTCCAGCATATAAAAAAAATATTTTTTTACTTTTTGGGTTTTTTTGGGGTTTTTTTGTTTGTTTGTTTGGTTGGTTGGTTGGTTTTGTGGGTTTTTTGTTTGGTTTTGTTTTGGTTTTGGTTTTGGTTTTGGTTTTGGTTTTTTTGGGGGTTTTTTTTGGGTTTTTTTTGGGTTTTTTTGTTTGTTTGTTTTGTTTTGTTTTGTTTATGCTAGGAAGTGACATTTCAGACTACAATATGAGGGTTTGGACCACAGCCTTATGGGAAAGGGTTTGGGTCCCTTGAGGTTTCTTTGTGATATACTTTTGCTAGAAATGAGGGCATAAATCTTACAATTTCTTGTCTTGGTTGCTTAAGGGAGAGCTTACAATGGCACCTAATGGAGGTGGTCCCAGGAATTTAGGTCTGAAAGCAGTACATATCCAACCCATATGTATACAGCAGCCAAACTTCTGCCTTGTTCTTCATCAGGAGTAAACTGATTTTGTGGGACTCAGAGACTTAATAATCTAGGATAGTTGTTAGGCTCTTATTCCATTATATGAGGACTTGAAGTTTAATCCTCTGAGCCTTACAGAGGCTGTCAAACAGAAATTTCACTGTAATTTAAGCATTTGAGGATTCTTCAAGATGTCTGTGAGAAAATAAATTCTGCCAGATTTGCAAGAAAATTGCACTTCAACTAGCAGTACAGTGTTATGAGATATAAATAGTTTCTCTGTGGGCAATATGTATAAAAATAAAAAGTAATATAATCATTTTCAAGCATAAATTAGTCAAATTTTAGTAGTCAGTGCATTAGTAGACACCTGTGCTACTCTTCAATATCAATGTTCTTTGAAAGAAGCCAGCATTTTATAGGACATTATATAGAATGTCAGCATTAAATACATACAGCTGGGTATGAATTAATGCAAATCATAGATCTGGTCAGTTTTGTTTGTTGTTTAAAGCTATCAATGTAATTTGTTCACTATCTCTCAGACTAAAAAATAGTTGTGAGAAATATATGTATTGTCAGTTGTTTCATTCTTTTCCTTCAGATCTCAAAACCATTCAGTTTTCTGTATGTGGCAATATGTGCAACTTGAAGAGGTTGTCAAGCAAAAATTAAATCTCTGTATTTATCTGAAATTAATACACCTGAGCAGACCAAATAATGTATTGTTTTGTAAATGTAATAATTAATAATTTATAAATGTGAGATTGAAAACTAAATTTTAGAAATGTGGTCTTCTTACATGCAAATGTTTGGCATCAGTTACATTCACAAACAATTTTAATCTCTGTGGTATCCTTCCTGACCTTCAGCTGCCAGATTAAAAATGGGCCATGGGCCTGGGAACCTTGTGCAGAAGTCTATGAAGTCTAAATGGCATTAGCAGCTTACCTTACCTTACATATCTATAACTACATGAAACTGGTAATAAGGTGCAACTTCGAGGGTTTTTTCTGGGATAATTCTGCATCTTTGCAGTCTAGAAAAGTCAAACACACAAAAGCAATTTAAAAAAAAATTAAAATATTGAATGGCAGCTTGGTTTTGTGGCAGGTTTTTTACCCAAAGCAAATTATTGATATTTATGTGCCAAAAAAGAAAATGGGAGCTCTGAAAAGCTATTTCTTTCACTGAGAAGCAGTCATTCAAGATTACTCAAAAATAAACTGAAATACTTTAACAGCATTTTATAATAGTTTAAAATTTCCAAATCAAACTTGATATAAGGAGTAGGCATTTAATTTCTTTCTAAATTCAAATCAATAACCTGTAGCCTTTGTTTTTACTTTCATCATTCAAGCACATTTGAAATTAAATATTGTTACCTTCCACCATGTAAGAAAAATAATTTAATTTTACAGCAATACTTTTTGAGAGAGAGCATATTTCATCACTTGGCTATAAAAATCCAACGTATTTTTTAAAACATCTCAGCTTATGGTAAGGTCTCCTAAATTAATGAAAATTCTCGCAGGTTAATATTTTGGACTGTCTACTTGCACACAAAATTTGTAAAATATTTAAAAGGATAGAATTGATGCTCCTAATGCTGTTTGAGTATATTTATTCTGTCATCACTTATCACCTTATCTAAATTGTCAGATATCGCTCTGCAAGCATACTAGGTACTCAGTACACTTCTGTAAAAGGTTTTCAGAAATACCTTGAATTTTCATTTCCCTGCTTTACACCAGAACAAATTCGTACAGCATAAAATTGAAAAACATTTCTCCAGAAGAGATTTCCACAAAAAAAGCAGTTTTCCCTCAAACCGCCTTGCTGAACCAATGCTGCTCCTTCTAGAAATATTTGAAGTAGAAATATCTACTTTTCAACCAAAGAGAAAGACAATTTGTGTATATGTCATAGAAATCCTATTGAGTACTACAACTAATAATAATATGCAAGGTATTTATCTGAATTTTCCAAGCAGCAAGGAGATAAGGAGTTTGAAAATAATGAACTCACCCTTCTTAAAGGTATTTTGAAGCTAATATGTTATAAAGCAGTAATAGATATTCATGAGCTGTGCTAGTTTTGTTGAGATAGAGTTAATTTACTTCACAGCGGATGGTATGAGGCTGTGTTTTGGACTAGTGCTGAAAAACAGTGTCAGTAACTCAAAAATGATTTTGTTATTGCTGAACAACAGTTAAACGGCATCAAGGCCTTTTCTGCTTCTCGTACCGCCTGAACAGAGAGGAGACTGGGGATGCAGAAGGAGACACAGTTGGGACAACAGACTCCAGGCGACCCAAGGGACATTCCATATCATATGGCATCATGTTCAGCATATAAAACTAGGAAAAGAAGGAGGAAGGGAAGACGTTGTGAGTGATAGTGTTTGTCCTCCCTGCACACTGTTAGGTGTAATGGAGCCCTGCTTTCCTCCAGATGGCTGAACCACAGTTAAGTCTGACCACGGTCAGACCATAGCTAAGTGGTGAATTAACTCCTTATTTGGCTTAACCAGATATGAATTTTGTAAAGTATCTGTACTGTGGATTTTATTACAGCTCAAGTGCAGACAAAACATGAACTCTCTTGATCTTCCTCTTAGGTTATTGGCAGAAAAGATTATCTATGACAGATAAATTAAGCCTGAAATATAAGTGCAAAGATGCAAGCAAAAGGATATTTGTATGCTTAAGACATGCATCTAGGACTTTGAAAGTTTAAATTTAAAATCTAGTTCTGCAGCATGCCTCCTATGTGAGCCTGCATTACCAACTTCAAGCTCAGTTTTTTTACTCATTATCAGAGTTGCAGTACTTACCCAGAGAACAGGCTGCAAAGCCTGATGGATGTTGTGTTCTGCAAATGAAGCAAAATTAAGCACCAAAATGGAAGGTGATGAGCACCACACCATGCTCAAGATACACCCTGAATCATCAACTCTAGTAATGTCTTAATGAAGTCAACCTACAGTGCAATCTTTTGTATAAATTGTTACAGTTCCACAGAAACAAATCAAGATTTTGCCTTCTTTCTTCTAGAAGACTGTTCCTAATTTTCACAGCATTCAGTTCACAAAAACCTCAGGTTTGTCTTAATTTCACATTTAAATTAATTTATGTCCTTGTGCCAACACTAATTTAACTCAAATACCTCTTTTCTGCTCAGTGGTGATTAATCACACCTTTTTCAATCTCCATTTTGCAAGACTACACAAGCAAGCCTCCTTTCCTCCTTTCCTCTCCTCAAGGAAAACCTTCCTGGCGTTTGACAATCTTTCTTTCCAACTGTTCCTAGTTTTGTAAATGCATCTTTCTCAGTCCTGAACACCAAGACTCAGGTCTTATGAGACAAGTACCTCTCTACTACTCTACTAGAAACACTTTTCCCAAAATCTGCTCAGGTAAAATTTACTCTTTTCATGTCAACTTATGTCCATATCTTTTATTCTATCTTGTATAGAAAAGACCCATTACCTTAACAACCTTCAGTCCCTACTCATGATTACATTCTCTATTAATACTCTTTCCTGATAAAACTACTGCATTCAGTTCTTGTAGGCAATCAGTTTTCCTACCAAATTATATTCTCTTCCTGCTTTTTGTTAAGGTTATTTTGTGACCTTAGTAGTTTTTCTACCATGTCTCTACTGCTGTCCACTTTATTTATGACAATATTAAAGAAAATTGTCTGAAGATGGATATTCAAGAGATTTCAGTATAATGACTTCCTTCCAACCCAACAGTTTCCCTTTCAACTTCATCCAACATAGTCTTTCATTATCCAGATATGTAACACACACTGAACTGCTGTTGAACTAATATGAGGCACTCATGTTGAACTCTTGTGAGACACTACATTCAAAGGCTGCATTGTGTTCCAGATAGATGAAACCTGCTGCAGTTCACTTGTCTGGAAAATCAGTTATCTTCTCTAAGGAAAGTATCACATTAGCCTCACTCATTCTGTATTTGTTAAAACCCTGTTGTATCTTACCTCATTTTTTATTTACTTCCTCATCTCAAGCTCTTCTTCACTTCTTTAACTGTTCTAAAATGTTCTGTATTATTGAGATTATAATGCCAAGTCTGAAGCTAGGAAGTCAGTATTCTTTTTTTGTTTTCTTAAATATAAACACATATACATGCTATATTTTTCATTCAGATTATTTCCAATTCTCTAGATACTATAATAGATATTCTTGACAGTAAATAAGCAATTTTACATGCAAATTTCTTCAATGCTCTAGTCTAAAGGCCATCCAGCCCTAGACACAGATGTATGACTCTAAATCAGGTGTGTAAAATAGAAGGGATTTTTCTTCTGATAATCTGATCTTGACTATTGATGTTGAGTACTGTACTCATCTCCAAAATAAATGTTTCCTCTAAAACAGATCTAGTCTGTCTATAAACAAGAAAATAAGTAAGAAAATTAGTCATTTTTTGTCTGACTATATCTCTAAATCTTTCCAGTTTTCATGTATAAAGATTTTAGAAACGTTTCTTAAATGGCTTCAAAATTATTTTAAGAATATATCTTATAAAAATGGAATTACAAAAATAGTTTTTATTATTCTGCATTGTTAACATTAATTGTTACTGTGCATAATTATAAAAACAAGCAAACAAACAAAAAAGAACACTAGAAGAAGATGTGATTACAGCACTGAAGTACAGGAAGAATTTCAGACATCGAAATACTTGAGCAAAGTAAAAAATGGTAGTGACTGAAAGTCAAAGCAGATTAATTTAAATTCGAAACAAGATGCATCTTTTAGCAAGGAAGCTGGTTAAGGAACAGAGCAAAACCTCAAGAGACACCGTGAATCTTCTGTCTCCTAATGTCATTAATTTAGAACACTCTTGGTATGGCAGAGCACAGCAGTTCTGGCTATAACATGCTAAAATTATATAGATTCTCTAATCATGTTAGCATGCTATTAGTGCCATGGCTGGTGAGTTCTGTCACACCTTTGGAGAGCCAGCAAGGAGAACTACAGTGATCAGCACTCTCAAAGAGATGTACCTACCTAAAACTTTGCAGTTTGTATTAAAAGCATTTTTCAAGAAAATTAAGATATAAGAAATTTCAGTCTATGTAGCATAGAAGCGTTTCTCCCTGAACCTTTTAAAATATACTTATGGTAAAGTAGCACACTTATTAAAGCTACAAAAGCTTGAAAAATCAGAGATTCCAGTATTGACTACAAAAATAAAACAGCTGTTTTAGAAACAAAAGGATCCAGTTAAGTACAGGTATTTCAGGTAAAAAAAAAAAAAAAAAAAAAAAAAAAAAAAAAAAAAAAAAAAAAAAAAAAAATTAAGTATTCTTGAATTAAAGCATCAGAAAGTGTGCAGGAAATGAGGAATGAGATCTTTATGAAACACAGGTCTTTAACATAGCAGAAAATAGATACAATTTATAACAAGGCATTAAAAGTTACAATATGTATTGGCAATGTCTATCAAGAAGAATGACAATTAGAGCATTATGTTCTCCAGAGCAGAAAAATGTGATGGTAAAAGAACCCCATTGATGGATTCATTTCAACCCATATGATCACCTGTGTGCATGAGAAATGCCACATCTTATCTGTTGCACAAGGAGACAAAAGATTACCTGTCAGAATTTTTACCACTTTTTAACATGATAAAAGTACTGACAGCCTGTTTGCTGTCATTGCATGACCACGTGGAAAGGAATGGTAGCTTGTGGTTGCATCTGTACTGAGAAATTAAACAACATTGGAGAGCTATCCTAGCCACAGATTTTCTTTGCTGTTAAACTGCTACCATCAGAATTTTGGCCCATGTTGATATGTGCACAGCCAAACAGTTCTTGGACATAATTCGATAGTAAGGGCCAGGGACGTCCCCAGCCAGGGACCATTCTCAAAAGGTAGTCTGGACGCAAGGAGCTACAGAGATTTTAATATTGTGGACACAGACTTTTCTATGACATTTTTTACCAGCATCTCTTTTCCTTCGTGTTAAAGGAATACTCATGCTAATATGATTAGAGACTCTAAATCATTTTTGCGTGGTGCTACAGCCAGGACTGCTGTGGTCTGCCATACCAAGAGGGTGTTGACAATGAAAAACTTTGTTTCACTGTTTCTAATTCATTTTTTGCTAAAAGATAATAAGTAAGATTGAGTGAGTGTCAGATATAATATCTTTGAGACACAGAGGGACAGGTTCAGGGTTACATCTGAACTGCACAGAAATGGCTGTTCTTTAAAGCTAAAAGAAAAATATAGACACAAGTAATGAAGAACTCTGAAACAGACTAAATAAGAATTTGCTACATTTTTATATAAATCAATCAAACGTAAGTGACATATCTGCAAGAAATACTGATGAGGGTGTAAGACCAAAGATATGTGTGTGTACATTTACATGAAATGACATAGAACTATTAATTGCACTTTACTTATGCTAAGGGGATGTAAAAACTATTTAATGTGTTTAATACCTGAATCAACATCTTGAACACTCAAACAGATATAGTGAAGCTAGCAACAGATTTAGTGATCATTTTGATGTTAGGGCTTAGGTTCCATCTGTCGATTTTCTTCCCTTTGTGACTGCTCTTTTAGTTATTTAAAAAATACACTGAAGTTCGATTCTTTTCAAATATATTCAGAAGTTGTAATTAGAAGTTAATCACTTCCCTCATATACAAAAATATCTTCTCTGTTAAAGCTACAGTGTATCAGTGGTAACATATTAATTCTTTTCAATTGTTTATTATACTCTTCACTACAAGTTTTATTCCATGTACAGACTTTCCGATGGTAGCGTTTAGTGTTTAGGCTGGAGAAGACATTACATTGTTGTGACCCAAGTTAACTCCCCAGTCCTCCAGTTGTTTGTCACTCCCTAGAGCAGCCTACCAGGATGTCAATCCTTGTCCATCCCTGCCCTAAGTTCTAGAAATTTCTGTGTTCCTCAACACACTATTGGTTTATTCAAGTTGTACCCTCGCATTGTGTTTTCTCATTGGTCACTGTTCTGTAAGTCCCTCCTTATGATCCTCCCCCAGTTTTACCCTATTGGTTGAATGCCTGTACCCTCCCTCAGTACCTCCTCTGTTTATAAGTGAGGGCACAGCCTTGTTCTTGGTCTTTTCATCCCTGCCCTTCTCTTGGAATAAGCTTCCTTGGGAATCATACAAGAGACCCCTCTATGGTCTTTGCTCCGGTCCTTGGCACTTTAGCACGAAGGTGTCATAGAGAGCAGCATTGCTGTTTCCCGAAGCAGCCCTGCTCTACCTCCACCTGGACCAGTCCTGGTCTGCAGGAGGCCACTCTCAGCACAGTCAGGGAAGGGGCTTGCTGGAGTTCTCTGGCACCACGTCAAGTTATGATATGTCTGGTGGAGTAAACAGTATTCAATACCAAGATGCAGGCAATATCTATTCAAGCATTACAGTTTCAGCCTCTGTCCTCTGCAGCTGTTCTTCAGCTCTGGAATTTAATAATTTCCCCCACTGCTCACTTTTGAACTGCAAAATTCAAAGGAAGGAGGTGGTTAACTGTGCAGGACAAGTGGATGCCACTGCTTCACTGGACAACAAAGTGGACAATTCTCATCTCTGAGGACAGTAACAAAAGTGTCATGAACAAATAATAGCAACAAAACCTAAAACCTGTAAAGAGGTTATCTAGAAGAATGCAGTTTACGTACAGCTTCAGCAGTAACTGGAGATGAGTCTTTGACAAAGACATGCAAATTATAAAAGGAAGGCTGTCTTTCTTTGGAGAGTTGGCCCTGACTGTAGGCCAGGTACCCACCAAAGCCACTATATCACTCCCCTCCCCAATGGTGCAGGGAAGAGAAAATATAAAAAAGGTTCATAAATTGAGGTATGGGCAGGGACTGGTCACTCACCCATTACAGTAAAAGTACTTACCATCACAGTAAATCAGACCCAGCTTGAAGAAATGAATTTATTACCATTCAAATAAGGGTAGGATATTGAAAAGAAAAACAAATCTTAAGACTACCTTGCCCCCAGTGTTTCATTCTTCCTGCCCTTAACTATTCCCAGTTCTCTACGTCCTCCCCCAGTGATGGAGGGAGATGGCAAATTTGGGTTAGTCAGTTCATCACAGGTTGTTTCTGCCACTTCTTCCTTCTCAGGGAGATGAGTCCTTCCCCTGTTCCATATGGGGGAATCCCTCCCAAGAATGCAGCTGGTGGCAGTGACTCAAATTAACAGCATTTTTCAGGGCAGTTAAAAAAAAAAAAAAAAAGAAAAAAAAAAAAAGAAAAAAAAAAAAAAGAAAAAAAAAAAAAGACTCACATAAAGGTAAACGCATCGTGAATTTTTCTGATTTTGTTTTATCCTTTCGCTCTCTGTTACAGAACATCTTGGATGAATGACTAATATTTTAATTTGAACATTTTAGCTAGGAATTACATTAATCAGGCAGTATTGTGGTTTTCTAGAAGAAAAGGACTTGCAAGTGCACTAGGTACCCAGGCCTAGAGGGATAACAGATGGAGCAGGCAGCAAAAGGAAAGCTACGCACATTTTGCAGGCAAACAAGATGTCACTGTGTGCATACACTGAGCAGCTACAGGCTCCCACTGTCCATGCCTAGAGCTGTGTAGCTGCCCTCATGCAGGCCTGAGGCCCCGTTTATTCTCAGGCTTAACATGATCTGTGTCACTGCACAAAACCAGTTTCTCTGCTGGTAGTGTGAACCACGGGCAAAACAAACTGGTATCTGCCTGCAGAGTAGCACACTGGCAATGCCTCAGGAGTGAGAGGGACACTTGCTTTGGCTCAAAGAGACAACACAGCAAAACCTGCACTAAAAGAAATGTGTTTAGAAACAACAAAGCAGAGTTTAAAGTGTTGTTGCTGGTTTTGCCATGACATGAAAATTTTAGTCACTGTAAAGCATGGAGTTAAAAAGTAAATATCTCAATGGACTTCTTAAAAAAAGAATTTTAAAATAAGATGTTTGAATTCAAGACTTGAAATGTAGATGCACAATTTTTTTGCCAATTAATTATTCAGAAAAAATTATTAAATATTAACATTAAATACTATAAATTTAATATTAAATTATTATTAAAAATACTTGGAAGTTCACATAGTGCAACAATCTCTCAAGTCTACAGAGTGCAACAGTCTCAAATCATTTGTATATGTTTTGTGTTAAGAGTGATAGAAGCCAGTAAGAAACCTGACTTAAGCTTGATAATCCATATAGAGATTATTAGTGATCATTAGCCACTGAAAGGAGGCTGTTATGTCTTTGCATACAGTCTACAATTATCCTGAAATGCAGTATCTGTCATCAGAAAGCTTTCTGCAGCACATTCTGCTTACAGATGTCCTATGGTAGTCAAACTTTATTGTTCTACTGATGATGTGCTGACTGGCAACACTCACAAGAATGTCTGTTTTGTCCCCCTCCTTCCTTTTCACACTTTATTTTATTCTGATTTCTGAGCGTAGGAACATGGTTCATGCTGCAGAATTTTCAAAGCCCACAAGAAAATCAATTTTCTCTCCACTGGTATTTATTGCAAACATTGTGCTGATGACTTCAAACTCCAGCACAAGGCTCAAATGACATTTTTGAGAAGACAAAGATAATAAAATTCTGAGTCAGGGCCAGGACTTGGGACCCTAATCTGGGCTTCCCAATTTAATCAAGGATGACAAGGAAAATAAGAAGGAATGCTCTTCAGGAAATTAATTCACTCTATGTAAAAGTGATGTTCTTTTGAAAGAGGAGTGTGGAAGCAGGAAGGAAAAGGACAAGAGGGCTGTTTCCCAAAAAGACTAAGGTGTCTCTGAGAGCTAAAGAATATGCCCATAAGTTATTGTTGGGCATAAGCAGAGTGTTTTGCTTAAGACCTACTTTTTTTCTTTTGAGTAAAACTCCATCTTTTATGTGTTCCATCTATACTTCTGCCAGCCTTGAACTGAAAAAGATGGTTCATTCAAAGATGAGGTCATACTTGTGATTAAAGCTAGTTGTGAAGCAAGAAAAGACTTTTTGCGTAAGACACCCTTTGACCAGGATTTCACAATTTTCTGGTTATGCTGTTGAGAAATACAGAATTTATAAAATATTACTGCACATATACATGACAGTCAGAAATATGATACAAATACTGAATAACCATTATAAGAATTCACCACTGGTTCTGTATTTGAATAAGGTAAGGAACAACTTTGATGAGACTTATGATGTAGATGTTGCATTATTATTTTAATATCTGTCTATTTCATTTCTTAGTCATAGACCACAAAGCATTTACATTGCACCCTATATAAACAAAAGATAAACAAACTGCTGTTCCAAATGACTTGCACTTTAAATAAAATAAACCATAATAGATAGACTAGCAGGGACAGTGATTCAGAAGAAGAGTCAGAAATGGTAGCTGAGAAGTCATTTGATCCCAATAAAATCTCCACACAATCTCTGTTCTCTCAAGTGCAGGATTTGAAACCTGATCTTTATTTATCTATGTGCCATTTTGAGCATCACTTATAATGTTGGATATTTTACTTGATCTTTGTTTACAACATACCATAGTCCATCGAGTGGCATGCTTCAAAATCAAAGCTCTTCAAAAAAAGAGACCCATGTTTGAACTAAGAGTTTGTTCTAAAAGAGGTAGTGTAATGATGAAGGCCTTAGCCTTTTCCTCCTGGCACTGAAATATGCTGTAGCAAAGTTTATGTGTCATAGTTCGACACTGGCCCAAAGCCAGCACCCAGAACAGTTGCTCACTGACCCTTCCCTGCCACAAGTAGACAGCAGAAAGGGAAAAAAAAAATTAACAAAGGGTTTGTGAGTGAGATAAGGACCAGGAGAAAACATTTCAAGGGTAAAACAGGGTCAACTTAATGTTGCGAAGTGAATTTATTACTGACAGAATCAGAGGAGGATAATGAGAAATAAAATAAGCCCTTAAAATACCTTTTATCCCTCATCCCTTCCCTCCTTCCCACTGACAGCACAGGGAGACAGAGCAGGGGCGTTTTGGTCAGTTCATCACCGAGGTTTTCTTCTCCTGCTCCGAGACAAGTCCTTCCCCTGCTACACCCTGGAGACCCTCCATCACAAGACAGTTCTCTGTGAACTTCCCCAGCATGGTTCCAATTCCACAAGCAGCAGCCAAACCACACCTGCTGCAACATGAGTCCCTCCCATGGGCACACAGCCCTCCCAAAACTGCTGTAATGTGGGTCGCTCTTCCACGGGGTGCAGTCCCCCAAGGACAGGCTGCTCCAGCCTGGGAGCAGGGCCCTCTCCCCATGGGTCTCCCACTGGGTCACAGACTCCTCCAGGCGTCCACTCACTCTGGCATGGACACCTCCCCCACGGGCTGTGGGTGGATCTCTGCATCCCCTGTGGATTTCCACGGGCTGCAGGGTCGCAGCTGCCTCACCATGGTCTCACCAGGGCCTGCAGAGGAATCTCAGCTCCAGTACCTGGAGCACCTCCTGACCCTCCTCCACTGACCTTGGTGTCTCCATGTTTTTTCCTTCACATGTTGTCACCTCTTCCTCTTCTCTGACTAGAAGAAATTCTGTGACTTTGTTTTGATTTTCTTCTTAAACATGTCACCACAGAGGCGTTACCAACCTCTCTCATTGGCCCAGCCTTGGCCAGCAGCATGTCCATCTTCAGGGCCATCGAGGATTTGCTCTGCTGGAAGTGGTGGAAACTTCCAGGAGCTTCTCATGGGAGCAACAGAGGTGACCCCTCTGCTACCAAAAACCAGGCAGAGCAAAACCAATACAATATGGCATTATTTGCAGCCAGTGCTGCCACAATTTATCTATCAATTAAGACTGGGAAAAAGAGAAGGGCTTAAAAATTAACTTGATTAGTCATAAGCTCTGACTGGGTCTCATTATTGGGAGATAGCTGCCACTTTATGCCACATTGTATGTAATTGTTACATCAAGAAAGAATATTAAAGTTAAAGCTCACTACAATATTATTTTTAAAAATAATAATTCTACTGTATAAATATATTGACATACTCTTTGTCATACTTCACTGATCTGTTTTGAGATGAAAGGTACTTCCAGGATCATCTTGGTTTAGACTATCTTATAGCCATCTTCAATTTTCTTCAAGACTATGAGACAATAACCATGTCTTTAGATAGCTTTTACTTATTTGTCAAGTGCACGCTGTTGAAAATATGTTGACAGAAACAGCTGATTTAAGTTACAGTTTCTGAAAGTATCACATAAAAATTCATTCTAGGTGCTAATTAAATGAATGGGTGAATCTGGATCTTTTCTGGGCCCGTCATGCAGACTATTATTAAATGAAATTGTCTAGGGCCCACTATTTGGCCTGTAGGCAAAGAGCACAGTGTGGCTTGAGCTCTGAGGTTATTCTCCTTTCTCTCCTCAGCCACAGAGGGTGGCCCATCCTGAGCCAGAACAGCACAAAAATAGATAAATCATAGGGTCAATCATGTGCTAGTTTATCACATTCTTACCTGGTTTCATTTACTTTTCCAGTCCAGATGTAGCTCATATAAAAGTACTACCTTTTCAGTGGAAAAAACCCTAACAGATTACAAAAGATTTTGACTTCAAGACACCTTTTAAAATAAATGAGTATGTGGTTTTCCTACAGCCTAACGCTTACCTCAACCAGTACAATCCAGTCTTTAGCAAACTATAGAGCTATGAATTGGTAATAAAAAGAATACAGCTGGCTCTTCACATGACCACGTCTCTTCAGCATCCCAGTCAATTGGAAATTCACCACACCTCCACTTTGAATTTGATAGCTGCCACTGGAAACTCCCAGAAGTCAGAAGGCTGACAAAATATTGCATCATCTCCCACTCCTATCTATGCTCTATCTAAGACTGGAATTTAATCAACCATCACTTTATGTTTCATAAATTTTATAAAAAGAAGGAATAATAAAATCAGAAGTAGCACATTAATAACTGTAGTTGCCTCACTGTCTGAGTAGATTTCTTGCTATTCTTGTACAATTTTAATGTTTAAACTCCTTATTTCAGATAGAACCTAGACATGGTAGCCAGGCACAAATTGCTATCCATGAGGTCATCAGTCATGTTAGTTCACATGAAAGGGAAAACAGCATGGGGCCAAATTAAGTGTGGAGCTTCGTACACTGACTGCACATGTCTGATGTCACCACTGATTTACTTTTATGTGCTGTCAATCTATACTGGCAATATATGAGAAGTAGGAAGACTTTCGGGGGCAGTCTAATTTGCAATTTTGGTGGTACTCTGTTTGCTTAGACACAAATGCACAGTAATGGGATAAGTATGTGCATATTTCCTGTGCTGATTAGCTTCCCATGGGCTTGATCCAATTTCAGCTCAAGTCAGTGGTAATCTTTCCACTTTCATCAGTGGCAATTGGCCCACATCCTCAATAAGAAGCATACTGCACTGAGGAGAAGTTCTCCATAAGAAAAATTATTAAAGGATTAGAGTCTACAAAGGGAAAACAGACATAAGATGTTCTACAAGCACGCTGACAAGACAATCACAGTGAGAAATGAGTCTCAATAAACTGCAAGCCTCATTTGGTAAGTTGTAGACATAGAGATTCAAATTTACAAAGTGAAACATGTTACTTGTTGCACTGAAAACACTGATAATGCTGTTGGCAAATTAATTCCTTTAGGTTTGATAAACCTTGCCTGTTCCAATTTAAGAGTACCTTCACTTTATTGATCAGGTAGTTTCAGTGTGATTTTTATTCACATACCAGTTTTAGTACTGAAATTGATTTTGTCCAACTAGAAGGGAATGGCAGTGTACTTTGGATGAGCTAAATTGGAGTAATTGGGGTTTTTCATCACTGAAACAGTTAACGGTAATAACAATTGTGACTGAAAGTGGAAGATTAATTTTCATGTGCCTTTAGTTCTTAAATGTTATTTTGGCAATAAATAAGTCATACTCAGAAAAATCTTGGCAAAAGCTTGCTTTATTTAATTTTTGCTTAATATAAATCACAATATCAAAAATACGTTTTTAAACAGATTAATTTTACTGAAAATCTTCCCTCTCTAGTCACCACAGGTTAATCACTAACGTTTGTTTTCTCTGTCTCTAAACTGAAATGAAGACACTGCCATCTACAACAAATGACTACTACAGAAGACAACCAGAAGTACTGTGTAGTTCTGTGGTATTCTGAAAATTGTATTAGAAGAGTTATGTACCCAAGCACAATTAGTAAGGAGCAAAATGCATGTCAGCAGGCAATACTCTGGATCTGAAGTTTATACATGCCATACTACTCCATATATCATAGTATAGAACAGCCACCCAAAAAAAATATTTGGCAGGCCATCTAGTGTCATCCAAGTGAAATGCAAGATATTTAATTGCTGAAAATACATGCACCTGTTCTCTCATCAAACAACTAAAAACTCACAAGTATTCACTTTTGTTTTAAATTAAACTGATCATCACCATCTCTAGAGCATCACTGACATTCTGCAAAGAAAATGTATGTCACAAATATACAAGATTTTATATCATAAAATTATGTAAGAAGATATTACTAAAAGGAAAATATAAACAGAAAGTAAAACAAGTGAAATTTCTGTCATTGTAAGACTTAAACAACTAACATTAAAATGTCAAGATGTAAAGAAATATAACTTTGCAAAACAAGTAATAAGGAATATGGTGTGATACCAAATCTGTGTGAGGAAAGATAAATTCATCCAGTCACAGCAACACAGCAATGGAAATGTGTTAACTGCAAATGTGTTCTGAGCTTGAAAGAGTGTTCATTTTGTAGCTCTAAATATAAGTGAATAAAGAAGTAAATAAATATTATCTACTCTATCTTAATTTCTGTCCACTAAGCACACATGCACAAATACCCTTGATCATCATAAGGCCAGGAAATGTTCTGATTACCTGCTCTTACTTGAAAAAAAATAATAAAGGCTGCAGAACTTCAGTGTATTCATCATACATACAGCACATACAAGAAAATGTCACATGTCTTTATCCTTGTTTTATCTGCATTTGAAAATACTTTCATACATGGATAATTTAACTTTCTGGTTTTCAGATTAACTATTTAATCCTAGTAAAAAAAACAAATTGAAGAAATAATTGTAAAGCAGTAAAAAACCATTTATTTTGCAACATACTGTTCACTTTTTCTGTGATACTGTACACTCTTTACTTCATAAATGCTGGGAGGCAAACAAATTACTTTAGTATTTATCTGAGATTATATGCCAGCCTAATGGCTACAGCAGCCATTAAGTTACTTAAATTAAGGATTTAAAATTTACAGCTCCAGGCCTACAATGGTATATAAAAATTCTTATTAAAAATTACAACTGCTTTCTCATTTGACTACTGAACTCACAGTGGGATTTAAAGTGTTTGTAAAACTTCTTTTTTCTTGCACATTTAATCATAAGTTATATAAGATAAAAATCAAATACAGCTTCAGTAGTCAGTGCCACAATTTACTATGGTGTAATTTACTTAACTTTTTCTGTTAAAAATTATCAAATACACACTGCTTTATCAGTGGCATTGTTCAAGTATGGCAACATTTGAAGATGAGAAGAAGCATTCTGTGATGTTGATGGCATGGTAAGGACTTTTCCCATTAGTCTGTATCTGTGGAGATGCTTTCCAGATGTACCTTTGTCACAGGACAGACATAGGTCACAACAGCCTGGAACTATCCCATCTTTTCAACAGATCCAAAACGAGTTAAACCACTGCTTTTTAGCTCCAGTCTTACAAGCTGAAAATTGCATCCAAAGAATTTTACCATTAAGATACCAAAAAGAGTAGATAGCAAGTTTTGTACCAGATTTCACTTTTAGGCCTGATTTCATCCCTAATTCAAACACCCATTTCTTATTTAGATCCATATACTACTGAACTCCTAAACCATTGCAATGGTTTTGGATAAAACTACTACCAAAGCAACAAAAAGGCCAGGGCTCTTCGTTCGGAAGCAGCCTCAGCAATAACACAAGGCCTCATCCCCATGTGTTCACGCCACAGAGGAATTCCCAGTGTGACTCCTCCTTTGGAAGAGCCAGGCTTTCATTGACAGACACAGAGATGAGCTCCCATGCTGGTGCAATAGCCACTCAGGCCAATTATCCACATATATAGCATTCACCTCCCACCCACCTTTGGTTTACAGGGGCAGCTTGCACTCCCAGAAAGGGCCTCACTGCCATTAACAGCAGTAACACAAAAACAGAATGCAACAATCAATTTTACATGTCACATGTGAGTCCAGGGCAACACCAACCACTTGCACCAGGGACTCTGCCTACTGCCACAAGCCTACTTTCCCATCACCGTGACTGCAACCTGCTTCCATATCCCAATGGATCCTCTTCCTGCTCAGTCCTCTTTGCCCTCTCCCATCAGCTGTAAAGATCAGACCCTTCAGCTCTGTTCTCTGATACATGTGAAAGCAGTCACCTACTTATAGAGGCTGAGTAGCTACAGGAGTGGTTTTATCTAAATTAAAAAATGCTAGCTCCCCATCCATTTTTTCCACTGTATTTATCCCCACTAATGTCCACACAATTCTCAGCACTATTCTTCATTCTCACCAAGTGTCCATCACCTCAGAGAGCTTTGGCTGTTTGCCATAATCAATGCAAAGTTCATTCCCAATAAAAAATGAGAAAGGGATATCAAAATTTTGCTGTGCAAGGGGGTGAACCTCCAGGAGTCGGGACAGGAGAGTCTCCTGGGTACTTGGCAGAGCAGTTTGGGAACAGACTTAGGACTGGTTTCACATGAAGAGATCTGCTTCTGTGCTATATGACCCCTGCTAAATGCCAAAGTACAGGTGTACACCCAGATGCCATTTTCAGTAGCTTCCTCACTGCTTTGGAGCATCAGGGTCCTGCTGGAAGACTTGTAGCCCCCCTGGGATGCCATTTTAGCAATTAAACATTTTCCAACTACTCCAGGGAGGAGACACAGTGCTCTGGCAGCCACAACAGCATAGCAAACCCTGAGACAACTAGAATTGCCCAGGGTTACACACCTCTTCACAGGATATGTCTGAGATTGCTCAGTTTATTGCTAGCTAGATTGAGGCTCAGATGAGGGAACCTGGGAATTACCAAGATTTAGACTGACTGCCCAGGTGACAAGGGCTATTTTTTTCAGAAACAGAGGTTATGAAACACTAGTTTGCCTTCACTTAAGGTTTCCTAGTCCTGCCTTTTCTTCACCTGCATCTTAGACAGTAGTTTTTCCCTCTTCCTCTGCTGACAATGTCAGACACATCCTCTCTGGGACTGATATTCCTGATTTCAATTACATTATCCTTTATGCTGTGTCCCTGCAATATACCGATGTTTGTCCCACTGAGCTACAGAAATGTCTGCCATTCCAAGCTTATTTCAAGCCCCTGGAGAAAAAAGGATCCTAACATACAGTGGTTAGCAAAGTCTTTATCTGGCAGAAAAAATACCAAAGATATTATCTTCTACATCAGAGACACTGGAGCTTAGAAAACCTGACAGTGATTGACATGTCTTTGTCTTGTCTCAAGAACAGCAAACTCTACTTTGCCTGTTCTGAAATTTTGTCTCCAAAAAAGGGCCACAGATATATAATGTAAGTGGAAATACCTGCTGTAGAAAGCAGTAATCAGGGATGCAAGGAGATGCACAGCAATTCTGAGGTGATGTTTTGGACATAATTTGCTACATAGAAAGCAGTCTAGGAAATTTTAAGGTATTACAGTCAAATGAGTGCTGAGGAAAGAGCAGAAGGACAGAACAGGCAACATCTTCTGTGGGATTCCTTCTTATTTCAAGTCAAAATTATGCCTTCAAAATCACATTTAAAATCTAACCCTATTTAAAACTAACTGACAGGGTAATAGCAAAAAGAATACCTAAAAAATTTGGTTTTGAACTAGCCACACTGGACCATCTTCTACAATGGCTGACTATTTTCAGAATATTTTAGGTTTGTATCATAAACAAACCTAAACCTGTGGGGTTTTTACACGTCACAGTGGAAAAATGAAGTTGAGCAGTAATATCTAGCCTGATAGATTTGTTTGAGAAGAGCACATACAATATCTCAGATATTTTAGTATACTTCCTGTGAATAATGATTCTTGCATCTGACATATCTTTTATAATCTTCTGTTGATTATTGACTCCAGAATTTCTGGTGTTACCATGTCTGGGTTATGAGTTGAGCACAAAATCTTTACAGGTTTTCTTCCTTACAGGTAAACATGCAAGTGGACAAGGATATATCATATAAATAAATTTTGACGACAGGTAAGATCTACAAAGGCAGATCTCCAGAGATCTTCTGGGAAAGTCATGGATATTCATGTGGTATCCAGTAGGCTCAAAACTGTCTATGCAGACAGGAGTACTAAGACTGAAAACCCTCTTACCATTGCCTTAGTGTTGCCCTGTTGAATAATTTCATTTCCCGGTAGGATTGTAAAGTCTAAGAACCAAACCACTCATGGTGGTTCTAAGGAACACAGACAGATGCAAGCTGTGTAGCTTTCTAAATTTGTAGTACACAATGTATCATTACATGCAATAAAAGCAAATGTATGTATAATTAGTTCAGCATTATAGGTATCATAAACATACTCCATAACTATAGCACTATAGTTGCACTGGAATTTTAGTTCTGCCAATAAGGAGAGGTTTGAAGGTCTCATTGGTCTCTTCAACTAGCAAAAAACATTGCTTAATTCAGGACAAAAGCAAATGCACTGCTCAGGTTACAAATACGTTCCTCAATCATTTAAATGTGATACTGGGCATTTGTATAACTCTAGCAGCAACCCAAGCAGTAGTTGCCTATGCATTCAAGGAGACATTTGAGTTTCCGATAACCCACCTGTGCAATACAGGCTTGTGGCAACACCAATAAGTATCTTAACAGGCCTTCAAGTTAAAGTCCAGGGCTGCAAGGGCTGCAGCATGGGGTCTCCCAGTACACAGGGGTCAGCAGGGATCACAGCTGATTCTTTCCCTGGCACTGGACTTCTTTGAAGGAAGTAACTGAACCCAATTGCTAGCACTACTTCTGAAGTCATGCTACTGCTTTCTCTGTGCTATTCATGTATCATGACATTTTTGAGTACTAATGCCTTAGTGTTCTGCACTTCCCTTTAATCACTTTAGAATGAAATAATTCCTGTTCTGACATAGCTACTTTATCATCATATTGCCAGAGAGTGAGGAAAAAGCAGAAGTTCCAAAGATTTAGCATATCTCAATGTTCATATACACACAAAAAGAGAGAGGTTAATAAATCAAAAAGTTATGTTTCTGTTATTTGAAAATAGTAAGTTTTTGTCAGGAATTACTACACTGAAATCTACATAATTTCATTTTAAAGGATGTCTTAGAAGTAAAATTATATTTTGAATACTGCCATGGTTTAGGAACTGTATTCCCAAATTTAGTGCTCCCACTGAAACACTCTGCACCGTGTGCCGTTTGCTTTTTTCCTGATTTCAAACAATGGCCCAGTACCATGGGCTCTACCTCCAGTGACCAGCATCCAGCTGGTCTTTTTATTACCACTCATAATCCTTTAAGCCAGAAGTTCAGACAGTTTTCAGCCTGCCTTGCTCTCCTCTTACAGGGTCTATACTTCATCAGTTTGTCTATGAGGGTGTTATGGAGGACAGCGTAGAGTTTCATTGAAGTCAAGTCAAATGATATCCCATGTTTCTCCTGTTTCCAGTGAACTGGTGATTTTGTCATGGAAGGTTATCAGGCCATCAATCATGACTTCTCCTTCCTAAACCCCTGCTGTCTATTTCCAGCCATTATCTTGTCCTTCATGGTTTGGAAAGTTTTCAACATTATTAACTCCATCACCTTCCCAAGGATCAAGGTAAGTCTAAGAAGCCTGAAGCTCTCCAAATCCCTCTTCTTCAAGCTCAAAATAACACTTAGCTCTCTCAATCCACAGGAACTTCCCCTGGTAGCAGTGAGTATTTGTATCAAACTCAACTACTGTTGTGATTTCTAAGTAATTGACCTTGACCTTAAAAATAGCTTTATTTTAATGCTTTGGTTAAAACACCATGGAGATTAAAAAAGCACCCAAGAAGATGGTTGCAATTATGTACTTAGCAAAATTAATTTTAAGAAACCAGTAGTGTAGAGGCCAAAAAAAAAAAAAAAGTAAAGAACAAGTTTATTAGGAAAGATTCAAACTCACAAGGTACGAGAAAATTCATCCTACAGCACAGAACTGTGGCTTAAAAGTTTCTATGTCAAACCAGTTTTTAAACATCTGGGAAAAAAGATAATTAATGAAAAGGCTCAACCTTTTTTTTGATGGTGTAACTTTGCTGGTAAATTATGGGAAATGAGTGTTTGTGATATGTCTTAATTTTTGTAGAGTTTCTGACACCCCATCTTATGACATTACCACAAGTGAGCTAAAGAGGTAAGATCTAGCTTTAGTCATCCATGAAAGCATGAAAACTAGAACATTCCTGCAACAGCTCACAGTTTTTTACATATCTGCTTCCAATATGTTCCCAATGTCCTTTTTCCGTCAGGTGATGTTGATAGAAGGAAACATCTTATGAGTACCCTTATGAGGGTGATTTTGTGCAGAGATATGGATGAAGATTGCTTGATACACAGAGGGGCAATTTTATTCCTAGTTCTTTCAGCACAGCAATTCTTGCTTTGGCTATTTTTGCGGTTCCTCCTACTGGCTGAAATCTCTGGCTTGTTCCATAATATGGCCTCAGAGATTTATGCAGGAATATTTTCAGGATAAGGTTTTTGTTCACCTCACCAATGCAGAGGGATTCTAAGGTGATTCATACCGATACAGAAAATTTTAAAATAGGAAGCTAAACTATTTCAGTATTTAAAATTAATCACTGTTTCCTTTAAAAAAATTCATTACGGCATATCACTGTATCATTCAAATTGCTCATCCCTCTTAAATATAATCTACACTCAGACTTTCAAAATACCAAGATCTTCCCCCACTCTCACCTTCCTCAAACATTCTTCCATGCTCCAATCAGAACATGGACCAGTTGTCAAAGGCAGCAACAGATCATGAGCCTTCTCTCTTTTGGAGTCAGGTCAACAGACAAGCATCAGTGACATCAGTGAGCTTGCCATTTGAAAGTATTTGTTCAAAGCAGTTGATAGTAAAGTGCACAGTTTGCTGAAGCTGTAGGAATTATCTCCAGGACACCTGGCTTCATGCCTAACCTCTCCATGTGAATTTCCCTGAAAATAAAACACCAGAAAATATAAAAATGTATTGACTTGTCTGCAGAAAAGATTTGCAGGCTGTTTGCTTTCTTGTAAAGTAAAAAATAACAAGGTTGATGTGAGCAAACACAAAGACATAAAGAAGCTAAGACCTGTCAATAAAAAGACAAAACATTATTCAGCTGCAAGTCATTCCACTGGGGATTATCTCTAAAATCAAGATTTGTTTTTGACATCAGGTTTTAAAAACTGCTTAAACTTTTCTTGAAAAAAATATATTCTTATTTACAAGACTTTATGAAGGAAAGGATCAGAGAGCATCTCTTAACAATTATTTCACTGTTTGAAAAAGCATCTTGTATTTGAGCATGAAGGAAGAACAAAACTTCACACCTGTGATCCTTACATTACTTGGGAACTGAGACTTGAATTGCCCAAGTAACAGCAATTTGTATTTTCTTGTAGTTCCTCTGTAGGGGAAACAAATTTTATCTTGCAAAGAGAGACAGTGTTTCTTCCTTGGGATAATTCAGTGCTCCCTCTGCCAAAGATTTTAATCATGAACTATAATTAATATTGCTTAAAAGTAAACCAGTGAAGAAAGCCAGTGAAACTCAAATTCTTGCATTTCTTTTATAAAATTAAATTGGGTTCCCCCAAGATAATAGCTATCAACTTGAAGTGGACAAAGCTATAGCTTTAATTATGTACATTACTAGTTAGTTGCAATTCATATTTCATATGGTAGCCACCTTTCTTTACCTTATGGAATTAGAAAGATCAAAATTATTTAAGTATCAATTTTTTTTAAAAATGGAAAGAAACCTGATACTTCCTGACATGGATTTGAATATATATGTATGAGTACATGCAAAAATACTGCTGGATTTCAGGATTTATAAGGCTAGTACAGACTTGACAAAACATCTAGCCAACTCTGTACAAATCAGCAATAAAAATCTATAAAATCTAAAATAAACACCTGAATGATGGAGCTATAGTTCTCACTTGGAGAACTCAATTGTCTTTAGTGTTTAAACTCAGTTCCAAAGAAAAAAATAATTTGCCTTAGGATCTCTAGGCTACTGCATAGCTGTTGAGCTTAGTGCAGGAAATCTTTTCTTTCTAGCCAAAGTTCCAACTTGTTAATTTGTTTCTTTTTCCCCAAATGTGTTAAAAGACAATAAGGCTGTGTGAAAGGTTCTAGGAGATTCTGCATGACCTCCGTAGCTGCATCTGCTCCTTGGCATATCTAGTCTGCAACATCCTGACAGCATTCAGCATCATTCCTCGCCTGTGAAAGAGAAAAACTAGAGCTAGGAACAGCTGCAGAACTAGCAGATGCCAAGGTATTAGTACTTTTCGTGATAAATATCCAAACCAACAACAAACAAAATGGTCTGAATGACAAGAAAATAACTTGAAACTCATTTACACTGAGTATTTTGTGTTTCAAGAGATGCCCGTTCTCTGGTGTGTTTGTCTTCAATTTTCAATAACTACCCAGTATTATGGCTTTGTATTTATTAAAAAATTAAAATACAGGAAAACTGTAATTAAGTACTGCTTTTGCAATCTTTAAATAAGCTATTGACTAGAAGGCAGAGATTTCATGAGGCAGTAATATCTATTTAACTTCTTGTCCTACTGCTGACAGAGCATGATGAGATTAAAAAAAATATGCAATAAACATGACCTTAACAATAAACCACTATTTAAGAATTGCAGTGGATCGGCTTTCCAATGGGTGCAGTTCCGGCCAGCCCTGCCGCCACTACATCCAGGGGCTCACTTTGCCAGAGGCGTGGGCAAACTCGACAACGGTGCGGATAGTGCGCAGAATAGAAAGGCGGGACTCTCAAGAGGTGCAGCAAGGGGATGCGTGTCCCCGAGGCAGCGCTCCGAAGAGAGACGCTGGCCTCAAGATGGCACGGCTTTTTATTGAGTAGGTTCGGGGGTGGGATCGCGTGGGACCAATTAAAACTCTTTGCCAACGTATAATGAGGGGATGCACAACTTTTGAACCAGTAACAGGTAACTTGGGGAGGAGGAATACATAATGAGGGGGTGGGGAAGTTATATAACTTAAAGATTGACAGGTAACCGAAAAGTGGTAAACAACTATTATGGGATGGGGTTACCAGGACAACCAAGGTTTTGGCGGGAAGGTCTGGGGGGGAAGGAGAGTCTGAGGGAAGGAGAGAAGGAGAGGGAAGGAGAGGGAAGGAGAGGCCATCTTAAACAATAGTAATAAATACAAAATTATAAAACACAAATTATAAAACCCAACTGGAATTGAATTTAAGCACCACCACATCTCCCCCTTTTTTATTTTTTTGTGATGGCTTTTAGTATTGTCTGTTCGGGGGATAGATTTTCTGTTCTGTGAGCCACCTCTCATCATCAGTCTCCGGTGAAAAAGTCCTCTGGGTCAGGGTATTCCTCATCTTCCCATGACGGGAGCTGCTGCATCTCGATCTTCTCGACGGGAGGAACACTGGCCCAGACGTTGTTCACGCTGAGTGAAGAGGTGGCTGCAGTGATGGTCTTTTGGGTGACTCGTCGGATGATGCCAAATGCAATTCCAATTATAAGTAACAAAAACAAAATTAAAAGTCCAGTTTTGACAGCAGAATTGACCCAGCCTGAGAGTCCCCAGTTACTAAACAATTGGTCAAACCAGTCCTCCTGGGGCTCTCAGTTGGTATCTGACTCGTCTCTCCTGTAACTTAAAATATAACAAAATAAATTAATCAACAAAAAGCCAGTGAGGAATGGGGAAGGAAGGAGCGGACCTCTCTTCCTCCGGACTAACGGGCTTCCTTTTTCTTCGCCAAGTGACATTTTTCACTTGATGATCCGATCCTTTGGAGGCCCTGGGAATGTAAGGTTTCACCCACTTGGCCGGCACCCATTTAAGTCCGGTGGGTGTCGATACGCAGGCATATCCGCGTCCCCAAGTGATTAAATCGTGTGGACCTTCCATTCTCATGGTCTCCGGGTCCTTGACAAGAACTGGCGGTTTGGACTCTAATTTTAAATTTGGGTTCCCTCCAAAGTGTCTAATTATTGGGGGATTCATAAATTCGAATGAACAATTTAGAAAATTAATTGTGTATAAGGCCCTGGCTAATCGAATTTGGGGTGACTCCAATTTTAGAATTTGTCCCTGTTGATTGAGGACTCTTTTGATGTTTTGGTGTGTCCTCTCCACAATTGCTTGGCCTGTCGGGGAATAGGGGATGCCGGTCTTGTGTTCTACTCCCCATTGCTGGAGGAAGTTGCGGAACTCCTTGGAAACATAGCTTGGCCCGTTGTCCGATTTGATGACTTTAGGGATGCCTAGGAAAGAGAAGGCTTGGAGAAGGTGTTTAACAACATCCCCTGCTTTCTCCCCTGTATGGGCGGATGCATAGACTGCTCCAGAAAAGGTGTCCACAGACACATGGACGTACTTCAGCCTCCCAAACTGAGGGACATGAGTAACGTCCATCTGCCATACCTCGTTGCTGCTCAGCCCTCGGGGGTTTACCCCGGCATGCAAGGTTGGGACTGCATGTCGCTGGCAGCTGGGACACGTCGCCACAATGGCCTTGGCCTGATCTCGGGTTAGTTTGAACCCTCGGACCAAACCTGGCACATTCTGATGGAACAGTTGGTGGCTGAGCTTTGCCTGCTGGAAAACGTCAGGCAGCGGGGCCTTCGCGACAGGGGCAGCAAGAGCATCAGCCCTCCTGTTTCCCTCCGCTATGAACCCTGGCAAATCCGTGTGCGACCTGGTGTGCATCACGTAAAACGGTTGCTCTCGGTGGGAGATCAGCTTTATTAGCTTCGAGAGCAACTTAAACAGAGCAATGTTAGTCACTTCTTGGAGAACTGAGTTCTCCGCTCTGGACACTACACCTGCAACGTAACTCGAATCGGTTACCAAATTAAATGGTTCAGAGAACCTTTCGAAGGCCCTGACGACTGCGGCCAACTCAGCAATCTGAGGGGATCCTTCCACCTCAGCAACGTCAGACTCCCACTGCTGAGTCTGAGGATCTTTCCAAGTCACCACTGACTTGTGGGACCCTCCGGACGCGTCTGTGAAAACTGTCAAGGCATCGAGCGGTCTTTTGCTCTGAACACTCCTTAAATTTAATTTAAATTGAGCATCCGAATTAAAAATTTTGTGGGCAGGCCGATGGATTGAAATTTGACCAGTGTAACTGTCCAGGGCAAACTGAAGTGCTTCGTTCTCTTGAAGCAAGTGCTCTAACATTGCCTTTGAAATTTGGCCCTTACTCAACCGAATTGGTACGTGGATCACCTCAAAGTCGCAACCAGCCAGTTCTCTAATGCGGATTCTGGCTTTCCGGATCAATTCAGCCATCAACTCCTGTGGGCGTGTCATCCTCTTGGACCTGTGATGGCTGAGAAAGACCCATTCTATAATAAGAAGAGGATCTCTCCCGCCTCGGTCCTTCCGGGGTATGCTGGTCACCCCATTGTCCCATTGGAATATCATTCCATGGAGGTGCGGCAGATTCCCTAGAATGACAAATCGGAAAGGCAAATCAGCATGGCATCGATTTGCCTGTCTGGTGGACATCAACTCTTGAACCTTTTCCAGTGCTTTCTGTGCCTCCGGGGTGAGTGACCTAGGGGAACTCAGCCCCTCTCCCCCTTTCAATAAACTGAAAAGAGGTGCTAGGTCCTCGGTAGTGAGACCCAGCCAAGGCCTCACCCAGTTCAAAGCCCCACACAGCTGGTGCACATCCGCTAAGGTCTCAATTTTGGTTCTGATCGCCAATTTTTGCGGAACAATGGTCCGCTTATTAATTTCGAGGCCAAGATATTTCCATGGTGGCATCTTTTGAATTTTCGCTTCCTGCAACTCAAACCCTGCAGCAACCAGTGCAGCCACTGTCAGGTCAAGCGCATGCGTCAACAGGTCGTCGTTGGGGGCGCACACGAGCACGTCGTCCATATAATGAAAGATGACGGCCTGGTGTGCAGCTGCACGCACGGGGGTCAGCAAGGAAGACACGTACCACTGGCAAATGGCGGGAGAGTTCTTCATTCCTTGGGGAAGAACCCTCCAGTGATACCTCTTCCTCGGGGCCTCTCGGTTGATGTTAGGAACCGAGAACGCAAACCGCGGAGCATCGTCGGGGTGAAGAGGAATTTGGAAGAAGCAGTCTTTAATGTCAATTACTGCCAAATTGTAATTTTGGGGCAACATGGCTGGGGAAGGCATCCCTGGTTGGAGAGAGCCCATGTCCTCGATGACCTCGTTAATTTGTCTGAGGTCCTGGAGAAGCCTCCATCGGGTCTTATCCGATTTTTGTATTACGAACACCGGGGTGTTCCAAGGAGAGGTGGTCTCCTCTATGTGACCCTTCCGGAGTTGCTCTTCCACGAGCTCATTCAGCGCCTTTAACTTTTCCTTAGAAAGCGGCCACTGCTCCACCCAAACTGGAGAATCCGTTTTCCAATTCAGTTTTTGGGTGGGGCGCTGTTCAGTGACCGCAGCCCAAAGATTTTGTGGAGGGTCAGGGAATTCAATTGTCGCCCCCCACTGGGCCAGGACATCTCTCCCCCACAGGGGTGCTTTGTAATTCAAAACAAAGGGCTGGATGTTTGCCAATTGCCCATTGGACCCCTTAATTTGCACCATGTGCTTTGATTTTTTTGCCAATTGAAGGCCTCCAACACCCTCAACTCGCTCCACCACTGTCTGCAACGGCCAACGTGACGGCCATAGGTGTTCCGGGATCACCGTTACGTCCGCCCCCGAGTCAAGGAGACCTTTAATGGTGGTGGTCTCCCCGCCCACCCTTAGTTTGCACACCTCCTCAGGTCTGTCATGTGTGATGTTTATGACTGTGTTTATCTGGGGGTGGCAGGTCCTGCAGTCGCCCTCAGGACACACCCTCTCGGGGAGTGATGGTATTGCCTGGGCGACTATCTGTCCCTTTGACAGATAAATGGGTGGAGTCGTGCAGCGAAGCCAGAGTTCAAACCACTCGGGATCCGCAGGAGTGGTTTGTGGAACAATCTCGATCTCCGGCGGGGTATGTTTACAATCCCCCACGACTACATATGTTGTGCCAATTTTGTGCCAGGTACCTCGATTTTTAGATACCGCCACACGGTGCCATTCATCATCACGGATCCACAGGGCATCAGACAACTGAAGATGAAAGGGCACTCCTTCGCTTGTTGTTGTCAAGGACTTTCCTGTGAAAGGAACAGGCACATTCGGGTCAGGATCATCAGGTGAAGGACTCCTCAAAGGGGAGTCTCTTGTCTTGTCCGGTGAATTCCCTCTCAGAGGGCTCCTCTGCTGCCTCTGGGAAGAAAAAGTCAAGTCCGTTAAAATGTCATGTCCGGTACAACTC
The DNA here is from genome assembly GCF_965231275.1 of Zosterops lateralis. Classification (NCBI taxonomy): domain Eukaryota; kingdom Metazoa; phylum Chordata; class Aves; order Passeriformes; family Zosteropidae; genus Zosterops; species Zosterops lateralis. Next base: position 96,241,549 of record NC_139764.1, on the reverse strand, counting down.
AAATCATCATTCCCCATTCCCCCTCCCCCGGCTTGGGCCACCCGATTGGGGTCATCGCACTGGGTGGCTCCGCGCTCCCTTATTCGTTTTTTTGTTGGGAGCGTCCTCCCCTCCCATTTCCTCCTCCTCCCTCTTTGGCTTGTTTAAATTCCTGAAACTCCCGTCTCAGGGGACAAGCCTGCCACCAGTGTCCTTGCTTGCCACATAAGGCGCAAGGCCTGTCAGCTGAATTTCCAGATGGACGCCTCCCTTTTGGTACCACGGCCGCGTTGTTCTGATGGATGGTTGGGGTCTCTGTGGTTGCTGCATTCACCGCTTTCCGTCGCTGTTCCAGCCTTTCAGGTTTTGCTGATGTCATCAGGGGGACCACCTCAGTTACCACCTCGACATAGTCCTGTAATGTCGGCTTGGGAATCCGTGGAAGGGTCAACATGGCTTGTTTGCAGACGTCATTGGCATGCCTGAACGCCAACGACGTGACCAGCCTCTCCCTTGCCACTTCATCCTCTTCCTGCTGCTCTATGGCTACCGTTAGCCTTTCCACAAACAGCAGGAAGTTTTCCTGAGGTCCCTGAAAAACATCTGAATACGATTCCATGGGGCCGGAAGGCCGCATGGTGGAAAACGCTTTGACAGCAACCTTAGCAATTTGCTTCAACAACGGCTTTGGGAGACTTTCAGCTTGTTTCTGGGGCATCTCCCATTCTCCCTCACCCATCACATGTGACAGCGTTATCATGTTCCCTTCATTGTCCACAGCTGTGTCAGGGTCATTTGACCATCCTGGGAGAGCGTCCTGCAAGTGCCTTTTCCAGGTTGCAAACCAGAGCTGATACTCAGTTCTGGAATGCAAGCACCTGAAAAGGTACTTGATGTCATGTGGGACAACCTCACTCCCGGTAACTTGGCCATCTAACAAACCAAGGAAGTACGGACTCATGCGGCCGTACTCCTTGAGGGCCTTCATGAGTTCCCTGACAACATTCTGGGACAACTGCTGCCACTTTGCCTCCTCATGCCCTCCCCTACCCCTCCTGTAGGTAACTGGAGCGATAGAAGGGACATGGGGACCATCACTTCCTGGATCCCACCCCTCCCCCTCCTTGCCCCAAGCGTGGGAACCGAAAGAAGGGGCGTGGGAACCGGGAGGCAGTGGGCGGGACTTGGGCGTCACCGAGGGGAGTGGCTTGCGATGGGAGGGGGGCGTGCCAGGGTCTGGGAAAGGCACGCCTTCGGAGGAGTGGTTTTGGGTGGAGACTCGGGAGGAGCGGCAGGTGGGGGGGTCATAGGAAGGGGTTTCAGAACAGTGACAGCCTCGGGGAAGGGTGGAAGGGGACGGAAAAGGGTTGGGGGGGGAAAACTCGGGCGACTGGGAACGGGAAGGGAACGGGAGCCGGGCCGCGGCGGCGGCGGCGAGCGGCGCCTCCGGCAGCGGGCTGGCGGGCAGGGCGGACAAAGAGGACGAGCGTGCCACGCGGCCGCCGCCATTCCGCGCCTCTGCCGCGCGAGCACTGCGTGCCTGCGCCTCTGCCGCATGGCTGCCACGCGGCTCTCCCGCGTGGGCACCGCGTGCGCATTCCACGCGCGCGCCGCGCGCGCCTTCCGCGTGGACGCCGCATGCGCCTGCGGCATGGAAGCCGCATGCGCATTCCGCATCGGCGCCGGGGTCTCCTTCCGCATGGAAGCCGCGTGCGCCTGTCGCATGGGCGGCGCGTGCTCCTGCCTCATGGACACCGCGTGCGTTTGCCGCATGGAAGCCGCATGCCTGTGCCACGCGGTCGCCATGCGGTTCTTCCGCATGGACGCCTGCCACGCGGTCGCCGCGCGGCTCCGCGCCTGCCGCGCGGGCGCCGAGCGGCTCTGCGCGGGCGCTTTGCGTGCATTCTTCTACATTAACACTGAACCGAACTCGGGGTTTGTTTAGGGAGGCTCGGGGAAGGGAAGATTCCTCGGGAGCGTGGCCAGTGCTCCGTTGGACATCCCGGGCAGACTGCCCTGTCTGTCCCAGGCGGGGGGATGGCGTCCTGAGAGCGCCAGGGCTGGCGGGCTGGGTTATGCCCGCTGCGCCTCTGAGGATGCCACGGCGGGGTGAGGGGGAGCGGGATACAGAGCGGGAAGAACGGGGGGAAACAGAGCTTTCTCCGGGAGACTGCTCTTTCTGCACTCCTTTCATGTTTTTTACGGCAGTTTGAATTTGCCGCGACCAGAACAGGTATTTCGCTGCATTTTTATCTCCAGCGGCAGCCAATTTGGTAAGTTTTAAAACGACGGGCTGCCAATATCGGAGCTCCGTCACAACTTCCGGGTTCGTTTCGGGGAAATGCAGACAGAGCATGCGCACAAAACGCTTCAGTTCTCCCTTAGAAAACTGAACATTGTTAAAACTGAGAACTCCAACAAAATAACAAAAAACGTCTTTCTGTTCTGCCGAGAGCCTGGCACCCATTTTTCCTTCCAAACCGTACCGCAACACAAAATAAACTGAAAACCGAATTCCAGCACGAAAAAACTCCGGTCAGGCAGCCCCCCCCACTGCCTCCGCCCCGAAGGTGCCTCGTAAAACAAAAAAGCCCGCTTTAAACCCCGTCTGCGCCCATGCGCAGACAAAAAGCGGGGGCTCCGCGCCGGGACCCGCCGGGTTCCGCCGCTTCCGCGGTCCCCGTTCCGGGGCTGTCCCCGCCCGGGAATCGAACCTGCGCCGCCCGCGCCCGGGCCGGCAAAAGGAACGAGCACGGCGCCGCTCCGGTCCCGCGATCCCGGTCTCGGAGCCGTCTCCGACCGGGATTCGAACCCAGGTCGCCGCGGCGAAAGCGCAGAGCTCTAACCACTACACCACGGGCTCTGCCGTGTCGCTCCCGCCTCGCGGCTTCCCGATTTCTTCCCGCGGCGCGCCCGTGTCGCTCCCCCCGATCCCGAGCGCTGCTGTGACCAGCTCGGAGCCGCGGAAACTCAAAACATAAAACAACAAAACGAAATAAAAACAGGAACCGAAAGTAAAACCCGAGAGAGGAAAACAACCCCCCCCCGGGCGCCGCGCGGCTGGATCCCCCCCAGGACAGTCTCTCCTGGGCTGGATCCTCCCTTTTTTGGGTAGGGTGAGGGCAAGGGGCTCACACGCTTACCCGTCCCTGGTTCCTGCGTGGGTACAGCGGTTTGGTCTGGGGTAAATCCGCACTGGAGAGGACTCTGCTGGGTGCTTCAAAGCTACCCTCTCCTTCCTCCCGGGAGCGCACCTGAAGGCTGCTTCCACTAGGAGGCGCGACGACAATGAAAAATCCGTAAAAGGTCCCGACGGACCGGATTCGAGCACGTGGCTCTCAAATTGAGGGCACAGCGTCAGAGCCGTCGCCGTCGAGCTGCCAGTTCTTCGCCCACGCGTGACAGCCCCGCGTTGGGCACCAGCTTGCAGTCGTTCGGCTTTCCAATGGGTGCAGTTCCGGCCAGCCCTGCCGCCACTACATCCAGGGGCTCACTTTGCCAGAGGCGTGGGCAAACTCGACAACGGTGCGGATAGTGCGCAGAATAGAAAGGCGGGACTCTCAAGAGGTGCAGCAAGGGGATGCGTGTCCCCGAGGCAGCGCTCCGAAGAGAGACGCTGGCCTCAAGATGGCACGGCTTTTTATTGAGTAGGTTCGGGGGTGGGATCGCGTGGGACCAATTAAAACTCTTTGCCAACGTATAATGAGGGGATGCACAACTTTTGAACCAGTAACAGGTAACTTGGGGAGGAGGAATACATAATGAGGGGGTGGGGAAGTTATATAACTTAAAGATTGACAGGTAACCGAAAAGTGGTAAACAACTATTATGGGATGGGGTTACCAGGACAACCAAGGTTTTGGCGGGAAGGTCTGGGGGGGAAGGAGAGTCTGAGGGAAGGAGAGAAGGAGAGGGAAGGAGAGGGAAGGAGAGGCCATCTTAAACAATAGTAATAAATACAAAATTATAAAACACAAATTATAAAACCCAACTGGAATTGAATTTAAGCACCACCACAAAGAATAGATGTATTTTAAACATACCATAGCCCTTATAATGGAATTATACAATTATAGAATGTTTTGCTTGGAAGGGACTTTAAAGATCATCTAGTTCCAACTCCACTCCATGGGTAGGGCTGCCTCCCACGAACAGCTATTAGGTCAGGTTCCTCAGGGCCCCATCCAGCTTGGCCTTGAGCACTTTCAGGGGTGGGGCATCCACAACCTTTACGGGAAAATGAAAGGATAGTAACTATTTTTGTCTTCAAATATTGTAAATAGAGTATCTGCTGTTATAATTAGTGAATTAACTACATCATGGTTCTCCAAAGAATTCAGTCCCTATTTATAAAGAACTTGGCCGCTCCATTAAGGTCATCTGAGTTACAAATGAAATGAAGCACAAATATAATAGTATATTCAGTGTCTGTATGGTATAGTTTGTTATCAACACATTTATAAGATATATTAATAAGCTGACTGTTAGAATAGATTATTTTGCATGTTAATAAAAAAGTAATTGAAAGTTATCTGTGATTGAGTGTAATTTGTATTATCATGAAACTATTAATATCATTATGAATGCTATTTTTCTACTATAAAGTCAAGTTTTCTATTCTATTGCAAGTAGAAAGCCTAGAAAATGTTTTATTCAAAGTAATTATATATTAATGCATATCTTCTCCTTATAATGACAATTTAAATCCAAGAGATCCCAAGTTCAAATTATGTGAAAAAAATTGCTATTTTCATGCACTTTACAGGCATTCTGCCCTGCCCAGAAAGTATTAACTGGATGAGATCTTACAACTGTGCACTGGTTTCCAGGAAAGCCTTTTGCACTCCAGGACCCTCCACACTTGTTCCATTAGTGATTAATTTAATGCCCAGAAGAAGGTGGCTGTTATTTATGCCTTTAGCTAGCCTGTAACTGTTGTTATTATAACCAAAATCAAAGTTCAATTTATGGTCTAATAATACTTACAGGTACAAACAAATGGGAAGCCGTTGTAGTCTTTGATGTGACAGACAGCTCCTTCCCTTTTAAGTCATACAAAAATAAGCTCCTTATTCAAAAGGAGATCTTAGAACATGAGCGTGAGCAAGACTTTATCTGACTGGAAATATGGAAAGGAACCAGTAAGCCATGAAGTTGCATGGAGAGGATTAGAAAAATAAAGCCGGCTAAGGAAGAAAAATTCTAAAAAGCAGAGAGGTAAAGGGAAAGCAACAATGATAAAAACAACTATCAGTAAGCTTCAAAACAGGGCTGAAGTATGGGAGACATAACCAGGATTGCCTGTAGTGGAAGAAAGCAAAGTCGTGAATGGGGCTGAGGAGGGATCAGAGACAAAAAGAAGAGTAACCATGGTAGTGCAAATAACATGAACACTGAATAAAGGCACTTGTAGAAAATGATTGTAGAAAGGGCTGACCAGCCAGGAAGCAGGACTATTCTGAAATTTAGCATCAGGACAGAAACTGGGAAGGAAGTGGTAGAACAGGTTTACAAGAATGGGAGCTGAAGGGTGTTAAGGGATCTTTCTAGGATAAGGGAGAGAAGCACAGATGACAAGTTCTTCCTGCCTCTTTTTTTAAAAAAGAGGGTCTTTGACAAGGAACCAGAAACAATTTTCCCCAAGGCTGTGTGCTTAAAAGATACAGATCTTCATACCTTATCATCTTTGCAATATCAACTTGAGCTGTTACCAGGATTCCAAATGCTTGGAATCAGGCACAATCGTCTGACCTGCCTATAACAGGTCTTTGTTTTCCCTTCCTACTCTAGGTAATCTCCACTCCCAAATTTCTGATGACAGAACACAGAATAGAGCTTTCCCAACTCTTAAAAACTGTTGTCAAACTCACTTCCCTTTTATTCTCTTCCTGACTCCTTTACTTCCATCTCTTTAATAGACTCTTGCCTGCTTGCTCTCTCCTCTGCTGTTCCTTTTGTTTCCCATTGGAAAGATACTTATGCATCAGTAGAAAAGCATATATATGAGATCATACTATCACCCTTTTTTGCAGGAATATTTACCAGTATAAAGTCCATTTTATCAGCATGCTTTGCAGCTGTACAAAGAAAAAAGGTTGGCCAATCAGTACTCTTCTTCCTCTCTGTTTCTTCTCTTTCCTTGTTTTTAAGCTCCTCCCTCTGTCTCTCTTTTCAAATACCAATCAAAACACACAAAAGCCCCTGCATTTGGAAGTTTTGTTCTGCATAGCACAGGTCAGATTAAATTGCCTAATTGTTGTACAAACATCATGCTGCCCATCACTAGTCCAGGACGAATGAAGGGGAAGGACTTATCCAATGGGCCTTTGTGAAGAGAACAGACTCCTATGCCAATTACAACCTGTGTTATTCCTGTTATTGCACTCTTTCTCAGCTTGCACTGATCATACCAACTCTGGCTGATCTTCCACATTTTTTCAAGTTTTTCTTTCCTCTTGAAATTTCCTTAACCTAACGCTAGTTGTTGCATCCAAATGCAAGACTGACAAAAGTGACTGTGTGACTGTTAGGATGATTTGGGAATAACAGGCTATAAGTAAAACACAATCAAAAATTAAGCCTATGAAAAGCATCTCTGCAGAATATTAGTTTCATCCACCTCATATTTTTAGTACTAAAGCAACATTGGTGTTTATGTTACAAAGAGTTTTACCATGCCCTAAACTTTTCTTGCAATGAAGATGGGAATTGTATCCAATTAAAGCAATTATTTAAGTATTTATTACATCAAAATACATGAATTGGAACAACTTTGTTAATACTGCAGAGTGAAACACTCCAGAATATACTAAAAATGAGAACCAGGCTTAACTAACAGTTTCATTTTGAGTTTTTTGAGTCCTTTATACCAAAATATTCATTCACTTGACCACTCACTGTTTTTTTCCAGGATCCACTCCAGACTACAACAGAACATTAAATACTACTCTACATAACTAAATTTATTGACTGAATAAGAGCCTGGACATGACCCTGGTGGTTGGAGGTTAAGGACAACCAAAAGATAAAATTAGAATTTGATTCCTAATCCTACTATTATTTTGAAATCTTGATAGGAAGTAGAGCATCAGTAAGACAGACTGAAAGACACTGACTTAAATACACTCTCATTTATTTGAGATGGAAAAGCTATTTCAATAGACTTTCTATCCAAACTCTAGGCACTCTAAGCATTTTATCCATTGCAGTTTTGGAGAAAAAAAATCATGGAAGGATTATGTCCTTCATGTTCTAAAAGAAATCAGTCTTGTCTTATGCACATTTTGAAAATGTGTGGGTGGATATATCTATATATGTATATAGATATGTGTGTGTGTGTATATATGTGTGTATGTGTCATTTCAGGAAGGCTAAAATATACTATATGCTAAATTAGGCCTGAAAGTGTATTTTTGGTCAATCTCAACCTGAACTTCTAATAAATAAATAACTTGCTGAAAAAATATTTTCCCAGACCTGCTGGGACTAGGAAAGTATAGGTTTAAAAATCTGCAGCAGCTAATCAGAGGAAGCAATCTCTGGTATAGTTGACAGTATATGATAAAAAGAAGCTTCTGACAATTTCTTTCACCAAAAATCTGTCCTGCCTCGTCGTAGGCCCTACTGAGCACCTTGCTTACACAAACTAATATACAAGGGTCTTATTCTTGGAAATTTCTACTCACAACATTTATTAATGTAATTAACCATAATAGTTCTATGAAACCTCGTCTCTCTGAGAAATGGTATTTTGCTCTTCTCACTGTAATGGATGTATTTTACCTTCATTTCTAGGCTCAAGCTGAAATTTTATCCATTTAGATTTTAAAGTAGAAAGAGACATTAGAATATGAAAAAAAAGGGAAACCCTGGCCCTTGGTCCTTTAAGAATTGACAACTTTTGTAAAAGAATATTACCCAAAAGAGAAAATTGCTTCAATATTCTTTGTATTTTCTTAAAATAAATAGCTAGAAATTTTAATTGACTTGTGCAATATCTAAAATAATTAAGGAGACTATGTAATTCAGGTTGTAGCTGATTGAATTAAAGCACACAAATTACAAACTATAGCAATCAAAATAATATAAAGTATAATTTTTTTTTTATTTATTTGTATGCATATTTCAAATCACAAAACCTCAGTGAGGGTACACAAAACTATATCATACACTGGACTTTTTCCTATTCCAATATTTTCTTACAGTGATGAGCAATTTTAGTATTACAGCTAAAATATAAAAATTTGGGAAAAAATTCATTCATTAAAAATGTTTTCTTAATATTTCTTAAAGCCTGAAAAGGAATCAATTTCCTCCCTTACCCTTTCTTTACTTCATCCTTCTGGATGAAACTAAACAGTAAACCTAAACAGAAACCTTCAAACCACACTAAAATAAGAAGACCTTTGTGAAACCCGGTAATAAAATCTCAAGTACAAGAATCAGAATTACAGCCACTACACGGCAGAAAATAATCAATTAAATATTTAATAACCATTCAATAAATGATGGTTATCATCAGAGTTCTGATCTGGGGTTTTTTTTCTTAATAATAGAAAAATAAATCAAAGATTGCCAGGAAGTCAGACAGAAAAACTGGGCAGGGTTGTTTTGGAAGGGTTTTCATGCTTTTTTAAGTTTTTCCCTTAACTTAATCAATTCATTCTGTATACTAATGAAGTATACAGAATACAGTATACTAAACTCAGGCCATTCTCTGTTCAGTTTTGGTATGGAGTACAGGAGAACTTGAGTCTTCCATCAGAATTATCCATCTAGATGAGAATGCAAGTAAGGAAGCCTTTGTGGTGAGGTGCCTCACCAAACCCTTTTTTTGGCAGACAGGTGTAAGTGAGACTATGCAGCTGCTGCTTCAAGCTTTAAACAGATCCCCTCATTCTGCATGGAATTTCCCTGCAGCTTCTACATCCTTATCAGTACTCACCCTCAGAGTCCAACCCTTCAGCCAGAGGATGACAGATTCTAAAAACAAAGAGATTATATTGTCATGCAAGTAGTGACCCTATGACAAACTATGGAATGCTCTGGGATGCATTTTGAAGGGTACATGGGAACTGATCAGTGAAATTTTATTCTGATTTCTCGGAGGTGGAGGGGAGGAGAGGGTTTGAGGGGGTTTTGGCCTCCTCTGTTCTCTAACTTAGCCTGGCCATCACGTGGTTTGCAAAAACACGTTCTACACTTTAACTGCACAGAGTGGCCCTTACTGGTGCCAGCTATTACCATGTGCTCTGACCAGTTCCTCTCTAACCATCCTGATAGCCAACAAATAATCATCTGCTAAGGTGTTATTTCAATTTGTGGCCTTGTGGGAAACTTTTACTATGAAGAGGGAGAATAGGATTAAGAAAAGATGAAGATATGGAACAAGAATTGCAATCATAAGATCACCCTAGGAGCAAGTTCTCTTTAAAAAGTGAGAACATTTTTGACATATTGGTTTGAAGAAAGTCTTCCTGTACTGTTTCTTTTTTAATGTGATGCTACAGCTAAATTGTCCTCTTGCTGACTTCTTCAGAACATAGACTGAAACAGAATGTTATCACTGACTAGCTAGACCATGACTACTTAGTTTGCTCCAGCCTAATATATATTTATCCTGTCAAATCTTCTAACCACACACAGAATTTTAAATTGGTTACAAGATGAGTTAGATTTTTTTTTGCAAAATCATGTATTAGCTAATGCATTTACTACACAGTATTTTAGACAGATGTGTATATTTGTATTATATTATTTTTTTTAGTTTTAGTTTGGAATATTTATTTTAATTCAGAAAAGATGCTGTTCATTAAATAGGACAAGAAATGTTGAATTGCAGCAAAAAGGTCTGGGCCTTTATTTAGTAGTGAATGGAAACTATTATGTATCAATAACAGGCTTGTGTTGTACGTCTGGAGAGCTTTCAGGTCATTACAATTTTTACTTGTCACTGAGAAAAATGACAAATCAGAAATAGCTAAGTACAGCAGTCAAGACTAAAAGTGTCTTCACAAATTGCAAAGTAATAATTCCTTTTTTTTTTTTTCAAATAACTCAAAAAATCCATGGCAGATGTTTAAACCTCTACACATTCTGCAATGTCATTTGGATTTGGGTTTTTTTGTTTCCTCTGTGAAAAGACATTTGCGTGTTCTAGGTGATAAAAAAGTTTTATAGTGAAAACAATAACTGACACTACCACAAGACTTTAATCTCAAGGTTCTCTATTTTTAGTGGGTTTGGATTCAAACCAAATTTTCCAGCAGGAAAAATATTTCAAAAATCGATACTTACACTACACAAACAAAAGTTGTTATGCTCATCATTTAAATGTTTCACAAATTTACAATCGTCAATCTCTTTTCAAGGTAGCCATTAGAAATAGTACTTCATTTACTTTTTTTCCTTGTGAACTAATTTTGCTGAGTTTATTTTACTATTTCATAATTATACAGTGACAAAGCAGTGGTATTTCTTTTTATAGATGTCTACTTCATGTAACATCAAACTTTAATTTCAAGGATGTCCAAATTATGTTTTTTAGAGTGAGAAGCAAGCACTGAGATCTGGACAGTGGCAGAAGAGATGACATCTCTGTACAGACTCTTTTCAGGAAACTTTATATTTACTGATTCATACCATATAAATAATAATAAGAGCACATGCAAACTAGAAATTACATATTTTCATATCATTACTTGAAATTAATATAATGCAGATATTCAGAGAAACTTACTTAACTGCTGGTGAAGATGCAGAAGACATAACAGAAATTTACAGTTTCTTACAAGTTTCTTATACTCTGAGTTGTGCGTGTTAAGCAAAGAAAAGAACAAAACAAAGCGCTGTATTAAAAGCCCACGATTTTTGTCATCAAAATCCAATTGTACTTCTTTCCTTTATATATCAGAAGCAGCAATTCTAAAACTGTATTGATTTCTTTCCTCAACTGGTCACTTCAAGTGTGAAGAGTCCAGTTTGGAAAATTGAAAGGCATCCAAGGACAGTAGTTTATTTAATTGTATTGTAGCTTAAAACTCCTGCATAAATGTTGGCAGCTGATAGTATGCAAAAAATCCATTATCTATTATCCACTCTAAGCAAGCCATCTCCTATTGAAAGAGTTATTTCTCATGTGTAGTCATAGTTTGTAGACTGGTGCTTTGATCAAGGGCCAAGATTAGAGAATTACTGATTTGACACAGCAGCAGAAGGCAGACCCTGCCCTTCTTGCTGTCTGTGCAGTACTTAAAGAATTGCTAAAATGGCATAAAATATTACACTTTCTTGTAATATGCAGTATTATCTGCTTCCTATTTTTATGACATGTCAAAATCTGGTGAAGTGACTTCACTCTATTTCTACCATGCATTGAAGAAAAAAAGAACTGTGAGCAAAAGTACTAGAAAGCTGAAAATCTGAATATATATGAATAAAGGAATGATGTCTAAAATGAAAGCTTCTGTTTATTGATTACAAACTTCTTTCTGTGATTGCAATAGCTATAGCAGGAATGTATTGGAATGAACTCAGCAAACAATCAACCATTTGCACAAATGTTAATATTCAAGACTGTTAATGGATGGATAGCTACCAAAACAGTATTTCTATATTGAAACCTGGTTGGTGTCGTTTTTTTAAAAAAACAGCATTTTTCAAATTCCATTAAATCACTTGGGAAAGCTGTCCCACTGACCTGACCAATATTCCTGATGAAACCTCCCTTATCTGGAAATGTCCCACATAATTGAGATGGAGCCAGAGCTGGCCTATACATCCCCTAGAACTAATATAATCTTAACAATAAAGCAAAACTGCAATACAATAATCCCTCTAACTCCACTGAAACTCGTTATCATGTTTTTCTCATCTGAAAAGACATCTAACCATGGCCTGCATATTAAGGGCTTCCAAAGAACATCTTTACAGACTATAAAAGTCTATAAAGTTTCTACATAAACCTGACTTTTGCATTTTAAGCATTAATATGCTGTTTTAATCTAAAACATGTCAGCTAAAACATGTTATTAAAGATAAAAGACCATGGAAGAAACAAGAATGAGGAAGGACCTAACACACAAGTGTCCTGGTGGTTGGTGCTAGGAGAAAAAATACTGTGGGATGCATTATCATTTGCATATACTAATCTCTATATAGATGACATTCATTTAAAATTGAAAATCCTTTTTTATATACTTTTCTAAAAGAATCAGTGATTCCATTTATTATCCATTACAAGAAGAACGGTGAAGTCACTTAAAATGGAATTGAAGCAGCAAAAAAATTGAAACACTCTTGGTATAACTCAACAGATAACTGGTTTATATTTTTATATTCCAGGAGAAGTAATCAGCAATTGTTTATCTGCAATATATTCTGCTCTCCTCAGAATCTCAATATATCATACATTTTGCTTAAAACTTCAGGGGAGTCAGACTAAGGTGAATTGATCAAGTAACAACTCAATATCTTTTAATGATTCCAGATGGGATCTAACAGCCACTTCCTCAGACTGGATGCACACCATGGGGGCAACCTTCCAGTACAGGAGAAAGAGAAGGGGAATTCAGCCAAAGTGTCCTCTTCATTAGAATGCCCAAGGAAAGGATATTTCATATAAGCTACAGAAGCAGTGTAAGAACTGGGAGAGTAGCAATTCATTCTGTAAATCAACAAGATTCTTCTGTGCTTGCAAGCCTTAAAGACATTCAATTTGCATTAATGCTTTATAAATAAGCAGAGTAATAATATTAATGCACAAGATAAAGGGTATTACAGATTGGACTGAATATCCTGGTTCTCACTACTTGACACATATCCCTGACTTTACATCTTATTTAATGATATTTAAAAGATAATTACTTCAGTCTGGAGCTTTTGTAAGTGCTGACCATGCTCTCTATTCTCCACATTTAACCTGCTTCGCTTCAAGCTAGGCACACTGCTTCAGTTGTATTTATGTACGAAATGTGGGGGAGGTAAATAGTAGAAAAAATGGTTGTATCATGCATGAGTGACTAGTCTAGCATGAACAAAAAATTTCAGGCTACATTCACAAACCTTCGGGTCTGATGCTTCAGTTCCGTTGGTAGTAACCATTTTGTCCAACCATCTGCTTTCATAAGCAAGTGGCTAGTTCAAGTCACTTCTCCAGTGAGTGACTTGAACTTTAACATTTAACAAAAAATAAACATTATAGGTACCATCACACCATCCAAACATGCAAACATAGCAACAATGTAGTTACTTCTGAGAAGTACTAATTTTTTGTACCCTAAAATGATATTATTTTTTTAAAAACTTGGGATTTGTTGCCTGTACAAATGAATTACTTAGTAGACCTGAATGATTAGAAAATTCATTCAAATTAAAACATGTTGGTTCAAGTTTTATCATAAATGCATATACACAGACAACATTAAACATCATGACTTAAGCTGTTCTAATCCAGACATAAAATATATAAAAAAGGTGTGTGCTGAAGAAGCATCAATGTGTGACATCTCTGACGGCAAAATAATTATTAAGCCACTTAACTCATCAATATGCCTGACAAGAGATTAGTATAGACAGAGTCACTGTAGACACGTCATGACATTTTCTATAATTTTTCTGGCTTAGAAATTCACAGCTATTTTCTACAAAAGGGGTAAATACTTGCAAAGCTTATTTAGAATCCTTCACTCTTCTAGTGTTTCCCATAAGCCTTCTCTGACATTTGACCTACCTCTCACAGGTCAGGACATTTTATCTGAGTTGGGAATAATTACAACTGACAGCAGCACATAGCTTTTTTTTTTTTTTTTTTTTTTTTTTTTTTTTTTTTTTTTTTTTTTTTTTTTTTTTTTTCCCTAGTCTTAGTTATAGAGAAAGAAGAACAGAGACAACAGATTAGAGGATTGTTCAGCAATCCAATTTGTGGCCTATTAGGGTCTTGAAAAATCTTTTATTCTTGCTGGATGGGCTCATTTATAAGTTTATCTCATGGAAACTTTGGTCACAAGGAAACTCATGTAACAAGAAACTCAATGAACAATTCTTAAAGAATTACAGTCAGAAATCACTTCCATGGAATCTGGTGCATTATCAGAGCACTCAGTATCAAGGAATAATGCTGGTACTTTTTCTAGTGGGCATTTACTAAAGTACTACTAAAAAAAGACATTGAACTCTTTTGAAGACTTTCATTATACCTGTTTTCTTCACAAGGGGTTTGTCTCATCTTCAGATGGGTCCTGTCACTGTTAATTTAAAAATTATAGTAGATACAAGTTGATTCATTGTCCAATTACCTTTTATAGCCAGAGTTTAGCATTAGGATTAAGTACGGCCCAAATCAAAATAAATTCATAAGGCCTAGGCTTTAAATTAGAAAAATGGGCTGTAACAAAAGCTCACAATAGTTCTTTAATTCAGCATAAGTTTCCTTTTTTCTGGGAGAATGTGGTTTTTTTTAGTTATTTCTTATTTAGATACCTATATTTGTCCTTAGAAATAGCCGTTAGCATCTTAGTAGTTCAGCATCTTCTAATCCTTGATGGTTTTCTTCTAACAGAATTCCTCCATCATTAGATGAAGACATTTAAACAGCATGATCCAACTCTCAACAGCAGTAGCTGGGATAGCCACCTCACTCTCTCTCTTCCAAACTCAGTTCTAGTAACACTTAAGTGACCCACTCAGCCCAGAGAGAAGGCAGGTTCCAGTCCTTTCACAAGCTTCCTGCAGAGAAGCCCTACTGTCTGGCAAAACTGCCACTGCTTCTGTTCTATGATTTAAAACTAAAAATAAAAAGTTGCTTTTCTTAAGAAGTTCATACTGTAGGAAAACCACCTGAAAGGGTGAACATTTTTTATTACAGGTATTACCATGCAAGAGTCTGTGTCTCTGTTACTCAAATATATAAGAAAAGCTGTGCTTTGTCCCATTAACACCATTACCAGCCTCAGTCATCAGGGTACACTGGCAACAATAACTGTTGAGAAGAGCACAAAAAGTTAAAACAAACTTAGTTATGAGCATGTCTTCAGCCTGAAGCCTGGATTTCCTCTGCTGTGAAAGTATTACACATGCACCTATGTCTTCCATTTCATTGCACCCCCTCCATGTATGTGCAGGTTTTATGTAGCATTTCTTTCTCTGGCATTCACGCATAGTCCAGGACAAAGTGGGTTATTGTAAGACAGCTTGAGTTTGGCTGTGTCAACACAATCACTGATCACTGAAGAAAACACAGTTCTGAGCTGGTGTGCAAGAGGTAGCTGGTTTTGAATCCCATTGTCAAGTTAAAAATGCAGACTTACAGCCTTAGTTGACAAAGTGGCAGAGGTTTCGGTTTTCAGTTATTACTCTTTTTGTCTCTAGGTAAAAACCCATTTAAGATTTAAAATTATTCATTCCAACCACAAATAATGAATAAAATTACCCCATTTATTAGAGACAACAGGGATTTTAGCTGAAAAACTTAATTTGGGAAGCCACACAATTACTGACAAATGACATAGGGCAACTAGAATAAGTATATTTTGAAATGTTTTCTTTAGAAGGAGGAAATAATTTAGCTATGGTGTGAATTAAACAAAAGCAGATCAAATTGTATGATGCAGTAGAAATAACATTTTCAATTACTGTTCCACTATTATTCTGTAAAATCCCATCTTTCATGGGTGTGTCTTTGTGTCTAAATTGTATAGAATAAAATACATAGTAGCATTGCAAGACAGGTCTAAATAAAAAAGAAAAAGGAATTTAAGTTTGACATTAAGATAGTTTCTTATCATTTTGACAATGCTAACATCATTAAAATGTTCTCAACACTGATTACTGAACTATTTTTAATATCAGAACTATAGTTTTAACTGTATGTACAGTTTTATATTGCTTAATACATTTACTATGTCATTTCACTATAGCCCTCATTGATTTGTTTAACAAGATATATGACCAATTATTAAGAGGGGAAATGTTTGCTAAATGGCAGCAACATAACTGTGACTGAAGATCTGATGAAGGACCATAAGTAAAGAAATATATCTCAAATACAGAACCATTCATAAGTCTGTAGTTCATGTTCTATTTATTGAATTTTACTCTTTCATACTGTTAAGTGAATGCAAGGAACACTATGTCTTTCCATGTATTCTATTGGGGGGAATGTTTAATATCACTGCTAGAACAGTAGGATATGAATATCTCAGTAATTTTAGAAGAAATACATATTTCTTTCTGTTCCTCACCAGGTGAGAAATTACTTGGGTTTTTTTTCTCCACTGTATGACTGGAGCAGATTTTCTTTGTAGTATTGAACTTTTTGCTGCTCTGACAAAGTGTTGAAATTAATTCAATGCTGGAATTCAGCACAATCTACATATTCTGGGTAGCAGGTGTTGATGATGATCACATTCAAGACAGGTGTGCTAGCTTAGGTAGCTGAAGTTGTTTCCATGGAGACCTTTGGAAATCACAGTTAAATCTTTATGGACATATTGCATGCAGAGCGAAACCAAGGGAGCCATCTCAGCTGGGCAGTAGGGACAGCTAAGAACACTTGGGCAAGTCCTTAGACTGCTCTCCTAGCATATTTAGGTAGATAACTGTGCCAGAAAGAAGCACCTAGCTCCTCCAAAGATTCACAGCTGTGCATCCTCCTTTACAAGCTGACAACAAGGGTGTTTCAGGCATTTGCTACAGCATGCTGCCCTCTCCCCTTCTCAGAGGGCAGCATACAGAGCTACTCCAGCACGTGTGCAAGGCGCAGGTCCCCACATTCTCCCTTGCCACAACACAGATTTAAAGCGGGACTCACCCCTCCATACACTGATACCTTGGGTTTTTTTGAGGTTCTTCTTATGAATCTGCACTTTCTTATAGAAACTGAGTTATTTTAGAGGACTGTTTACAGCACCAAGATAAATTTACTTTTCCTTCTTCAAATCCAAAAAAGCCCAGGAGAACTTTGGAATTCTGAATCCAATTCCCTGCTATTCAGTCACCAAACTTTTTTAGTAACTTGCCAATTTCTACCTTAGCAGTCCTTAAAAATTTAATTCCTCCTACTAGGAGGTAGAAAATGTTGCTTTAATGAGCTAGAAACCTTCATATTTCCAGACTGTATTTATTTCTGTCTGTTATTTACACTCAAGTTGTTCATGTGTCAATAGTGTCTTATTCACTGCCCAGCATATTTATATTTGACCGCCCTATGCCTTCTTAGTCCCTGTTCTGTTAGGTCAAACAATGTTGTCTTTCAGGTGAGCAGAAGTAGGGTTAAAACAAATGGAAATTTTTCCTCTTCCTCCTGTATTGAAAGCAAAGTAATAATTCCCTTTCTTTTTCGTGTTCCCACAGCTCCCCCTCCCGTTTCATTTATTCAGGCCCTTGGGAAAAGGCAATACCACCTGAAGCAAACTCCGTTCCCCTTCCACACGATGGGAGGCAGTGTTAAATGCAATCTGTCAGTACGTGGTGAGTTTAATTATGCTAAAATTCAATTAGGCTCATAGGCAGTTCAGGAGAAAAGACACCAGGCCAAATCCATCCCTTTTGTTCATCTGTGAAACCATCGGGTTAAATTGTTTTCCCACATATGTGAATATTACACTGGGTGAGAGTCGTGTTGGTAGAAGAGCAGATTCACCCTCTGACCCAGCTATGTAGGCTCTCACACCTCTTGCAATTATCTCATGTCTGTTCAAAAGAGAACTGACCTATATGTGGGTGAAGGTCTCTGCCAGCTGATGTATTCCCCCAGGATGAATGTCATCTCATCTCATCCATCTCATGTCACACTGGTGTGAGACACAGGCACGAGGATGCTTTTATGTAAGAGCTGGTGAGCACTGTGTTCTTTTAGCCTTTACTGTAAAGCCTAAATACTCCAAGAAGTTGTGAAATGTGTTGATGGTTTCAATGTTTGATACCTCTATTTTCAAAGTCATGTATATTTTCAAGTAAAAGTAACAAGAACTAGAAGGAAAAAACAAATTTGAAAAATCTCAAGCTAATGGTTATTTTAAATGTTGTTTATAAGTGTTGCAAATGTACAGTCTTTAAGTGATTGATGTAAAAACTACATTTATAACATTTGCCTCCAATCTTTACAAGTGGGGTTTTTTAGCTGTAAGTAGAGTGACTTCATAGCCTGTGAGTTTTCTGCTTTTTATCTGCAGATCCTTTTCACAGTTTCCCATCTCATAGGTGTTCTAGAAAAAAAAATGTATTATTACATATAGGAAATGTAAAGATGCAATTGTATTTCCCATCTATAGTTCTTCTGTGAACAAGAATCTATTTATCAACTTAAAAATTCAAACCTAATTTATTAATAGATAAAGTATTTTAGAATCCTGATGTGCTACAGACAAAAAAAAATTAGGAGAGAAAGGAACTGAATACGTAAAAGAGTCTAACTCAGGTGCAGATCTCCTCAGAGTAACAAACATCCATCAACCTCCATTTCTAAAACTGAGAGCACTTCCCTGTTGCAATATGTCTGGAACCACACTTATTTCTGACAAGTTGCAGAGGACACCAGGAAAACTA
This sequence comes from Zosterops lateralis, assembly GCF_965231275.1. Taxonomy (NCBI): domain Eukaryota; kingdom Metazoa; phylum Chordata; class Aves; order Passeriformes; family Zosteropidae; genus Zosterops; species Zosterops lateralis. The sequence continues at coordinate 96,223,027 of NC_139764.1, read as the reverse complement.
GCATCCAGTTCGATAACAAACATATTACAAAATATAACCTTCTTCCTTTTGTAAATAACAGCAATCCAGACTATCAGTTAAATTACATTCATCTTTAGCCATATTACTGTATTACTGTACATTCTCTTCTTTGGGCCTATACTTTTTTTATGTCATTCTGATGAGCAAAACTGGTTTATTCAAATCAATAACACATGTATGACAATGAGCCAGTGATGAGGAATAAAACTTTCAAAGTTTTCCACTCTTATAGTTTAACTCCCTCATCCCCATTCCACAGTTGCATTCTGCATCCTACAAATGCCACACATTACCAACAATGTCACATTGTCAGACATTGCAGCATCTATACCAAGCTACCCAGCACAATGACTGGCCCATATTTCTCTTTATTATTTGCTGGGTCTTCACACATCTTATTAAGTTTCAACAAGGCATTTCCTTTAGCCTGCCCCACCTACCTTTTTCAGTACTGTTGGCTAACACTGTGTGTGATAAACATGATGGATCAGCTGCATCAGTGGACAAGGAAAGGGCTACAGATGTCAAATACCTGGACTTCCATAAAGGCTTTGACAGGTCTCCACAATATCCTTCTCTCTCAGCTGGAGAGAGCTGGATTTGATGCGTGGATGGTTTGGTGGATAAGGAACTGATTGGAACACCAAGAGGGTAGTGGTCAGTGGAGCAGTGTCCTGATGGACATCATTGACAAGAGGTGTGCCTCAGGAATCTGTATTGGAACTGGTGTTAATATCTTAATTAATGACATTAACAAAGGGATCAAATGTGGCCTCAGCAAATTTGCATGACACCAAGCTGAGTGGTGTGATTGACACTCCTGAAGGACAGGATGCCATCCAGAGGGACCTGGACGAGCTGGAGAGGTGGCCCATGGGAATCTCATGAGGTTTAACAAGACCAAGTACTAGGTGCTGCATCTGTGTTGGGGAAACCCCTGGTATCAGTGCAAGGCTGGGGAAAGAACAGATTGAAAGCAGCCCTGCTCAGAAAGATTTGGGGATGCTGGTGGGTGAGAGGCTGGACATGATCCAACCGTGTGCCATTGCAGCCCAGAAAGCCAAATTTTTCCTGGGCTGCATCAAAAGTAGCATGGACACATGTGGGAGGAGATTCTGTCCCTCTGCTCTGCCCTGGTGAGACCCCACATGGATACACCCAGGTCTGGGGTTGTCAACAAAAACAGAGATGGCACACTGGGAGTGGGATTCATCTCATCTAGAAGCAGAAACCCTACTAAGAAATTATTCTGTTCAGGTTTCTGTGGTCCTGCACAGAGTCAAGAGGGAGAGACAAGAATATCCATCAAAACATTCAACCCAGATGTCTAATTACTTTAGATGGGCAGGATCCATGTCCAGTGCCCACACGAGACAACTGCCCTAGTAAAGGTCCACAAGTGATATCAGGGCATAAATCCTGTGCTATGGCAGAAATTTCCTCAAGGCATTGTGAGTCCAGTGTAACTAACTCCTATTGAAATCTGGAGGACCACAAAGATTAAATGTGTATTTAACTAAAATAAAGCGGAAGTTATAAAATTATAACAGCAAACATTGGTAAATATTGCTCCAGTAATATATTGTTTCAATGAAATCCTTGCTTCACTTAGAAATGCATCTAATATATTCTATTAGGAAATAACCAATCACAGAAATGTAAAAGACCCTAGATGCATGGTGCAGAAATGCAGACTTCAGAATTTTTTTCTTTTTCCATTTAAACCACTTAATACAAATGTATCATAAATGAAAGACACACATTGCCAACCTTCCAGATGTTTTTGGTTTCCTTTGTGGGCTATACTATTTGTTAAAAAAGACTTCTTGTTCAAGAAAAGCCTTTGGCTTAGATGAGAAATCTTCACTGTTTGAAGGGTATCACCCCTCTCTAATGGATACTAAGTACAAATGAATAAATTCAATTCTTTCATAAATAAATGGAGCTTGCAAGTAACAATCATAAATCTAAATGTTAAAATATGGAAAGTTTTTTGTGGTCATAGGGCAATGTTTCTGAGTTAAGGCCTGACTTATTAAATCTCCATCAAAGTTTACTATTTCAGGCTTATCATCTGTCAATAAAGAGAAAATAATTTTACTTCCCAGGTTAAGTTGGATTCATGAAGCTGAAGTAATACTAATTGCTTGTTCTGTCAAAAAGAAGTTTTCCCAAAGAGAAAGAAAAGGAATGTAAAATGGATAGAAAAGACCTTATGATAATTGTCACTAACTACATATCCAATCTCTCAAAAATAGTAGGTTAATTATGGTAACCTATATAACAAAGATTTCCTCCTACACGTCTGTACACTCTGAGAAACCTTTTATGTCCAGCTTCTACTTCCACATGGCAGAATATCATATTGCAAATGCCCAGGGAACAGTTGTGAGATGGGAGAGGAAGCAGTTCTCAACCTGGTGAAAGTCATTTAACTTGATGTCATCTCAGGCAGAATATGAACAGCCTAAAGGAAAGATTTGTTTCAAAGAGCTGAGAAAGCTGACAGTCCCATCAGAGGAGCAGCATATAAATGCCAGCAGCATATCTATGATCTCAAATTATTTGCACTGCCAGACTAAGGAACTGCTAATTTAAAACAGTTTCTCCTGTCTCACTGCAACGTAGGAAAGATTCAGTAGCATCAAAGATTTTGGTGGTTCCAAGTATACCACAAGCACACATAGTGGCCACCAATCCAGCAGCCTGAAGGAATGGGAAGTTATATATTCAACAAACAAACAAACAAACAAACAAACAAACAAAAAAAAAAAAAAAAAAAAAAAAAAGGGAAGAGAAAACTGGGGAAATACTGAGAAGTACTTGTATTTTCCTCATTATAGAGTACTCAAGTGGGAACCAGCAACTGAAAATCACGAGACAAATCACTTTTCTGACAACTTTTCTGACAGTGATATATGTATAGTTCAGCAGTCTCATACTCTCAGAGAAATGGACATAGGATAGACAAGTGACTGGCAGGAATATCTCTGAAATAATTCTCCTCTGGAAGAGTAGAATAAAAGGCATCAAGGAAGGATTTATTACAGAGTGGTACTTAAAAAATAGGAAGGCTCCAGTATTGAAAAACTTCATCCCAGAATCTGCAGCAAGGTCAGTAATTTTAAGCAGTTTCCAAAATGGGCAACACTTACAGATCCTAGACTCAAAGATTTTAAGGCCTCTTAAAGTCAGTCTTAATGAACTGTTCTCATAATCTTCTCTGCCTGCCTGCACGGCACAAGCTGTAGCATTCCACCTAATGACAACTTGTAGAATTAAAACATATGTAGTTATTATATCTTCTTTCACACTTGACTTGATGTGCTGTAGGTGTTTGTAGAGCAACACGCAATTAAATGAAGAGAAAGTGTAGATAAAGTCACTAGCAGAGCCTATAGTAGCCACACTGCCAAGACTTCCACCAAGCATGGGGAGTCTAGCTGCTGAATTCTTATGTGTGACTTTAATGCATATTATAAAAACAATGAAAAAAGGCACAGTGTTTGACTACTCACAATGTGACTGAGTCTTTATATAAAATATAGTGACTAATTTGAAATTCTCTAAAGAAAATAGGACCCTTTTTTTCATTCCAGAGGGATTTTTATCTCTTATATATATACAGCATTACATATAGGTATAGATCTTCTATCTGTATTCTCTTACAGATGAACTATTTTCATGAAGAAATATAAGTACTATAGTAGTAGTAGCAGTACTATTCTGCACCGTCTAGGATTTTTTCTGTGAACATAAGAGAGACCTCAGAATCTACCAAGTGAAGAAGCATAAAAATTAATTTTCCATAATGATGACAAGATAAAATGCATACACGTGGCCTAAAATCAACTGCCTTTATGCCATGTAACTATTTCATTATTTCAGAGTAACATATTTTACATGCGAAACTCCCCTTTGAGTCACTATATATCACATAGTATCAGTCTCCACATCATTCACCCAGGAAATACAACATGTACAGCCAACAGCACAAGTGGTATTCTGTCCCTGTACCCATTTCAATTAAAAAAAAAATATTAGGGCTTTCCATGCTGCAGGTGGTTTTTCTCCCCTTTTATTTTTCATTGTCTTTAACTACCAGAAAAATAAAAACAATGGATTTTCACACATTAATACATCTGAATAGATGTTTAAGATCTAAAAGCACAGATGGTATTGGAGGTGAGCCAACTTTGAGGCTTATTTTGTAGCTTGACGCTTTTTTTGCACAGCTGATCTGCATTCAGGAGGCACCACTGGGCTCAAGAAGCAAAAGACCCAGAGTATTCATGGGCATAGGCAGAGATTCTTGTCTCTGTGTAGGCTGACTTAAGATCTATGCTGTAGCTTTGCCAGATTTCCAGCATGTGGTTGGTATGCAACGACACATCTGCTTTGACTGAACGGGAGGGAGGGAGATGCATGAAAATGGCTACTATTTCAAAATAATGGTTTTTGGGAGGAATCAGAAACTGCATTCAACAAGAGATTTGCATTTTAGAGGAAGAATATCCAAGTTAGTGAAGGTAAAAATAAACATAGAAAATGGTTTTACTGTTTGACTTTTATTGGACTTGTATATGTCACATGTGAAACATTTTATTGGAGGAAATTATTTTCTTACTGAAAGACTCTCTTTTTGTTTGATTTAATTTAATTTTCTGACACCTTTACACTGACAACCCCTTAGCTAGCACCCTGAGCACATAGCTGCTGTGAGTTCAGCTTTTCCTCAGAGGATGTGTTGTACAACCATTAAAAAGATGTGCAAAAGTACTAGAAAATCTCCATTTCTGCTTTGCTACTGCCATGAATTTTCTGAGAAATTAAATATATATACATAATAGTCTTTCTGTTTACTTTATTCTTCTGTAAATTTTCTGCAATTTTCATTTCATTTTTACTGCCCAGAAGGTCAAAAAATATTCTTCCATGTAAAGGACAGAAATACAGAAATAGATAACCTCTGTTTTAAAACTATCATAATATTAACAGGTAGAGTACTAAAAATTGTGGGGGAAAAAGAAAAAAAAACTCGTAGGGTATAGGAACTTAATGTAATTTATTCAAGTTAACATAAAAACCCAGCAATTAATCTAGATGGATCACTTGAAGACCAGCTGGATGACTGTGTCTTATCCACTAATAAATTATATAATTATATAATTCACCTATAGGGTTATTATGATATTAAATTAATCTGTAAAAAAAAAAAAAAAAAAAAAAAAAAGACAAAAAGAGGCATAGAAATTTTGTAAAGTATATTTAATTCAACTTTAGTCAGACTTTGGATATGAATCTCTGTGTCACACAATTCCCACGTAAAGGACATTGATGTTCCAATGCCATTGTCTATATGGGAGAAACACAATGGTCAAAATGTTTCCATAGACAGAACAGCCTTGCTAATGAAGAAAGGATCCCAAAAAAGTGTACCCGGGTGGCCAAGAGGGCCAATGACATCCTGGCCTGGATCAGGAATAGTGTGGCCAGCAGGAGCAGGGAGGTCATTCTTCCCCTGTACTGGGCACTGGTGAAGCCACACCTTGAGTGCTGTGTCCAGTTCTGGGCCCCGAATTTAGTAAAGATGTTGAACTGCTGGAGCATATCCAGAAAAGGTAACAAGGCTGCTGAAGGGTCTGGAATCCAAGTCCTGTGAGGAGTGGCTGAGAGAGCTGGGGTTGTTTAGCCTGGAGAAAAGGTAAACTCGGGGTGACTTTATCACTCTCTAAAACTACATAAAACAGGTTGTAGCCAGGTGGGGTCGGCCTCTTCTCCCAGGCAAACACTGACAGGACAAGAGGACACAGTCTTAAGCTGCACCAAGGGAGTTTTAGGTTGGACATTAGGAATTTATTCACAGAAAGTGTGATTGGGCATTGGAATAGGCTGCCCAGGGAGGTGGTGGAGCCACCATCCCAGGAGGAGTTTAAGAAAAGACTTGACATCAGTACCATTATCTAGTTGGTCAGGTCAGTGGACAAGGTAGGTTATAAGCTGGATTTGATGATATCAAAGGTCTTTTTCAACCTAGTTGTTTCTATGATTCTATGATCTTCAATTTGAGCAAATGTACTCCTCTTCCAAGAAGATAATGTCCAATACAGTTATATAGTGCCTTAATTCCAGATTTCTGAAGGTCCTGTGTCATCTAATAGCATCATTTATTAACAAGTAAGTATAAGTCATTGCATAAAGAGAAATTCATTCCTTACTAGTGTGATAAATAGTGAAACAATTAGAAATTTATGTGGGCCTAGAAACTAAACTTCATCTCTGATTTTTGTTTCGAATCTGGTTTGCACACCCAAATACACAGGATGTTTGTGAAAAAAAGAGCAAGAGGTGACAATTTTTGATCACCATTCAGACATCTCCAATTTTATAAAGTACTATTATAAAGCTACTAAAAAAGCCTCTGCTATAATTCATCTCCTGGATCTAATTTCAGTGTTTCTCCACACTGAGTCCAAAATTTTCCGTCTTTCTCTGTCATCATATGTTATCATTGTTGCTTTGATCTAAGAAATAGCTGACTAATACCTCTTTGCAGTTTTATCAACTCTCTACTGACTCTTAAATGTTAATTAAATGCATTTTCAGCTGAATTTTTCAGCTTCCCTATCAATATCATATTTTTTCTAGTCTATAATAATTTAATTTTGGAAGAAATTTTCACACATAAAGCTTCCATACAAAAAGCAATTCATTGCATTTCATTGATATTTAAGAAATGTGCTACAAATCATCTATAGCTATCTTATATTTGCTTAAACAACCATATGTCAAATAATTCATTTTTATCTCAACTTCATAAATTTGGAAAAATAAAGTAGTTGAAATAAATGTTCTTGTATCAACTGTACACCAAATAACTTGTAGATCAAATGTACAAAGACATTTGTAAAGACAAGGGAATTCAAAGGATGTATTTATTATGTCACTGCAGATCAGTTAATAATGCATATGTCTAATTATGTAATTAGATTAAGCATTCAGATGTCATACACAATTAACTTAATTACAAAATGAATTTAAAAATCAATCCTGCAAAAGGTAAACTTTTACTATGGGGCTGCTCAATAATTTTTTCAAATATTGCAGACAGAGATATGAAGTATTTAAGATACCACTAAATGCAAATTATTGCATTAACGAAATGAACAAAATAATTTGTTTGTGTGTTTCGTCTTAACAGAAACATACTCATATGTCAAATTTATAGTCCATTACTTTGTCTAGTAGATAGCAGTAATAATGAAGATAATGCAGAATTCTAATTATATCTGGAATAAGATATAAAGAAAAGCAAACAGTTTTGCACTAAATGTAGTCTTCTCTAAAGAAAAGCAAAAATCCCAGTTGGTTAAGAAATGCTCCATATTTTTGTGATAATGACCTAGAGACTATGTATGCTGATTCTGATTAAAACATGAAAGAGCTATTTCAAGTCATGTAATTCAGTCATAAACTGAAATCGTAATTTGTCTAAACTTCAATAATCATCAAGAAAGCAATAGGATAAGTACACAGATTTCCCAGCAGTATTTCAAAATGACCAGGGAAATCTTCAAACTCTGATTTGAACCCAACCCATTACAAAAACAGATTGGCAAAATCAAGCATCCATATTTTATTAACAGATACTGGAAAAAAAAAAAAAGCTTCAAAAATTTTGAGTAAAAATATGCTTTACCAAGAGCTAAATCAAGTGACTCTCTACACATGTGACGTACCAAATCCAAAACCTGTTAGGAGTTGGAGAGAAAATTCAGACCTGTCTCAGTGTGCTTTGGATCATGTGCCATCAGGCTCCCCCAACAATTAGAAGACAGTTATTTATAAATTGTTAGCTTAAAGTAAAGCACTGGAGCAAATGGTGCATGGCTATTGCTCTGGTATGAGCTGCTCAAGACCAAGACCTTGGATGAGGCAGTCTGAACTGGCTTCATAAACCTACCTATTAAGACTACAACTGATTCCTAGATGCATATATGACTAGTCAGAGAAACCTACTTTCTTTCTGACCTTGATCCCAGAAAGGGGAATCCAGCAAAATATCACCAGCTACAAGTGTCTCCTCTGTAAGGCATACTTTGTTCTCTTTTCCTGTTTGCTTAAGCTAGCTCCCTAAGAAGTTATCATCATTCATATGGCCCATAGTTTAAGGTTCAAAGATGTAGAAACCTATTTTTTTTAATTAAAGAACAAAAATCACCAAAATTTTAAGGCCTGATCAAATGAAAATTGAAGATTCCCCATAATTTTGCTGATGTGAAAGGGAATACATCAACTGGGAGAAGGTAAAGGGAGGTGGATGGCATATTTATTACTTTTTCCACATGAATTATACAACGTCTACTCAAAGAATATTTCACAATCACCAAAATTATATTTCTGCTGGAAATGTGCTAACACTAAATCAGGCCAACTACAGCCTTGTGTTTGGGGCTACATGCCTTGAGTTCTCTGGCAGAGAAGCTCTACAGTGTGCACCCGCAAATCAGAAAGTCAACTTCATTTTGGACTTTATCAAAAAAACTGTGGTCAGCAGATCAAGGAGGTGAATTTTCTCCTCTCCTCTGCCCTCATGAGATGCAACTACATCCAGGTCCAGGGCCCCCAACATAAGAAGGACACAGACCTATCAGGGCAAGTCCAGAGGAGGCCATGGGAGGAGCGCCTCTCCTGTGAAGACAATTCACTTTGCTGAACAGCGCAGGGGGAAGAGGGTTCATATGCTCCTTCCCATGCCTCATCCTTGCTGTTAATCACTGCAGTCTGGAGTGTGGAGGAAATAATATTGCATTTCAGAGTTGTTTACACTCACTTCTGCATGACCCACAGATAGGGGATGTTTTTTCACTTCAAGGGTGTAAAAATCGTACACTCTACACAAATTTTCAGCAAATTTTGGCCCATTTCAATCCCCTGGTACAAGCAGCCTGTTTAATAATAACGCGTTTGTGTTCCAGTTGTGGATACTTCTTAGTTAGATGAGATTGTTTTCAGTCTTTATAAACTTTATACACCTATTTTTAAAAAAATTCTTGATTTTTTTATACCTTAAAAAATTGAATCTAAATAAACAGAGGGTATCCAGATAGGTAACTGCTTCTGAGTGAACATCCCTCAATAGTACGATTTCCTCCAAACACATCAGCTCATGAAGCTTTAATTAAATTTTCTGTTTTGGGAGAATCCACTGACTAGACAAAATTTAAAAAAAAGGCCTTTGAAATAAAATGTTACTGTCGTTCTTTTTTGAGGCTACGTGGTTCATTTCAATCTTTGTATTAACCTTAATATATACTGTATAATCATTACTCTAAGTGTCAAAAGGAATCAAAATATGATGTTTGAAATACCTTTTAACCAATTCAAGAAGTAACATTGTCAAAGAACATGCTGTAAGATCACCAAGCTGAGAGAGGAGTTGAGATTCCTGCTTCTCTTTGATTCATAATTCAATTAATTTTTAGGATGTCAGAATTTCTTTCCAAACTGAAATGTCAGGCCCTGACCAGATGGGCTGACTAGGGAAACAATATTTATTCCTGGAGTTTGCTGTCTGATTTTGCTATCTTTTGAGAGCCAGAGTAAAACATTCAGAATAAATGATCAGTAAAGGTCATTCTAAATGAGTTAATGTTTAAAAAAAAAATCCCAAAAATTATAACTGACAATCTGCTTCTTCTGTAGTGACATCAGTGGCCTTTTTACCTCAAATTCTGCTCATGCACACTTACACTCCCACCAATATTGAGCTGGACACCTGCCCACACAAGAAATAAATAAGAGCATAAATAGAACAGTTACCATTAGGTACACTGTAAGAACTGCTAGATGTGCATATCCTGTAAATTTATTTCAGCATGTAGCTTTTTGCCAAATTTATGAATTAAAAAAAAAAAAAAAAAAAAAAAAAAAAAAAAAAAAAAAAGTACAAAAAACCCCCCACCTTAAGAGAAAAAAGCATTTTCTGTTGAAAATTAACATCTAATATTACTGAGGGGCAGAACTAATACCCTGTGGTGTGTTAGATGATTTTAATTTCCCATGCAGATATATTCATAATAGCAAGACATGCCGATACAGTTAAAATTCAAAAAGGAAACCCTGTCCCTGCAGCTGAGCACTTTCAGTGTGAAGACACCAATATGTCTTGTAGCACTCTGCCGAAATGAGATGGAGTTTAAGACCTGCCCAGCTGCATCTACACCACCATTGAAGAGGTGAAATTAAAGCCAGCTGTGTGTTGCTCTCTGCTGTTCTCTGAAGCACCTCTGTGAACTGGCCAGGTACAAACAGTCCCTGCTGCTACAGTGGGATTCCTTCAGACAAAGATTTGTGAGGACACTAAACCAACTAGTTTAAAGCATTCTCTTTTCATCGGAAAATAAGATTAACATAGAAAATGGACAAATATTTTGTAGATGGCTGCTTAATGAGTCTATGGGAGGGTATAATCTATTTTAGTCTTATATGCAGACCAGCCCCAACCTGGTACTCCTCCCTTCCAACTAGTAACAACAATATTTTTCTGACCAAAGTATTTTTCTTACCATCACCAAACAGGATATTTTAATTCCCCAAACTGTCATTCTCCTTCAATATGTCAGAATTGCCATGTTATCTAGCGCATCTTATCAGCATGTTAAGCCTAAACTAGTGTTTTGGGAAGCAAGTCATAAATTCCTTCTTCCTTTTCCTCTCCTACCATTCTGCTGCTCCTGCTTGTTCTTTCACCAGGTACAAATTGTCCCAGTCCTCCAGCTCTGTCTCACCCACCAGTGCTATCTAGTTCCTGCTTACTGTGGTAGAAATGCTACTCCAGGCAGTCCCCAAGACAGCAGCTGGATGCTCAGCTGACCCCACTGAATTTAGAATCCCTGGCAGAAGTCTGGATAGTTCTTAGCAGCTGATGCAAAAACCAATAGCTGTCAATGCAAACCATGAACTTTTTATCAGAAATAATCCTAAAATCATAGCACAGGGATGACCGAACACTCTGGTTTTACAGACTTACTGGATATCTTCCAGATCTAAACCATCTAAACTGGCACCCTTAGTCTCAGTGCAAAAAAAAACCAAAAAACCCACACCTGTCTGTCTCTTGAGCTCTCTTAATCCACCTCTCCTGAAACACGAAAACTGGGCATTAGTACTTCACTGTGTCATGGTCAAACTTCCTTCTGGAGGTGAAAAATTACACTTCATATGAGCACTTGAAGGTAAAAGCATTTCCCTCAGGTGACAAATAAAAGTCAACCTCAGCTTCAAATTGTTTAGAGCTTATCCTCCTACTCTATAATCACACATTCAAGGAAAGTATCCTGAACTTCATGTTCTCTCCTTGATAAGAATGTTCCTTAGGTCTCATATTGAAATGACATCAAATTGCAACCAAGAATAAAAGAGGGCACAAGAGAGAACACGTGTAGGTGATGTCTGCATAGCATGAGATAGAGAAAACATGAGTTCTGGCTCCTAAAGTATTTCAGAAAATTTCTACTGAGTCAGACAGGAGCCAAGGCTAGCTTTTACCTGCTAGGGGAATTGGAGCATTCTTTCCAGAAGTAGTGATTAGGGCTTTCTAAGTGGAAACAGGATTACAGGATTCAAATCTCTTCAGAGAGAAGAGAGATAAAGTTTCCCTTTACCAGCCTGAGTGCTATGATTACTTGGCAATAATCACCACCACAGGTTCTGAATTGATTCAGACCTGTCAACACTTGGTGGACAGCAAGCACTGACATAAGTTCTGCTAACTGTTACTGGGGGCACTTGGAAAAAGGGGTGGCTCACCTGCCCAGAATTCATCTGTATGTGAATGGCAGACAAAATAGATGTGCTTAGGGAGATTTAGCAAAGCACCTCCCATGTGTACTAATGAGAAGCCCAGAAGACCCCCATTAGCCCTCTTCTCTGCAGGGCCTGAGAAAGACTACACACGGCAGCAATGTATTATCAGCTGACCAACCCTCTGGCCTGAGGAAGATAAACCAGGTCAGACTCAAAGGCAGGACAGCCACTTTCCCATAGCACTGGGTGCTCTCAATCACATCCTACCCTTCAGCAGATCTCAGCACAGCACTTCCCCAGTCACTTCCCTTCTAGGTTAGTACTTCCTTGGCATCCTAACAACCTGAGTGTGCTCGCCAATCTGCAACGTAGCTGACATTCAATGTACCTGTTTAACAGTGTATAACAATTTTCAACCAGAGATGGAAGAGAATGCATCCCATGGCCCAAAGGGACTATTTCACAGCCATTTTCCTTGTTTTATGTACAAATGACCTGGGTACAGATATAAAAGCATATTTCTTCTTTCCAAAAAGTCTGGTACTGAGTTTAGATCTATTCAAGGACAGCATTAACCTTTACACTGTTATTTACATGAATTTATCATCTTTTAATTACTGCTGGTTCACCCACAGAAAAAGCTGCTCTCTTCTTTTTAAGTAATGGCTGGGTACAGGAATTATTTGTGGGTTACTGAACACATCTCTAGTCATTAGTGTACCGTTCATTTCAGAAGTAGTTCATTATATTAACAATCCAACCATCACAAGAGACTTAGAGATTTGGTAGGCTTTTTTTTTTTTTTTTTTTTTTTTTTTTTTTTTTTTTTTTTTTGTACCAGAGTACTGTCTTGAAGGTTATCTGAAGACAAATATTTTATTTAACTTGTGTGAAGGAAAAATCAAATAATTGTATGTACTTCAATATGCAATCCCTATAAGCAAAAAAATTAAAGCAGAGCCACAGTCAAAGTGCAAAGGAACATACTGAGTGGAATTTGAAACCATTTTATTTATTTGTTTCATACATACCTATCTTTTTCATTGCTGTTTAGTGTCTTGCATACCAAGATAGAAATATACGTCTGCAGCAAGTGTCAAGTGTATGGTTTATTCACCAACCTATATTCACATAAAACACGCTTATTGATTTCTTATTTTGAAGACATGGGTGAGATCAACAATTCTGTACCACAAATCTTGGGGTAATCTCGTACTCCTGTGCAGCCTTCTTTCAAGAGCTTCACCTCTATCACACTGGGGTTAACACAAGAGGTTGTTTTCAACCCTGAATATCACTAACTCCATTCAGCTGTCTTCATGTTGACATAAATGAAACACAAGTCCTGTGAAAGCATTAACAAATTGGTACAATAACTCATAAACTACAGAAATCTGTTCTTTTCTTACAAGCTTCTCTATTCCCCACAATTTCTTCTGAGATGGAATCAGGTCATTTGAAGCACATACAGATCACATTTTCTCAGATGTCCCTGATTAAGGACTACCTTTTCAATATATTATGTAAATTGTCATTAGAGTTAATTAATCTATTTGCTGCCAATAACATTTTGGTTGGATGTGGAACTTTCTCCATTAATTATTCACCCAGGAACCAAAAGACATCTTTATGGATTTCTTAATATATACGATTTTTATTCTAAATAACGTGGTTTTCCAAATTTTGTTATAGTGTTCTTCATTAGCTCATTGTAAAATTAGTAACCCTATAGAAGATAATATTTTTTCTAAAATTATAAACAAGGGCAAGAGGACTTCTAACTTAAAATACCTGTTTAAATTAACTTCTTTAGGGAATATTTACTATAGTTATTGTATAAACAATGAGTTTCCCTGATGCTGAACTGTTTAGGTCTCTAAAATTTGAGAATATATACAAAGAATATATGCAAAGCATATATGCTACAGGAAGTTAGAAAAGACATTATCTAAAATAAACAATTTTTAAAAAAACATAATTTTCTTAATATCCTTTTATAGTCACAGAAAAATCTCTTAGAAAATTACTTAGAACTTTTACTTATATTTGACCACTTGACAAGGAAATCAAATGCTGAATGGCCCAGGTATGAAGAAGATAAGGTCTCTGGTTTTTGTTATGCTGTGCATGGAAGCTGCAGCACAGCTGCTTTCTCAGAAGTTGTGGAATGGCAGGACGAGGTTGTCCTCGGGAAAAGGACATAAGGCAGGTGAAGAGCTATCACAGACCAGTCTCTTCTCCTCCAATGTACATGTGATACACCTCTAAAAGGAATAGCTGTCTTTTAGATTGAATATGCTGTTAGAGTGACCATCAATTAAATATTTTAAAAGAGGATACATGTTGACTTACTATAATAGTAGTTAATTATTTTTCTGATATTTAACCTGTAGCCTCCAAGGAACAAGAATTTGCCAATCCATTTCTCCCCAGAAGCACCTTGAAGAGTCCACACTGACAGCGCAATCAGCTCTACATTGAAGACTTTATTTTTAAAAGATCATAAGAATCATGAGAATGTAACACTAACTTGAGTATTTAACACTAAAAATAAATTTCACCAAAGCATAATAGTCATTCAAACATTGCAATCTGTAATTAATCAGGAAATTTATAAATCAGTAAAAACCTTCATGTTGACCAAGGGTACTTTAGTTTGCCTCTCTGTGGGCTCTCTCCCCAACTTGACAGCAAAAATATCCACAGGTGTTAGTGCTGTGTGAGCTACAGCAGACGCATTGCATTTATTTTTCATAATCATGCTAACTTTGTTGTGACTCTGAAGAAACAGAACAGCATTACATCGTGAATAAGAAGTTGGATCAAAAATGCACAGACATTTCAATACATCTTTTCCCTGGGTGGCACGGTTTGAATTAAACAATATTATATCTTGAACATTTCAAGGTGCAGAGTTTTCCCTATTTCTTTTTGCATTATGCAAGCCAGACTGCCATTGATGCAACTCTCAATAGTTATTTGCAGATTTGATGAGAATATTTTAACAGTTGATACTTCTAAGTTGCTTTACTATTTGTCTTTTATAACTGCAGCAGATGTTATTATTGTTGTTATTGTGGCCAAAGTCAGTTACATAATCAGAGGCCTCTGAACATGATTTTTTTTTTTAAATGCACAAAGAATTGTCATTAGGAGGAGCTTTGTCAATGGTTTAACTGTGACTAAATCATCTTTGAGGAAAGTGAGCTGTGGGTTTAAATTCTTGGCTCCTAGACAGCAGCAAGGTCTGCTCCTTGACAGTATTGGATGAGAAACAAGAGGTCACTTACAAAGTCTATAAATTAAATGCACCAGTTAAAACAACACCAGTAAAAAAACAGTTAAAATAAAACTTAAAATGCATTAAATTTAAAATGTGTTTAAAACAAGGAGAAATAAATACAATTTAGAATCAAGACTACTATAAACTCGTCAGAGAAGATGATCAGGAAGTCTTACTTATCAAAAACCCTATTATATAATGGTGAACACCTTAAGATACCAGAGTATAGAAGCAACAAGCTGCAAAGCAGGATCATA
This sequence comes from Zosterops lateralis, assembly GCF_965231275.1. Taxonomy (NCBI): domain Eukaryota; kingdom Metazoa; phylum Chordata; class Aves; order Passeriformes; family Zosteropidae; genus Zosterops; species Zosterops lateralis. The sequence continues at coordinate 96,207,658 of NC_139764.1, read as the reverse complement.
TCACTGCATGGAACAAAAAGCAAAGTGGGACTATAAGGAGACAACAGAAGGCAATGCTCATCATATCTGTTGGCATAAACTGCATTGCCTTAAGAAATAATTCACAGCCATTTAGGCTAAATAGTTCAGCATCTCTCTCCTATGATATAATATTAATATACAGAACCTAAACCACAGTTTTAAAAATTAAGGTTGCTAAGTTACAGCATATTTTATCAGCTAATTTACCATTTCCAAAGACTCATATTGAAGGAAACAGATAAGGGTGGTGTCCCTATCACTTTGTAAGCAGATAAAAATTATTCTTCTGTGGTGTGAAAATTTAATTTTAAAACAAACTAATGCATCTGTTTTTCTGGCAAAAAAATGTAATTGTTCATTTCCATGCTGTAAGTTGTATGAATTTAACAGGAAAATACATTGTTAGAAAAATCTCTCAGTAATGAGTTTTCTTCTCTGGACATTTTAAAAAATGTATTTAATCTTTTCCATTACTGTTGTTACTACTGTATCAACAGTATAAGCCACTGTGGTCCTAAAATGCAGATACCTGTATAGATTTAAATTGTAGGAACATCCATGGACGGCAGGGAGAGAGAACTCTCCAAACCTGAGACACTTTTAAGAGAACACATAGTTTTACTGCAAGAGTCGTGGGTAAAAAAGGCCTTGCCTCCAGCCACCAGCCTGGGCTGGAGGGAAGCTCCAAAAAAAGAGGAGAGAGAGAGAGAGAGAGTAAGAGGTAAAAGAAGTAAGTAAGGTGGTAGGGGTAAGGGAAGTAAGCAAAATATGAGAGGTAAGAGAAGTGGGCCAAGTAAGAAAAGTAAAGTAAGAGAAGTAAAGTAAAAGAAAGAAGACCTTGTACAATATATTTTATCTCCTTTTGTGTTGAATATTCTAATTTACAGTGACCAACTGGCATGAAATACAAAACCTACAGACTTTGCATACAGCCTATGAAAACTACTTTATTACCGTATCATCCTATAGTCTAAACTCTAAAAACTACTTTTCTTATCTATCTTTTCCCTAATATCTTAGCAAAGTGAAGAGGGCCTACACCTTTAGGTCCCTTAGTGTCCCATTGTTTGTTATCACTCCACCCATCTTCTAACTAATCACTGTCTTCCTGCCTGCCATGCCTACATCTCAAAGCTGGCTTTCATTTTTATTTCACTCACAGGTTTTATATTTTCAGTATTTCTTGCCAAGCAATCATATTTATAAGCTTTTCCTGCCTCATCTTTCCCAACAATAAATAGCTCTAGTTTAGACTTGTTGGAAGATTTCTAAGTTACAGCTTCTGGAAATAGCACGGCTGCCTTTGGTCTGGTCAAGCCTTACACAGTCACCTAAAATCATAGTAGCTCAAGAACATTATTTCAGAATATTCCATGCTGTACAAGAGATTTCAGTTCATTCTTCAGCAAGGTGATATCTTCATAAACTAAACTCAAACCAAATTGCCTTGGTATGAAGCCCAATTGAGGAAAAATGGCTGAGGGTAGAATTAGAGGAAACAGACAAGTTACATTCACATTATAACAGATGTTATAACAGTATGGAAATTTTAGGGCAAAATACAGTTGTTTCTCCCTAGATAGAAAAGCTTGAAAAAATAGGATGCAAAGATTTTCCCAAGATGGAGGGAAATGTTAAAGAAAAGTGAAAGGTCAGACTAAGATAGATGTCCATCACACAGTCAGCTGTCTTTGCAAATTTGCTTTGCATCCCTGCAACCTTCAGGACAGGACTGGCAACTTTCAGGACAACCAAATAGTGCAAGATAAACAGATAGAAAAATGGAGTTTGAGGAGTGGATGATTCCAGGTTATGATTTTTCATTTTAATTTACAGTAACATGTATTCAAAGGACTAGCAACAAAAGTTTTGTGCCACTAAGAAGCAGTGTAGAGTTTGCAACAGTGCTGAGTTTCACAGTATTTTTGGACAACTGTTTTGCCCATGTCTTTACAGAAGAAGGAGTTGGTTGTGAACCAATCAGGAATCAGCATCCGTTGGGACATTAGAACAGAAGTACACATAGAAAAGTATTAGGTGTATAAGAAAAGCATTAGGCTGTGTAAGTATTAGGTGTATTTAAAGTAGACAAAGCTGCAGGACCACATAATATGCATCAATAAGCATTATCAGATGTTTTCTAGGAAACTGGTGAACCTTTAAATTATATTTATGAAAATTCAATAGCTTCAAAGGAGATTAAAGAGGAACCCAATTCTCTTGATTTTAAAAGCTATAGAAACAACATAAGAAACCAAACAAGGTGTTTTAAAATAAGAACCATTATTGAGAGAAATAATCTTAAGAAATAGCTTAGCGAATAAGCCATATTAAAAAGCATAGGAAACTGTGTTGTGGGAATTGAGAAATAGGTATTCATTATTAACTCGTAAGATTGGAAGCTGTAGTTGTATTGGGTTTTGTTGGCTTTTTTTCACAACACATAGACGATTAGTAGTCAAGGATAGTGAAATGAGAGTTAGGTGGTTTATATCACTCGGGGGCACCCTAATCTCAACATATTAAACAGAAACTGCAGGAGGTCTAAGACTTCAGCTGTCCATAATTGGAGGGTTCACTTCTGAGAAGAAAAAAAAGAAAAACAGTAGGATAGTTCTAATTCTGGAGATTAACTATGTGGTTCAGCGAAAGTGATTGAGACTGCAAATCCTTATCTTGCTATCAAGCAAAAAGCTAAACATGGATGCATGAAGGATGTCTTCCTTCTTGACTGCACTCAAGCTCATGGAAGTGAGCCTCACAATGCTGTGGGAAGGGCTCTGCTTCACCTACTAGAAAGTTATAGAGAAAAGACTTCTTTATTCTTCCATTTTAATAGATGGTTTCAGAACTGACAGAATCTGGCAGACTGAATGTACTGCCACCAATTATCAAATTTGCAGAAAGAAGGAAGCACCAGAGTGTTACTTGGATAGTAGTGTACTTTTACTTCCATGTGCCTCATTTGAAGACTAAAGTAAGTCATTACAGCTTGGCTTAGATGAGGACAATCTTAACTAGGTGAAATGAGATTTATTTCATTTAGAAGATGCCATCAGTTTCAGGAAGACTGCACTGGGAGAAGCAGTAGAAGGAAGGATCAAAAATGCTCAAAACTAAAGCATAACCATAGTTTTTCACATGTGATGCAGCAAAGACTGATTTTCATGACTGATGTTTAAAAAAGACAGGTAAACAGAGATCAAAATTGAAGATCTAATTTATTTCAGATATTAATGCAAAGCATAGCATAAACTGGTAATAGTAGAATGGCTGGCGATTGGGAGAAAAAGATTGAAATCCAAACCATTGCCCATAAGTTCAAAGGCATGCTGTTTGTTAATAAGACATGTATCTATCTTGACTTCAACTTAATATTTGTGAAAAAGAAATCCAAGCAAAATGAAATTTTGAAATTAAATACAGGGATCATAATTGAAATTCATGGCAATAAATTTGAAATTTTTCTATATTTACTTGGAAAATTCTATTCAGCCCAATTAAAATGTGACTAATACAAATAATAAACTAGGCTTTCACTTATAGTTTTATTGAAAATGAGGCTCAATTCCAGATAATTTTTCTCTCAACTTATTCTTTCCTGCATTATAAAATAAGAGATACCAAAACTTTCTCTGAATACAATTTCAAGCCTATAAATCACCAACTACTATATCTATACAGTGAGATAGGAAATTGAATATAACGAAGTGAAAATATATTTCTCATTAATTCATATTATTCTGAGCTCATTCTTTTCAATATATGGTTCTTATGCCTAAATATAAACTAAAATATCTTATTTCTATGCAAAACATGGAAAAGTCATCAGTAACTGAGGGTTTTTACAGTATGGATCATTTACATTATAAGCATGTCACCAGCAATATCAGGGGTCAAATATTAAAATTTTTCTCATATTTATTGGTTACTTGAGAAAATACTTGTGACATCAAGTCATGTCATACTGAAATGAACTTCTAACAAAAATACCATTAATATATGGTGATCTTACACATACACATCTTCTAGTTATAAAATGTAGAGTGTGGTCATATTAGCAAGGTTATAAGAGCTATAGCTTCATTTAAAACTTCTTCCTGCTCTTTGATGTTGTACAATCACCAACTGCTCCTTTGAAATGCAGCAGCAGCTGAACCAAATCACTCTCAATCGACATTAGTGATAACCCATTCAATCTCCTGTCCCACAGCTGACCTCAGTCTGGTTTTGATCAGAACTAGTTTGGGCAAAAGAGCATTCACCTTCACAGTCTCACAAGGAGAGTCAGGTAAATTGAAAGCTATTTTTGTCAGCATTCCAATATTGTATAGCTATTACAAATATCTATATAATCAGCATTACATAAAGTAAAATGTATGCTATCTGAACTTTCAGCTGATAAGCAGTTGATCAGAGATTAATATTTTAATACACAGCTAAAAAAATTCCTCAGCATAAAGACTTTTTTAAAAATATCCTGGGTTATAAATTGACAGCAGCAGCAACTTTCATGCCAATGGTATCAAATATGTGATCAATGCTTGTGAGAAATTCAAAGTGACTTTAGATAGCTATGTCCTAAGCAGCTTTACTCTGCTGACTGTTACAGGGTTGTGGATTTCAATATGCATTTTAATTTGACCTTTTACAGCCACATTACTCTTTCACCAGTGGTTTTCAGCTTCCCCATGTCTGCTTTGGAATATGAAGTAACCCTGTCCAAACTTGGGATTCAGTATTATCCAAATTCACCACTATTTCCCTGAAGCTAAATGTTTATTTGATTCTTCTAATCAAAGTGTGTGATTATATTACAAAAGAAACATTTCTGTTTCAAATAAATTTGTCTTAAAAAGGTTTAAGACCACCAGTTCCAGGAGACTGGTGTTGAACACTGTATTTATCTGTGTGAAGCTGGAGGCATTCTTGCTGGTTGCAAATACACACAATTATTTTCTCTGAATTTTTAACATAAATAGCTTCTAATTTACCTGATTATTTAAAATAATATGTTCCAGTTTCAAAGTTCTAAAACTTAGGAGGGAAAAACAATGTGTTTCCAGAAGCACAGCACATAGAGCATTTAGTTTTCAATAAATTAATTTTGTTACATGGGATGTGGAATTGTATTAATACTAAGTTTCTTCCCTCTGTGCCATCCACCAGCAGAAAGTAGATTTTACACAGATAAGCAAATCTCAGCCATCAGTTATGGCCATGTATCCCTACTGCCTTTGGATAGAATTGCACTTTTATGAATGGCAGAATTTTGCTCATTTACTGTAGCTGCAGAGACCTACATTGTCTTGGTGATTACAGGAACTTTTCCTGCCAATGGAGATTGCAGTTTACATGATATTTTTAGAGGCTGTCACAGTCACCTCTGATTGATGTGTATATTATATGTTTGGCTGCATTCAAATACCATAACCGGAAAAAAATGTCATAAGAAGAACAAAACACTCGGAAATCAAAATATCTGAAATAATATCTAAAAAGACCCTAACAGATATTTCAATGACCAAGGCCAAACCACCTATATCTGTCTCATATCTGTGAGACTTTTGTGTAGCCTTTTCTTAAAGACCTCCAAGCGTGAAGACTTCATAGTTCCTTCCAAGCAATATTTTGCAGCACTTACCTAATTCTCCTGTTAAAATGTTATTCCTGATTTCTGATTTTAATCTTTCTTGCTTCAGTTTAAGCCCTCTGCTCCTCATCATTTCCACATCTCATTAACCACCGGGCAACTCTTGACTGACACTACTGGTGACACAGTTTAGAGAGAACTGGGCCCAGGAGGAAATGCTGGTTTAGAACCAGACCAATTGCAGGAAGTGGAGGCAGGAATAGTTTCTCTCAGAGGCAAAAGATTACCTTTGTTCTGTCAGTCCTGTTAATTGTAAAAGAGCCTTGTATGTAAATTTGCTGAATGTGTTTAGAGGGTGAAGTCTGTCTCTCACAATAGTACATTTGTAAATTTGTGCTCTTCTGTCATGAAGAATCTTGAACAAATATAAAAATATTCACATCTATTCCAAGACTAGGAATATAAGTAAAAGTGTTTTATTTAGGTTTTCTTTAATATTTTGATTTATTTGGTTTTTAAAATTCATATAGCAGCCATTTTGATTAGTATCAGAAGTCTTATAGATGTTGATTTATGAAATCTGCTCCCTGCTCTTTTAATGCAATAAATGCTACTCTGATGTGAAAGGAAGGATTATTGTCTTAATACAAAATTTAAGGATTGATTTGCTTTACACAAATTTTTACTGCTCCTAATTTTCTTCATTTCTTTCTGGGTGTTTACAGAAACTATGACAGTTGAAGTTATCATAGTTGATCTGTTAATCTTCCCATTCCTCCTTTCCTTCTGTTCTTTTGGTGACAGGGGACACATCTGCCATTTCCTCACTTTCTAGTACATTAGCTGTCCTATACAAATCCAGTATAACCTCTGATTTTTATGAGACTTCCTCAGTCTCAAATGCCCTAGGAAAAAGTCCTTTAGGTCCAGTGATTCAAAAGTATGCAACTTATTCAATCAACTTTATAACACTTCTAGAAGAGAAAAAAGCAAGGTAGGCTTGGGAGACAGCTAGATTAAAAGTAACCTGGAGTACACAGCAAAATCTTTCCTTTGATTGCAAACCAAGAGTCAGTGAGCCTCAGGCACATTCTGCTTCTGAAAATATTTTGTCAATATTCTATCACTGAAGTTTCTTTAGGAGCTTCTTAGAAGAATCTAAATTCCTTAGGTTTGCAAGTATTTAAGCCTATATAAATTCACATCTACCATTTATATTGTCTTATTTCTTAAATGGGATGGCAAAGTACCTGGCAAAGACATCTTACTTGAGGCTAGGAGGCAATAATTATTCGACGTCTTGTGGGAAGGTGGAGAAGCTGAAATTAGCAGGGAAGCAAGTATTTCTGAAAGTTCTAATATGCAGAATAATTTATGATTTTTCTGCCACAAACTGTTCTAAGAAAAAAATTAAAAAGTGTTATGATGATTACAAGGAACAGAATATGATCTTAAATGTATGAGACATTTGTAATTTCTTTTTCCTTATATTTTATAAACTCTAATGATTGATGCTGTGTGCCAACAAAAGAGTCTTTTAAAGAAAGCATTAAGCCCACAGTGATCTGGCCTAAAAATAGCAAATAGCCGAAGTTCTTTTACAATACAAAATTATTAGAAATTTTATTTTTTAAAAAATTGTCTCTCCATTTTTCTTTTGAGTTTTAAATTTGACAGAAGCAACTCTCATAGATGCAATAAAATTCAAAGGAAAGACGCCATTTCCCAGACATCACTGAGAAAAATATTCAGGAAATTGTTTAAAATTCCTCTCTCCTCTCCCAAGTATCACTAACAAAATGAATACAGCATTTCATTTCTGCTTGGCTACAAGTCCTGGATATTCTAAGAGGCTATTAAACAGCTTTAGCACATGAAAAATGCATGCTAGTCATTTTGTTCTTATGTCAGTTATTTAGCACACTGTATATAAATCAGCTTGCAAGATATAGAGTTTAATCTTTTCTGGTTTTATTGCTTTACCATTTCACTGTACTTATATCACATTCCGTGAAGATGAAACTTTGATTTAAAATTTTGCATTCGTAGGCCTGAGTTTCAATACTGCACACACAACTCAGACAACCATTCTGATGGGAATCACATCATTAGGCTTTACAGCCAACATCCCCTCTATGGATTAATGTAATTTGTATTCCCAAATGAATTCACATGGAGTGTACATACAGGACAGTAATGTCCTTTGGACAAGAGCTACTTGTTGTTGTCTGTGCAATATCAAGCACAGTGTAGCCTTTCATGTCCAGAGCCTTCAGGTGCTATTATATAATTTATGTTCTTTTGTTTGTTTTTTTCCCCCTCTGCTGGTAAAAAAAAAATAGAAATTTATTCATCCATTATATAGCTGTGTTCTAAGTCCTTTATGTTCACTTATCTTTAAACACAACATAGAGACTTAAAACAGAAAGGTTTTCTTGGTGCATGGAGGCCACTCTCCTCCCATTGTAGCCACTGAGCCCTAGAGATCCTTCAGAAAACAGATCAAACAGGAAAACCCCTTAAGCTCCACCTTGCTGGCAGGCAGTGACATTTACTCTCACTGTGCTCTTTCCTGCACTGTTTTTGTTCTGCCTTCCAAGTTCACACTTCCCTTTCCTTTTATTACTACATATAGACATCCCTTTTCCAATTTTTCTTTCATCCTTTCTTTCTTTCTTTCTTACTCTCAGCCTTCATCCTTGTTTCTCTCTCCTAGGTTTCCAGGAATTATCTTCTTCTCTATGATTGTCCAAGCACCATCACTTCTCTAATACACAGTATTTTGTGTTCAGATGTTTCAGATTAGTGTTATCAGGGTTAAAATATCGTATCTCATAGAAAACCTTATAATCTTAATTTGAAAATCTCCTGCCATGAAGTATATTCCCTCACTGTTAAAGCTTCCAGCCATTCTCTTTTATTTTAATAACTAATAATTTCTTTATCACACTACCTTTTTGTCATACCCTGAAATCAATTCTCTCTTTTAATGTGAACTTTGCATTTTCCAATTTTTAAACGTACCCTTCAGACGTTTGGGTTTTTTGCATTATTTTCACGTGTTATGTGTTGTTATGATCAAACATGTTATATTACATTGTACAAAAGGTCTATGAACAGCTTGGTTTGAGTGACACCTAGAAAAAATTGGTCCCCATTTCAAGAATGTCTAATTTCCACAACCTATCTTTTTTTTAAACAAAGGTTGATCTATCTTTATACATCTAAATGCATGACTACAGTGAGTAATTTACACATTCTGAATCCCATATGGCAGGCATGCCCAGCAGTCCTGAACTGTAACCTCAGGATCAGACAGACCCTCTCTCTTAAATTCTCTGCCAGCTGTCCAAAGCATCCTGCTCCTCCCCACACAGAGTACAAGGAATTTATATCCCTAACAGCACCATGAATTCTACACAGCTCTCAGGCTGGCTCTCAGGCTCTTAGACCTAAGGATTCTACCTCCTGAGCCTCCTTTACATTTAGCCTGAAGTGTTTTTCATAGACATGTATTTAGTACAAATGGCAAGCCATAAACCTGTTAGAAAGATTATTTATTTTGAGGTATTTCATCAGGAAAAACTCACCAAGATGACTCAGTTCATTTCCAAGGCTATCCTTAGGCAAAATATGTTGGTAGAAAAGTCAAATAAATCACACATACAAAAACAATTACAAACAATTGTGATTTTTTTTTTGTGGAGAATAAATTTTAAAAGCTGTAAAATAGGAGCTAAAGTCTTCCAGCATTAAAGATTGTTCATACATTTTAATCCAGGCCAGCTGTTTAGCATGCAAAGCCTATTATCTTTCATAATCATTAGCCTGTGCATTGAAACATGCTTTTTAATACTACAAATTTCCAGATTACCCTTTTATAATTACATGTTGAAATATTAAAAGTACAGAACCAAATTCTGCCAAGACATGCATGTCTCTCAGAGTTGTATTCACCCCGAGGAAGGCTGCAGTGGCTTCATATAGAATAGGTATGTCCAGTAGATGATATGTGATCCTTGTGTAGATTATATTAGTCTAAACTATTTGAATAGTTATCAAGTGTTCTTTTTCTGTGCCTGCAGTGTACATGCCTTGCCCTTGTACCATGCTGTGGGAACAGTTTATTGGTGAAAGGCACAGTAGGGAGTTAATCTGAGAAGAAACAGGTGACTCACAGGAGATGGATGGGCTTAGAGTTGCCTGCCCAGTCATCAGATACCTCCTGCCTCCATCTTCAGTAAATTCTCCTCAGCTCTGCTCCATCCCCTGAAATTCCTTATGGATTTTCTTGCCATATATTTAGACAAGTGAGCTTTCCTGGCAGGGACACAGCACTACCTCCAGAGGTAACAGTACAACTCCTAGATGGTTATCTGAACAGAGAGGTACAGGGAAAGCTCAGGATATCATAGCCTTACTTCTTAAAACGTTTTTTACTCCAAGTGAATTTGAACTTGTCATTTCATGATGAGCAGTTTGACACCACACAGTAAGACAGCAGAACCATCAAGGTTTTAGTCAAGAGATGCACTCAGAAAAGCTGGAGCCAAGCAGGGAGAATAAGTTCAAAATAAAGATTGTGGTAACAATGGGATACTGACAAACCTGGAAAGAGTGAGCAGTCTTGCCAAAGCATCAATACACCAGAGAGGAGTAATGATGCACATAGAACTCACCTGTGATTAATACCACATATACAAAAATACCTGGGCTGTTGTGGAGAGCCTCACTCTTCCTGGCATGCTCTTGGGTACCTATAAGAGTGCCCAATAAAGATAAGGTACTTTTATCAAATTTCTGAGTCTCATTTAAAGACAAGAGATATCCTTGTCTCTCTTTATGGTCATTTGAAAATAACAGGATTATTTAAACTATGATTTCTAGTCTATTTTGGTCTCTGAGTAAGAATTATTTGAATCACTGTCTACAGTTGCCGATTTCTGCATTCTCTCTAAAGGAAAACTGTGATAACTGGCTCAGAGCTGAATATTTACACTACAGATATCAGCACTTGGTGACATGAATTTAAGCCTTAGAGTTGAAATTGAGAAGACAAAGAATAGCTTTTTAATCAAGAACAAAAGCATGGCTTGCATCAGCATCTTCAATACAACCTGAGATTTTTATCTTTATAGAAAAAGGGGTCAACAGAGGGACTTGGCCTTTTAAAAATATTATTGAATGTTTGTTTGCTAAGTACAGGGCTAGCAGGAAAAGAAAGGAGAGGAAGCACAGGTGAGTGACTAATGTTTTCCCGTAGACAGGGAAAACAACAGGAGAGTGTGCATGATTGGCATGAGGTCAGCAGTGCATGGGGCATGAAAAGGTAAAACCAACAGCCAGGACTTTTAGGTTGGCAACATCCAGCCAGAACTTCAGCATGGAGCCTGATAACATAATCACCACTTGATGAGCCCAGATTTGTTATCCTGAACTTTCACATGTCATGAATACAAGAAGACAATACAATTTCATGGACTTGAAAGACAATATGTAATTTTTCTGTCATTTAAAAGCAATAAAACCTACTACATGTGTGGGTTTTGTGAATCTGACAGCATACACTTGATTTTTTTGAGCTTTCCTCCAAAACTGAGAAAAGGCATTGAACTCGTTTTTACAAAAACTAAAGATCTCTGGAGTGCTTTACTGACCAATAATTAAGCTTCTAACAGAAACAATAAAAATTGCTGGATTTTTGTTAAAATTTCTAGGAATTAACAAAAGACCTGTTCTTTCTGACTATGTTGTATGCCTGTCCTTTATTCAAAATTGTAGGACCTCAGGCTAAAACTTCTTTGCCACTTCTTTATTACATAAGCCTGCAGGATTTATGTGACTCAAAGCTGTCATATGAACTCTTCAAACCTATCTCAGCCTTGACAGAAATATCCCACATAGTTCTTTATTGTGACTGGTCTGAATAGAAAGGAAATTATGTCTCTGGTATTCTCTTTTAGTAGCAACAAAAGATCAGCATTACCTAATATAAACAAGAAACAGATGAGTTGCACAACTATTTCCTTTGTCAGGGTTGCTGCCTTTGAATTTTCCCCACATTTGAATTGAAGGCTATTTCTACTGTGCATCTGGGAATGAGATCTCATAAACAACATGAACACTGAAGTGGCTCATGACCACTTTTCCCTTGCAGGCAACTGATACTTGTCCTGAGCCCCGAATCACTACAAATCCTATCTTCTCCTGTGGTTAGCAAAACCCACGTCTACATCTCTAACCATGCTCTACAATCATATTGTGGGGACAAAGGAGATAAATGGAGGGTATTGGGATTGCTTAAAAATGCCCATGGCAGATAAGAGGATGCCTGGGAGCATAGAGAGTGTTTCAGTACCTGGGTACTTAATTCAGTAGCTGAGTGCATGAGGTTTGCACCATGAGTACTAAAAAACCCATCTGGGATGCTTCACAGGAAAGCAGCAGAAGTGAATGCATCAGGCCTCCAGCCACAACTCCTGCCCAGAGTGCAGACTTCATGTGAAAGTTCACAGAATTGAACAAGGTAGAGAGAGCCCCAGCTGCAGACACAGGAGCTTTGAACTATGTTAGAAGACAAAATGTGTCTTGCTCTATCTGGTACTCAAACTACAGAGCATATGTCTCCATGTCAATGTCTCTCCCACCTGAATTAAACAGTATCCCTCAAACATTTAGCACAAGTAGCTTAAGAACAGAAAGACACTTTAAACCCTCAGTGTTCAGATCAGGTACCACAAATATTAAAGTCTTTCCTTGTGGCAGGTCATTTAAATGTTTTTAATTTCTATTATACCAACATTTTCTTATTTTATGTATTATAAATAAATTATTTGCTTCATTTGGCATTAACAATTGTTAGTTTCAAAAGGACTAAAACCCCCAAGAGTTATTAATTCATTGTGATTTGGAAAATAATTCTAAGGGAACATTTAATTTGAATTTTAAAAATTTATGAATGATTTTATCAAATGTAATTTTCATCCCATAGGGGGTTGGCTTTTGTTCCTTGTTGTTTGTACAAAATACAGATCTAGGTTAACAACACAATTTTCATGTAAACATACATCTATGCATCCTGTTTTTTCATACATTCTGGGTTAAATTCTAAAGGAAATAAGTGCCACAAAGTTAAACTGATTTACATCAACTGATATCAGCTTACACTATGTGATGATTTACCTTGCCTTAATTATTTTGAAATGCTTCAATTTATCCTGCACATCCATGGAAAGTTTAAAAAAAAAAAAAAAAAGAAGTGAAACTTACATTTACAGCCCCTTTCCCTCTTCTGTACTACCCTGATTTCCCATAGTGAAGAAGATTGTGTCAGACAGGCTAAGGATGGATCAATATGGGCAAAACGACAAATACCTGAATGTTTCATTCCCATAATGTTTGACAGTTCTGTGTCACATATTTTTTCCATAGCTCCTGTAAGGAGGCATAAGACATAACACCATGAACCACCAAAAGAAATGAACACAGCAGATTTTTATTTTTTTTCTCTCAAGATTTTCAATATTAAAAAGCAGAATGTAATAAGAATCTACTGGCTGGTCACTTGTGTGGTGTAGATCAGTCTCCCAGTTTTAGTGTAACCTTTTCAACTTACATCAGAAAATGATTTGGCATTAAAGAGCCTGTAATTCTCTGAGGTCATTACATCTCAATAGGAGAAGTTACATCATTAATTATCAGCTACATCATCAGACTTTTTGGAAAACAGCTGGACTAAGAAAGACATTGTTGCCAATTTGCTAAGAGTCTTATTTTCCAACCACAGTGATGCAACAATCCTGGAAAGAGACAGTTGAAAAAAGGAGGCAGCCAACATGTATTTTTAGGTATTTCATAGAATTTCACCTCAGTTGTTTCATAAGCATCAGAACAATATCAAAAGCAAGCTCCCTTCTGAGACCAGAGGAAACTTTACTATAAAAGCTCTCCAGCTTTAAGTGCCTTTTATATTACAGCATCATTTTGTAACCTCTCTTCAAATATCTCTCTGTCTCTAAGGTTTCAAATTCAAAGGCTCAGAAATCAGGGGCCACTTAGTCTCCATTAGCTTGAAGGATTTTTAAATAAGCCTGAGATCACTGTGAGTAAGTCTTTTCCAGTAGAAACATTTCACACTATAGCAAAAAATTCCCAGAGTCAACAGAATTTCAGAAGTAGAGGTTTTGATTTGCTCAGCTTTCATTTCTCTCTCAGAGTGCAGAAAAGAAGCAGAACTTTACCCAGGATTTATATTAATTTCCTGAACATTTGGATATTACCTTCTCCTCTTTCCAAATGCCACTGGCTTGATGGGATGATATGCACGGGGATCTCTAGCACAAATTTTTTCATGTGCTACCCCACTACCCATCTTTTTAGAAGCTGAAAGATTGTGCACAATCAGGAGCCTGAACACAGCAGTTCCTTTCAGGTACATGGCTTTCATAACTTGACTGTCAAACATATATAATCCTTTCTGCTCTGATAGGAAATTGCAAACGTGATCTCAAAGCCAATTCCCAAATAATGTTCTCAAGATTAGGACCTCTGTGAAAAAAAAAAAATCCTCTTTTACAAATTGGAAGTAACATTCTCTCAAAAATTCATCCAAAAGTTTGTCAACAGCTCACTCAATCTTCCCTATGCCTTCCTTCTTTGAAGGAAACAGCATTTCTGAGGTCTCAGTGTAGGGTTTTAAGAGAAAAACTGCACTGGGAAGGATGGTCTTTGTTAACACCAAGTCACCAGACTGACAGACACTTCCCACTAACTAATTTCCCCAGTATGCTTGCAGGAAAACTCTGTGAAAACACTGACTTATTTTCATTGCTCCAATTCTTCTTGTAATCTTGGCCTGCTCATTCAGTCAAAATGAAAGCAAACAGACAGATGGAGGTGGATGTGTTCATTAGGAACAGAATCCATGTAATCCATCCCTTATTCTCCAGCACTCAATGCAGTGTGCTGACTATCTAAGGATAAACCCTTAAAAATAAATCAGTTCAGCACAACAGCATGAGGTGTTTTTTCAGTGCCAATATTAAACTAGTTCAGATGATACAATGTTCCTGTGAGAGAATAATTGTCAGGGTGGTGTTGATGCCATTAACTTATTCATTTGGAACTTCTAATCAAAATAGTTTAGGAAACAAATGGCTAATTATGTTCTACATGTAAAATAATTAAACAGTCAGAGCATGATATTTAGCAAGGATGTATATTATATTAAACATGTTATACAATTTTATCTTAGAGGACAGATTAGGCCCAATGAAAGAAACCATGAGAGCAAGAAAGCAAAAGAACAGAGATAAAGAGCTGATGGGAAAGGAATTTACTAACAAAAATATTATTCCTGGAATAGCACCAGAAAATCATGGTACTCGCAGTTGTATTTCCCCATGTATACTACCAGTTATTTATCAAGCATGGATGGCAATGTAGCAGATGAATATTCATTTCATATTCTGAATTCCTAATCTTCATAGTCATATTGCACTGCTTGACCCTAGCCCACCTGTCCTGAATGAAGAGAAATCATGCTGGACCAAAAAGATCCTCCCTTAACTCCTTTAGGGCACACGGACACTGAATAAAGCAGAGCAGCACAGGAATACGCCAGGCAGCTGCAGTGCATAGTGACAGAAGCATTGCTGCTCCATGACATTACCCCAGCTGAGCTGAGCATCTCTGCCAGTACAACAATATTCTCCTGGGACTGGAACTTGCTCTTTCAGCCCACGCTCAAATTTCCCCAGAGAGTACAGCAGGAACAAACTCACAGCTGGTACAGCAGCCAACATTTATTAGGAGTGTCAGAAGCATTTCTGAATATAAGCTGAAAAGTGGTCTTTGTATGTTGTCCCTACCTCCTATTTCCAACAATCTTGAAGTTATTCTTAGGTAACTCCTAAACCCTCCACAAGGCTCTCAGAGATGCAAAATAACCTTGGGATCCACTGGTACTTCAAGTATGTTTGAGCTAAACAACCAAAAAGGCCACAAGGCAATGCTGCTGGCAGATTATTGACTTTCTTGTGATGTGACCTAACCTTTACAGACAGAGAAAACATGCCACACTGAAAGGGCATAATTTATGTTTAATTTAAAAGCTCTAAAAATATCCTAAATATTTTGTCCATATTTCTTATTTCCATGTGTTTAGAAGTAAATCTGTTTGTATACTGTGAGGAAGAAGGTTTGGGATTTTACTGACACATGTACAAGTGACTAAAGTTTCCTGTGTATTTCAATTCTGCCTAGCTGTCAATGTGAATAACAAATATACAAGTATAAATTTTCCCAAAGAAGGATAAGCAAAAGGAGACAGTCTGGGCAACCTTCACAGGGAAACAAAGGCTGAATTCTGCTGCAGCAGAAGGATGCTGTTAATCATCAATTGTTCTCTTCTGACCTTTCTACCATTTCTTTGTAGAATAAACAGCAATGGAGTTAAGATCAGATAGTAAATATTAATTTTACCATTAATAGTTGTTATATCAATAGCTATCTCTGTGATATGCAGTAATAATTATTTTCTCCTCCTGCCTTTTCCTAATTTGTCTTCCAAATAGTTCTTATTAATTGTGGATTTTTCATGTGGATTCTTAAATATGTTTTCTGTTTTCTTATGTAAACTTCTTAGAAGGACATTTTATAACACTTTTACTTTCACAGCCCAGCTGAAACAGATATTTTATAGTAAGTTAAAAATGAAATAAAATAAAAATACTTATAATTTAGAATCCTAAATGTTATTACTGTAAAAGGCCTTCATTAGGTGATCTATGCCAATGCTGGGCTACAGTAGAATGAAACACTAGTATGAGGATAGGGCATTTTAAAAAATATGATAGCAAGCTCAAAATGTGTCTGAATAAAGCATACCCTGGTGGTCTTCATTAAAAAAAAAAAAAATAGATAGGTTTTGTGAAGAATTAAGTAAGAAGAGACTTGAAGAAAGGGCAGCCTTAGAGTGGTATCTTGACTATGCTGTAAAGCTGCCAGGTCCAGCTGCAGCCTCCAACAGGCATCTCTGACTTGGAGATCTAAGGGGCAGCCACAATTTGTGCCAGGATTGTCCAGGACAAAGAATCTGATCCAGTGGTATTGGACATAGGAAGGAGAGATTAGGTTTGGCCCTTTTCCTGGACAAACAAGGTCCCAGTACAAAGTCAAAAACTGTCACTGAACTCCTAATCCAAATACCCAGCTCCAAAGTCTGCACTACCCTGTTGAAGGTGACTCTTCCTTATTGCAGTCTAGTATATCACTGTGATCTTCATACACCTGCCTGAAGGACACTAGGAGATTGATTTCAAATGAGAGGAAAACCTGAGGTGTATTTTTGAATGGTTTCTCTGCTCCCAGTGTCACTTGTTTAAAATAACAATTTTGCATTTCTGTTACATACACTTCCTCTGCAGCTCTGTGAATCTGCCTATTAGCTATAAAATATGAGAACTACTGGACAGTCCTACACTTTTGGTAGGCTACTAAAATAGACGCTCCTGAAAAGCAGGATACCAATATTCTGGTATTCTGCCTAATCTCATAACTGTAACATATATACATCCTTAACTGAATGTATAATTTCTATTATTTACAGCACTTTAAATTTCTAACATATTCTTTTTATGATAAGAATGGAGGAAACACGGGAAAGAGCATCCTCCCCCCTAACCACAAATGAAACTTAGAAACTAGGAAAACAAACAGTTACTTTTGTTTCTAGATTGAGGGAAAAGCACCCAGCAAAAAATTGAAAATCTGGATCTTCATCTGCTCTATGGCCAAATATAGTTTTTTCATCATTGTATATAAAGGGTGAATATTAATAGAGGTAGCAAAAGTAAGGCCTAAACTAGATATTTCAAATTATTTTGGTTTCATTTATCAATCTGACTACTTGCAATCAGGGAATTTTTTCAAAACTCCAATAATTTTTATCTTGACAGTGCCTCTTTAATAACTAAATGGAATTCATATTAATTATTTATCTCCTTTAAAGTGTACTGAATGGCTTTGCTGAAAATTACTACGTTTATATTTATAGAACACTAGTACATGTATGGGTAGGTTCAAAATTCATTATTTATAAAGTGGTGGCTTTATTTATAGGAATCAAGTTCAATAATTAGCATCAAGTACAAAATCTCCAGTAATGATGGTAATATCAATAGAAATAGTGCTGTTAGGATTGCTTTGTCACTCTTGAATTTTCAGTGACTGTTTAAGTTTCTTACTCTAAGTCTTCTAATCAATATTGTTGCCTGGGCTTACGTTGTTCCTTTGAAAAATGTGAAGAAAAGCTCAAAATACAGTGAGCCCAGCCCTGTTTTCAAAACTACTTACTTGTAAAGGTACATAAGGATAGCAGTATGAAAGAAAAAATGAGGAGCAATTTCTTCTAGCCTTAGCAAAAAATACAACCATTCTCCATGTCCATGAAATGAATGACCTCTCTATTACACAGGATTTTAGATGCTGTTAAGGTTTTCAAAAACTCCAAACAACCTTCACCCTGTATTTACAGGTTATATTGAAATTGGCCTGACAAATACAAAGCTTAATCATTCAGATGCTTACAGTGAAAAAGCTTAAGTCTGTAATCCTGTGGCCTTGTACCTAGTAAGACTGAATGCAGTCCACTTTTATTGCCATCATGTAACTAATACACCATCAATATTTCATGCATGTAATTTCAAATGAGTAAATAGCTTTCTGCAAGTTGCATAATTTGCTCATAATCTCAGTGCATCTTGTTCCCTTTAAAGCTAAGTGCTACCATTTTAAAAATGCCCCTGCAGGAATGATTCAGCCTAGCCAAGAAGGATTATATGTTACAAAGTCCCCAACATCACTTCTGCTGTTACCCATCCTTATTGCCAGGGTGAACAATTTACCCAATGCAAACACCAAAACAAAGTCCTGCAACAGACCCTACCAAATCTGTGGTATTTCTGCTTTTTAGTCACTAAGGCAGAGAGAGGGGAGCAAGCAAAAAGCTAAGCTTTTTGACATAGGAGGTGTGATACGTTTAGCAAGGTAATGAAACCAAGGGCTCAGCCATTAACCTTCAAGGAAGAAAACCCAGGCCCACCGCTTTAAAAATTGCTGGGACCAATCTTTCACCATGACAAGCATTAGCAATGAATAATTAAGCATTTAATATAATGTTGCTTTGGTGAAAAATTATAATTTTGCAATTGATGGCCCCAGTCCTATTCAGTGTTATTATGGTGCCATAAAAGCAGGAGGAGAGTTTTGATGAAATGCTTGTTTTCCAGTGGAACGGCTTTTTCCCCTTTGTTTTTTTTTTTTTTCCTGATGGCTGGACTGAAGCAGTTATGGTTATTAGGTTCAAAATCCTTTCAGAGCTGAACAGTGGCCTGCTGAGAGAATTTCATGAAAAATTTAAAAAGGAAAATTCAACCTGGAACAGTTTCACATCTCATGCCAGCCTGCCGGAGGTTGAACTGTATTTTCCCCCTTAATATTAAGCTAATGTCAGGGATATAAATCATTTAGCAGATGCAAATGCTGAAATCTCCCTAAAGGAAACCTCAACAGCTCTAGAAGCTATTTCGATTAAGTGACATAGTTATTTAAAACAATTTAACAGATGTTCTCTAACAGTTCCTCACAATCAAATGTTTATTGCAAAAGAACTATTTGAGTAGTAAATTATTTGAACTGTACTCTAATATCTCTCTTTGCTGTTAAGAAAACTGAAGAACTAAGCTGCAGCAGTTCCTCACAGCCATTTCTCTCCTCTTTGACCCTTGCTGCTATTAGCAAGAATTTTAACTCTAGATTATCACAAAATACAAGTTTTGGTGGATTTGATGAGGCAATGGCATATTTTGTCATTACATATCAGGACTAAATTATATTGTTCTGCTTTGAAGTGGTTCAAACACAACTCCTTTATAATCCACTTTCTAATATAGCATGGAGGTATTAAATAAAAAATTACATATTTTATCCCATAGGTAAAAGGTGATGGGAACTCTTCGTTCTTTACAGTCATACACTTACATGTGACATTTGCCAGTGATACTTTACATTTTGTTGGACTTCAACTAAGTAGCCTCAGGCATTTTAAGTTTCAATGTATAATAAATTATTCTCGAGAAGCAAAAGGCAAAAAAAGATGTAACTAATCCTTCAATAACAAGATTTAGGCTATATTTTCCTCTCTGTGGAGTAGATTATTCTCCTAACCTCACAAAAACTGAATTACCTCACGGTATAGTATACCTTTTCTGACTTTTAAAAACACCATAAACTGTGGGGAGTGTGCATATGTGTGCACACATATGTGTTTAGAGTTACTAAATCCTGTGAAGTAAGCATAAATCAAGAAAGAACATGCAGTTAAACTATTCTGCAGACAGGTTGCAGTCTGTAGCAGTTGTATAGAAATGGCCACTAGCTGGTTGCAACATCTTCTTTTCACAGGGTTTAAAAATGCATCAGTTACAGGAAAATCTACTAAGCAGATTACTGCTGAAATTCAGACCCTAAACAGTTCATAAATGAATGAATTATTCCAGGCTTTTACAAAAAGAAGAACTACAGGTTTTTCTGAACACCTAGAAAACTTTCTAGACTATCTGCAGTAACCAGGGATAGAGCATTATGAGTTTCTGAAACACAACTATTTTTTTTGCTTTCTCTTGATAGTATATACTTCAAATAAAAATCAAAAAAAATCACCACCACCAAGAACTATCCAAGATGGAGTTGGCTTTTCCTCTCCAAGTTTGTTCTTGAAAAGTAAACACAGTAACTCCACCATGATTTTAAGTAGATCTTAACTAGCACCATTCCATTTTGCAGTAGAGACACGGCAATACAGAGCTTGGGGTGAAGTTCTCAGAGGCACAGAAACCAGTGCTATCTCTTTTCCCCTCAGTCTCAGGTTTTCTGCTTCTTTTGTCATACAGCATCATCTGTGCCTTATTCTCCAAGTTTATCACCACGACATTGCATTCCAACCACACACTTTGAAGAAACATCTTAGAACTGGCTCTGAATGCATTAATACAAAGCCTAACAATTAATACCATGGATTTAATAGAATTTATACAACAGTGCAGCCCAACTCAGGATGAGATTAATTGCAGGAAGCTGTCTGTCTTCTTTCAGGAGCACAGCTTTGGCAATAACAATTATGGAGTTTTTGTCTTCTAACTAAAAATGCCTCATGGAAAATGAATTAAATTTTAAAAACCCAGATAAGAAGGAACCTCAAAACGGAGACATTAAATAGTCTCCACCATATTAGAAAATAATGCTATAAAGTACAGAAAACTCTAGGGAGGGGGAAGAGAAAGTCAGTTGTGTATAGAAAGAGAGGTTAACTTTTTCTTGATATCAGAAACAGAACAGTTTTTACTCCAGAAACACCTTCTTAAGATCTAACAAAGAAATTAAGTTCATCACTCATTAATCAAACTGGTATATCCAAAGAAAAGAAAATCTTTAGTAGTACTTCCTCCATTTATAGAAACATCTCAAATATTTATATACCATCAATGATTTCAAAGAATGAAAACACAAATGGAAAACTAACGTATGTAATAGGAAACAGGAGGGAATATAGGCTTATACAAATGCAATACAAAATTATTTGGAACTGCCTAAAGTTTAGGAAACCTGGTAGGTTTCCCATTAAGGCTTTTTGCTTCTTAGCAGGGATGACACGACCTGGGTAAGTTTACTGCTATTAACACCAGAAATAGAGACAGAAAGTACAAGGGGGCCTTAGTACCTCACTCTGAAGAAAATAATTCCATAAATTTCAGCATCACAAGCCTTAGTGAAGGAAAGACACATTTTGGAGAGGGATTCAGCTACATGCCAGAGTCAAATAAATGAATGGTCCCTCAGAGAAGCTCAGCTGTGATCCCAGAGGAAGCTGAAGTCTGAGACAACCTTCTCCCTTTATTCCTCAGGATTTTTTATTGACTTCTACCCAGTCAGTGGATAGAATGAATAGACAAATTTTACTGAGAAAGCCATTTCTGCACAGGACAGAGCTTCAAATTTGATAAATTTTGTGGTGTGAATACAAACAGCGTGTCTCCCTCTATCAGGGCACTCTTTCACCCAAACCCAAGGCAACATTTTCAAAACATATATTTGCAACCTTGTCAGAAGAGAGAAGCCCAGTGTTCTCAATGTGCAAGACACTAGGAACACACCTCTTCTACTAATAGGCTGAGCAACACTGTTTTCCATTATTTGTGCTTTTGCAGAACGATCTACTCTGTAACATAAGGGAACACCACTTATTCATATAATCTAACACTTGATTGTAGATATACTGTTTGACTACCTTCCTTCCACATTTTTGGGTAATTTCTACTAGGTTAACCTTTTTATCCAGTAATAATTTGATTTCAGAAATGCTAATATACAAAATATAGTTTATCTAAAACCATGGGAGATTAGATTACTTGACGGAGGTTTGGACCTCAAATACTTGTGTTTTGGTCTTAGACAAGACACATCCTTGTTAAGTTACCTTACCAATTACTTTAATCAGTTCTCTGCCAGTAAAACTGGCTAAGACATGATTACCTAAATTGCTACACTTGTTCCAGGGAATCAAAGCCAATAGCAAGCACAGATGGATCAGTTACTTTGGTAAATACAAACAAAAGGGTATCTAAATAGAGTGCCATAGTTACTGGATAAAATTAGGGCATATGTATCTCATAGGCAATTTTGGACCTGTTGTTTATAAATATACTTATGTGCATACATATACATCTACAAAAAAAAGTAAACTGGATAAACAGTATGAAATACTGACTAAATGGTATGAAACTGTATAAAATGCGGTTTCTAATAAAGAGTTCTAATGCAAATTACAGTCCTTTCCAATCAGTGTCTTTTCAATTGATTTACTTTAAGTTGACCAGAGAGATAGATTCAATACATGAACAAAATAATCCAAGGAACAGCCAGTGAGAATACGCCCAGTCTGCATGATTCACTGTGTTCAGTGAAGCAAAAACAGCAGGATTTTGAGTGTCTTTCATTTTATCCAGATAATTTTCACTATACATTTTATCATGTCTGCAACATCATTGATCATAGAGTCTGCTGGAATTTGCAGGAAATATTTGAGAAATTGTTCCTTCTACCAATATCCCTGGAAGAGAAAGAAGAAAAATAATAGCAAACCAGTTTTGGTGGTCTAAGCATATGTGAAATAGGGTTCATTGTAGAATGTGCTTAGATTTCACAGGACAAAAGATTTCTGCCTCAATACAGGGACCATCCAACCCTGAGATCCCTGTGGATGAATCAATACCTTGAAGTGTAGCCATGACAACCATAGAGATCAAATAGGCTCAGCACACACAGTGTTCACGGTATTGATTTTTCAGCACAGGACAATACAGTGCTCTCAGTGCCTGAATATGGATGAGGAGTAGCTGACTGAGGCAGACATCTCCTGCAATGTCTGAAGTGATGCTGCTGAGGAGAGAGCAGCACTTCCAGGAATTTCACACCACTATAGTGAGGGTGTCCATTCTCCAGTCATTAAGACAGACTGCAGCCTTTGTGACCGCAGCTCACAGCCCTAGGTTTCTGAATAACTGGTTTGCCATGATCATGAAAAATAAATCTTTACTGTTCCCTTTCTTTGGAAATAAATGCTGACATTTAAGAGCAGGGCTTTAGATCTACAACTCTCAGCATTTAAAGAGTGAGGATGTTGCACTTTAAATAAATAAGTAGCATATATATTAAAAATAAAACACCAGCAGCAGTCCAGAACAGCAGTCCCTCTTCTCAACAAAAGCAAAAGAATGTGTCATTGCAGCTTTTGGGCTCTATTCTGTTCATGTTATGTAGGGCCTAGATTAAGAGATTTAAAGATTGCAAACTCCTCTAAAACAATCAATATGAATATGATTTTGGGTGGTCTGGAATGCTATGTTAATATAATTAATGAGCACCACACCCAATGATCTTGACTTTTGACAGTTAAATTTAATTGGAACAACAGAACAGCAAATTTAAGTGTGTCAGAAAAAAATGTTCTTCAGAATAAGGAATTCATGAAACCATATTCCCTGTTAATATGAAAATTTTCTCAGAAAATGTCATTTTCTTGAATTATCAATTAAACACTTATAGCTTATAAACACTTCTAAACAAGGACAAATATTTTTCCAGGAAAACATAATGAAAATTATCTGCTTCCATCCAAAAAAAACCCCAAAAAATCAATATAGAATATAAAATAACATCAAAAAATAAAATAAGTTTCAACCAAGGTGCAATGATTTACAATTGTCTGATTGTAATGTTTCATAAAATGTCCTGTTCCTTCACATCCCTTGTATTTATTCAGTGGCCTTAAATTTCTACCTAAGTCTGTGCCAACACTTACTGAATAATTTTTTTGTAATGGCACACTGAAGGCAAAATCTACCTAACCTCAGACTGGCAGTGAATGTGCTTGTGGGTGTTTCAGAGCACAAAACTCATGAAAATATGACCATGGGCCTGGGAAGGGACCCAAGCCTTCTCAGGCTTTTCCATGCTGTGTAGTGGGAGTGATCCTTGGAATGGACAACCCCTAGAGGCACTCTTCTCAGAGAAATATTGCATAAGACCAAGACACCTCAAGAGTGAATCATCCTGGCCACAGTGCAGAGCATCCCACGGGAGAAACTTTCAAGGGCCAAGAAAGGAGCTAATATATTTGACAGGACAAATACCTCTTGCTAAAGGTTTTCAGATGAACATTTCTGACTAAAAATGTTCTAATTTTACTTCGTCATTAATTAAACATTTTCTGTCAGAATAAAAATATATTTTTGTTCTGAGTGGAAGAGAGTAAATTTATGTGCTCACTTTTCAACTTTAGGGCTCCACAATCTCTATGGCTAGACATTGTGGGAAAAAAAAAAAAAAAAAAAAAAAAAAAAAAAAAAACACACAACCAAACACCTAAAATACTGTTAATTTCATGTATCAACTAATACAGAAAGAAATTCCACAAAACATACTGTGTTGCTCACAGAATCACAGAATGGGTCAGACTGGAAGGGACCATGAGTGGGTCACCTGGGCCAACCACCCTGCTCAAGCAGGGCCATCCTAGAGCACATGGCACAGGATTGTGTCCAGATGGTTCTTGAATGTCCCCAGAGATGGAGACTCCACAGCCTCTCTGGGCAATCTGTCCCAGTGCTCAGTCACCCACACAGTAAAGAACTTCTTCCTCATGTTCAGGAGGAACTTCCTGTGCATCAGTTTCTGCCCGTTTCCTCTTGTCCCATTGCTTGGCACCACCAAGCAGAGCCTGGTCCATCCTCTTGACACCGTCCCTTCAGATACTGACAGACATTGATGAGGGCCCCTCTCAGCCATCTCTTCTGGAGGCTGAACAGGCCCAGCTCCCTCAGCCTTTTCTTATCAGAGAGATGTTCCAGTCCCTCAATCACCTTTGTAGCCCTCCTCTGGACCCACTCCACGTATTCCATGTCTCTTTTACTGAGGAGCCCAGAACAGGACTCCCTCAATCTGCTGGCAGTGCTCTTCCTAATGCACTTTCAACATTCCCTTATCCTGGTCTTCTGCATCAGAGAATCCTGTGAAGGTCTTGTTAGTGAAGACCAGTGCAAAGAAGGTGTTGAGAAACTCTGCCTTCTCTATGTCCTTTGTTACCAGGGTCCCTCCTCCATTTAGTAACTCTGAATTTGTTTTTGAAAACAAATCACCTTTGTTTTCCTTTTGTATTTAATGTATATTAAGAATCCTTTCTTTTTGTCCTTGACACCCTTGGCCAGGTTACACCAAATCAGGAAAGTTGATGTCTCCCACAAGAACCAGGGCCTGTGACTGTGAGGCTGCTCCAAGCTGCCTGTATCAGCCCTCATCCACTCCCTCCTCCTGATGAGGCAGCCTGTAGCAAACACACACAACAGCATCACCCTTACTAGTCTGCCCTTTTGCCCTAAGCCATAAGCTCTCAACTCACTCATCATCCACCCCAGGACAGAGCTCAATACATTCCAAGTGTTGAATCACACAAAGAGTGATTCTACCACGTCTTCCTGGTCTTTCTCTCCTAAACATGATTTAGCACTTCATGACAACATTCCAGTCACTGTCCCACCACATCTCTGCAACTCCACTGAGATCAAAGCTTTGTGACTGCACACAGATCTCTAGTTCGTCCTGCTTGTTCTCCATATTTTGTGTGTTGGTGTACAGGCACTTTATACAAGTGTTTGAGTATGTCAATATCCAAGTCAGGTTGCAAAGGGAGACCCCAAAAGTCCTGTCTCATGGTTACACCTTTGGTTGCTTGTACTTGCTGGAGGTATGTCCTCTTAATTGTCCTTTAGCTACTTGGATGGTACCTTCACTTGTCCCCATTGCATAGATTATATCTGTACTATATTCCTGTACCACTTCAAATCTAGTTTAAAGCTCCTTAAGCAAGACTGCATTTCAAAATTGGGTTTTTAGAGATCCAAAAAGCTTTTAATCTTTCTTCTTGATTTTCTTCATCACTGGCTCTGTTTTTCTTGAAAGCAACTATTTCCTTTTTCTGCAAGTGTATCTTTAAAAAATAGAGGTGATACAGATATCCGAGAGCAGATTCCTGCTCATTGGCTGCTTTATGTCAGTCACTAATTTCTATCTTATGGCAAAAAATACAATAATGGTAGTTCCTATGAAGTAATTTTTATTAAGCAAGTGAACTTTTACTGAACCAGCAATACTTTAAAAAATGCAGATTGCCTAATTATGTTAAGGATATATACACAGGGTATTTCCTCTCCAGGCTCACTATGCAATGCACTGCTGCAAGTCTGCAGCTGATTTTCATTGCTGCTAATGTCAATTCAGCTCTTTGTTGCCTATGGAATTAGGCCAATTTAAAGCAAGAAGGAATCAGGCCAAGTTATTCTTCAGAAGAAGCACTCAAAGTTGTGGCTAATGGCTAGGACTCCTAGTTTCACATTTTAAAAAAAGCAAACTTCAAATTGCACTTTACCAAGTGCTTTTACTGTAACATTTCATTTCTGTATGGACACTCAAAGAGCAGCAAGAACACATTTGCCATTACAGCTGAGCAAACTTCAGCTGTATCTATTTGCTCTTGGTTAGGGCATAGATGTGTCCTTTCCTCTGTCTTCTCAGTCACTGCCAAACAAAGGGTTAACATTTCCCATCCTACCCCATGAACCAAATGAGCCACTGAGAAACCATCCACAAAAACATCCAAAAGAGCTGGAAGAATTATGCCTGTGAGTTACCAGAGAGGAAGCTAAGGGTAGGTTCAGAGATATATCTCTAAAGGTAAGACTACTGGTTAGATATTAACTGATACCTCATATTCTCAAGATACACAGATAACACAAGTTAATACAGGACACAGTCTGAGTAAAAAATATCCAGCAAACTGAAATATTGGTACTATTAAGGAGAAAAAATAATGCACATCCAGCAGCAAAAGTCTTACTTGAGGCAAAGCCATTTTCCAAAAATATTGCCATATTCCTTACTATAAAATAACAAGCCTATTGCAGTCTTTGGGGAATGAATTGACTTGCTTCTCCACATGCTTCATAATGTAGCTGTGATAAGTTTTAATGGTTCATGACATTTATGCACCTGTTCCCTTGCTGTAGATTTGCATTCCATTATTAAAAATAATGTGATCTTGTTTCTAATTGCATGCATCTGTCCACAGTTCAAAGACCTTAATTCTTCCTTATTAACAGATAGCTGGTTATTTAGAGAACCTGTCTGTACAATTCATGAATTCTTTGTAAGATTATGATCTCTGAATATGCCTATGCCAGAATATAAACTGTTTTATTCAATGAGTTGTCTTTGCCTGCGTATTTTTGTTTCCTGTCTTGCATACTATTCAAGAGTAGCAGATAAGAACTAACAGAAGAAGATTGTTTTCTTAAGTATTCTAATAACCGAAACATATTTAGCATAGACAGCAAGCCAGTTACCACCAAAACTGGCTCTCTGAAAGGTGGTCATGCATACAATGTTACTTGCCTGGGTTTGTTATGACCTTAGGGAAAATGATCCAACCAACACCTGATTAAGGATTTGGAGAGTAACACAAGGAAAACTCAGCTGTTGTACTTCACTTGGTTTCAGTCACTAAAACCATAGAAGAGTGAGCTGTCTGCTCTGAGAACCTGGTGAAGTGAAGGAAACACTGATATTCTAACATACAGGCCTCCCACAAATTCCAATAAAAGGATTAATTAGAACAAGGAAATTCATTGCTCTTTTTGTTTTCCTAAAGTGGTATCAACTCCTGTAATTTTTCTTCAATAAAGTAAAAATATAATAAAAAACTGCTGAACCCCACTTTCAGTTTTTCATGTGTTTTTCATATCCCATGCTCAAAAATACATAAATAAAATACCACAAAAACATTCCAATATCTGCAGAGATTGTGAAAAAAGGGTTCTTAAGAAGTCTCTCAATTATTCTCAAGGTGTCTTCTCAGACACCAGGAACATTACAAGACCACTGAATTTTGTTTGGAATGAGTGTACAACTCTGCCTCTCTTTATGCCTAGCAGTTTTCTGGGGACAATATTTGCCAGAGCTATCAGTTTAGATTCAATCTTGTGAATCACTAACCTTTTCTAGAATCCTTTCCACTTTTCCCAGCCTGTATTTGTCTATTTGATAAACCTTTCCCCTAAATAGTACTTAGCATTCATTCTTATTAAGCAGCAATTTTCCTTCAAATTCATATAGTTACTTAGGTCAAAGTAATTATGAGAAGAACGTCAAAGAACGTCAATTCTAGATTCCAAACCCCTGAAAAATGTTTTACTGCAAAGTTTCTAACAAATTCATAAGTAAATTCCTGTAAATTATTTAGTTTATACATGCATCTTGTATAAAATATCTATAGGCAAAGAATCATCAGTTTGGGTAGGGACACTGAAGTTTCTCTAGTTTCAAACCAAATGTATGTACATAATGCAGCATAGTAAACTACAGCTCAAAGAAATAATTAAAAATCATGCACTTTCCAATACACTGTGATAGAAGTAGAGCTCAATTTGCTTAAGAGACTACACATCCTGTGATGGCCAATGACAGCTTTTAAGTCGTTTTAGCAGTGAAACTTGACAAATCTAACAGTTTAAATATTAAATACTGATGTAAGACAGAATTGGTGATCCAAGTGTGAAACATAGGTGCCAGAACAGTGACTTGTGATGCGTTTTTGCTAACTGAAAAAGAAAAAAAGGAACAGTTTCTTAAAATATTTCTAAGTTATATGTTCTCTCCTGGGAGATGACAAGTTTTAGTCTAGAAAATTAGTGACTTACAGACTGACCTGTTTGATTCTATTTGCCTGCAAGAGGCTACAAAGGGCTAAACTCTATGTAGTGGTTATGAAAGAGCTTCTGTGTCAAAGAAAAGCAATTAGTTGGCAACAACAAGGGAAACATTTTCAAGGATTTATAGACAAAACTCACCATTTATTTTGCTGACCAGGAAGATGCCTTGAAGGTACTTTTCTGACATCATCCAGCAATGAAGGTTCTCACAGTAATACAAGCACATGTAACAAATGAAAAAACAAATATGGCTTTGAATAACAAAGACTTCTTTAAGCAATTATTTTATTCCCTCCATTTTAAAGTTGTCTGCTCCATTTAGTGGCCTTGAGGCCACTAAGAAGGAGTTTGTTTACAAAAATAACTTTTGTGTTCTATATGCACCACAGCCCATTTGAAAACTTAGATCAGAAACTTCGGCCTGGGTTTTTAGTTTTAATCGAATAAGGCCTTGCGGTGATTTGTACTGTTTTGATACTTGGTGTACACATCTTCTGAGTCTTTGATCAAAGAATTTTTAGGCAAAGAAAAACATAAATGTAAATACTAAAATAAACAAAGAATCTTAGTGCCTGGGAGCAGGTGTCCCATCTGTTTGATAAGCTGCTTGTTCCAGCTTTTTGCAGGTTCAAAAATATTACTTGCTCTTATCCCAAATGTCAGATGCATGTTACAGTAGACATATATTTAGTAGAGGAGCTTAATCCTTCCTGCTCCATCAGTGCTGAAGCTGCAAACACTTCTGGCTTATGCCTGTGCAAAGTCAATTTAAAGGATACCAAACACTGATGAGCCAACTCTAATAGCTGGAGAGCAGTAGTAAACCATCCGTAACAGCTTCTGACAAACTGCTGAGCCTTGGAAAATTATGAAAATTAATTCTCAATTCTTGAATATTTTCAAGTTTCCCAGGCACTGTTGGCTATAACTTTAATCACAGCACAGAAAAGTTTTAATAATATGACAGGTAAGGTGAGAAAGATAAAGAAGTCATGAAGCTGTTTAGAAAATGGCTTGAGGTTTTATATAAAAGGGCACATAGACAACAGGAATTTCTGCCAGCAACCTTTGCACATCTTTGCTTGTATACAGAAACAGCAAGGTCTAGCTGAAGTGCCTTGAGGGCACTAATAAGACTTAATGGCCTCAGTGATGATGGGTCTGTGTCTGACCCTGGCTCTCCTCACCAGGCCTGACCCAGAGCTGTGCTCTCATCTCCAGGAACCTGCCTGCTGCTCTGCACTCAGTCCCTCGTGGCTGTGGTCTCTGGGGCTGCTCTGCTCCCTTGCTCACATGCACCTGGGTCCCAGCTGGTGGGTCCCTGCCCAGCTGCTTCTGTTGCCCCTTAGAAACCTCCTGTGTCTCAGCTGGCCTTTGCTTCTCCCCTCCAGTCACTCAATCAAATCACACTCAAGTGAGTAAAACAGAAATAATCTACATCTCTTTGTACCCATTATTCCACACTTGGATTCCATATAATAGCAAGCATTTTTAAAGACCTGTCAGAATGTCTCTGTTGCCATTTAGAATGGAGGAAAGGATTCAAAACTATTTTAAATTCTCTTGTAATTTTCTTTAAACACTTTTGAAAAGTTATTTAATTTATACACTTCACTCTTCTGGTGTTTGGCCAGAATGCCTGCTAAAACATAAATTTGGGGTTGCCATTTTCTGTAACCTTGGAAAGAAACCCACATCAGTGAGATACCATGAAAACAGTCAGTGTAATGACGACAGGAATTTCTAATGACTGGGAAGTCAGGCAGGGTGACAGCCATGACTTAGTGTGATTTGCCTAACAATTCTAATTGTCTTGTTGCACAAAAAACCCTATTCAATCCCAGGTGACACTTTTAGGAGCAGCAGCTCACAAGGTCTATTATTCTGCTACAAAAGAAAACTAAGCTAGGTTGGTTCAATTAATTTTTGAAAAATTGTATATTGTTATTCATTTTATTATGTTCTTAGTACTTATAAAAGCCTGTTTTGTTATTTGTTCCAAAGGTTGTTTCTAGAAAAAACCTGCTTGACCTGTGATTCCCTGACTCTCCTTTTTTGTTTTCAAAAGATCACATGATGCACATCTTCATTTTTCTGTCAGTGATCCTTCACAAAATAATCAGTAGAAGTCATTATTCCTTTTGTAATTAGCCTATGTTGAAGCTTGTCAAGGAGTTCATAAGAAAATATCTGTGTTACCTATCCACACTGTACCATGGTTTTGCCTGAGGTCTTTCAACAATTTGTGGTAATAATTATACTAAAGAGCTTTTCACCATGTGACTTTAAATTTCTTTTTGTGAAAACCAGTAGAAAAAGCAACCATTAAACACTGCTACATTTCAGCATCATCAATCATCAGTGAAAAGGAACAGATCATCCTCAAAATCTCTTTCCCTGATAATAGAGTTAAATAACTATTTCCTTTACACTTAATTTCCTTTACACTGCTAGTTGTCCTATATATATATCCTTCTATAATTTCCTTATACACACCTTTAACAATTTGACTTGGTTTATATTTTTCACCTACTTTTTATTCTTTGATGTCAGTAATGAGTTTGTGATTTTGCCAAGTCAGTCCCTATTTACTCTTCTTACTTCTTTTTTCTGTAACTAGTACTGTACTTATGAAAATTAAAAGCTTTCCTCACTTTTTAATGTAAGATTTACCTCTAAGATCTCACCCAATTTGCTCAATTTAATTACTTCAGACTGGTTTTAGTCTATTTATTTTTACCTTCATAAGGATTCCAATGTGGCTTTCTTCAGCCACACTGTTTTCCTCCTTCGATCAATCACTTCTTTTTGAGTAAAAACTGTAGATTTTGATTTTTAGGCTAAGGAAAATGAAGCGGCTGTTAACTCACTGTTAATGAGTTACTATGCCTCCACTGATATTCTTCTGTTTGAAGTAATTCAAGGACAGTTATATAATTCAGAGCCTTTGGAATCAATAAAGAAGTGGCATATAGACCCACAATATACTTAATTTTAGAACATGCTGGCTAGTACATTGTATCATATTCAGAGATGCAGTTCTACTTGTGAAAACAGCTATTTATTTATATATATATATATACTGTCATTAATGTCATTAATGTACATTGTACATTGTACACTGTACAATGTAATGTACATTGTACAGTGTACTCTGTACATTAATGTCATTAATGTACAGAGTACACTGTATATTACATAAATTTTAAATTTATATTTACAAGTTAATAACGATGGTGTTAGATGTAAGCTCTGATTTTGGTCCAGGATCTGTGATTCAAATATAGGCAGCAGATCCTACCACGCAGTCAGTAAAAACAAAGAATCACCAGGCAAAGCACGACAGATGGCAAAACCAATGAATGGTAGAATACTTGAACAAACAAAAAAGACTGACAAAATATCCCTAGGCCTGGCATCTGCCATGACATCTCCTAAGTCTGTTGTACCTGGCCTTCAATCAACTGAACACCATTCCACTGATATAGGGAAAGGATGGGACAAGAAATGAGGCCCTGAGGTCAGGCAGAGATATTATTCTAGCAGGGGAATACCCAGGGCAAGTATTGGTCTGGTGAAGAAGTGCATACGGATTACAGAAGTGTTTCTTGTTTTCAGAAGAACATTTTGGAAGAAATTTTGTCCTCTGACATAAGAAATAAAAAAGCACAACATAAGGTAAAAAAGCTGATTTCCATCCAGACTAAAATGGTAAAAATATTTAACAGCTTGGCTTTAAAAGGATGTCCATCTGTTAGTAAACTAGTGATCATACTGTATCCACAACGGTCTAGCAAACTAAAAAATTTATTGTCCATACCCACAGCTCAACAAATATTTGGGGCTGGTTTTGGGTGTTGTTTTTTTTTTTTTTGTCTACAGCAAGATCATTTTAAGTGATGAAGTGAGACTTTTCCAATTTTAAAATGTCTTTAAGCTCTCTAAGTCTTACAAAAATATCTTACTGAAAATTTTTCCCTGTCCTTACACGTCCTGGTGGGCACAGGACAGCAAGAACAGCAAAACTGTTCTTTTGCCTTGATAGAAAAATCTTGATCTGAATCTTGATCATAGTATTTAACTGTAAATGCAAGAGCTTGTGGAGGTAACAGTCTTCCACAAAAGAGAACGTGGCTAAGAACAGTGTTCTTGAATAAGCTATTGAAACACAAGTTAAATAGCTGCACTACTAATTTCAGCAGATTGAAGATTGCCTGATTAACAAACACATGCCAAGGCCATTTCACTACTTGCCACATCTAAGCCAGCTAGATCTAAAGCTAACTTGGATATAATACCCAAGCTGAAATCATATTCCTAATATATATACAAGCCCTTCAAGACTTTATCTCAGGTCACTTCAAAAAATTTTATACCATTAAAGAAATGGGACCAGAGACTGGTGGTGCTTCAACTTTCTGAGGTTTCAATATCTCCTGCTGGTTTGAGCAGAGCTATGTTTCCAAATGGACAAAGCTGAAGTCTCAGATGAAGGAGTGTTTACCTTTGCTGTACTTTATACAGCACAGGCCCTGCACTGATCCACCGTGCAAGGAGAGGAACTCAACATGTGTAGAGCCATTCAGCTGAAATGTCACCATGAGAGTCTGTTCCTACTCCTTTAAATTAATGAACCTGAATTTCACAAGGCTAGAAATGAAGCAACAATTTTCAGTAGAGTGCAAACAGCAATATTTATTAAAATTACTTACTTGGTATATTTTTGTTTGACTCTCCATTTATCAATGTTTTTTAAAAATGCATTAAATATATAGTAGTGTAAGCCTTTTATTACAAAACACAGAGACTCTTCCTCTTGGAATGGTTAAAATTATTTACTGGTTTAAGTTCAGTGCAATACTAATTTGTTTGGATCAGCAGAACTATATTTCAATTGTCATTGGCTGGTTGGTAAACACAATGCCAAACAAATTAAAGCATCTTCGTTGCCTGGCTCAAGAATGTGAATGACCATTCTGGAAAACAAAAATATTTACATTACCAATCCAGAATGACTTGATAATAACATAACCTTTGACTTTTGAAACAACACTGAAAAATGTAACAAATTCAAAAGATTAATTCATAAATATATATAGCCTACCAACCCTCCTTTGTGAGAGCCATTTCAGATGCCTTCAGCTCAGCCAGGTATACTACAGTACATACTACAGATAAAGCTGGTCATACACAGCACAGTCTATCTCATAGAATCATAGTTACTTGGGTTGGACCTCAAAGGTCATGAGAATGGGCACCTTTCACTAGACCAGCTTGCTCAAAGCCCTATCCAACCTGGCCTTTAACACTCCCACGGATGGGGCATGCATAACTTCTCTGGGCAACTTGTTTCTATCCCTCAGTATCCTCTAAATAAAGAATTCCTCCCTAACATATAATGTAAATTTCCCCTCTTTCTATTTAAATCCATTATACATTGTCCTGCCACATTTTCCCCCACTCTGGGGCTATCTGAGCCAGGACAAGACACCTGGCATTCAACACAAGCCTGCAGAGTTTTCCTACCTGCTGCTAACCAGAGCCCACCTGGAAGAGGGAAGGCAAAGTCCTTGGACATCTCATCCATTATGAACTTTGCATCAAAACTGGTGCTGTTTTCAATGTTATATGGTGACCTTCCAAGTGGTACCTATTTTTAGGGAAATGCTTTATGGTATTAATTTATAGAAACAGGAGACTAGAAGGAACCTGCGTCATCATGTCTAATTCCCTGCTATTACAAGCAGTCACGTCACATAATCCTTTTAATAAACTGAAGTGTACTTGGATACCATGGTGATGAGCACTTCATAAGTATGGATATTTGTAGCTGAGCAGAAAATAAAATGATAAAAAAATGCAGTGGAAGAACAGAAGGATTATGAGTGGCAAAGGTGAGCATAGCACAGTTCTAAGGATATTATGGTTTTGGTTTTTTCACAAGAGACTAATGAAAAACTTTACTGAAACCTTCACACCTCTGAAGTAAGAGTGATGCCAACTAGGGAAGAGGTCAATTTCACACAGGACTTATGAGAAATTCAATAATAGAAGAAAGAAAATAAGGATAGTAGAGAAAAAAGAAAAAGCCATTGTCAATATAGAAAATTTACTCCATTCTTCACAGTGCACAATGCAATGGTAATAGCTCAAAAGAGCAAAACTGCAGCCATTTACAGATTTATGCAGAGGTTATTTAATCAGGCAGGTTTATAGAAGAAAAAATAATTTCCTTACTTTTGTACCTATCAGAAAACCAGGGACCCAAACCAGAACCTAATTTAACATTCTTAATCACAATAATTCATTTTATGCATTGTGCACTGCTGGTTTATTTTCCTATGCTTGGCTTTCCTGCATTTTTAGACTAGTTCTAGAAGTTAATTCCTTTTTTAATGAAGGAATTCTGGTGGAATATATAACCATTTTAATTTTTCTTTCAGTAGCGTTGATCAGTTTCAGCTTAAAACTGAAATCCTCTCCTATATATCCTTGATTCAATCTCCCTCCATGTGGGATAAACCTTCATTTAGAAGCCACACCTTTATCACACAAGCTGCCAGAAAAAGGAATTAAATTTCCTTAAGGTACATCTTCTATTTACAGCCACTGGGAGAAGTAATGAAATTTAATGAAAGCTGTAGCTCTAAATAAAAGCACAGAGAACCTCTACCCCTATCCTGCTGAAAATGAGGTTATGGGTTGCACACAATGAGTAACATTCAAACCCTCTGCAACTCCATTGTGTCCAAAGGACTTACAACAGAGATATATTTGGCATACTTTTTATTCCAGACAGAGGAATGGGGAGTAAAGAATTAATCATTTTCATTCTTGCAGGTACACAAAGGAAGACTTGGAAAAAATGTTACAACAGGTATGATTATAACAGAGTAAAAATAATGTATTTCTTCTCTATTTTATTTTTTAAAAAAATATCAAATACATGTTTAGGTTAAAAAAGCCCCTAAATACTAGGCTATTTGTGATTTTCTAGGAATCCCTAGAACAAAAAATGAAAGAATTTCCTATGGGAGAAAAAACTGATCTCTTAATTTCCTATCCAGTGCAGCTTTTCTGTTGAAAACAAAGAAAGCAAAATAAATTTAAGCCCAATGAGATAGGATGCCATCTCTGTTGTGCTGCAAAAAACAGGTACACATTCCCTTGAGAAATTAAAGAGATAATTTTGGTGACTCTCCAATAGAGATTGAGGGGTTTTTAAGTCATTGCAACTCCTTTAGTTGGTTTGCTTATGAAAGGAAATTTTGAAGGTAGAGAAGAGAATATATTCCCTTTATAAGGGAATTCTCAGTATGGTCACAATGCATCAATCAATATTTTTTTAAGTCTACTTTTATGAAATAAAGTGATTTGAGTAGGAAAGGACAAATATTTCAAGTTCAAACTGTGAGAGGTTTGTCAACCAGGTATTTTTTGTTGCAAAAGTTGCTTCCTATTTTAGGAGAGAATCAGTTTAGCTCAGTCGAGTCCACTGAAACATGAAAATATTGGCAAAAAATTTGCAATGTCTTGGTGCTACTGTGATGTCTTATTGTTGTACACTTGTTGCTTGTCCATATGCCCTTCCCTCTCTTGAGCAAGCCCACAATCAGGGTTTAGCCTCTGCTACATGGGTCAACCAGAGGCTTTTGTGAGGCGAGGCTTTTTCTGTCACTTCAGATTTCGATGTAGCAGAAAAACCTTTACTCTCTGTCAAGAAAGGTCAATAAAAGAAAGGAAAATGTCTGACAGGTTTTAAATTTCAAAGCATGTTTGAATTTGCCAGGCTCTGCGTGGCAAAAACCAAGAGTCTGGGCAGAGTGTTGAGGCCTCAGCACCAGGCTGCATTAACAGCAGTATAATGTGGTGGCCATGAACTCTCTCATCACTAAACAGGACCTGACTCAAGAGTCTTGGATCTTAAGGCGCATTCTTAGCTAAAAGACTGGGACAAACTCATGAGATAGACTCCATGGCTACAACTGTGCTAAAAATCTAATGTGGTGGGTCGACCCTGGCCAGGCAACAGGTGCCCAACAAATCTGTTCCATCACTGCCCTCCTCAGCTGGGCAGAGTAAAGGAAATACAATTAGTCAAGGTAAGGACAGAGAGATTGCTCAACACTCACCATCATGAGAAAAACAGACTCAGCTTTGGAAAATTAAAGAGAAATAAATCCAAATCTTAAAAACATTTCCCCCCAGCCCTTTCTTCTTCTTCTTGGGCTTAAACTTACCCATAATTTTCTTTATTTTTTCCTCCCCAGTGGCACAAGGGGCATGGGGAACGGGAGCTGTGGAGTGTAGGAGTCCCCAGTAATCATTGCATAAAATTAGTCCAGTGTTCCACATTCCTCTGATTGCACACAAAAGGAATTCCTTGTATTTTGATTAAAGTCTTCTCCATTCTTTAAGACCACTTTTATGTCATTGTCGTGTATTTATACAATTAGATCTAATTTATACTATTAGACCTAATTACTTAATTGTTGTAGCGTACACGATGAAATAATGAGAATGTGCAATTAAGATGTGCAATTACATAATTACAATGTATAATGACATTAGGTATAAATATCCTAAAATGTTATGGGGAAAATATACTGTTGAAATACAAGAATTTTTTAGGAACTGCATTGGTTCTAAAAAAAAGCAGACAAAACTATGAAATCATTCCTCAAAGCTTAGGATTTTTCTTCTTATTTTTAGGTCCCCATTAAGACACTGCCCATTTTTAGCAGCAAAATTTATATTCAATACAATCAAAAAAGATAAGGAACTGTATGGAAAAATTATATATACTTGAATAACTGAGGTTATCTTTATTTGCTATATTTTAGAACATCAGGCTCCAATTTCCATGTGTCTTTTTTATAATCTGGAGAAAAACTGTAAATTTAACTCTAATATAGAAACCATATATCAACTTTAGAATTTAGTGTGGCTATATAACATGGAGCCAACGAGCTAACATGGTAATAAATGAAATAAGTAATTCCCATCCTGCTGTGAAACCTGGTATCAGCTTCTCTCAGAAATACACAAACAGAAAAGTATCATGCCCTCAAGTATACCCTAAAGTATCTTTTTGTATATATCTAAAGATATCCAAAGTATCTTCCCAAGGTTTGGGGGACCTCCCCACTCCCTCCTTCTACCCTGCTCCTGAGAAATCCCGTAGCTGCCTCCCAAGACTTCCTATCGATCCCCAGAGACACCTTTCTAGTGCATTCTCAATGGTGTATCACAAAAGATGAGATTTCTCGCTTGAAAGTTGTTTACTCTTTGAAATAAGATTTAATTCCTGTAAGCATTTTAAACCCCCAGAGGTGCAGAAGAGTGAGATGGATCCCAATGTAACTGGGCCAAATTCATTGCTGTTGGTAAGATACAAGCATCCCAGACTGACCCTGAGCTCCTAATGGAGCTGGCAAGTAGAACAGCAAGAATTTTACAAGTAAAATGAACACTAGTGATTAGAATTTTTCTTTTCTTCAGAAAAAAAGTCTTGACAAAAGGTTTTGACTAGCTGAATTTCAACTTCCAAAACACTTACTTTGGCAATATTCTCACTCTGAAAATTCAAAACAAAAAGTAATTTTCACCTGTCAGTTCAGAATGTTACTTCATGTTTATTTAAAAGGCTTTCGTTATAATGTATCAGTAGTGAAATCTTTTTACTTTCTTCTCTGGGGTGCTTTATTTTCAGGCATCTTTCTGTTACCCTTTAATTTCACTAGAAGAAGGAAGGGAAGGGAAAAGAACAGCATAAATATAAAAGTTTGGTAAAGTTTTCATGGCCAAAATGCTGTTAAAACTAACTGAATGCTGTAGGTTGATTTCTAACATCAGTATCTGAAGTATAATATCTGAAGAGTATTTGAAGGGATAGAAAGGTAGACATTATTTCTTCATAAGGAATACAAAGAAGAATCCCAAACAGCTTGAAGCCGGTGGCCAGGAAAGGATAAAAAGATAAATGGAAATAGGCTGGGGGATACTTTATTTGCAGTCCTAATTTCTATATCTCCATCCCCAAGACATGGGAAACGCATACCACACTGGGAGCAGAGCTGCCAGAGTTACAGAGGTGCATTTCACTCCCTCCCAGCTGGGTGGTCTCTGTGGAGGAGATGTTGCACGAGTAATTAGGTTGGTAATTTGGACCTCGCAACATCTGTCAGTTGCAGTTGTTCCTGAGGCAACAAAGCTTCTTGTGACATACCAGCTAATGCAACACCTACACAATAGTGAAATCCCAGCTGCCCATATGCCTTGAAGCTTGAGATTTGTAGACTTTGAAATTTTGTTCTGAGCAAAACAACTTTAGATGCAGCTTTTACAAATCTTCCATAATGTACCTTTCTTTTTAAAAGTCATTCTATTTCCAAATGAGTTATAAAGTAATATAATTTTCCCTTATTAAAGAGTTCACAAATAATAGCACACTATACTTAGGCTCCCCAAAATGTTCTTCTTCCTTTCTGAATATTTCAACTTCAGCAGCTCTCCAATGTCAGACCTGAAGGCCTGTCTAAAACCCGAAGATACTTCTGTAAGAAATGTGTACTTCAGGTTTAAAAGATGATCTGCCTTGTGCTAGTTCAAACTTGGCTTGTCCAATGCTTCTTCATTCTTTGTGTGGCTGCATATCTTAATATCAGACATGTAAATGTAAAACTCCCTCAACCCTTTAAATGTAAATTTAAACACTTTTCATGATTGAGATTATGTTGGCAAAATAGCTATTAAAATGGGATCCAGACAGGAAATGTATGGTGTCCAAATTTTGTCTTATTTTTTTTTCCATCTCCTGACAGACAAATCCTTATAAAAAAAAAAGGACACGAGGAAGAAATGTTTATTTTGGGTTGATAGTTTCCTTGACAATCCTAAAAACACTAACAATAATTTTTTGCTCTTGACATTTAAAGAAAGACTAACTTTGTATATCTGTCAACAATGTCAAATGATAATGTGACTTCATGTGTCAGATGATCAGAGATATTCTCATAGGGTAGGTTTGCATTTTATGTTAAATTAGATTATCCTGATAAGTCTTTCTCTTTTTATTTTTATTTTTTTTTTTGCCATTTATGATAACATTTGTTATAAAATGAAAATTAAAATGAAAGATAGTTTTACCTTGAGAAATGTATTGGCAAACATAATTACTATCTCAAATGTGATAAAGCTGTATAAATCCCCTGCTCATAAATCCTATATTGTAATGCTCTAAGATCTATCACTGGTCTTTATTACAACTTTTCTATTGTACAGTCTTTCTCCTGATATGAGGCTTGTGGAATTACGAAAAATATATCAGCAGTAAAGCACTGTTCATGAAACCTGGCAGGGTATGTAAAAGTTAACTGCACTGTGTATTTTACCCTGTAGTCGGTTTACAACAAAGCCAATCATGCTCTGAATACTGTGGTGGAAAAGAATACATCTTTCATCCAATTAACTATTATACGGATGCTTGGGACCACATGGACTGCGCCCTGGAAAGCAATCACACTGCTCCCAAGGAGATAAGATAATGCTGGAGGATTAACTGGTCCTATGTTTATACAGAGAGTTCATATATCCTGAGTTCTTGGGGCTGCTCTGACCTGGTTTTCACCCCTGAGCTGAGCCAACTGTCAAAACTTAGCAGGTCATTCTGTTTTACATGCTTCCTGTTGAGCACCTTTGAAAGAAAATCTGAAAATGGAGTTAAAAATCTCTTCCTAGAGATGGTTCAGTGAGTTAGAGTTACTACATAAGTATCTCACATGAGCTTTTGAACAAGACCTGAAACATTCATAAGCAGAATTCACTTTTCACAAAACAAGGTAAAAGATGAAAGTTTATTTTCTTGCTTGTTTTTAAAGACACATAACAACATACAAACAAAATTTGCCTCTTGAATATCAGCCTCGTTTAGTGTGGTCACAGCCAGGACAACTGACCCCAAGTGATCAAAGGGCCATCCCATTCTATATGTTGTCATCCTCCAGATATAAAGG
This sequence comes from Zosterops lateralis, assembly GCF_965231275.1. Taxonomy (NCBI): domain Eukaryota; kingdom Metazoa; phylum Chordata; class Aves; order Passeriformes; family Zosteropidae; genus Zosterops; species Zosterops lateralis. The sequence continues at coordinate 96,166,652 of NC_139764.1, read as the reverse complement.
CAGGGTGGAGAAGAAGCAGGGGTGGACTCTTTCCAAGTTGTGGTGTTCTTTGTTTCTGAGTCACCAATACATGTAAATGGAACCCTGCTTTACTGTGAATGGCTGAACACTTGCTTGCCCATGGAAAGTGGTGAATTAACTCATTTTGCACTGCTTGCGTGAGCAGATTTTGCTTTCCCTATTAATGTTTTTTATATCAACCCAGAAGTTGTCTCACTTTTACCCTTCTGATTCTCCTCCCCTTCCCACAGGAAGCCGATAAGAAATGAGCAAGTGGCTTCATGGGGCTGAGCTGCCAGCTGCGCTAAAACCTTCAGTTGTGGGACTGTACATTCACAGATATAGCCCAGTTTAAATCCCTCTAGATCAAAAATGCTGCAGCACTGCTTTCCCCCCTGGTCACAGGCACACTTTTTCAAATGCTTCCTCTCATTAAAGTTAATCAGAGCTGCTTAGAGGAGCTGATGCAGCCAAAATGAAACCCAGCACAAGAAAGATCTTTCCATTCCCTTTGGTCAGATAGTGGTAGAGCCAACAGACAGAGGCTGGGAGTACAGGACCAACACTTTCATTTTAAGACACTTGTGAAACAGAAGAGTAAGGTAAAGATACTCTAAGGGCTTAAGAGACACGTGCAACATTTGGCACCTCTGATGGCAGGGAGTTCTTTTAAATGCTGATCAGCCTTTGACAGTACCAGCAGTCTGTGGAAATACTGCAGGATTGGGCTGTTATTTAACATTTACAAATTAATACTGCACTCAAGATAATGAATGGCTTGAGCACACATGCTTTCACACACCACCTGTCCATTCCCCTCTCACTTCTGTTGTTTCTTCTCACTCTGAAGATAGCTTGCTAATTGGTATGCTTGTATGTAATATGACATGGCCATTGGGAATGGAGAAATAGGGAGGGGAGGGAGTGAGAGAGACAGAGAGATAGAGAAAGGACTTGCACTTTGAGTAACTACTTCATCTTGTCTCTGGTGGTAAGAGTTTATTATTCTAACCCCTTGGTCACCTCTTAAAATATATGAAAGGGCAATGACAACAGTTCTTAGGCACTGCTGTGGCAGACCTGTGATATATAGCTACACATCACCCTCAGTTACATCAGTCAACTGCTCCCTTCGCTGGCATTCACAACTGAAACAACCAAATGTGTCTATTAGCACCCATCAGATGAGCACTTAATCAGTAACCAGTGAGACCCACATGTTATAAAATGGGATGAGTGTTCTGGATAACAACTTATTTCTTAAGTTGCCATCATCAGAAGGAAGAAATTATGTAAACTCCAGCTTTTGCAATAAGATGCAGTAGCCAGATGGAAGATAATGTGGTATCAACAGGCAGTTTTTAAATATCCAGAGTGCTTTTTGGAAAACTGCAAAATTTCTGGGGAAATTGATAAGTGTGGACTTTCAAGAACTGTATATTCTAAACGGTAATGCTGCATGTGACATTTATTTCCAAAAGAAAGCACATTAATGTTTCTGCTTCATTGATAGGAATGATGACAAACTCTTCTGCTACTTTCAGACTAAAACATTTTTCATTAAAATACTGCCATTTCCATGATCTGGTGCTTTTCTTTCAATCTTAACAGTGAAAAAGTATCTCAACATAAAAAATATTAAGTAATTTTTAGCTATTTGATCAGGAAATATCCCCAAGCAAGGGTATTTGTTTTGGAATTATGTTCTCTTAAAAGCATACTTCAATCTCTGTCACAAGAAGATATTTCCATCTCAAAACATCCATGTAAATCAAAATATCTAATTTACATCAGGGATAAGTTTACATAACTTTGTATTTTGTCAGCTGGGACCTAAGCATTTTTCAGGCAGTTTTCTGCAGAAAACAGAGGATAGGCAGTATCCAAATAAAAAGGTACCCTGAGCACACACTGTGAGTTAACCATGACATCCATTATATGACTACCATATTAAATGGGTGGTACTTTTATTTATTGCCCCAAGTGTTCCCTGTGTAGCCTTAACTCATACTTAGAGCACTCCCTGATCCACACTATCCCTAACTGGAGAGGATACATTTTAACACATCTCAGGAATACTTAACATGAGCACTTAGTCCTTACTTGAACACTAAAATTCACGCTAAAGTTCTATTAATGTGTACATAAACTGAAATACATGCCTTCTGTATATGCTGCACAGGTATACACACATAAATTGTAACTAGAAAAAACAATAGAAAAATGTAAGTGTTTCTGTGTGAACACTATTTTTTCCTCCAAGCTGGATTTAATTTCATATGGGTACTGAATAACAAATCCTGCTGAGGCTACTAAAATCAGGTAATCTCTATCATATCTGTAACCTTAATTACATATTTGGATCCTGATTTTTTCCTGTATGGAGATATTGTTTCCCCCTGCAATAAAAATGACAGTTAGTAGAGTTTTCCCTTTCTGTCTCCACGTGAATCTGCCGGCACTCCAAAACCATTAACACAGCAACATATTTCCTGTACTTTTATAGGAGACTGGAGACTAGAAAGATCAGTATTACAATTTTATGCTGCTGTTTGCTTTATCACTTGTGTGCTAACCGATTAAGATAGCAAATGTCAATTTGTCCTTCAGACTTAGTATACTCATAGTTCTTTGGAAAAAATTTTCACAGAAATGTTCAATTTTTATATTCAGAGTTCTTAAAGTTTTGAGATGTTACTTTTTATAAACTGTATGAGAAATGGTAACAAGCAGAAAACCTCATGCTTGCTGTATTTATTTGTGCTTTTCTGTGATATTTTCTCACTCAAATAAATGAATTAATCTATCTCCATAATACCCTTGTGAGTCAAACAATCCCATTTCCATTTTTCTCTATACTGATGGAGATGTTTGAAGCTTTTCTTCTTGGCTTTGAAGAGTAGGGGGAGAACTCATTTGCTGAATGAGTTTCAATTTCTGCATAAAGCAGCTGGAGATCAACCTAGATTTTAAAGCAAAGGAAAGCCCAGGGAAATGCACTGTACCTAAATTGCAATAGATCAAAGCTGACAGTGAGCGGGCTCCATTCATTCTCCATCATCTCCATGTTCTGTTCTACAGCCCTCTGACATATCCTTCAGTTTTAATTCTTTTTATTACTTATTATCTATGCTGCTCAAAATATGCTAGGCAATTTTGGAGACAACCCTTGCCCTGAACAGCATAATGCAATAATAATGGTGTGATTCCAGAATGCCATTTCTCTTTCTTTTATAGCCCTATTACTGTTCTATCTGAGCAGCTCTGAATTTAATGCATTTCTCTTCATCTCCCTGTGCCCCAGGGAAGGACCACCATCTCCACTGTACAGACAGGAAACCAAATAGATCTACAGTGTATGCTGAGTAGAGCTTTCAAGCCTGTTTTTCTAGTTTTTGATCTCATTCTGACATGATCCACTTGGAAACAGGCTGGAGGCCCCGCCACTGACATCCATTCCCTCTGCCTTAACAGTAATTCTGTGTCATCTTCAGGTGATTTTTATAAGATTCCTGGTGCCACCTGTCTAAAGGGCATGAGTGCTCAGAGAAAAGTTGATTTGTGGCTGCTCTCTTAAATAATTAGATTAAGCCACAAGCATCCTTCAGCTGCTTAAGCTCTGAGCAAGGTAAAAGAGAGAGTCACATTCAAGCTCCCATAGACATTGTGTCTGTCCCCAGAGGTTAATGGACAGATTCTTGGGCAATTAGGTATTTATCTATCTATCTATCTATCTATCTATCTATCTATCTATCTAATCTATCTGTTTCCTTTGAAGGCTGAACATAATTTACTTGGGAAGTCACTGGATGAGCAATAGCAGGGGATTTCAAAGCCTCCCTTACAAGACCTAGGTAAACTAAGAAGTCAACCTATCCCCATCTCAAGTCTGTAGGACACTCAAACATAGGGATCAATTCTGCAGAGCTCTAATACTTAAAGCTATTTGCACAGGCCACCTCTCTTTTCCCATTCTCCCCTAGGTAGTAACACCTTTGATCATGCACTGCACAGCCACAAAACTGAGGGGCCTTTGCAATCCATGGAACAGCTGCCTTTTGATTTTCTCATCCCTAAATATGTTCCTCTGCCACTGGAGTCTGAAAATGTTGGTTTTGATTATAAACACCTCCTACATCCCTGCTGAGCAGATTGCCATTCTCCCTCCCAGACTACCTTACAAGTACACTGGGAAATCTGCCAGCATACAGATTTCCCCTTCCTCCTTCATTGAGAAAACTGTATCCTGAGAATATGGTACAGGTGCAACTTTCACAAGAAACAGCCCCCACAGTCAACTAAAATTGCTTTAGTCAGGATGGAGACTTCTTGGGGATTTTCCTTTATTTTCTAAAACCTTAGTAAATGTACACAAATAAATAAAGTTCCAATCATTCTCTCTGTGATAAATGAACTCTGAGTAAAAATGGTTTTATAAAAGAGATTTTTATTACTAACACCTTACATAACAGTATTCACCCTCTTTTCCATACCATTTCCCTTTAAATTATTGAGAAAAGGAAGAAGAGAAGGATGGAGGAAATAAAATACAGAAAGAATTATTTGTAGTTTACTGGGATGTGTTTTTCCAAATATCATCACATTCATCATTAAAAATGCTATCTTTCAAGAAGACAGACCTGTACAGTCACATTCCTGCAAACTCACTAGTTCTCACATACTTTATTCTCTCATTTGTCTCACAATCATCTGGATTCACACTCATTCACACTTAAGTCTCATGCAGTGAACATGATGATAAAACCAATAATGTCTCCTACACTCCAGCTTTGCTGGAAGTAGCTTCCATACGCATGTGATTCCAGTGTCTCTCTCCCACACAAATGTGAAAACAATCTTTTTTCTGCTCCACAGCCATCTCTCCCAGGCAGTGGATTTAGCAGGGCAATGTGACTCACTGCCTGGATGTATCCAGGGTGAGGTGAGGTTGCAGAATAAGGACAGGACTCTGACTGTGACTGCTCTACAGCTGAGTACATTTTCTTGAGCAAGAAACCAAACACAAGGAGGTCAGCTGGACAATGTAATGTCCAGAAGGGATTAAAACCTCCTGCAACAACATTACTGCAACAGTAGTACTTGTAGCTAATATTCCATGTGGAACAATAGTCTATGCTGCAGCCCAACAATACAATTAGTTCTTCCAAAGGATGGTGATCTAATGTTCAAGAGAGACCTAGAATAAAATACAGCAGCAGATGACATAAAATAAGAAGTGTTTATATTGGCTAGAAGTTGAACATAACACAACAGGCAAACTGGCACCAGCCCTCTGGACTTAAAAAACTGTTACCAGCTTAAAAATTTGTTATCAGCTCTTGGAGTCACCACTTCCAGCCCTTTTTTCCCCACCATTTCTAGCAGTGTTCACTCATTCATAATATGGCACTATCTCTTGTAGAATAAAACTGCCCTCATTCATTCTGCTTCCTCTATATACATAAATACATATATCTCATTAGAAAGTGTAATCAGTTACTGCATAGCATGATATAGCACACATAACTGTGTGTTGCAGGCAGAAGACTCTTAATTCAGGGAAATTCACTTAAGTAACTAACAATTTTTAACATTAAGTTCTAATTACTGATGCTGGTATTGAAAAACATAGAAAGCAAACAACTAAGTCAACATTTGTCTGCCCCTTCTTCAGACTCACGCCCAATATCTCTCTTCCCACTTCCCAGTCTCACCTTCCTATGTTTTGGCAAACCCTTCAGCAAGGTGTTGGGTGGCACAGCAGCTCCAGGTCAGTACCAATTTCTTCTGCCCTTTGTTTCTTACTTTTTTTTCTTCCACTGTTCCTTGGCTCTTACTGCTCCTCTGCCCTGGTGCAGGAGTCTCCATCACTTCAAGGGTGTTCCTGCCCCAGTGTGAGGGTGTTCAGCTGTGATTCCAGCACAGTTCCCTTCCACACCACTCTCCCATTTTGCCTCCCTTTTCTCGTGGTACGTTTATTCATTTTTTTCTTTCTGTATCCCCTCCTGACAGGGCACTATGCTACCAAACTCTGCTGCTGCTCCATTAACAGTGCTGTGAGATTAAACCCCATTAACAGTTCCACTTGTTATATCTTCTAAATATTTCACATTTCAAGAATGTCTGTAGCATTGAAAGTCCCATGGAAGCCAACAAGACTATTAACATGACAAAGTGCTTTCCTCTGTATTCCCAAATACTGATTTACCTATTTCCACCATTTGAAGAAAAAGGCAGTATATTTTTTTCAGGAATTTTGTGATTGCTAACCACAAAAAAATGAGGAGTCAGAATCATGGAGAACTGGAGAGATGTGCAATAAAATTTTGGTATTTGCTGGTATGGTTTGAAATTAAATTCTGAGCTGCTAGTGATGGTGAACAAAACTGGCTGCAACAGGATCTAACTTCCTATTACTTTTGAAGTAGATGTGCTGAGGGACATGGCTTAGTACTGGACCTGGCAGTGTTTGGTTAATGATTATACCCAATGACCTCAGAGGTCTTTTCCAACCTTAAAGTTACTATGATTCTTTCCAACCTTAATGTTACTATGATTCTACGAAACAATTCACTACCTTAATCTGCTCTGAATTAATGTGTTGCATACCGAAATATTAATTACATCAAACAGACTTGTAAGAAATGACAACTGGACAGCTCATCCTATTAAAGTATCTGCTGAAATCGCATTAGTGCTTTGATTATTAAGCCCAAATAAATATTCTGCCTGGCTTTGTCTGGGGAATTTTTGAGGCTGATACTGCAGGACCAGTGACAATTTCCATCTCTCAGTTACCGTGGTTACAGTAAAAAAGACTGTGAATTCCTGAAAAGATAGATCTTAAACAGTTACTGTCCCAGTTATGGCCTATACCTATTCTAGCTTTTTATTAGTTTAGATATATGTAATATTTTTCTTTAATCCTGGATTGTAATCCTACTGCAAAATAAAAGATTCCCTTTTTTGCTTGAAAAAGGGATTTGTCTTTTTCATCAGTGAAAAAAAGCATTTTTCACCACTTGAAAGATATTTTTTGTTTCTCTGCACTAATTATATTACTAGCATAAAAATATGGCAAAAAAATTAAAAGAGATCTCTATTTACTCTAAATTTCTCAAAGATTAATTTGGACAAGGTCAAATTACATACTGTGAGGAGAGATTTCAGTATACTTTCTGAAACAAATATGCCTGAATAGTGTTCTGCACCTGAGCTACTTTTAAGAGTTGTTTACTAATATGTGCGTTTAAATTAACAAATTACTTTGTATAAGGAATGAACATGATCTAAGTAGTGTTAACTTACATTTATGATCCTAATAATGAATGGAAATTATATGGTCAGGGAAAGAATAAAGAAAAATAAGCTATTATACCTTGGGCTATGGTTTTTAGAAGCCAAAACCTCCAATAATTATTTTTCATGAAGCCTTTATTTTAACAGGCAAAACCACAGTGAAACACTAGATTCATTTCTACATGACAGTTAATTGAATTCAAGCATTTGAAGGATAAACAGCAGAAAACATTTATATTTAAGATAGGTGTATTGGTGTCCAGGCTTTGGTAGCAGGATGGTTCTGTGAGAAGCCCCCAGAAACCTCCCCCATCTCCAACAGAGCCAATGCCAGCCAGCTCCAAGGTGGACCCACCACTGGACAAAGCTGAGCCCATCAGCAGTGGGTAGCACTTCTGGGGTAATATGGTTCAGAAGAAGGGGAAAAAAAAAGTGCAGCACCATGCAGAGAGAAGAGTGACAATGTGAGGGAATCAGCTCTGCAGACACCAAGGTCAGGGAAGAAGAACAAGCAGGAGGTGCTTTAGGCACCAGAGCAGAGATTTCCCTGCAGTCTGCAGCGCAGCCCATGGAGAGGCAGCTGTACACCCGCAGCCCATGAAGGTCCGTGGGAGAGCAGAGATCCACCTGCAGCCCAAATAGGACCCCATGTCAGAGCAGGTGGGTGCCTAAGGAGGCTACAACCCCGTGGGAAGCCCACTCCTGGCAGGACCTATGTCCCTGTGGGCAGAGAAGCCCATGGTGGAGCAGTTTGCTGGCAGAACTTGTGACCCCATGGGTACAGACAACATGTGGTGAACTGACAGCAGTCTCCATTCCCCTATGGTGCTGAGGGGGCATTGGAATTCTGGAAACTTAGAATTTAGGGATTTAGTGTATAGTAATACATGTGAGTCAAGATGGAGGGCTTTGGGTGGTGTCTGAGTCTTTCTTCCTCACCTTCTTCACGGGTTTAGGTGGTTTTCTGTAATTTAAGTAGTTGGCTATTGAGTTTAAGATAAAAATAATTTAGGTGGAATTTCATAATTGGACAGATTGTCCTTGAAAAGACTTGGTAAAGATAAAGAAGGACTCCGTTTTGCATTTTATTAACTACAAGTACTGCAGAACTCACAGATTGTGAGACTGTAATATAGATAAGAATTAATAAACATCCAAGTCCAAACTCTACATCTACATTTCCCATGTCTTAATCCTGACTTTGGCAGAGAAAAAGAAACCAGAAGAGTAACAAGGGAGAGAGGTGGGTAAAAGCAGGAATAAAGTTGAGATGGGAAAGAAGGAAAGGGTAAGGGGGAAGGTGGTCTTAAGACTAAGTTTTATTTCTAATTATCCTACTCTGATTTGATTGGCACTAAATTAATTTCCCCAAATGCAGATTGCTTCACCCATGACAGTAATTGTGGAGCAATCTCTCCTTGCTCCCATTTCAAACCTTTCATTATGCTTTCTCTTCCTTGCCCAGCTGAGGAGGGGAGTTATAGAGTGGCTTTGGTGAGCACCTGGAATTCATCCAAGGTCAACCCACCACAACAGGACAAAGAAAACATGATGGGGCCTAAAGGAATATGGTTAGAGAAAAGAAAATATGAATCTGGAGTCGAATCAAATATAAAATATCAAATCCAATCAGATGACAAAAGGAATTAGAAAAATTTTGTCCCAAGACTCAGCTGAAACAGGAATAATCAAAATGTTTGATACTTTGCTTTGTACAACAGTCCTGAGCTACTAACAGAACGCTTGATGTTCTGAAAAGTCTTAGCATCTGCTAAGAGATAGTAACTTTCTCCAAGGTCAGTATGATATTCCTAACTCCTCCAAGTGAACATAGTTCAACAAATTTTCTGACAGGCTGAAAAAGTGGGAACCTAACACCTGTTGTGTTTAAGTACACATATGCTTAAACTGTAACAGCCCACTAAACAGGGCCAGAGCACAAGCTCAGCTGCAGCTGGGTCCCAATTTTAGGAGCATTTAATCAGCTTTCATGCTCCCAGACAACACCTAGGCATAGATTTGGGTACAGAATAGGCCAAAGAATAGGCCATCCTGCTTTGTGTGGGAAGAAAGTTTAGGAATCAGGATACAAGTTGTGCCAGCTAGTTATACTGAGGACCAAAATGTTGTTCATTGTATTTACCAGGATGAATTTAGTAATGGAGTTTCAGAGCAGTAGGGCACAGCAGTAAATCCATGCCCTTCTGTTGAAATTCATTGCAAATGGTTTGAAATCCATGAGACTCTCTCTTTGCTAAGAAGTAATGCATAAAAAAATACTCAAAAGCAAAGAAAATGGGAGCATTACTTTTTTTTTTTTTTAATAACTTAAAATTTACTGAGAGAATACTGAGAATATGTGGCACATCCCTCAGGAATCACTTAGCTGATTTTTCATTCACTTATGCTGATGTTTAATTCTGTGTAATGCTTTTTGAGAAGACAGAATTTTATTCAGCCTGTGCTTTAGTGAGGAAGTTAATTTAGTGGAAGGAAGAGGATTTTAATCATTATATTCAGTTAACTTTGTATAGGAAATACTGTCATAATACCAGGAGCTTCAGGGGAGATGCAGGCAAGGAAGACCAGTTGATTCATATGTACTGTAAAAACAGATTCTAATGAGTCTTTTTAAGACTATCTGGACACAAAATTTGTCTCGTCTCTGGATATACACATAAGACTACCTGAGTAACTCCACTGACAAAACAGCACTCTGAGCCAGTCATATATTTAAAAAGTTCACACAGTGGTCCATAGGACCCTCTGGATATCCCAGCCCTAACAGTAGGAATGGAAGTTTTCTATGGTTCTGCCACTGACTGACTAACTAACCTTAGAAAAAATATTTAATCTAGCTTCACTGATCCATTGCTGAAGGAGGATTTCAGTCCTAACTATCTAAAATCTATGTATGAAAATATGTGCATTTATATAGCAAATATGTGTTATTATATAGTAAATATTACTATAACAAAACATACAAAGAAAAACCCCCTTTGAATGTCAGCTTAAGGCTAGGTCAGGATACTGGTGCAATGAGTTTCTGTTATTATGCTTCTTACTTTACAATAAATCAACACCAAGCTCTCAATACTCCAAAACATTGAGGAAAACTATGGACGAGTTTGACCAGATCTGAGCTTTTCTGGTCTGTATTTACATTTAATAAAGGACCCAGCTGACCAATTGCAGCTCCTCTAATATGCATTAACTTAAAACTGAACAGGTGCCAACATGAGCTCTGTAAAGCTTCATTGCATTCCCTGCTAAGTCTTCACTTTGTCACTTTATAGTATTTGTAGATCAAAAACAGCTCTCCAGCCCCACCTTAAGCACTGGATAAAGCAATTTCCTTTAAGAGTTTTAGGGTATTACACCCAAGTGCATTTCTGAAGTCTCAAATGGAGCAGATAAAAGGGCAAGCAATGGATATAAAAAGAAATAATTTCAACTTGATACCTGGCAAAAGGGGGAGATTTTTGTGTCTGTTGATTTCACAAATCATTAAACTTAACAGCAAACATAAAACGAATGTTTCCTGCCCATTTTTTAAATGTGGAGGCATTCAGGCACTTGTAATGTTCCCCTACATGAGTGGCCATTAGATTGAGCATTGCATGGAGGGCAACAGCATCAGTGCTCTCACAGTGTCATCCTCAGACACCAGATGCAGTTGCTGTAGCCCCAGGGGCAGAAACCACAAGTACTTATTGTGATTGCAGTCAAAGGTCTTATCTGCGGCCGGGTTATTCTTTTCTTCTCCAGGAGAAAACATCAGTGATTCAGCTTCACTTAAACTATACAATGCTTATATAGAAGATGACATAACTCACTTTCTCCACATTTATTTCAGGAAATCTCTCTTTAATGCACTCCTCTGCTTTTCTGTGCCACTCCTCAGCTGACACAAGGAGCTGCAGCACAGGGTGCCTTTTTCAGTTGACTCCAGCTAGCCTGTTATACTACCTAACAGGGAGCTATTTTTCCAGGTGTTTTGCCAATAACTTTCTTTTCTCTGAGAGTAACCTTCACCAACCCTGTAGCACAGCCATTTCAGTAAAGACCTTCCTGAGGCTGTGCTTCAACAAGGCAGACAAAGTAATGAAGAACAGGTCCTGGATTCAACAGCCCACATTTAAGAATACCCAACCACAGCAGTGCACCATATTATTGCAGTAAGGTTTAAGCTTTATGCTCAAAACTGGCTTGAGCATCTTGCCCTCTAGGCATCCTCTGTATGAACACTGGGTTTCTCATATTTGTACTTTCACATGTTTATCATGGTGATTCAATCAACACCAAGGAGGAGCACCATTGTTTCTTAGAGTATCAGCTCCAATGCTTAAAAAAAAGAGGTACAACTAAAACAGAAACTAAAATTACATTAAAATAGAAAAGCAAGGATACAAGAGTTTGGACCCCTCTATAGAATCACATTTAATGAATTTAAAGTTGAGTCTTTCCTTTGATGCTTTTGATAAGTACCTAATAATCGCCTCATGTGCTTGAGTAAACACAGGTCAGACAAATCAGGACTATCATGTTGGTTACAAGACAGAAGTATCCTTTTTCATGAGGACAAAAAATTGATTTTTTCAACACCTTGCACTTATACCAAATCAATCAGTAATAAAAATTAATATAAAAATTAAAAGCAATTTTTAAAAGGCAAAATCTCTTTATTGTCTTTATCCTTGATAGTTTTGCTTTTTTGGCAGCCTTCCAGATTTATATTTCCTGTTCTTCTATCAGTGATCTTCTAACAAGAATAGTTTTGACAGACTGAATAAGAGAAAACAGTGTATGCTGACAACGAGACTTGAATCAATGGACAAGTACTGATACTTAAAGCTTACTTTTAATACTAGCTGAGACTTGTGTTACTGCAGTGAAATACTAAATCACTGTGGACAGGAACAGAAAGTGTACACATTGGTATCACATCATTGCATTAGCTCTAACACTTCTGATACTTTACTCTTTTATGAACTATCAAGATCCTGTATGTGGTATTTCAGTAATTAAGATCATGTTTTATGGAAAAATACCTTCTGATTGTGGTGGACATACCATAAGGTACCTTTGCATGTCATTTTATATTTACAAAAAAAAACAAAACCAAGAAAACACCACAAGAAAGGACAAGTGCTAGAAAGTACTGACTGTCCTGAGTTAGACTTTGGAAGACCATGCTCTGAAACTGCTTGAATCTCTAAGCTTGAATCACTGTATGAAGAGAAGCAGATACTCATGAGTTTTTGATTCAGAATTTGTAATTCAGCTTTTGCTCAAGACTTGATTGGGGAAAACTAATTCCTGAGACTAATCCAGAGAAAGGCTAAGTTTTACAGAGAACCCCACAACTCACCATGTCATTTGTACTAATGTCAGTGACAATTTGCAATGTGAATTCCGCTCAGCATCACTTTAAATATGATGCAGCAATTCTCATTGGGAGCCCCAAATGCCAATGTCCTTTCACAACACAATCCACTGATTTCCCAGGATCTGGCCTTTTAAAAACAGACTTAAGAAATTATTAAGCTACATCTCAAAGTGCACATTTTCATTTTTTACTTTCACTAAGATGATATGAGAGAGACAGACCTTAAGATCCACCCCGGATCAGGGCACAGTACTGCACACAAGGGGTGGCAGGTACTGCGGCTGTCACGTGTCTCAGAACTGGGCAGAAGCAGTAAGGAATCAGCAGCCTCTTGCATTTGACAAATTAAGGAGCACTTGAAAGGCATCACAAACTTTTCTCTTCCTTCAGCCGCAGTTAGGCCAGTGCCCCTAACCCCAGGAAGGTCACAAACTGATAAGTTACAAACTACTGACCAGCCTCCATCACTAATTCCGCTGGCGACAGGTTTGGTTGATTTGCACTCGTAATCATGCAGGCTGCTGCACGGCACAAGTAATACAAGAACTAATGAAGCAGCAGTTGCTTTGCTCAAATTATTCCCCATCCTTCCCTTCCAGTGGTTGCCTGACTTAAAAAGAGAGGCTCTGAAAGCACAGAGCATGCTGGATTTCCAAGGCCCATATATCAGGGCACCCCCTATGCAGCTGACATCCCTCTCTAACTCTTGCTGAAACATCCAGAAAAATGCATAGCTACTTCTGAAATATTTTGACATATCATTACCTTGCAATACAGCTTAGATTTCAAGCACAGCTTTTAAGCACAGGTTGATTTATAGGCATGCAGGCACATGGCTTTTTCACCAAAAAGGAAATAACTTGATTTCTTTATTAATCAGTCTTTCCAAAGATGTTATTGATGTTATTGTAACTGAACAGTTCCATACAGTATCAAGAAGTTAAGAGAGTACTGAAGGACTGGAGGCCTCTTTGTTTAAAAAAAACTGCAGCTAGGATCTGAGGCATGGGGCATAAATTTAATACTTATTTTGATAACTTGAAGGAAAATAAGGTTTCCTTTGCAAATACTGGCTTACCAAATAGGCATGCAAATATTCCAGGGTAAACATGCAGTGCAGCACACAGAAAGTATGAGTTATGAATATACTACAAAATAAAAGGAGTACACACGTATCTCTGGTGTTCATTGGAACATAAAGCCTTATGACTGCAGACACACAGCCACTCGGACATTTTTGATATGTGTTTACACCACTGGAAAAGCACAGAGAGAAAGAAAGGATGGCAAGTCAGTGCACAAGGATGAGACAAATGATGCTATGAACAAAACCTATATGCACCAGAAAAAAATGCTTGCAGCCTTAAGGGGAGGCACAGGATGGCATAGTTTCCAGACTAAAGAAGAGGTTATACCACACAGACCAATGGGTGAAAAGCAGAGCAGTAAAGCAAGACATCAAACTTTTCTGTGCCATTTCACAAAGAATCATAGAATCATAAGGTTGGAAAAGATATGTATGGTCATTGAGTCCAACCATTAATCCAGCAGCACTGTGTTCGTCACTAAACTGCATTCCCAAGTGCCATATCCACACACCTTTTGAATCATTTGTATATCTCTTACACCATCATCTGTTCCATTTCTGAATTTGACATTCTATGTCTGTGACCTTGGAGCAGAAAACAACTCTCAGACTAAAAGACCAAGACGCGCATTTCTTCTTGTAAACCACACAACAACTCCAAATTTAGTAATCTCCTCCTCTGCTCGAGTAAGTTGAGAATAAATTTGATTCACAGTATTTTTGACTAACACAAAATATGCCAATGAAAATCTCACATAAGCCTCTTAAAAAGCCAGTTATCTTAGAAGTAGTAATCTTACAAGTCCTCTAATCACCTAGCTGGCAAAGTCATCCCATACCCACACACATCAACACCTTTCAACGAGTTTATGATTACATGCAGAACCCTCATATATACACATAGCATATCATGTATGTTATATATGTAATATATGTTATATATATATTTCTTATATATAATATGTCTCTATGTCTGTGTATATTTGCACACACTTAAAGGGAAGATGCAAAGAGAACATGGCCAGGCTCTTTCCAGTGGTGCCCAGTGCCAGGATCAGAAGCAATGGGCACAAACTGTAATGGATGGGCCTCTGTCTGAAAAACGAGGAATACTTTGTGACTGTGAGGGTGGCCTAGCACTGGCACAGATAGACAGAGAAGTTGTGAAGTCTCCATCTTTGGGGACCCCTGGCCCTGACTGAGCTGGGGAAGCTATATAAAGGAAGCTGCATAAACTGACCTCCAGAGGTCTGTTTCCATCTCAGCCATTCTGTGGTTCTGTAACTCTGTGATTGGTTTGTACACTAAATAGTGACATAATGAAAGGCTGGGTCTTGCAAGAATAGCAGAGGAAGTATTTGGAGAGAAAACTGTTTTCTAGAAAAATCCAGAGCTAAATGAGCTTACAAAATTCAGGGTGTGAAATTCCTTAACACCTGTTAGTTTAAAAATATATAATTGGGTTTATGCAATAGACAACCTGATAATGAGCAGAGAACTAACACAAATATGCACTTGCCTTTATGAATTTGAAGGTAACATACTCATGATAGAAGATATTACCTGAAGAAAACTAGAAAAAAAGTGTAATATCAATTTTAAAGTAAAAAAAAATACATACAGCTATTGTTCCCTAAATATAAAATAGCAAGAAAGCAAACAAAATTAAAATTATATTTCTAAAATGTATGGAAGAGAAATCTCCCACAAGAAAATAAGGATGGAGTGAAAGGCAGTGAGAGGTATCACTTCCACAGCCATAAACAAAAGGAAGGGGTAAACGTTTTTGTTATAATTTAATAGCTTATCAGGAGATTTAGAATCCTCTGTTTTAAAGCATTTTCTTCTTCCTGTGATTGTTGACTGCAATGCTTCTGTGAGGTTCTGACACTTGTTTGTAACTTCATGTCCAATTTTAAATTTTTGGGGCTCTGGTGTCCAAATATTTATTTTAAAGCATTTACAAACTGATCAGTAATGCACTCTGCTGAACATTCTGGGAACACATAATTAATACAAACCCTTGACACTAATGTAAAAGCTTTATACTTCAGAGACCCACCTCCAGCTGCCTTTTATTTTACTCAGGTAGCTGCTACCTGTACTTTGTCCACCTCCACATTGGTATTCTTAGATTTGGTAATCTTATCCCAGTTTCCTTAGGCTGTTCCTGATGACTTATTGGTATTTCTAGGCCCTCTTATGCTGATTTGTGAACAGTGTTTTCCAGTGCTCATTTGTTGGACTGGACTGAAAAGGGCAAAGGATGCTATTGTTATTGACAGGGCACCTACTGTACCTGGTGGCTGCTGACACCCTAATAGGAACCCACACAAATCATGCAAAGTAGTTTAACCCTGGCTCCCCTAGTCCTTACATTTCTGCAGTACATGCCTTGAACCCAGACCCTCCTGCGTCCTCAGTTCAGAACACACAGGTTGTGGAGCTGATGCAGATGGACTCTGCTCTCTTCTGGTAAAGGTGCCCTGCCTTTGCCCTCTGCCCTCACTCTTCTGTTCTGCAGCACAGTGACTGGTGTGACTTTGCAGGCAGCTGCACAACCCTATGATGCCAACATAAAATACATACTGAGAACTATGGAGTGGCTCCATTATGGTTGATGTGTTTGTTTTGCCAAGTGATGCACATTTGTGGCATTAACTGAATATTGGGAAGAAGCAAACTTAACCTTCTGGGAAATTGTGCAGAAGGACTGCTTTTTCTCATCTTGAACTTTCCACTGTAATAATGTTTTTCTCATTTACCACAGAATGTTCAGAACCAACTAGGAGAAGTTTTTAAGATGTTTGTCTCGTCAGAATAAATTTCTTCAGTGAGTTTATAACTAGTTCTGCACTGAAATATTATAAGTAATATAAGTTTATCTTTGACTGGCACCTCAAATTTGATACAATTTTTAGATCAAGATCTTTCACACTTCTTGCTATAAAGAGCATCTTGGGGTTTTTTTCAGATTAAAAATGTTTAAAGTAAACGAACATTTGTGAAGAGTATACCAAATTTGACTTTGCATTATAGCAAGCAGAACAGCAGCAATGTCCCTGCATTCTGAGATGCTCTACCATTCGAGGAAATAAAGTATTCCCGTTTCAGACTTAAATTGTGATGGGGCTGCTCAGCCAGAGACCAAAACCTAGCTTCAAATAATTTTTAAAAATATTTTAAAAATATAAAAAATCAGTGCTGCTGTTTGTGAAGGTGCTAAGTTAGCATGCTCAGTGTTTCTGTCCCGAGCTGGAAGCCCTTTGCTGAGGGGAGCCGGAGCGTCTGTGCGGGGGAACAGCGGCCCCGGGCGGCCGCACGGCACAACCGCGTCCTGCGGGATCCCCAAAACCACCCGCTGGCATCATTTAACAGCTCTCCGTCGGTCCCCAAAAACAAAACAAAAATTTTACCTTTAAACCAACACTTTGTAGAAACACCTTGGTTTAGTTCTCCATTCAGATCTCTGAGAAAGTTCCATAATAGGCTCAAAAGTGTGGTTGTGAATTTGGTATATCTATTTTGGGAAAACACGTGGAAGCCTGGACATTTAAACCTGGATCCAGCAGGAAAAGGCAAAGGAAATTAATTATGTGCGCACATACAAAAGATCTGGAAATAATACTGCTTACCCAGGAATTTTAATTTTTTTTCATAGGTCTTGGTTACACAGCCCACTACAGCACACCACTCCCAAGTCTAAGGGTAAGTATTCTTCATCTCTTGCTAGTTTTTCTTAGAAAAAAAAAAAAAACCCTACTTTATCCCTGCTCAGTTTTCCTGGTGCCCAGCTGCTCTGTTCAGTGAGGTCTCAGGACTTGCTCACAGAAGCTGAAGTCCTCTCTAACTAATGGCATTTTTTGACAGAACCAAGCTTGCCAGGCTGTCAGACTGAAGACAGCTGGAATGAGGGATTTTTCAAAATGTTCAGGAATGATAGATAAATTATGTCAGGAAATGGTGTCATATTGAGGCATGGAATTATGATATATAAATTCTCATGAAACTACAACATTGCAAGCATTCTTGCCTGAGAACACTCTTAACGATTTTAAATCTACCTCAGACTGGAAACTGCACGGATTTGATCGCAATCCAGTTTTATCTTCTGATGCATTCTGCATCATAATATGGAAAGCCACACAGAAAATGCCTGGATTCCTATAAAACAGTGCTTTATATAACATAGAAAAAGTCTTTTACAGTGTTTCACATGCTTAGCAGTCACACTAACATACAGCAGAATTCACTGAAGGAGCTTTTTACAATCTCTCATAAACAGAGAAGGAAATTAAATATTTTAATGCTGTTATATGAAGTGATTATCCTTCATCATCTGGGAAAATGCTCTCAGTTCTGATCATCTAATTCCATTGGATACAGGCAAACTTGACAGAAGTCTTTGTAGAAGTTGGGATATTCCAAGAAATCAGTCTTATAAAACAGAAAATTATTTCACAGATCCATTCTAAAGCTAAAGGTTAAATTCCATCAGGTAACAGTACTTTAAAACCTGCTCGGCACAGTTGAAATTTGTACAACACAGACTACAAACAGAAGTTTTTACAGAGGATCTGATATAGGTTAAGGAATGTAGAAGAATACCTAATAACAACCAGTTTTCTGGGGCTCATTTCTCATCATACAGCATTAAAGGGGAATTCGTGACATCAAAATGCAAAACAAGGGCAAAGGGATTGTTTCAGGGGAGATAATAACACTCTGATGGCCAGAACCTCAAACAGTGCATATGCACCCTACTCAGACTGGAGGAAGACATTTCCCCATCAGCCACTCTTTAGAGAATTCTGGCACTTGCAGCTGAACCCTCTTGCACCAGACACTGCTGAAACAGGACACCAAATCTCAGGTTTGGCACAGTATGGCAGTTCCTACATTCCTAAAATTCCCGTTTAGTTTGTGCAAATTTGGTCTAACCAAATACTCCTGCTGGGCTTATAAAAATAAGGATAAAGTCTGAATTAGGTAATACAGTTTGGCAGCTGTATTTAAAGCTGAGCTATGTGTAAGCTCAAAGTAAAATTCTACAAGAGAGTGGTGCTTCTACTTTATTAGAAGAACACATGCAGCTCCATGGTCAGTGTAGGCACAACTACAGAATTCTGTGAAATTGTTTATCAATGCAGCTGCGTATTAAAAAACGTCATACCATTTACTCTATAAAATTCCATGTAGGGTTTGAAATGAAATTCAGAAACTATTTGTACTATCTATATATTTCATGATGCATACAGAATTTAAAAGCTGTCTTCACAATCTAGCCCATCACTTCAAGCCACTAGAAATTAAAACCATGAATAAATAGATGATAATGGATCATACAAAGAAAATTGAGACCTATGTCATGTCAAGACTTGTACCTACTACCTGTGTACTCAGAGAGAGAGGAAATGCTTGAAAGACAAACCCCAAACACTTATATGGAGTACAAAACTCTTTCCATTTTTTGTCAAACTTAAATAATTTCAAATGTGAGTGAAATCTTACAGTCTATGAACTGTATCTGAACTAGATAGAACAAGGCTGGCTGTGTTACAGTTCCCACCATGATTCAAGGAAAGAGTCGTCCAGGCTAGTTTGACATCCATACACTTTTTGGGGGGTTGTGAGGTTTTCAGCTGACAAAGTAGTGCAATGGATCTATTCTGTAGTCCCTCCTTGTAGAAAGGCTGCCTCATATAATAGTATTTGCTGGTATGGATATACACACAATGTGGGCAGGAAATTCTCCCTGAGTAATAATTTTTTCAATAGTGCATTAAGAGATTCTTCCTTTTTATTTGTACTGGATGTACCTACAAATCTTACTGTTGATCATTATACCAAGGATTGTACAACTGAAGAATTGCACAGCAATTTCTGACCCAAAGTGTTCACTGTTGAAGACTGAAATGAAAAATAAAAACATCATTAGGGTTAACTTCATTATGTATCTTCAAAGCATCTTTAGGTTATATATAAAAAAAGAAGAATCAAAAAAACCCCAAAATTTGTTTTGTAACTATCAAACGATAAACATTTTTATATGTTTAATAAATATAAAAGAGAAATCTGCAATACAGTTTTGAACTGCCTGAGAAACTTTTTTTTCTCTCATTTTTATCAGTTTCCTTATCTCTAAAATGGGAAAACTTTATCAAAATTGGCAAACCATCTTTGGCTCATGAAGCATTTTGATAAGATTAAGCAAACATCAATGTGGGGTAAAATCAGGCATTTATTGTTTTCTTCATTTTTTTAAATGTAAATTTTATGTGAAGGTAGGAGATTTTCCACAAAAAAAAAAAAAAAAAGCAGATGACAAATACAAAAAGGGAGAAAAAACAAAGAGGTGAATAGATACGTGGCTCTCAGATATCCTAAAATCTACTTATAGAAATTTAAGCCTGGAAATTAAAGCTTACTATAAATACTCTAACTAAATTCTGAAATAATCTCTCAAACAATCAATAAATATGTCAATAGTTTGTTATAACTATGTATGCACAACAGCTCCATTACGGGTACCATGTGATTTCAAAACCAGATTATTTTACATGTTCTCATAACCAGGAAAACAGACTGATGCCGTGTTTCCATTTTTCTAGTGGTTTTTTATCAACTTTTGCAGGTATTTTTTTCTCCTCTTCCCTGAACAACAGTCTTTTTTTTCCTAGTAAAAAGACCAATTTTAAACCCCAAGACATTAAAGCACTGGAAGGAAAGTAAAATGGTATGAAAATGTCTTCTAAAATCCTTTTAAGTTTCAATTCCAAGCTTAGATGTAGCTTTTCCATATTTCATCAAAAGCATTCAGGTGTCTGCTCTCAGAGAATTTAGCAAAGAATCACATTCCTACTATCAGCAAGTTGCAGTCCTTCCAAGTGCTTTGTGCAGTGACCTTAACAACTCAGAGTGCTCAGGAATTGAGGATTCTGCTTGAAGCAGGCTCCGACTTCATGAAGCATGGTCTGAATCCTCAACGTATTTAAAACCAGCACTTGCTAACTGCAATGTAGTGAGCACCATTACACTCCACTATTTCTGAATTTAATTTTTTCTTTCCTCTTTTCAAATAGAATTGAATATCATCAGTCAAAAGGATATTATCAAAGGAGGCATCACAGAGCAACATTTCTAAAATAAACAGTATTAACTTGTCATAACTTGGTGTTAATAAAATCAGACTATTACAGTGTAGAAAATACAGAGTAAATGTAAAGTAGATTTGGAGAGGAAATATACTTGGAAGTTTACTTTGAATATAAAAGGAAATAGTATTAAAAAGATCATGTTCAGGAAAGAGTATCTATTACAACATCATAAAGCTTTTTATTTTGTATGGCTCTTTTATTACAAATTCCATTATGCAAGCCTTGGCAGAAATATAATCCATAATTAAAATATTTGCAGTTGCAAATGCATTTATCTGAAAGTATCCATGTATATTGTAAGGACCCTCTTTGGGTGCAAAAACAGGCATCTAGTGCCATTTGAAACAGCTTATTATTTTTAAGATATCCACATGGATCTAGCAGATATGACACATGTCTTCCTGGGACAACAGTTGGAGGCCAGATAGGATAGTATTTTGGAAGCCTGAGACCATCCATTAAATGTCACTATTTATCTATATTTGGTCAATTGATTCAAACTTGAGTCACACATCAAATAATTGAAAATAATTACCAACTGAAGTTTCTCAATCAGGCAATAAGGAAGCAATTCTATGTACATAAATGAATAACAAGCCATTATAAAAAGGGTTATAATTAAAGATGATACTGCATCAAGTTTGAAAGTCTAATTAGGAGTCTAAAATTGTTTCCTGATAAATGTGTGAGTTCCATCCCATCCCCAATTAGTCAAAAATTTTCAGTTAAACCACCTCTGTTGATTTTTAAACCTATAATTGAAGACTCTCATCAGCAAATTTCCAGCTCTAAGCAGTAAGCAACAGCACTGCTTCACTCTTGTGTTCAAGATAGTCCACTCTAAGAATGAGGATGGTTGGATATTAGAAAATGTTCTCCACCCAGAGGTTGGTTGGGCACTGGAACAGGTTCTCCAGGGAAATGGTCACAGCACCAGCCTTGATTTGGACTTGAATCATTCTTGTGGGTCCCTTACAACTCAGCACATTCTGTGAGGGTAAAAATCCACTTCAAATTAAAGCATAATTTAACAAACATTAATGTTACACTGATTCTTTCAAGGCAAGATTTTGTCTCCAGGCCATTAGCCATTCCACCTCCCATTCCATGTAGCCTTACATGCTTATTATTCCAGTTACATTCTGCAGGCACTGGAAAGGATGCATGAGACATGAGGTTACCTGGTGCGCACTTCACCATAACTCAACATTTCTGTGCAGTTTTGGAGCTATTTGTAATAATAATCCTGGTTACCATCAGCAGAGAGAAACAGACATTCTAGGATGTGACACATCTTAATCTATCACAGACATAAGATTAGAAGAACCACATCTTTTCTTCAGTAAACTATAAGGGCAATGTAGACAACTAGCTCTAATGAAGACAACTGAGTTACAGATTATGGAGTCATAGAATGGTTTGTGTTGTAAGGGAGCTTAAAGTCATCTGGTACCAACACACCTGCCAGGGGTAGAGACACCTTCCACTAGACCAGGTTGCCCAGGACCTCATTCACCTTGGCCTTGAACACTTCTAGGAATGAGGCATCCACTTCTTCAGGAAACCTGTTCCAGAGAGTCATGACCATCACAGGGAAGAATACCATTACACCATTTACTCAAATGTATCCTACCTCTCGTGCCAAAGAGGTGCTTTAAACTGTTACAATGAAAATTTTACTGATGACACATTCCTGCTTGCAGCTATAAAGAAGACAAATGTTGATTTACAAGGATGAATAAAACAAACTGCAACACCTCTGAGGCAACTGCTGCTTTCCCTTTGGCTAAAGGATATATTATTTTCTGTTGTATTTTAAGGACCCTGGCTGTATCTATACAACACACTGAAGTAAAATCCTTTGGAGTTATTACATTCTATCAGGTAGCTAATATGTCTTTAAAAAATACTCTAAATGTGTTTACAGGCTAGAGACTAACAATCTGTCAAATAATTCATGTTTCTGAAGTCTCTAATATGGTACATACATTTGGTAGGATTTCTTTTTCCCCAAGGAAAAAAGCAGTGGCAGTCCTGAATACATCACGCTAGAAAAATTGCCTCTCCAGCTTCTTGGCTGCATTAAACAAATGAAACTACTGTACATTATGTAAACACTTGTAAAAATGTCAGTGGAAATTAAACAAGTTTTTTCAACCTCTTGAGGAAGATTTCTGCAGGTATTTCTCAATATAAAGTATTAGGGCTGCCTAGAGAACCACCAGTCTCACAACCTGCAAAATTTGATTTCTTTCTGCACTGAAATGAGCTGAAAAAAATGAGATAGTGTAGGAAAAAATCAGTTAGGGGGCAGATATCTGCTCATTCTCTCCCTACAACATTTTTATACTCTCTACAAGAGCCAAACAGTACACCAAAAATACTCCTTTGTCAGAATGTGACACAAAATGAAAGGCTTTGACGTGCATCAGAACATGATTGAGAGCAAAAAGATAATGGTACAGAACTTAGAGGCAAAAATATAGTAGCAGCTCCCTGGGTGGAACGCTGTGGGCATATCCAACCTCCCCCACACAATGCAATCTAAAGTGATAAACAGAGAGATGTCCCAGCCAAGCTCTGTCGAAACCCTTCAAAAGAGGAACTTGGTGGTACTTTCCAGCTGATAAGCCACACAGCAGCTGAAATCCATGGGAGATAATGGAAGATCTCCATTATCTGTTGAACCATAATGAAATCACTCTCCTTGAACTGACACACACACCCCTCCCAAGGTTATCTCAGGTACTATATTGAGATATTTGCCCCCAGGGTACAAGCACCCTCACTGAACTAGATGTAGGAGTAAAGCCAGTCAAGCTCCACCTAAAACGTAAAGAAATGGTAACAAAAGTTAGTTAAGAATGGAGAGAAGTTGGCAGAAGACTCCATCATAGCTTCTGGGAACAGCTGAACCTGTCTCCATCCTAGGAACATCATTTGGTAAGAATTGTGCTCTCTATGTGCTGGATGATTATCCCAAGCTAGTTTCCATTGGGGAATGGAGCTTGTCTGTATAGTGCTTTGAATTAGTATACTGCTTTGAATATATTTCTGCAGTCAGATACTATCACTGGCAATCCTCAAACCTTAATGGTCACAATTTCATTAATGAAGAGTATTCTGTAAACTGGTAATGTGAGTCCTTCAAAGGGGCTATCATTCCCTGGCAGTGGGTAAAGGCGCAAGACCCAGGAGGGGGCTTCTCTTTTTGGTATGTGACCCTGAATAAGTCAGTGAAACTACCCTCTGATCCAGCAGCACTGCTTACTGAAGGTATAAAGGGCCCCAAAGGGACACTAAGAGACAGGTCGGGCACAAGGGTCTCAGCTTTCCGGGGGCACTGACAGACAAATCAAAATGAAGGGTTTGAGTCAATCTCCCCTTTTCACTGACAACATACCAGCAACCTGCACCAACAAGGAATATCTGAGCAAGCCCAATACACTCTATCTCTTGAAAACAACAGATCATTCAACACAGGCCTAGAAGTCAGAAATTCTCATATCTTCAGTCTATAAACTTGTATTTAGGGTATGCATTCATGTTCTGTTCTCAAGCAGAAAAGTTATTCACAACATCCTCACCATCCTCATTATTCACTCTCAGCTGCTGTTAGTTTAGTAGGACAGCAGAGAAAACTTAAGAATTTTTTATTTATTTCACAGATCAAAATATCAGGGAGGGAAAGAAAAGATGATTTGTGGTGGTGTTTTTACAGACTCAGGTTATTATAATGAACCAGTCTGCTATGCGGGCACTAGCAGAGGGTAGAAACTATTTGTGCTAGTTTTCCCAGAAAAGAAAATATTATGTGGAACAAATTTCCCTACTAGAACAGTGGTTTGGACCATATAATTTAGTCTTTGTACCTATGTTCTCCTACAAGTGACATATAGTGAATAATCCACAATTAAAAGAGTCAAAGAAGTCAGAGATTTCTTTTTTCACAAGGGATCACATGGAAAAGATACAGGATGATGGGTACAAATTAATCCTGAGGAGATTCCATCTGAACATAAGAAGAAAATTTCTCACAATGAGAAAAATCAGCCATGGGAATAGTCTTTCCAGGAAAGTGGTGGGTTCCTACACAGGACACTCTCAAGATTCACCTGGACAGGGTCTTGGGCCATCTTGTCTACACTGTGCTTTTACCAGGAAAGGTTGGACCAGAAGATCCTTGAAGTCCCTTCTAACCTAGTATTCTATGATTCTACGATTTTCAGCTAATGATGGATCTGGGTTTTAATGATCCCTAAATAATCAAGAAAGCCTTCTAAATACATATTTTTAAAGATATTCTTAAAAGTACATTTAGCTGTTCTTAGTATAATTGGTTTTAAAATCTCTTCGGAATTTTGTAATTTCACCTCCAAACAAAGCATCTCAACATTCACAGCACTCTGAAGACCTATGAATTCTCTCCATAAAAATTGCCACTGCTGTCCAGGCTAATTTAAATTATGCCTTTTTCCTCTTCGGAGATCTTCTGAAATTAGAATCTTGTCAGTTGATTGGCAATTGGCATTAAGCCAGGATATAATTCTCTGGTATGCACCATTAAACCTCACAGTGAGGATTAATTAGTACTGCAAAAGCACTTTGGAAATTAAATGTGCTGTGTACTAAATAATTATTATTTTTATTATTATAACATTGTAAGAAAATTAGCAAGTGACTAAGAGAGAGTTTACAAGACCTCTCACTGAAAAATACATTAGCTGGCCTATTTCTGAGAGATCATCTAAATAAAATTATCCACCTCTATATACATTTAAATCTGTTTCTGTAAGGTGTCATAATGGATCAGCACTGGTAATATAGCTGGGTTTGGACATGGGACCAGTGAAGAAAAAGAAATTTGCCACGTAATTCACAGGACATTGCTATGATAAGGGGTTTTTGCCTATTATCTGCTGTAGCCTATATGCATATGTGAGCAAACATAATTTGTGCATATCTATGGAAAATAAGCTACGGAACTCACTTTGCTTAGTCACTTGTCTTTAATAACTAAATCAGGAGCTTATTCCCAAAATATTCCTCATAACATCAAGCACAATATGTGCTCAGATCTCACAGGTTTCATAAAAAATCCAGTTTTCTTCATACTGACAAAAAACAGATTTCCCATGCTTCAGACAATACCTCTCTCCTCAAAGGCTAAATTACTCACCTTAGGTTTTCACAAACAAAGGGACTGATTTAGAGGCATCTCCATTATCCAAAACAGAATTTACCATGTCGTTAGATGCATACACAAAGCCAAATGTGTGATTTCATAATCATGCTCAGCTATCATTTGAAGACTTGCTTCATAATTATGGAAGTTTGGAACCAACTTTGCCAAGAGTGAAATCTTGGATAGAAGTCATTGGAATAGTTTTTCCTGCACTCCTTCTGCTAAATCCTTTCCTTGTTTCCTTGCTCAGCAAAAGGAAAGGTAGCATATTATGCATTTGCAAACTCTAATGTAATAAATGGCAGTGAGATATGAATAAATTCACACAGTGGGACACAATAGAACCTTGAACATAATCTGCATGAAAAATGCCATTTTGAGGCTCTGATTCAGACAGATGTTGTCCCATATATTTTTCTTCATACTCTTCAAATTGTGTGGCTACACGAATAAAATGCAGAATGGCCCGCCTGTCTTTCCATTGCATAATCTAAGCCATAACTCCAGCAAGGACCGGTATTTTCTCATTAAACAAGATAAGTTCTGCTTAGACTTTTTGTTTGTCTTCTGCTTTCTGACAGGATGCTTTCTAAGGTATGTATTGTAAATTAATGGCAGCAGTAATCCAGTTATTTTTAGACACCATTAGTCACTTTCCTGGTTAAACAGGGGCAGTTGCATGTGCAACAAAGAAGTCTGTGATGGAAGTTAGGAGGAAGCATATTCAGCACACTCTGTGGAAGAAAATATGGGTGGCTATCTATCAAAAGCCACATAAAATGCAGGTATGGATCTATGAGAGCATGAGAAATTTGTAAGTGTAATGTATAGTCACAGAGTATGGAAAAGATCAAATGGAATGCCATTCATACATTATTTATATTAGTTTTGAGGACTAGCAGGCAGACTGCTGCTCTTCAGAGACTCATGTCGTTCATCCAGGTTAAGCCTTGGTGAAAAAATGCACACAACCTCTGGTTCATAATTTTCCTGCCCCTAAAAGCTTCTTGAGAAATGAAAAGATTACTCATCACTGACTTCATTTTGATCTCAAGAGAGAGAGGTTTATATACACTTGGTATAACCACAAAAAAATTTCTAGACTAATTTGGAATACAATAAACCTTTGGTTGATCATTAATGTATTCATTTCCTCTATACTGTCAGTGATAATTAAACCAACCATTCCAAAAAGAAGATTCCTAACCTTGCCCATCTCCTCCATCCTCATTAAATTGCTTGCTAGATTTAATTTCTATCAATGTCTTACCTAATATTTATCCTACTTATTTCCTGTGTAGTTTTAAAATAATTCTTCTTCAATTTTCATTTGCTAATGGGAATAATTGATCCTTACCTTCTTCTGAGCATTTCTTCATGGATTTGCTCTTCCCTGGTTATTTATTTAATCTGAGGTTCAAAGTGCATAACTAGTAGAATATCCTAGCATGGAATATTAAGTCAAACACTGTGGAAATCCTGGCTAAAATCTCAGTTTTGCAAGGCGCTAAATGACTTCCACAATGGGAAAAGGGACCTCAGGTCTTTTTCCAGAGTCTAAAAAGATTTGGAAATGTCCTGCTCAAAGATATTTTTGTTGTATTTGGGTGTTTTTCATACATCAGTCCTGCATCAGGGATATTTTACTCAGGTTCGGCTCAGATACATGTCTAGAAAATTTTGGGATATTTTACCAAATCAAAGTAATGGATTCAGATAGATGAAAGACATCTGTAACAATTGATATCAGTAAAAATAAAATAAAAATAAAATAAAAATTAAATTTCCTTAGCCTTCATTAAGCTACATAATTCTTTTGTTAATGAAGTTTTTAAAACAAAATATTCTCACTGAAAAAATGTTGGAATAATATCAATCCTTGAAAAATAATTGTCATTGCAAATTCTTTAACAATCATTTTCATTCTTAAACAACATGAGTTTTAAGAAATCAAAGAAAATAATTTTAAAAGTAAGAA
Organism: Zosterops lateralis; assembly: GCF_965231275.1. Classification (NCBI taxonomy): domain Eukaryota; kingdom Metazoa; phylum Chordata; class Aves; order Passeriformes; family Zosteropidae; genus Zosterops; species Zosterops lateralis. The sequence goes on along the minus strand of NC_139764.1, from coordinate 96,138,557 downwards.
AAATTCTATTTGTTAATTCTAAAAGACCAATTCAAAATTAATACTGTGTTCAATTTTTAAGAACAGTTTTGAAGAAGTTTGATCATTTTATGTAAAAACTCTTAGAATTAATCAAAAAATAAATCCATTTTTTCTCTGCGGCACTCTTTATAAAACCAAAGATTGCCAGCTAGGCACAATTCCTATTGCCATATTCAGATCAAGACATCATTTCTGGGATAAATTGCTCCAAAAGACTGTGGTAAACTGTATAAAAGCCATAATACATATTATCCATATGTCATATAAGCAACTTCACAAATCAGTTTCCAAGCCATTTAAAAACAGTCTAACTTGTTAGATTATATGTATTTTAGTTTATTTTCTAGACCACTGAATCATTCTATATCAAAATTCAAAATGTTTGCTGGACATTTGGAGTACAGTATTGACCCTGTCATGTCTTCTTGTGCATATGCTGTCACTGTGGCAATTCATAACTACTTATTAGCATTATCAATTCCATCATTCACTTAATGATTCCAGCCTACAACATTGCACAGTCTATGAGGGGACTGTATCAGACATGTGCATTGATTAACAGCAGAGATGAAGTTAGCATGCTGACATGACCATGAGAAATGGCCACAGTCACAGGTTAAAAACACACTATTTTTTAAAATCCACTTTACAAAGCAGAAAGTTATGCAATTATTTGGGTTATAAGTTTGGAAGGCCCTCTGCTCCAACCCCTGCTCAAAGAAATAACTTGACTCCTGTCTCTCAAAAAGGCAAAGCTTTGTAAAATGAATTGCCGCCGTGCGCTTGCCCTGTGAGGCTAGCCCGGAGCGCACGTAGCAGTACTCCAACAGCTTGTGGTTCTCCACCTAGGCCAACCACCTGAACCGCAGCCACGAGACCGGTGAAGGAAGAGAAGGACTCTCCGGGAGCTTAGGGTCAGAGAAGTTTATTCCTGCCCGGGCACTCCAGGGAGAGCCCCGAGCAAACAAATGCACCGGCTTATATACAACATAAAGTGGGTGTGGGGAAAGCGTACAACAACCAATGAGCAGGAACCGGGGAGTGGCAAGGGTGAGGGAAGATCCAACCAGGAGTGACTAGGGAAAAGGCGGGAAGGGGCCCAGCCAATCCCCAGGCTCAGGCCTCAGGGAGATTGGCATGGGGGGGTGAGGGTGATGGACAGGGCCTGTGGCGGGAAGGACGGGCCAATCAGGGACTGTCTCTGGGGAGGGTAGGCAGAGGGTTATATAACTTAACTGGTAAACAACAAAATGGAGTCGGGGGAACAGGGCCCAGGGAAGCCATTTTGGGAACACAAAACTGGGGTACATAGAACTGAAATGTACATAAAACATGAACAAATGTACATAAAACATTCCAGACCCCAACAATGAATCAACCCATTGTATTTTATCCCAGCTACTGAAGAGTATGGAAGGAACCTAAAAAGTTCTGTAATTCTACATCTTGAGAGTGTATTGACAGAACAGGAGATGTGGAATCAAACCAGACTAGCCAAAGGGACACACTTCCTTCAAAAGGACTTTCTGCACCTTGAAACTCATCCAGAAGAGTTGGCCCTTCAACTGGCAAAGTAGGCAGGCTGAAAGACGGGTTTATACAAACTAACCTCAAAATATCATTTCAATATACTTCCTTTCATACAGGCAAATAAAAAATAAATTGTATAAAATACTTGAAACTTATAAAATTATTTTGAAAAGTTGTGTTCTATACCTTGCATTCTATACTCTTACTACAGTTCTGACATACATCTAAAACCCAGTCAATAATTCCAGTCAAAAATATAAGATGACATGTTATGATGTAAAACAGCTTCATTGTAGTTTCTGAAAAATGAACAAAAAAATCAGATTCTTTATTTGGATACTCTCTCCTAATATCAGGCAGACAAATGAGAGGCATAACATGGCAAGCTAGCTATAGAAGGTCTATTTGCAATCTTTAGAATTAAAGTTGAGACTTTCAGAGAACTGTTTAAATGACCCAAGCTGTAACTTGCTCTTTGTCTCTCCACAGTCATGGCATTTCTGCCCCTTATTTTACTGAGTTACCTAAGAATGTAGTATCATGCAGTACCACCTGACAAGGACTGCTTGTCTTTCCCTGAATTTTTGTCTTTTGACTCCAAATTCATAGAATCATAGAATGGCTGGGGCTGGAAAGAACTGTTGCTTTGTGTGGCAACAGTGATCATCGTGTCCAGGGAGGTTACAGCTGCCAGCAGGGAGACAGATGAGACAAGTCTCTTTTGTTAAGCACAAAAGTCCATTTTATTTCCCTCCCCCCACCTCAAGCCGGGGAGGGAGGAGAAGGCAAAAGGACGGAGGGCGAGAGGTGAGAGAGAGAACCCCACCCCAGTCTCCCCTTAAGTAGAGGGTCTGGAGGCGGGGCAAAGGGCAGGTCAGGCATTGACCTGAAGCCAATGGAGACACACCGAAGGGGAAAGAACAAGGTCATTGAGGGGGCAGAACCGACCAAACCATTGTGTACAGAACATATTGGAAGTATCCTCTCAGGCAGGAGGGGTAGCTATGGTCTGCCTTGCCAAGACCAGGCCCTGAGTATTACCCTGAGTTGCCGAAGAGACTCCAAAAAGAACCACCTAGTTCCACCTTCCCCTGCCATTGTCCAGGACACCTTCCACTAGACCAGGTTGCTCAGAGTCCATCCAGCCTGGTCAGGGATGGGGCATTCACAGCCTCTCTGGACATCCTCTCTCAGTGCCTCACCACCCTCATAGTAAAGAATTTCTTTCTAATATCTAATCTAAATCTACTCTCCTTTGAAAGCCATTTGACCTTGTCCTATTATCTGTATACCTTTGTGAAAAGTCTCTCTCAAGATCTCTTATATCCTCCTTTTAGATAGTGGAAGGCTACTCTAAGTTGTTACTTTTATAAGACAAGTAAAATCTTAATGCTGACAATTTCACAGGCATCAACATAAAGATTTCTCCAAAAAGCATATGAAAATCACTATTAATTTAAAATGTACTCTAGAAAAATACGTATTTCCTTCACAATTTCACAAATGTTTTCTCATTTTCCTGTCACAGTCTGTGTCCTGGGAGCATCCTCCCAGCCTGCCTTGGCCAGCTCTGGCACTGGTGACAAGCAAGGTACGGCTCGGTAAGTGGGCAAACCCTGCCGATCCTGTGAGCTCCTGGTTAAGCATAAGCGTGATTCAGGTGGAGAAGAAAGGAGGACTCTGATGAGGGGTCTGCCACAGAAGTTGATTGCTGCCCCGAGAAGGGCAACCTCAACCTCAGAGAGTCTGCCTCAGCAGAGCACAAACTGCCCTGTAACAGCAGTTTTTATACAGGGGAGAAGAAAGGGGAAGGGTAAGGGAAGGAACCAATAGGGATACATCTGGGAGTGGCTCTGGGTTGAGCAACTTCCCAAGGGACCAATCCTTGGGGGGAAGGAGGGAACTTCTCAGATCCTGACCAATCACACGATGCTCTCCCTGGAACTTTCCAGATGCAGGGAGAGGCCCCAATGTGACTGACAGGACCGAGGGGTTACATAACAAATGACTGACAAATAACCGTAACTTGGGGTGAACCATATGGGGATGAACTGAGGGGGTACATGGAACAAACCATTTATAACATATATTAAACAAATGGAACCAAAACTGAAAAATGCACCACTACATTTTCCAGACATTTCAGATTCATCAGGATTTAATGTATCTTTCTGTTAGTGAACAACATTCAGTGCAGTACTTCTACGGCAGACTCCAAGATTATCCCTGTGCCAGACAGTAACCCTATGAAAGTGATTGTCATTGCTTCAGCTGCAGACCATCCCAGACTGTGACTGCAGAATCATATTGACCCTCTCCTCTATAGCCCCAGCCAAGGTTCCCTGTGTAAACCTGTTTCAACTGTAGTCAACAGTGCAAATTTCTTAATAATTTATGTAGTAAAATTATTGGAGGGAAAATAAAATCTTCCATAGCAACTTCACTTTCACTCTCCTGCCTGAATTTTCTTTCCCAGATAAAACAGGCAGTACGTCTTCAGAAGCTGAAAGGAGGAAAAAACACTGGTAAACCAGTGCAAACAAATGACTGATTTGAATCCTTATATTTGTAAGGCATCAAAGAGCCCATCATGCACACCAAGCTTCGCCTACATATTTAGCTTTTGTTATTAGATATTGTATTCCAAATGCACCCTAGACTCTGACTGAAAACCTCAGTTTTTACTGGGGGAAAATCAAGACATCTGGATTGATTTACACCAGGTAAAAAAATGTTTTTCCTTTTTAAGTAATCTGGGATGTATTGCAATGGTACAGTGGTATGTATGCTTTACTGTTGAGTTACTTCCATGAATAACTACCAAAGTAATTTCATAGGATATAAATTATTACTAACCCCAGGCTGCAGTAATTCATGAATTCCAAAGCTTTTTAATTTAATATGCATATTTTATGTATTTGAGGATGAAAAGCACACTTTTTAGACTGACTCTGTTTTGATTTACACCCTTAGCACCATGCCTGAGAAATGTTATTTCACACACAGAAGGAGGGATATTATCACTGTATAACATAAATATTATATATATTGATGTACAAAAATAGATTGGTTTTTTTCACATATTATTGATGCCTCTCAGTGCACAACTTTGGAGATTTGAGATAAAAAAGAAAACTATTAATTGAAAAAATTATAAGAAGACATGGTTATGGGAGTTTGAGATATGATGTTTATCAAAAATGATTGTGACTAAGTACAGGGGGTACCTAATTACCTTCATAATTTGCCTGTGTGCTATTGCTAAATAATGCCTAAAAATAATGCTTTCAAATGAGACTGTGACTGTATATGATACTGATGTTGAGAAAAATGTTCCATTTACACCAGATAAATTCATCAATGGTCATTCAGATCACCACAAAATGAATTGGGTATAATTACTGCTTGCGAAGAAATAGAGCCTTCGGCCAGGAGAAAAACTCTACTCCATATCAGAATTTAATAAGCATTCTTTAAGTATTTAAAAGCAATTTAAAAAAAATTAAAGAAATTGCAGGGTTTTATTTAAATTAACACAAAAATCAATAGTTTTGCAATTAACATCACTCAGGTTCTTTGAATGAAAGATCTGAAAAAGATTAGGTTTTATCAAGACAGGATGCAAATTGACATTTCATTTTTAAGTGTCAGTTTGTCCTGGGTTGTAGTGTAGGATGTACACAAAGTATTTATTCTATCACCATCTTTACGAACTGTTGAAACCAAGTGGGGCACTACTCTAGTGTAGGGCTGTCTTCTGCTAATGGCCCATCAATGCCTGGCCCATGACTCACAGGTAACTCCCTCCAGGAGTTATCTCTGTTTAATGGGCCATCAAGGACCCACTTCACACTCATCATCCCATTGTGAGATGCTGACCCAGGGGGAGGAGCCAAACATTGTCACCTGGATATAATCTGGGATTTGAGACAGGACAAGCAGCCCTGACCCACTGGATTCCCAGAGGAGCAGAGCTACCACACCTTTCTACAGGATCACTGCTTCAGGAAGACCATCTCATCTGGACTGCTTCCACTATCCTGCTCAGGTTGTATTCTGACTCTGTCAGTGGTCCTTTGTGTTATTGCATTTATTTTATTTTTACCTTTTTACCTTTTTTCTTATTAAATTATATTTCTGACTTGGAGCCTCTCACTCGTTTTGCTTTCAAACCACGACACAGTTTAAAGGAAAAAAATTGTAAAGTTTTTACTTTGTGTTTCATCCTCTCTAAGTTACCATTTTCTGATGCAGGCTTCCTATTAATTTCTATGATGGTAGGAACTAAATTTAGTTTGGGGATCTTTCCTGAGGGACAGGAAAGAGAATACTGCTTCACTCCAAGCAGAGGCCAGGGAACAGACTGAGGATACCAACCTATGGTGGCAGATTGAACTTCAGTTAGAAGTCAAAACTCACTCACTTACTATCCAGCTCTACAGCTAAACGAAACAAATTGTTAACAAAAGTTTGTAACTGCCAGTTCAGAGCACAAATGAAAAGTTGTCATCTAGGGACTGCAGTACTGGGAGGTACATGTTGCTTTAGCCCCCAACCACAGCAATAACAACAGCAATTTCTGCTAAAATGTGGGGGAAAACACTTGGGAGAATCATTTGTTACCTGTCAAGGGTGAGCAGCATCAGCAGGAACGTCCCAATTACAGACTATAATCACCTGCACAGAGAGTACATGTCATCTTCTTCCTTAATTGAGAATTTATCCCATCATGCCTCCAGCTAACTATACTGGTCAGATAGCAAGGAACAGAAACATAAAAACTCTCTCTTCATGGTCCATTTGCCAGCAGGAAAAAGTTGTTTTCTTTTCGCTGTTGTCAGAGAGACAACCTCAGCAGATTCAAGCCAGCTCTTGATTGATCAGTAAAAAATTGAACCTTGAACTGTCAGCAATTTATACCTGAAAGACACATATGTAAGTGATCACTTTAACATTATTATGTCTTACAAGGAGGCAGAGAGCCTAAGGGCAGGATTCTCCTAAGTAGCTGTGACTTTGGGATGGACATTGTGTTAGCTCACAAATAGGTACACAAGCCACTTAGTAAGTATTCCTGTGGGAATTTGAATGTCACAACAGAAAAGGAACAGAAACCAGACTTGAGGCTAGATCTTCTCACTGAAAGAGAATACACAGCATAGATGTACTAGATAATACTATTTCTTTTGTTAACTCTTTATTCACACGTATTCCTTCTCTTTTTTGCTAATTTTACTTTTCTTAGCTCTATAGAATTAAGATTTGCTTAAGGAAAATATACTGGCTTTAAAAATATTTGTATGTGAATACCAAAGATAAAACAGAAAACTAAGCCTTAGCAGGCATTTGTATAATCACAGAGAAACTGTGGCCACCTCTGGTCAGTGAGGAAGAGGAAAAGAGAGACATGATCTTTGTACATTAGCAGGATGACAGCCACAGGATAGCTTTGCGGTAACAGAAACTTTCCTGGTTAACAGTTCAGTAGAAGAAATGAGAGCTTATGGGGCAGGAAGTCTTTGCCAGACCAAAAGTCTGAATCACAGATATTAGGATCGCTTACTTGACATTTTCAAAGACTGTTAGTTTGATTAATGATTTAGAGTACACCTAGAGGTCTCTGGCAGTCATGAGCCTCCAGAATTTTAAGTATAAAGCTGCTGCTTTTTGAGGTTAAGAGATAAGAACTAGAGTTACAAATCTGGACACATAATCATATTTACACTTGAAAATTAAACACATCTGGGATCATGCCTTGGCCTAGGACAGTCATGATCTGACCCAGTTATCATCACTGAATTTACAACTTCTAAAGCCAGATAGTTCCTTGGTCACAAATTACCATTGCTGAGCAGTTACAATTTGAATTTCTCCTTCAGTGCAAACCGCCAAATGGGAACAGTTCTGCATCTGTGCCAATTCCCACACCAAAAGCAGGAACAGGTCCCTGTTGGCATCATCTGAAACCATGATCAGCGACTCCTTGCCAGCTGATCCAACTCAATGGCTCAAGTGCACTCCCTCACACCATTGAAGTTACCGGTACTGATATGGCCAGAGGGGGGCACAGGTATCACTCAATCTGTGGCTGCAGAGATTCAATTTTCCACTGGGCCTAGCTGAAATGTTTATTTTCTTCAGCGTTCTGTACTGGTAGTATTGACTTACTTATTCCCTCTTCTGGAACATGCAAGGCAGATCACTAAGACACCACAGATGTCACGTACAAGAAATTGCCCTGCAGTATTTTCAAAGTTCTCTGATTTTTATATCCTGCCCTTCTACATCCCCTTTTTTCCTCTCCACTTCCTGTCAAGAGACAACAAACCAACAAGAAGCAGAAGCTGAGACACTCTACCAGAACATCTTCAACAGGAGCTGCTCAAGAGTGAACTGTCAGCTGAGCTAGAGATGAAAAAAGAGTAAAGGCTCTTTAATAAAAGAGTAAAAGCAAAGTAAGACAGGAACCCTGGGGACACATCTTACACATGGGATGAACTGCCACTTCTTCCAGTTCCTCCTTAGCACTCAAGAATTCTGGATGATGCCAACATATTTTTCTCTCTTTAGTCATCAGACATAGCAGTGATTTTCTTCTTCTGCTGTGCAGGGTTGTATTTTCATAACAGTTTTTTGCCATGATTTATTGCTTTAGTGAGAGCAATAAAAGTAACCTCCCTAACAGAATGACATATGCATGCATTTCTTCTAAAGTGAATTAATGACTTTGTTTATGGCTACTGTTTTTAACCTCTGCAGTCACAAATATACTATTTTTATAATTTCCTGTCCTCTGTTTACCTATGTATTATAATAGCTGTAGTCATCACATACGACCATCAGGGAGAAAAAGAAGAAAAAGAGCATTACCTGTCAAGCTTTAACAAAATAAAATTATTGATTGCAAAAGTGTTTCCAATAACTTCATTCTTTATCTCAACAATGGTGAATGTATCATGTCAATGTTCTACACCCTGCTAAATAGCAATGGATGACACAACCCATAAAGTGGAAAAAGAAACATTAGGAGTTAGATAATATTAATTCAGACATAAGCACACATAAAAACGTCCTGGTATTCTGCAGTTTCACAAAATCATTAGCTCTCTGGAATAAGTACTTTGCCTTTCCTTTGTTTTTCACACTGACACTGATGGAGACTTCCAGGCAGTCCAAAAATGTAAATAAAATCACAATTAAAATTATGATGGCAATGTCTTTTGTTTTTTGAGTATACAGCAGAAACGAGCACTATTCTTTACCTAACAAAGGATAAAACAGTTTGTTTGATGTAGCATTTTGTATGATCAGTGCCCAGGATCCTGATGTTTCTGGTGGTAGAAAAAACATCTTTGTTGTTTAAACAATATCAAATACATAAATGCAGCATAAGCACATATCACAAGAGGAAGGAGGTTAGGATGGCCCCTTGAATTAGTAAACAAATTAGTGAGTATAGAAGGTTGTTAATGCCCAAGTATTCTTCAGAGACCAAGGATTCAACTGAAAGCTTTGTGACTCTGCTATTGGCTGTGGTGACTATTTTGCTGCAACCACCATGGCTTGTTCAGCACAGTTCAAATGTTCTGGTTCAATTAATGCTCCTGCTAGACTAGTGCAGTGCATAGCAAGCCCAGGATTAGAGCCAGAAGCCCCTATATCTTGGCATGAAACACCCTAATGAGGGGAAAAGCACAAACCACAGAATCCCAGAATAATTTAAATTAGAAGGAACCTTTAAAAGCCATCTAGTCCAAGGTGCCTGCAATTAGCAGGGACATCTTCAACCAAATCTGCTGGCTTAGAGCCCTGTCCAACCTCATCTGGAATGTGTCCAGGCATGGGGCATCTACCACATCTCTGGGCCCCCTGTGCTAACATCTCATCATCCTTGTGTAAAAAACCTCTTCCTTACACCTAATCTAAATCAACCATGCTTCAATTTAAACTATTACTCCTTGTCCTGTTGCAACAGACCCTGCAAGAAACTCTGTCCCCATTTTTCTTATAGGTCTCCTTTAGGTACTGGAAGAGTGCTATAAAGTCTCCCCAGAGCCTCCTCTTGTCCAGGCTGAATAACCCCTACTCTTAGCTTTTTCTCATACAAGGGGTATTGCAGCTCTGTGATCACCTTCATGGGAGTACAAAAAGAGGACAATCACTATGAGTGTCAATGAGAACCTACAAAGGCTGCACCTTCACTGCAGGTTAAAGGTCTATCCACAAAGGAACCACCACAGTGAGGCTGCATTGTTTTATACCATAGCATTGCATGAGAGAAAAACATTTCCTGCAAGCACTAAACCTCCCAAGCCCTGGTCTGCAATGAGCTCTGCCTCATAATTAATTGGCTTTTCAGTGGAAGTATACAAAATCCAGGGCATGAACTTATTATATAAGAATCTATGTCAAAGACAAAATTTAATGGGGGTATGAATATGTTGATACTTAATAAAAGAATGAATATGAAAGAATAAAGTCCAACTGAATTTTCCCATTATGGGATTTGCATGTTTCTCTACAATGTCAAATAAATCCAAGATCCTGCTGCATTCTTTCAGTCACTATTAGAGTCTCATAGAGAGGTTTTCTCTCTGACCACCAAAACGTGTAGTAATTTATTGTCTCTGAAGCATACATCACTTTTGCTTGAAATTAACCATTGAGTAAGGAAGCAAAGGCAAAGGGACAGATGTGGAGACAGTACAATCCCATACACTTTGTTTCCATCAAAAATAAGGCTAGTAATCATCATAGTTAAGAAATTGGTTTGGGTTTTCTTGTGTAGATAATTGCATTTTCTTGGCGTATATATTTCCATCATTATTGTTTAATGTAAATCACTCTCTATCTGCCCAGCACGATTTACTGACAGGATGTTTAAAAGGGAAGAGTAAAAGCCTGAGCCACTATGCAAGGGATAAAATATATTTCATATAATTTTAAGCATATTGATTTTGCTTTTGAAATTGAAAAACATAATTTAGGAAGGCATGTCTATTAATTTGAATTTAGAAATAAGAAGTATGTCTCATGACTCCCTGCCCCTACAAACTAAATTATAGCCATGAATTTCAGAGTTGCATTGTTTTATATGACGATTTTTTCCACCAGCGATCTATTTAGGAAATCCTACAAAAGCCTCCTAACAATGACCAACCTACAGATTTCATAGGATAGTAAACTTCACAGGGCAAGAACATTAAAAAATTACAAGACAGGTATAATCTGACATTATTTTTCTGTAACTCAATTCACCACATAGCATCTGTTTTGGCAGCTTGGTTAACAATCTCCATCCACTTCACCACAGAAAAATTAAACATGTGAAGAGCAGTCTAATAAAAAACTTAGGCTTCTTTTAAGCTGAAAAGCTCTTAGTTTGCAGAACTGATTGATTTCAAAAAATTTCCATATTTAAAGCAAAAGCAAACAGTCATGTAGATTACCTAAAAGGTCATTACTTTTGAGGGTAGATTAACATAAATTATAAATATCAACACTATTAGTATAAAGGATAAAGAGTTCTCTTTTCCTGAAATTGCACACATCTTTCAAAAAAAAAAAAAAACAAAGGGGTGAAACCTTAACTTGAACATATAACTACTCATAGTAATAATAGTGCCCAAAAAGTTCAGTGAAGATGTATCTACATCTAGCCAAAGTGGCAAGCAATAGAATCAAACACAGAAAATTCTCTTCTGCATTCTTGCTAAGAGAATGATGTAAAAAGAGTTTAAAACAAAGGGGGTTTTTGTTCGTGCAAAGTAGTGAGGAATGATAGACCAGGTGTTAAAGTAATTTAGCCAAACATTCTTATACTCAGCAGCGCTTTCTTATTATTGCCTTTTCCACGAGAGAAAGCTGTATATTTGTGATATTTCTGCACTGATTTTCTCCATCCAATTTCAGTGCTAATATCTCATGTTCTTTGAAAGATACCTGGGATTGATAACCCAGAAGTCTAAATTTACCCTTAAAGATATGAGTGAGGCAGAAGGAATGATACTACTGTATACATTCAGTGGGGTGCAGGTCAGGCAAAAAGTCTTTTCTTGGAGTTTCAACTAAAAATTGGCAGTAAATTGGTTATTCTCAAATTTATGATTTTCCAGAATAACAAAAAAATTGCCCAAGACTCTGACTGGTTTGACGGTTGTTGAGGTTTTGTCTTTTTTTCTTCAGCAGCATTTTGGTCAGCCCTAATCTATACTGCTTGTTTTGCCTATGACTGAGCAAGACATCTTGTTATAATTGTGCAATGATATATCTGTCCCTAATCTCAGACTGACAGGGTTATCAGTCACAAAGTAGGCCATATTTGAACTGAGTTAAAACAAAATACACATCACTGAACAAGACCTCTTTTATGTTACACTTTACTGGCTTTACCATTCTTGAGATTATTTGACCATTTATTGAATTCAGTTTAATAAATGAAAGTATCTCTGGTTTCCCTATTTTTTCTGTATATCAATAGCTTCTCTTTAACTAGGCAATTGGTGACTTATGTGCTTATTGTCTCCCTTCACTAATTTAATCTTATTAAAATGTGACCTTCTTGAGGCTCTGAGGAATACATCCATTTATCACTTGTAATGTGAAAAATGTTCAAGCTTTCTATCCTACCTTTGGTTAATAGGTCTCCAAGTTCATATGAAACTGCTGTCCAATATGTTTTGTGTCACTGGCAAGCTGTTAAATGAGAAACTTTCTCACTGAATTTTGTGAGAATAAAGAAGACAATTACCTCTAATCTTTTCTGTCAAGTTTCTATTTCAAAATATCTCCAGCCACTGAGGACTGATAGTTTCCTATTAATGCTTTCAGTCAACTGGACACATCTCTTTCATTCCCAGTCTCTACAATGCACTGGACTTTCGAAGTGAAACTTCTGCTTCAGTTTTAACCCATTCTTAGCTTCAGTAATAACCACATGCCAGCATTTCAAATGCAATTAATATAATGGGGAAAGATCAAGCTACATTAAAAAGTGTAACCTTAATAACAGTCCAAAGATTTAGATTTAAACTGTAAACATTAAGAAAGCATAGCAGTAAGGACCCTCAGAAACAGTCATGTTCCTGAAATACAAAAAATACAGGATTTTTGCTAATATTTACCTTTGACAAAAGACCTCATAGTTGCAACACAGAAAAATGGTAGTTCTGGGAATGAAGAATGCCCACTACAGTCAAGATCACTATCTTTCTCTATTGAATGCTCAAGGAATAATTTCCTCTGATACTGAATGCAAAATGCAAAGTAATTACCTATTGATTTGATCTTTGAATTAAGTTGTGATGGCAGGGATGAGATTTCTGCTCTTAAATGAAACTTATCTTACAAGAAGAATCCAGAGAAAGCAATGAGTTTTACATCTATTCACTTCAAAGTTAATGCTAAAGTTATACTTAGACACACTGTGGATAAAAATACAAATTTGTGAAGTCTAATGAGACAAAATCTAAAATGCCCTATGATTAACAAGATTCAGGACATCACACAGACAAGCCAGGCTAATTCTATTCTTAGAAATACACTTCTTTCATCTTCCTGCCAGCTGATCAATCATAGCAACAAAGGCCAGACCAGAGCCATTCTTAATTAAAAATCTATAGAAAAAAATCAGCAAACTTAAAAAACTGAGGAAAATAAATGCCACCTTCAAGATAATGAATAATCCTGTCCTTAGAAACTGCTAGAATTTATGAAAATAAGAAAAATTAGTTATTAAAAGGCCACATTTTCTTTTTTTTAAATCATGGAAATATATGCTTCAAAAAAGAACATCATACCTTGCCTTACAATATCTTTAGCAGTTGTCGATCTTACTGGCATGATTTGATCTCACTGTCTTCCCAAGCAACAGTACCTTAACCACAATACCTTGATAGATGATTTGATCAATTACCAATAAGATGGTAGTTGATTCATCAACAAATATCACTCTTTGCTGTTCTGGCTCCACTCAGTCTTCATATTTAGTTACATGAAGAGATAGGTGCTCACAGATCGAGTGGTTTAGCTTTATTGACCATTAGTTTATTTCTACTGCCATAGATGGAGAAGTTTAATACTAGATGAGAAGAATCCCAACCTAGTTGTCACCAGAGTGCTCACTCTCCAATAGCCTACCAAAATCAGAATCCCTGTTGCAAATATTTCTGCCTCCTCATTAACAACACAAGCCCATTCACCACCAGAATCTCTGCTTAAGGGAGATTCCATTTCCTTCCCATGAACACCAAAAGAGAGCTTTCAAAAACTGATAACCCCATACACACATGATTTGGATTTAATTTATCTGGACATTAATAGGTATGAATAAAAACAGACTCAACTCCTGCAAAATTATGGCTCTTCTTCTATTAAGAAAGTTCTTGGAAGAGATATAACTTCAGCTGTATTCACGTTCTGCACACACAGAGAAAGCTCCTTATGCCTTTCTGCTGCCTTTTCTTTTAAGACTTATTCTGCTTTCAATAGTTCATGTTTTTTACTGCGGTCAAGATTTTTTCTGCATATTCATTATAGTATAAAGTATATTTTTCAAACCCTACATGCCATTTCCCTCAGCACCACTGTCCAGCTGTGGTTTTCCCTGTGGGGGTTTGGTGCTGTTTCCCGGCTGGCTTTTGCTCTGAGCTCACATTTAAGGGAACAGCTTGATACCTTTCCAATCCTGTGGGTCTGAGCCTCAGGCAGAAGTGTGGCAATGGCGAGGAAGAAAGGAGGACTTCACGTGGGTTTCAGCTGGGTTTTATTTCACCCAGAGGGTGGCCCACATAGAAGTGAGTTTTTTCTTCTGGGTCCCACCTTAAGTACAGGGGGTGTGGAAAGGGGCAGGGGACAATCTAGAACCAATCCCAGAGGGAGGGGGGTGACCCAGAACAAAAGGATAATCAGTAGATAAAAAAAGGGAGGGGAACCGAGAACCTGCCAAATCACCCCACAGCCTCACCAGAACTTTCCAGGCTTCTTGGTGAGGCTACAGAGTGATGGACAAGATCTATAATTGGGGAAAAACCAAAAGGGTTTAACATGGGGGTATAGGGACAAACCATTGTACAGAAAATTGGTAAATTCAAAATGCACACCATAACATTTCCCCAGAATCTTCTTTTATTCAATAAACATGAAAGAGTTAGCAGGACAATCCTTGTTACTAGCATTAGCAAGAGGAGGCCCAGGGATTTAAAAAAGACAAACAAACATAAAACAAACTAAACCAAAAGAGAAACAGTGAAGTGTTTTGAATTAAAGACTTTCTGAAACACTAAAATCTTTTATAAAAATCAGTTTATAATTCTTCAGTACTTTGTGCCAGAATGTCTAATCATTTTGTTCTGGAGAACTAACCCAAGCAGTGTATATATTCACAACAAGACATCTATATTCCATGTACTGTGTGTCATCTCCCGACAATGTCCTACTGCCTTCAGTGATTTACATTGGCTAAACTTCTGGCTATCTCCATTTGATTCTGTTTTAAAATATGACTACTGAATCATTCTTTTAAGCAAAGCTGCACTGCACTCAGCATATTAATTCTGTCCATTTTTGAGGGCTTTTTTTTCCTTCACATCCTCCAGCATTCCTCAGAAATATCACCAGTCATAGAAAGTTCCAACTCCAAATTCTGTTTTGAAAATTACAAGGAGTTGTTCTAATATATTATTTATTTTAGAAATACAGGTTTTTCTCTGTAATTCTTCAACCAAGACTCTAGCAATCACTGCACTGAGGTAAAAATGACTACTTGGACCAGAGGGGATTACTACCATGCACTTCAATCTTGGTGACAATCTATACTGTAAGCACTTTTTGAGAAATTTCTCATGATATGTCAGGCATGCATGCCAAAGGCTAATTTTCTTCTCTTTTTTTTGTGATTTGTTGCTCAATTTGCATGATTTTGCACTCAATCTATAATGCAAGTTGTCAAACAGAGGCTGTAACTCAGAATTAGCCCTCTGAAGAGCTCAGATTCATTGGAAAACCTGCAAAATCGATTTAAGGTGTCAATCTCATGAAAGCTGAAGTTTACCTTTCAAAATGAGCTCCACAAAATCCAGCAAAAACTTAATTTTACACCTTTAAAGAATGCTATTTCATAATATATACCTAGACAGCTGTTTGCTCTACTTATACTCAAAAATCTATTACTTACAAAGCAAAGTCTTGCTTGTCTTAAAAAGGTGGGGATTTTGTAAATATTACAGCATCCCTGCCTGTGGTGACGGAGCAGCTGGAACTCTTTAAGGTCCCTTCCAACCAAGTCTGCCTCCTGCTGATATAAACAGCAGCCTGTAAACCTATCTGTGATGAAGTCCAGTAATTAATTTTAGTAGTAAATGTGGTGTTTACTAAATTACAAAATGTGGGGTTTACTAAAATTCTGGGATCAATTTTAGGAGCTTTTTCCAAACTCAGCAATTTACATTATGTTAAACCTAGACCAGGACCAATATTTTTTAATTTTAAAAGGTGAATTTTTTGTATTTACTGTAAGACTCTATCTTATTTAGGATTTTTCAAATTTCATTTCATAGAGTATGACTTGAAATACATTGAATTTTTTCTAAATATATATATATTTTGGAATAATTTTTATTTATTCTACTTACATTATTTATTTTTTAGAATTATTTCTAAAAATACTCTGTTTTTATGAAGGTCATCAAAGCACAACAAAGGATGAGTATGTCATCTTGGTTTGGTATGTGAATGTTATTTCTTTATTCTACGTAATTTAATCATCAAACTTATTCATCTCATGAGACTGTAATTTTCCTTCAAGTGCAATTATATTTCACAGTATGCCTGCTGATTAGGCAGAAACAGAAATAATTCATCAGAAAATTACAAAAAGAATTAATCATCACCAACATGTAAAATAAAAATACGATATTCAGCAGCCAATAAATAATTAAATCCCTTCTTTCCAAATCCACCAAAGCTTAATAGGAGGCATGTATACATGTGCCAGTAAAGAATAAAGATCATATAACCACCCATTAGGGGTTTCCATTTTGAATTGTGCAAGACAGATGGATAATTTATCGCTTGTTTCTTTACAAAGGACTAGTTTAATAGATTATGTAGAAGTCAGCCCCTTGTAATATAAATATGTATTTTATTGCAAATTTTGCCTCAATCTGCAGCACAAAAATTCTAAAAGGGAAAAATTAAAAGACAGTAATAAAACATGAATTACTATTCTTACATACCATGTGACAGTCTCACAGAAAAACAAAGTCCCAAACAATTCTTTATAAAATTCTAGGCTGATCCTGTAAATACATGTGCATATGCACACATCTATTAGTTTCTGTAAGGCTACTCAAAAACAGGCTCAAAAGTCTTTGCAGGAGTCAGGTCTAAAGTTTAGTGTCTCCAGTCATTTTGCCACTCAGAGGCAGAATCTTTTTCCCTCATGGCAAAGAGTTTATAAATTAGAAAAATCCATCAGTATACTCAAAGTTCCTGTAAAAGAGAGTAAACAAAAAGCCGTCTACATAACACTAACAAGTTCATTTAGATAAAAAACTAAAATGTCAGTTTTCTAGAAGTTTGTCATTCAGAACAATATTAATTTCAACATATGTAAACTGAGATGTCTTCAGGCATCCTAAGGTTCATCACAGCCATGATTCAGTTGTTCCGGATGAAGTCCCAAAGCTGGCAGATACAGCACAGAAGTAAGGGCAATAATATACTCAGAAACAACTCATGACACAAGGTTACATTAAAATCTTGCAAATGGTCACTAATAATGATGGAAATCAAGAATGGACATGTGCTGTTGAACTGATGGCCTGTTCAGATTCTGGAGGAGATGATGGCAAAGGGACAGTGCAGTGACAATAGAACACCCCATCACAGGTTGCCAATACTTAAAAATAAATGAGATGTACAAAGGAGCTATGTCGAGTAGCTAAAAATACTATTGAGAACTACAGAAAAATTACAGAAGGACCAACTCAGAAGTTTTAATGGCTTTTTTGCAAACATACTCAATATTTTCATTGGATTCTGGAGACTTAATAAAGCAGAACATCAGGAATAACGTGGAATGAGCCTGAAAGCACATGCTGGAGAAGGGGGTAAGATTTTTCTCAACAGCAGCAAATATATATCTTATACATACTTTAATCGTATGTATAACCTGTTTCCATGAGATATATCCATGAACTCCTGTGTAGTAAATACATGTTTACATATGTATCATATGTCTCCATTTCCTCATAAATAGATATTAGCTTAAGTTTTCCTTAAAAAAAGTTCTTAAAAGTTCTTAAAAGCCCTGAAAGTAATAAAAATAGTAATTACCAAGAGCAAGGAAAGAAGTAAAGCAGTATACTGCTTTACTGTATAGGTCATCTCACACATTAGATAATAAAGTTCATCCCAATATTGAAAAAATCACACAGAAGGGATTAGCGAAATAAAAAAAATCAGCAAATTATCTCTCCAAAGAAATAAAATCATATTTTTACTTGTGAGGGAAATTTTAATCTTTTGACTTTATAAATAAATGTATAAATATTATAAAAATCATTAAATGTTACAATTTATAGTTTCCAGTGTAAAAATATATGACATAAAATCAGTCTAGACTTGTCTATCATTAAAAGTTGCAGAACAGTTTTAAAAAGAAAAGAAGGTTTCTTTTTGCAGGCCTACCTGCACAAAATACCTGTGTACAGAGTCTCTGTATTTACATATATTGTGAATAAATTTAATAAATTTAAGATTGAATTAAGCATTTCAAATAATGAGACCTTTTCACCAGAAATTTGCATTATATTTACAAAAATACAATATTATTAATAACATTTTCCATATGAATGCTTATATTTGTACTTCATTTCACTGCTTCATTAACAATTTTACCAATAAAAGATCAAAATTTATTATCAATTTGCACACATAAGAAAAGAACTAACAGTGTCCACTGCTACAGTATGAATTACAAAGAATATATGCAAAATATTAAAACACTGATATAAATGTAATGTGATGTGGCTGTGGTACTTGGAAACCTATATAAATCAGGCCATGATTCAGAAATTCACTTCAAATATATTTATTTCAACTCCAGCACCATGGAGTCAAGCACAAGTTTTGCGCTGTTAAATAAAGGTCTTAAATATCACTAGTACTGGTTAGAGTGATAGAACTGGATCATACCCAATGGAAATGTCAAGAAGATTAAGCCACATCCTGCAGATAAAAACACAGTAGCCTCAGAATCTATAGATTCAAAATGTTTTTTAAGCACTGTAAAAAAAAAATCATCCAAAATCTTTCAACAAGTAAAGGGCATGCAGATCTCACAGATTATTAAATAAAAAGCATGAAGTTCTGCCACATTTAGTACTACAAAAGATAATTCATATAATCTGCTGCAGCTGTCCAAAATAAAAAGTGATTCTGTGTGTAACTATCACAACCCATATCTTAAAATGGAAACATGGAGCTGTTCTACATTATATAGCTAATGTATGTAATATACAGTTATGAAAGAACTAATGTTCCATTCCCAAATTCTTTCCTGATTTCAGCCTTTAGAAGTGAAGAAGTAGTAACACTGCTGCCTAAACTGGCCCTTATGAAAATTAGACTTAGCTACTTGGCCCAGCTCCTTCTATACACAAAGGAGACACATGGAAGTTTTCCAGATTGACTCAATCCCATGAGAGATTTATCTCCTTATGTCTTTTACTAACATGTTCAGAAAAGAAATACGGCTTCTGTTATGAAAATAATAGATACACCATGCAAAAAAAATTTCTAGATGACATTAAACCTTTCACTAGTGATTTTTATGTTTGAAAAAGAAAATAGAATGCATATAAAAGACTTTGACATTGGGAAAAGCAACACTGTGTCTGATCCTGATCTCATTGACAACTCTTGTAGATAAAGTCCATATTCTGAGTAAGATTAATATTTCATTAATTGTGTCTTATAAAAAGTTGCCCAGTTTCGTAATATAGGTTTGGAATTATTAATCAGTCTTGGTATCCCAGGCTTCTGTTGATTTCTCTGCACAATAAAACCTCTTAGAAAATACTAAAACCATTTCTTTTGCACCCAGCACACTTCATAGCAATTGCACCACAGCAAATATATATTCCTGTTATCAAACTGACTTACACTATCTAGAAAGAAGTGACAATGAAAGTAGAAGTGCAGTGCATTTCAGCCATGTAACAAGAAGAAAGAAGGAATAATACCATTTATTTTACTTCAGTTGGGGTTTTTTCTGCACCACAAAAGTGGCTGTAAAATTAGACAGTATTTAAATAACATCAGAGCTAACTCAAACTTTCAAAATACAAGAAAGTCAACGGAAATGTCAGTGTAATCAGACCTTTCATGAGCTTCACTAATCACTTATCTATGTTTTCAATATCTGTTGCATCCTATATGACTAAATACCTATCTGACTTACTTAAATAATTACCAACAATTAGGAAGATAACCTATATTAAGTCTGAAAGGGCATTCAAAAAAATCACATTTTTTGCTGGGATCTAAATGAGATATTTTTGTCAGTCAGAAAAATCACATGAAAGATAATTATTTTTTAATACTGAAAAGAGTTTTAGTGTAACTAATTTAAATCAGAAAAATACCCTATATTTCTATTAACTTACTTAATTTTTGAAACCAGTATGAACTTCATCTGAAAATAAAAGTGCCATAGACTTCTACTTGTATAAGCCTTGCTGCAGTTAGGAGTGTGTCTAATACAAAAACTGTGACCAAGAAATGTACTATCCAGCCCTTCCTAAAACAAACAATACAAACTTGTTTCAAAGTCCTAATTTTAAAACCTCACTACTTTGAATTATCAACCTGCTACCTGTTATCTTAGAACTGAATATGAGATACATTTTTAAAAATAATCATCTGCAAATGAAAGAAGAATAAAGTGCCCTGTTGACCTATCTGCACTTACTATTATTGTACAAAAAAAAAAAAAAAAAAAAGGTAGGAGCACTTGTGTACAAAATTCCCAAGGTATTCTTTGTTTTATGTTTTGAATGGATTTGAATAAAATTTACTACTTCTGTACCAGAACTTAAATTGAAATATGGTGCTACACATTTCTCTGTGAAAGGAGCTACAAACTGAAAAAGTAGAACCTAAAACACTTCTCCTTCTCCCTATCATTTAATCAGTCTGGAAGTTATACCACCCATTGTGTTACTTCCTTACGTAAAAATAATTAAAATTACAGTGCTACAACTTCGACTAATTGCATTAATATGTAACAGCCTAAACCAGAGTCTTGAGCTACATCTACACTTCAAAAAGGGCATTGAGGAGGACTCAAGAACTACAGGGTGTTCACCCAAAGCCCCTGGGACAGTTAAGCAGCAAACCCCCCAAGAAGGGATTTCAACAGACATGAAAGGCATGTATCATTTACACTGGAACGATTTTTGGCCCCTTTTAAAGTCCCATAACCCATAATATTGATAGAAATGAAATAATAATTTATTCAAGGTTTTACTGAACTTTTATTTTTGTATTGAAGTTAATTAGAAATTCATTTATATATATAGATACACTTCGGCTTTTTTTTGTTATATTAAATTAAATTTTTAGTTATGAACATATTTTATGTAAAAAAACACATGGCTGAAGAAGTATACATAAAATATGTTTCTCGATTGTTCAGCTTACTTAAAGCTGACCAAACTTTGGATGCCGTACCAGAAATTAGAACTATTTAGTTATCAAAAGGGACAGTGTTCACTAAAGTGTAAACTGTGTTCTTTGTGTACTGATTCAGACTGAGTGCACCTGTGTGGATGAAATTAATCAGTTTTATAATTGAACTGAATTATCCAAGGTAGTTTATCTTACAGTGATGTTTTAGCAGGTGGTGGTTTGTTAACACGGCTTTCTCAGATACAGTTTACAATCTGTTCATTAGAGTCAGAACACCAAGCAGGTGCACTTCATTTGTTTGGTTTGTCTGAAAATGTATTCTGATAGTTGAGCAACATGGTCAGGAGACAAGTTCTGCCCAAGTGATATTGTACATGGAATGAATGAAAATGAAAATCTGTTTGCAGGGGTGCAAGTTATTAACAGGAAGCAAATTATCTCACTGGAGGTAAGAGAAAAATATAGTCCAACTTCTAGACAGTACATGTCTGCAGTGTTTTATCCAAAATATTTTTAATTTTTTTACTTGATAGAGCTTAAAGTGTTTCTTTGGAATATTTATGTGTCTTTTCTTACTAACCATAAGTTTTTTATTTTGGACAGCCTTCCACATGTTCACTAAACTGTACTATATTAAACATAACTATACTAAACTGTAATTTTAACTGTTATTTTAATGGGAAGAAAAGGTAGAAAGGACTCTTAAGAGAGCTACCAATCCACAGAGCATTGTACAGATAGAAAACTAATCATATTCCTTGAAGAATAGGATAGAAATACAACAGGTGACCCCTGTGATAATGAACTAGGGGAAAGCTATTCCTTATTTCTTTCAAATTCCCTGCCACATGATTCCAGATCCACTATACAACCTTGAGGTGGAGCAGGGAATCACAAGCGAAAAATGATTCCATTTGATCTGATTCAGGTGGCTGATGTGCAACAGCATTATGGCCACAAGTTAGGCAAGATTGAAGTCTAGCAAGTGGAATCCTATCAATGCATACATAATGATGGCCCATATATTCAGATCACACTTGGTTCTCATTAACAATTAATAACGTTTTAATAGATAAGTTAGGATGTCCAGTATTAACGCAGCAGGATGCTGAGAACCTGAGTGTATGACCTGGATGACAAAGAGTTAAAATCATTTGAGCATATGGAGGAAGTGTTATATGTCAGACTGCTAAGGTTAACTTTTGGCCCCTGGGTGATAAGCAGATTCTGACCATTCACTTTCAGTTAAAGATAACAATAAAAACAAATTGGGTTTCAGTGTTGTGGAAAGCAAACCTGGCATCTGGTTGGCAGTGTGTGGTCCTTTGGTAACATTTACCCTGCTCCTAAAAGATCACAGACTGCAATGAGCTTCCTTTGTGTAGCACCTACATGCTCTGAATAGAGAGGAATGTCTCAGCCTGTTATGGTCCAGTCATTATCACCTGCTCCTGGTTTTCCCATTGGGTACTGATGAAGTCCTAGGAAGGCTGCAGAAGACGATCAAGAGGGACCTCAGGACTTTGGGATCTGGAACACAAACTGTGTTCTTTTGTGTCCTGCCAGTTGCAGGGAATGATGGGGCAAGAAATAGGAAAATCATGCAGAATAATTCCTGGCTTTGAAACTGGCATTATTAGCAGATTTTGGGGGGGGTTTGATTATGCGTCGGTAGATATGACACTGAGCCTGATGGCAACAGACATGGTCCATATGTCTCAAAGGGAAAAAAGATATTAGCCCTGGACTTAGCAGGGCTCATTGAGGGAGTTTTAACTAGATTTGAAGCGGGAGAGGGACATAGCCAGGCTTAACAGACATGAAGTATGGGAAGGGGAGAACTATTGTAACCACCCAGGCAACAAAATGAGGCTTAAAGAAGGGACACCTCCAGTAAGCACAAGTACCCAGAGGCATAACAGCAAGAATGGACTGTGGGGCATCCCTTTGTATCCTCACTGGGATTTTGACACAATCAAGTATTTCTATGAAGTCCATGTACACGAATGAACACAGCATGGGGAACAAACAGGAGGAGCTAGAGATCTGTGTGCAGTTACAGCACTTTGATCTCATTGCAATTATAAAGACATTTGGGACAGCTCACATGACTGAAATGTTGTCATGAACAGCTGCAAGTTGTTTGGGAAAAACAGGCTGGAAAGCACAGCGGTGGGGTTGCCCTCTATGTGAGACAATATTTGGAATGTATCAGGTTCTGTTTTGGGGTGGATGATGAGCAAATTGAGAGCTTTTGAGTTAGGACAAAAAGGCAGAATAGCAAGGGTGACACTGTTGTGGGTGTTTGCTACAGGCTCCTGGTCAGGAGGAGGAGTGGACAAGGCCTTATACAGGCAGCTCGGAGCAGCCTCACAGGCTCTGGTTCTTGTGGGGGAATTCAACCACCCTGACACTGCTGGAGGAGCAACACCATGAAAGCATTGACGGCACCCCCTGACACAGATAGTGGGGCTTCCCACAAGGAAGAATAACAACCTTACAATAAAACACAGGGAAAGCCTTGCTGGAAATGGATCTGACATATACTAGCAAAGATCACCTGCCATAGTCTTAATCAATAGAGTTCCTATTTTACCAAGTGATTTTTGCTTATTACCTGCCAAAAGTGAGAATATATTATATCTTCATGTAAATTGGTGATGCAGAGATAGTACAGCCATAAAAATGGCCCATATTTGTTTATTGCCCATAGATCATCAACAGAAGCTCTCACTAAGGGCCTCTTCCCACCAACATTATCTCCCTCACACAAGGTAAAATTCGAGAGAATTCGTCCCTGAGTTCAGACAGTGATGGTCAAAACAGAATCAAAGGATACCATATTTTCAAGGTAAGTCTAAAAATACGAAAGCTCCCTTATCATATTGTTGTTTTTGCTTCTGATTTCTAGATATAACTAGGACAATAATTTTTGTTTCAATACTAATTTAGGTATTTTTAATTTAATTTTTCTTCTGACTGAAAAAGAAAAATGAAATTATTGGAAAACATTCACAGGGGTATAAAAAGGTTTGAATCCAAAATGAGCCAGTTCCTGATTGAAAAAGAAAAATGGTCAATTGAAACTCACTCTCTCCACTAGAAAAGTGTGATTTTTAGTAACATTACATTTTCTCCTATATTTTCTCCATTTTTCACATAAAATATTACCACTAAACCTACCTACTGCTCTGCATATTACTGTTCATGAGTATGACATGAACAGTATGCAATTTTCAAAATCTTTATAGCAGTATTTCTTGCAGGCTTTCCTACAGATGCACAGGTCAGGAGCTTCAAAATTCCAAATATGTCAGTACCCTCATATACAACCTACAGAGTAAGAAAGAACTGTATCCCAAAGGCATTACTTACTAAATATATGCTCATAATAATCCAGGTTTACTTCTGCTGGATATGTAATAGCACTTTCTGTACTACTTTTTTCTAGATGAACTTATGCTTACGTTTAAATATGCATTTACTTACCCCAAATTTGCAGTACTTCTTTTAGCCTACTACCCAGAGTTCTTCTGTTCAGAAAACAGTAGCTGTGTTTATAATTAAAGCTTTCCTTGAATATCCTCAGAGACAGAGTATCCCCTTCAATCTATGCCAAAAAGTGTATAGCAGTTAATCCACTGAATACTTAATTGAAATCCCATTATCAGCATTTTCAACATTGATTTCACTTGGAATTTTACCCATTGAAAATACATGAATAAATAATATTTACTTTCACATATGCAACTGCTGCAACTGCAAATTCTTTCAAGTAACTCATACATTTTTTAAAGGGTTTTAATTATTTCTATCCCATTCCCACCACTTTTCTAGGAGTTACAGAAATACACCAACTGAAGTGCCAGTAATGTTTGTCTGGATATGCTGAATCATATCTGAAATTTTTGCTATAAATATGTATGGTTATATCTGCATTTGTGCTTGAATATTCACACTTATACCACACAAATACAGAGTGTCAAATTCTATCTTTGGATTCAAGTTTGAGATCAAGACTCAAGTTTTTTTGCTGGAATCTATCTTCTAAGTACAAGAAGATAGCATAAGTGGCTTTGCCTTTTCTCCTGACAGAAAATGCAATCCCAGCAAGTTCAGCTTGTAGCAATAGTCGTAGGTGTGGTGGTCTACAGTGAAAGAGACCTCAAATAGAAGACTGTCTCGGTGCCCAGTAGTCAGTTCCCAGTTTGAGGGACGATTATGTTGTATTTCCTGCTACAGTGGGCATTTACTTAGTCATACAATGAGAACATCATTTCAGTTAAAAGCAGGAAGATACTCATGACCAGCTCCCACAACTCAGTGTCTTAGGATAATGTTTAAATCCTGAGTTTAAATCCATTCATACTAAGGGCTAGGGCTCTTAACACCCATCTTGCTGTTATCAGTTCAGATGACACACACTGGGAATTCAGGCTTTTGTGGTTCACAGTCTGAGATTCCTGTGGAGAGTAGGTTCCCCAGGGAAGAGGAAAACCCTGGACTAATGCCCTGGGAAACCCCTTTCTAAGCAAGAGGTTTACCCACATGCTCCCTCAGTTCAAGCATGCAAATTGTTGCTAGAAAAGTTCCTAGTTCTTTGTGTCACCATAGGTTGATTTTTGGTGCAGAAATTTTAATATTCCTAATCCCTTTTGGACCCTTCCCTCAGACCTCGCCTTAATTCCTCCCCACACCAGGATGTATAAATATCCCTGTCTGACTCCAGCCTCCTGCCTTTTGCCCCTTGTTATTGCCTTGTTCCAGTTCAGTCAAAATATGGTGTAAACCTTCTTGTTTGTTACTTTTGCCTTATTAAAATTCTGTTTCTGGACAATTGGATCAAAGCTGCCTCTTTATCAAGTCGCCATCGGGGCAGAGTCCCAAGGAAACTCAAAAGGATCTGATCGTCCAGTCTTGGACCTCCAGGAGTTTCAAATTCCCTATTTTCTACATGCATTCTGCAGGAGGCTTAAGTGATCATGCTGAGATTACAAATATGACTGAATAACAGTATGTTTGAAAAGTACATGCTATAATTATGGTCATAAATCTTCTTTGTGAATCCTGACTGATTTTTTCGAATCATTGAGTAAACTATTAAATTGCCTCAGCATCGAGTGGCATAGCCCTTCCCAGGTTTCAGTCTCAACATTCATTTGCTGTCAGTATATTCATGTTCACATAGTCAAAACAATGACAGCGCTGTGTTTAAAATTAGACCTGCCTTTTTTTCTTAATTCATTGACTTAAGTGTTCCTATATCGAATCAGTGTAGGCATTCTTTTAAGCATAAATAACACACGGACAAATGATTAATGACAGAGAAATTCTGATGTAGCAGATATGCCTTTCAGATTAATCTTTACCTCATAAAATATATATGTCGTACAATTTTATTAAATTTACTAAAGTCAATTATAAAGCACACACTATTTTTGGTGAAGCCAAATTTTCTGCCAGGGAATTCATCTCAGGATCCCTAAAGGCGTATCTTCTCTTCCAACACTGTTAAGGAATAAATCAAAAGTCAAGTTTGTAAAATACAAATTACTATCTAAGGTAGAATGAAAATAAATATATTCTGATAAAAAGACATACATAAACAGATTTATTTCTATTGTTTCCATAAGTGTACACAAGAAAATCTGTGTGGTTGTATTGGATTTTCATTTTTGGTGGCAAAAGGAAAAAGGAGTGCTGTTTGTATACACTAGTTAAGTCAAATGGGTTTGAATTTTCAGTCGAAACTGATTTAATGATGTTGGCATTTCAAGAATTGCTCCTGTAATAATGACAAAAATTTGATTACTGAATCCTACAGGATTCCCATCATCATTTAATCATACCAATATCCTAACTAAATGGTTCATTGAAATTTCAGCCACATCAGAACTAAGCAAAAAACCTCACCATTCCACCCCTTAATCAAAAACTACATAAAATGATTTCATGTTCAGAATTAAATGCAAAATGCTTCACATTCTGCATGAGAAATCCAGTTTGAATTTAAAATAGGCAGACACATTTAAAAAACAAGGAAATCTAATATCAGTCACAGTACTGCTGGAAAGTAATTTCTACTTGCACATTCTCAGATGGAACCTACACACATAAAAAACAATTTAGCTCTTCCTTGCAGAATCTGTATACTAATCATTAAAAATTTCCTCACTCTAGTTTCATTCTAGCTTTTATCATTAAATTAATTTTAGGGTTTTTTCCTTAATTTTAAATTCTATCCAATGGTAATATACAAAGAATTAAATACTAATTCTTTAACTTATGAATCAAAATATCTACAAAATATAATTTACATATGTATTATTCAACAAAATGTCTGCTTTGAAGGCCTTATTCAAGTCAAAACTCTGCTTCAGGCATAGGTATACACTTCAGCAAGGTTTCTACTTAAATAAGAGCTGGAGGATCTGGCTTAAAGTAGTAAAATAATGAATTATGCTAATTTCATATTCACAAAGACATTCAGCTCTTATAAATAATTTAGCCAAATCAAAATTACTGTTGGTGTATGAAAATGAATTAGAACAAGCGTAGGGAACAAAAGTATCACAATTGCAATACTAAAACCATTATAACCTTATCTCACTAAAGACTAACATTTATCTTATAAGATTATTCAGAAACTATTTATTTTAAAGAAGCAAAGCATTGTAATGTCATTTTCAGTCTTTTTTAAAATTTAAATTAGTTTAAAAAAATCTTCACCAATGAAAACAGAGAGAATACATTTTCTGATTTTTTTGAGCTTTTAACAAATCAGTAGTTCTTTCTTGCTCTGCTCCTGACACATAGGCTAAATATGCTGCGCCACATTCAGTGCATATCCTTTAACAGGCAGTCATTGCAGCTGCATTTTGACTACAGAGGACAATAAGCAGAAGTCTTTGATCCACTGTCCAAATGCTTAATTTCCCTTCGAATAGAGTAATAAACCCTTATCTATGAAAATACAGAAGTTTTACTTTTCAAAGTCAAATGCAAATGTGTTGGATTTGATAAAAAGGGTTTACACACAAACGTTTATCAAACACTTTGAGTAAAAAAGGATAAGAGGCAAAGAAATAAAAATTAACTAGAAGGCTTTGTTTGAGAAGAATACTTAAAGACAAGTACAAGAATTTTATTAATTAAATTAATAAAATATATACTTGGAAACTACTCAATACATTTATACATTCAAAAAAATATCATTAAAAGTAAAGATATTAACATTCTAGCAATGCAAAATAGCTTTTCTGAAAGATTGATCGTATGCCTATTGGTTCTCCAAGCAAAGAAAAATATTGATATAGCCCCGTAGCTGTGATAAAGAAAAACGATCATCATAATTGTGTATAGCAAGTATACTCCAAAAATGACCACATTTTTACATAAATATTTATTGTGCCCTCATATTCATACTTAACATTCTTTATTCTTTATTTTACATGTTTCTATTTCTTTTTGTCTAGTGTCTTTGTTTCCATTTCTGCATTCTTCAGCTCTGTTTCCATTTCTATATTCTGCATCTGCCTATCCCATGCTTTACTGAATTATAAGCTTGATATGCTTTCCTTCTTTCTTATTCTTCCTCTCCTTTCATGTTCCATCTTTTCCTATTTTACCATCAAGTGTAATATACTGATGGTAAAGTGTCCAGCTTTGCAGTTTTCTCACAATAGGTTAAAGATCATCTCAAAGATCATCTCAAAAAGATCCACTGGCAAAATAGATGGATGTAAAATGGCAGCACAAAATGTCGATTGACCTTACACAATGGGTAGTCAAACATAAATGGGTTGAAAACAGCTTCATACACACAAAAGACTAAAGTAGGAAACTAAGCTATAAAAGCTGATAAACCTGGTGTTGTTTTTAGTTGTAGTAGGTAACTATCTTCTAGACATTGCCATGGTTTTTAAAATTATAACCTGCAAAATCAATTACAAAGGAACTGTACTTCAATGCTAAAGCTTGTGTGAACTTTCTAGTAAAGTTCTAAGTGCTGATGTTACTTGATGAGCAGCATCTCTTCCATGAATAAACAGGTGACTTCACCTTTCTGTACTGTCAGTCTGGCACCTTTCACAAGCTTTGAATCCCCTTTAAAATACAAAAATAAAGATTTCACTGTCAAAACAGGTTTGACCTGACAGATGAATTGAGTGAAAGATTTCAAACAAGAAGACAATTCATTGCCCTTCAGCAATCTCTCTCATCTGGGCTGAAACTGAAAGACAGTAGCATACTTAATTAGATGCTTTTGTAAAAAAAAGAGAAACATAAAAGTCATTTTTGTCTCTGTCCCTTCCAAACATAAATAGAGATAAAATAAAATACTACTGGATCCTGATTTGTACATTTCCCATTTTCCCCCCTATTTTTAAAGTATCTACTACTCTGACTTATATGTTTGGGCAGCTTATCTAATATAGTAACACTAAAGGCATCCTTAATATAAAATTAAATAGCTAATTTTTTGATGTTTTAAACAACACAGATATAGTGCTATAAAATTATAAAATAGCTGTTTCTTTATTGTAACTATTATTAAAATGCCTAAGATGTAAAAATATCTCTGCATATAAAACCCTATTAATTAAACTAAATATAAGGAAAATTAATACAATAAATCAATTTAATGAATTAATTATTTAATGAGTTAACATAATGATCATGAGCTAACAGTACTTGCAATAATTTTCATATGTTGTCTTCTCTATTGGTTTTTTAAACTATACATGTTCCTGTTTATTAAAGTTTTTACTGAGGAAAATTATTTGCTCTTAATGATCACTAATATAATTTCTGATTTGCCAGGATAGATAGAATCAGCACAACGTTTTTTTACTGACAGGGCTCATAGTTCTATTAAAAATGAATATACATCCATTCAGCATGACACAAAAATTCAGCACAACACATTCCAACCCTGCCAGAAAGGAAGCAAAAGAAAACCTGAGTATTCTCAGGCTCACTTTTGAGCATTTGGTATTGCATGTACAATTATGCTTTTTCTCTACCATGACAATAGCATTCAAAAAGCAGATCAATCCAACAAAAATTTGTATGAGTTCATGGATGAGGCCCTGGTTTGATTCCACTATTTTATTAAGATTCCACTATTTATTATTAAAGGAGAAGTGGAAACATAAATCCTTCTGTTAGAGACTCAGCATATTCCCCCACATTATCCAACTAGCCTATCTGGCTGCTCGAGCAAAGACAATCCAAGAAACTGGTCTGACTTTTCCCCAGGGAGGAGCAAAATCACACTGTCTTTCCCAGCGACTTTCCAACGTGAAATATTAACCTTATTAACTCCACCAGGATGTAGTTAGCTGATCTTCTGGTGTTAATCTGCCAAGTGACTTCTGTTAAATTTGCATACCAGTATTTCCATGCCCCAGCGCTGAACACTTTCAGCAGACTTTAGCAGCTCATCATACCTCTCAACCTTTACAGATTATAGCAAAGACGATATTGTAAATATAATGTTTTTTCTTTACATTTTAAAAACACATTAAATCTTGGAAGTAGGAAAATAAGTACTTCAAGATAAATAGAAATTTAGGAAAAATAAGAATGACGAAATTATTTTTAAATGTATTTATGAAACACAAAGTTTGTGTTCTTTACCTTCTAATAGCATCAGATACTTCTGGTATTTGAAGTTGAGTTGTGCTGTACAGTGGCACTAGGTGGTACTAGGTATGTACTTTTCATTAAAGTATATCAGAGGAATACAGAGAACAGAGGCTATATATATTATTTTTGAGATCTATAGAGATCCAGTTGTGCAGCATATACAGAAAAAAAAATTCTATATTAAAACTTGGCATTAGAAGAGATTACCCATATATCTTAGAAGAGATTACCCATATATTTAAACACTGTTTCTTGTACAGGTTCATTAAACTGCAATAAACATTAACCTAAAGAAAATTCACAGTTCTACCTTATTCTGTCATCCCAAATGGCTGGGTATTTGTATAAGATAGAGAGTAGTTCTGACAAGCTCAAGACTGAATATTATTAATTTTACAACACTTCATCTCAGAATTTATTTATATTGCCTTACATTATCACCTATATGTTATCTTCGGTTACCTTTTTCCATAAAAGTCTGGTTTTCATTTTTCAACTGCTATTTTTGTATTTTTAATGGATATTCCTTGAAGTCTACTGGAAAGTTCCTGGTACTTGGCATTGCTGACTAATGAAACATAAACAGAAAATGTCAAAATAGCGACTAAACTGTTTCAATATACTGATAATTATGTCAAAATAATTTGTTTCCAATTGTATTTAGTGTAACCAGTACCAGTGTTCTGATTTATTACATCCATAATCTTTTTACTTTGATTTCTAAAGTTATTTTGGCTTTGCAAAAGGGAGACAGTAACTGCAGCTCTTATGCCTATATTCTCATATTTAAGTCACTGTGTAAAGATCACTAACTGCAGGTAGCATGCATACATCCCATTAAGAAATATTTACCTCTTTTTAGTATATTTTAGAAAAATTAAATAATTTCATACAAAACTAGAGCCTATTCTTTCAACTTCAAAGAAGAAAACATTAAAAACTTATTATGGCTCCTTTCAAGATGCAGCAATGTATAGACTACATAGTATTTTTACATGCTATTCAGCTGGAAGGACAAATGTAGCCAATACATTCCCAAATTCTCATTGTGGCCCTACTTACCCCACCAGTGAGGGGTTATTCCCCTTCCAAGTTCCAGTTCCCATTTCTGAAACTATTTCAATGCTCACACAGTAGTAAACATCAGAACTAAAGAGCATACATCAGGATTGTAAACAATCCAGAATCCTTACAGCTTCCTTTTACTTTAAGAAAACACTGGATGTGGCACTCAGTGCCATAGTCTGGTTGACAACATGGCATTAGGTCCTAGATTGGACTCAATGATCTCAAAGTTCTTTTCCAACCTAATGGATTCTGTGACTCTGTGATACTGCAAGGTTTGCTGTGACTAGATGTAGACTGGTTAGTTGTTAGCAATGCAAGAATTGCATCAGGCCAAGGTTTAGTTTAATGTTCCAATGTATTACAAGTAGCCAAAGCTTGCATAATATCAGCACAGTGATATTTCTATTTCTGACATACGGAACTGTCATATATACTAGAAGAAAAAAAAAAAAAAAGAAAAAAGAAAAAAGCCAGTTGTCTAATAATAGAAAAGATTTATATAAAAATCCCATTGAAGGCAAAATATAAATTAATTTTCATCATGAAAATATGTCTTTATTTTATAATGTGATCTCTCACATGAAGAGAAATTTTAGAGAATGTAGCGATGCATTAGGTATGATACAAAAAAATAAAAAAAAGATTGTCATAAAAGCCTATAAAATAATAATTGAACCACAGATGGCATTCATCTTAATTCAGGAACAGCAGAATAACCAATAAAATTCCAGCATAGATAGAAATAAATGTAACTTTCATTGCATGACAGATACCTTCCATGTAGTTCTTACTGCTTAAAAACCTAATATCTCAGTAACATTTAGAGAACAATTACATTTATGCACAGCTACATTAACTTATTAACTAAAAACTTTATGAGATAAATCCAGCATAAAAATCAAACTTTGACTGACAACATTAAAGGAAAAATTCCTTTATAAGTAGTACTGAGCTCTCTCCATGATTACCCAGCTCCCCCCAGGGGAGAGAAAGATGAGTCAGGTTCAGATACTCTATGGCCTCATCACTCTTCATGGAAGTGCATGCTGTGGGTTTGAAACCAATTAAGTTAAGAAAAGTTTAGGAACTCAGGACTCCCATTTTCCAGTTAAGGCCTTAAACTGTTGAATAGTTCATGAAAATGTTTCTCTCTTCTTTCTGAGCGCCTTCCTTGTGTTTTCTAAAACAGGAGAGTGGTCCAGCTGCCTGTACCCAAATGGTAGTGGGACACAGACTCTGAAGAAAGTATTACACCGTGAATCTCTGTTTCTCAGAGGTGACTATTTCAAGGTTTCACATCGGTACCTTTAAGTGATGATATTTCCAATATACTTCTTTTATTAGCATTCTCTAGCTGGTTTATGCAGCATTCCTTGGTGTGCCAGCTGTTGTAAGTCCCATTATGCAAAGCCCAGAAATTTCCTTACATGTTCTTCTCCAGCAATAGTTGCACTGATTGCAGTGGATAGTCCTGCACTACAGAAAAGGCAATTCTAGTAAAACTGTGATGAAAACTGTCTAATCCATTCAACTGAGCCTACTTTGAATGAAAAGAAGACTCAGCCAGTAGAGTTAAGAAGGTAACTAAAGGAGCACAAACCAGCAAGAGGAGAGGCTAAAGGCAGCAGCCTCTTCAGTGCCATTGCTACAGAGAATGACTAATGTTCTGACCTGGGTGTGAGTTACATCTTCTAAGCCAGGTCCAGATGAGTTCACTGGCCATCTTCCCGCTCCATGCCACCATATGATCCAGACACATGTAATCTGAAAAGTACATATGCACCTTGTCCTGGTTGCCTCATGAAAGGGGACTGAACAGGCTCAGTTTAGAGGACACTCAGGTGATCAAGACACAAAACATATCCACTATTTAGATGCAACATGTCAAGTGTAACTTCAAAATGAGCAAAGAAACTACAATAACTATTTTTTAATTTAACTCAAATATATGGGCTCCCAAATAGATTTGTTTTCTTGATTTTAATCTTAGTGTCTAAATCTCTGAGTTTATGCCAGAAGTCTTTTCTATAAATCCCATGATATCTGTAGGAAATCAGGAGAACAGGAATCTAGTAACTTTATAATCAGTGTATTTTAACCATGACTTCCTTACAAGCTTAACAAGAAATTTAAGAGTGGAATAGTCTTTTCCTTTAGCCTGAAATATCCCCAATGAATGAAATAATTTTTTTTAATCTTCTAAACATGAATATTAAATAATCTAGTTTTCTAGTGCAAGTCAGAGAAGTAATAAATTCAACACGAGAAAACTAAGCACTATGAGAACTTGGTGGTGAGGATAAATGCAAAAATAATATGAAAAACACACTCAGTTATTTTCAGATTTAAATCATATACATATATTTTCATAACTGTCTATATTTTATTTACTTAAAATGCAAATAATTAAGCCCCCATAATCTGAATTCAAGCATAAATTATGACAGATTCATTACGTTACCAGCTATTTTTGTAATATTCCATAGCTGTGACCATGTATTTTTTCATAAAATACCTGAAATATACCCTAGCCACACCCTTAAAATGTGTATTTAAAATTCATTTTTAACTACCCCTCACCTTTTTTAGCTTAGCTCCTCTAGAAGTTGCGTATAATAATCCTAAAAGGGAAACTATAAATAATTAAAATTTAAATTATAAGTAATTTCTGGAACACTCTCCTCTTTTAGTAATTATAAATAATTGTAGAATGGATCAAGACTAGCCCAGGGGAGAAAGACTTGGGAGAGTTTGTGGACAAAAACTCAGCATGACCTGGCAACACACTGAAGCCCTGGGCTACAGCCCTGTATCCTGGGCTGCATCCAGAGCAGCGTGGGCAGAGGTGAGGGAGGGGATTCTGCCCCTCTGCTCTGCTCTGGTGAGACCCCTCCTGCAGGGCTGCATCCAGCCTGGGATGCCCAACACAAGACAGAAATGGACCTGTTGGAGCAAGTTCAGAGGACAGACAGTTGATCACAGGACTGGAACACCTCTTGTAAGAAGACAGGCTGAGAGAATTGGGACTGCTCAGCCTAGAGAGGAGAAGGCTTTGGAGTGCAGTGGATCGGCTTTCCAATGGGTGCAGCTCCGGCCAGCCCTGCCGCCACTACATCCAGGGGCTCACTTTGCCAGAGGCGTGGGCAAACTCGACAACGGTGCGGATAGTGCGCAGAATAGAAAGGCGGGACTCTCAGGGTGTGCAACCAAGGAATGCATGGCCCCAAGGCAGCACTCCGGAGAGAGACGCTGGCCTCAAGATGGCACGGCTTTTTATTGAGTAGGTTCGGGGGTGGGATTGCGTGGGACCAATTAAAACTCTTTGCCAACGTATAATGAGGGGATGCACAACTTTTGAACCAGTAACAGGTAACTTGGGGAGGAGGAATACATGATGAGGGGGTGGGGAAGTTATATAACTTAAAGATTGACAGGTAACCGAAAAGTGGTAAACAACTATTATGGGATGGGGTTACCAGGACAACCAAGATTTTGGCGGGAAGGTTTGAGGGGGGGGGGAAGGAAAGTCTGAGGGAAGGAGAGAAGGAGAGGGAAGGAGAGGCCATCTTAAACAATAGTAATAATTACAAAATTATAACACAAATTATAAAACCAAACTGGAGCAGTAAAAACCCAATTGGAATTGAATTTAAGCACCACCACATTGGAGAAACCTTAGATCACCTTCCAATACCTAAAGAGACTACAAGAGAGATGGAGAGGGTCTTCTCACAGGGCTCTGTAGTGACAGAAGAAGGGGGAATGGCCTTTAACTGAAGGAGGGTAGATTTAGATTATATAAGAGGAAGAAATTGTTTACTGGGAGGGTAGTGAGGCACCAGGAAAGGTTGCCAAGAGAGGTTGTGTACTCTCCATCTTTGAAAGTGCTCAAGGTGAGACTGGACGGGGCTCTGAGTACCCTGGTCTAGTGGAAGATGTCCCTGCCCATTTCAGGGCCTTGGAACCAGATGATCTTTAGGGTGGGTCCCTTCCAACCAAAACCGTTCTATGATTCTATGATTCTGTGATTCTAATTTGATAATTTGGAATGACAAGTGTTACAATGAAGGTCCATGGGGTGGTCCGGTGTGTCTTGGGACCCCTGTCTGTGTTGCCTGGCCAGCCCTGGCACCGGAGCCGCAGTGAAGATATGGTTCTGTGTGCTAAAATACATCCCTGATCCCGTGGGTTCTTGCCTCCGGCAGAATTGTGAGCAATGGCAAAGAATAAAGGAGGACTCGTGAGGAATTCAGCTGGGGTTTATTAAGCCCATGTGGACTTGCACACACCCAGGGAGAGAACCCACAGAAGCGGGTTTTCTCTCTGTCCAGCACCTTAAGTATGGGGGTGGGGAAAGGGGAAGGAGACAGCTTGAAACCAATCCAATGGGTTAGGAGAGTGGCTCAGAATATACATGGCAGTCAATAGAACAAATCAATAAATCCGTGGGAGGAGAGAACAGGGGCCCTGCCAATCACTCGACATCCTCACCAGAATTTTCCAGACTTCAGGGTAAGACTGTAAAGTGATGGACAAGACCCATAACTGTGATTAACACCTGACAATCACTCAGGGGAAACCTAGAAGTGTTTAACATGAGGGTATGGGACAAACCATTGTAAAACAAAGAACAGATGCATAAAACCCAAAATCACACCAAACATCAAAACCACACCCACAACAGGTCCATTCTCTTTTGTACTATTTTGGATAAGAGTAACAATGCTAATAAAGTCTTCCTTCCACCTGCTGAAGAGATTCAACCAGGTAGAAGTATTTATAACATCATAAGGTGTTATATTAACATGGAACTTAAATTTTCAATGCCCTTTAATGGTTTCCCTTCTATATGAGATATTGCCTTCCACAAATGGCATATACCAAATAACTTCTAAGTGATTGGTTCATAAAGTTAAAAAATAGATCTCCAATTAGAACCCTAAATCCTACTCATTTAAATCTGAATTATACTTGAGTATTGTAAAGGTTATGCAGTTACTATAAACACCTGTTTACATTTTGTCTCATTTTTTCCACATACCATAATTTTTTTAAGTAGAGGTTCTCCTACAAAACAACCAGCATAATTTTACCCAAGTAGTGGCAATATAATGCATGTCATCTTGAAACTGTAGAAACTGTTGCCTTTTACAGTCAAATTTTGAAGAAATCATAGAAATTTTAATTAAATCAGCAGGGTGTCTTCTGAAGTACCTAGACACTGCTGTGAAACATTTTCATAAAGTATTTAGACACTAGCAAATGGTGTGAAACCATCAAGTCACTTGATTTAGAACCCTGAAAGACTTCCAAGTGGTAGTAATTTCTGCCTACCATAAGTCTTCTCCAAATTCACATTCCTTATGTACAAGAGACTGAAGTGCTACAGAGCAAACTGCTTTGAATTACCAATATTCAATAATTATGTGAATTCATTTCATAAACTCATCAGCTAGACATCAGTTTTAAAATACACTCAAATGATACTTAACACAGTCAAATAAAATACCGTTATAATAAAAATCAGTTTATACATTTGTTCTAAACCCAGAGGAATACAATTATATTATAAGCTGTCTTAAATCTAACTTTAAGCAATGTAAATCATATTTTTTAGGTATTCAAGTAAGCACAAACAAATAGGTAATTATGTTTGTGAAGTCTATTTTTTATAGCACAGGTAACTGTATTTAATTTTTTTAGTTCTCATATTTTCTGTGAAACTCCAATTTTTTTGGGAAGCTGTTTTAGGAAGATCATATGATTTTGTGTTAGTATCTGAATTGCTGATGGATGTACATTAAGAAAGACTAGGAAGATTCATAGGTAAATTAACACCTAGTTTTAATTTTTCAATTAATTCAAACAGTTCACAAATTTAGAAATTTATTTCTTAGATGATTCACTATTTGCAATGTGGCCAATTACAACATAGATAAAAGAGTATTGTAAAAACAAACTTTACTTTCCAAAGAAAAAATATTAGGAGAGCTAAAAAGAATTATTACTCACAAATGGAAAGTTTAGTAGGCTGAACAAAAATGCCAAACACATCAAATTAAAAATGCAATCAAACTTTAAAGGTTAAACATATGCCAACCGACAAAGATAGCTGCTCTCAGTAACTGTGAAAGCAGTTACAATATTTTGCCAAATTGCAATGACATCTCATGCAGATAATAAAAATAATATTGCAAAAGTTAAAAGCATGCTGCTCTTCATAAAATAAAATAACTGCCTGAAAAAAGCTTTCAAACAGAAAGGTATTGGTAAGTCAGAATGTGAGTTCATCAATATATCATAATCATAAGTCTTAATCTTTTCAGAAACTATTACAATATGCTATATCAATAGTAAACATAATACCCAAACAAAATGCTTTTGAAAAACAACTAGATATCCCAGCTTGAAAACTCCTCTGTAAAGACCTACCAAAACCAAAATTTAATGCAGCCCTGTCTGATCCAAGAAATCTGATGTCTTTATTAGATTCATTCCTGTTTTACTGGTATCACATATTTTTCTTCATTTGGCCTCCCAAACTGGATCTATCGCTGTTGGCAGTCCAATACACAGTTTGTGAAAGTGAATCCTTCAGTCTGTCTCCAAATCTGTTTTAGCTCCCATTACAAGTGTATGTGTAGATATCCAATATGTGTATGCAATATGACAGCAAGGAAAGAAACTACAGTGGGTGGATGTCTCTCTGCTCCTTTGGACTATTTTTTAAACTCAAGCCAGTCTACCAAAAATTTCAGCTCACCTATTTTCCTGCTAACTCCTAGACACAAATTTTGTTATAGCAAATGTTCATTTGGTTCCTCTCAGAGGAAGAGTCAAAGTGGTTTGCAATTGCTAGCTGTTGCAGCTAGTTAAGGTTATTCAAAAATCCTGGTTCATATAAACAAATAATTGGGTTCACTTTCTCTGCCTCCCATCTATGAGATACTAACAGTTTCTGAATAATCTGCACCACAAATGAATCAGGATAATGTCACATCAACAAGTACAAATCACTCTGCCTTTTCTCATCTCATGTTAACAACCTTTCAAGGGCTACACTGGAGAGTGTGCCTGTTCCAGGCTTACTTCCACCCCAACACCTAAAAAAGGCAAATGCCCTGCCAATGCAATCTCCAGTATTGGACCTCTCCCTTCACTGGCTCAAAAATTACTGTATTCATGAGGAATCTACCACAGATAGATCCTGATGAGGTGCTCAGGTGCCTCTTCACTGGAACTACATTCTTGCAAAGGGGAATCTCTGCTATTTGCTTTAGAATGCATCTCTTCAAGCAAAAGATATGTTGGATTCTCTAAATTCTGAAACAAAAATAGGTCATTCCTTATAATCTTCTATTATTTTGTAATTGTAACTATTATCTTGTAATCACAGAAGAATTTGGTTTGGGAAAAAACCTCTAAGGTAATCTAGTTCAATCGTTAACCTAGCATGATCATGTTAAGCAAAAAAACATATTCCCGAGTGCCATATCCACATGCTTTTTGAACACTTTCAGAGTCATTGGCTCCACCAGTTCCCTGGACAGCCTATTCTAATGCCTGATCATTCTTTCAGTGAAGAAATATTCCCTAATGCCTAATCTGAACCTCTTCTGGCGCACCTTTTGGCCATTTTCTTACAATTTAAAAAAAGTCCCAACATCTTCTAAGAATTGCTAATATTGCTATTTGTCTGTTGTCTATTCTCCTTTATTCAGGTATCTCTGCTAACAACTAGGATCCATCCATTTCCCTTATTAGGTAATTGAAAATTGAAAAGCAGTGGTGTCACCCCTAAGTTTTCTTTTTTTTAAGGCTGAACAAACCCCATGTTTGTCAGACTGTTGTGTCACAGTCTGTTTTCACACATCATGATATCCAACCATCAAATAATAGTATCATAATGAACTGAGCTGTTTTCTCAGTCCTCAGAAAAGATAATCAGATCAAGACAGGATCTATTTGCTAATTATTAGAGAGCACTGTTTCATAATCATATGCCGTTGACTTTACCTCATGAACCCAAATGGGAACAATAGGATGTGTGAAAATCCTGTTTCTTATCAGTGTAACACCAAAAATGACCCATTTGATGACAAATACTCACCCTAACAATATTCGACTAAGGAATCAACACTAGCAGAACAGATTTTTTCAAATGGCAATCATGTATCAGTTTGTATCAGTAAATTATTAAATTGATACAGCAGTTGAACCAAAAGACATAAGAAGTGAGCTCGTGTCACACACTTCATAACTGTCTTGTCCCTCAGAACAAAGGTTGCCTTGTTACAGAAGACCTAGCATTTGGTTCTCCATCTTACTTCTGTAATGCTCCCCACCCCCACACTAATACGAATTGCAAATGAAATGCATTAATTGGGTGCACAGCAAGACACTGCAAACTGTGGAGGATTGCTTTAGATTTAAATTATTATGTCAAGGAACTTATAAGAAAGTGTCTAATAACTCCAAAAAGGGATCTCAGTAGTTACAAAATCAATTTTTAAAAATATTTCTCATATTTTCATGGATTCATATTCCAGTTTGGTAGAAATATTAAGTCTGATTAATTGATCCATTACAAATTTTTATTTAAAAATTTAATAAAATAAGAAATAAAGAGCCCAACCATGAAATAACAAGGAATACTGTTAAAACTATAAGACTTATTATCACCAAAACAAATGTATACCAGCATATCCATGACAAAATGTAGGCTGAAAATCATGTTATTAAACACTAAATTAATGAAAATCTGGAATCAAGGGAGCAGGGTAAAAGCAATTTCTTAAAATTACTCTTAAAATGGAGCTTGATTGTTTCACAAAAGGGATTCTTATCTCATGGTTTTATATGACAGAAGAGAACTGGTAACACTTGTCAACATCGTGCAGCAGCTGAATGTCTTCCCACTTGCTTCTGCTCAGATATTGTCTCTTCTTGAAAGTTTTCTTTAACACAGAGAAAGAACCTAAAGAATTATGTACTTTGAGAATTAAATAATTATGTTGTTAATGAAATATTTTTAAAAATAGACATGAAAAGATAGTACAGGTCAATGTTCCTTCCAACAGCATTTTCATTAGTGCTTCTTTTTTAGGAAAAGCACATCATGACTGAAGACTTTCATATGCTCAGTTCAATAAAATCTAAGTTCCAGAAGTAGTGGTTTGAACCACTACAATAATCTCATGTCCTTTAGAAGAAAGCCTGGCTGGGCCACATCCATCCTTCATCTTACTAAAGAGTATCGGATGGTTCACACATTTTGGAGGAATACAAAAGTTTTGCTCAATATATATGTCTGCTCAATACAGGAAATACGTAAGGAAGCAACTATAAAAAAACTCTTAAACATGGTGGTGTATAACACTGAAATTTGCAGATCTGAAGGGAAGTTTTACTGGATTAGCATGTAACTGTTTCTCTCCACTCATGGTATCATACTGAAAGAATATGTGACTGAAATTAGATTTAACATGGGTAAGAAAAATAGGTATTTTGGCAAGGGTAAGTTGCTTCACTGTGGCTTCACCCTAACAAATGCTTCTGATCACAAATTTTCAGAATTGTTTCCAAATTTAGGATTCTAAAGACAGTAATATTTGTGTAGTTATGGACAGAAATATTATACTTTATCTTCAACTGGACAAAATACTGAGTATTTTCATTAAAAAGCATTTAAACAATTATCCATGTATCTGGCCAGATCAGTAAAATACCTAAACAGAAGTTTTTCCACAGTCATTCAGAAACCTTGCCTAGAACAGAAGATACCAGCTTATCTTTTGCTAAACATATTATATCTGTGACTCCCTATTCTATGATGCATGACAATTCAGTTCCAGACAATTCAAAATGATAAACACTTTCACTTAGGCTAAATTTAACATTACTGCTACCCAATTAGAGTATTTGTATAATAATCAAACAGCTCCAAGAATTGCTAATAGAATTTTTTAAACAGCAGAAAGCAGTTTATTCATTTATCTGCTACATTTAAGTCCAACATTACACTCAGGTCTATGAACTAGTCAGCACATTTTTTCAGATCAGACAGAGGCAAAATGTTAGTACCACAAGATGCTGAGACAATTCCATCTACTGAGTTACCAAACATATGAATGTGGGAACTTCTCTGTTTGGTGATATTGGAATTACCCATCATTAAGTGAACAACTTACAAATACAATTCACCCTGCATGTATATTTCGTACTATAATTACCGTAATTTGTCATTTAACTGATTTTTTTAGGCTGGAGATATGCTTACAGTATCAATCACATAATTTACCACTGAGGAAATAACCAGGGCCTTCATCAGCTAATAAAATACATGTATATTACTCATAAACACAATACCAGAACCCAAGGACTTTAATATTTTGTGACTTCTAATACTGTACAATTTTTTTTTAAAAAAAGCTTAACATTAAACTAATGAAGTCAAAAACAAGACTGTACTATGATGTCATAATGATGTCTCAAAATATAAGCCATTACTAAGATAACAAAGGCAAGGATCAAAGAGAAAAGATTCATGCTGATGACCATAAATACCCTAAATATTTCCAAATATACAGTCAACTACTGTAATACAAGACCATTCCAACAGAAAAAAAAATTGGTGTTTAACATGGTAATTCCCAAGGATGTCTGTTTTAAGATGGATTTAAACATCAAAACAAATTTTGTAGCATGTGGACTCTTGCTGTCCATGTCAATGACTAGTGAATTTCAATTAGAGACTGTAAAAAAAAATAAATAGAAATTGCTCTGTCACTTTCAAAGAACTTGTACTATTGTTCTTGTTCTGTCACTTGTACTGTTGTATCCGTGCTTATTTCTTCACATTACAAAATTGCACACATTACAAAGTAGCACACCCTAACATCTATTCTTCTGACACTTAAATTTGTCACCTACATATTACTGAGAGGAAGTTTTATAAGAACATACCAACTGAAAACAACTTTTCCTGTATCAAAGCTACATTAAGTCTTTCATGCTCATTAGGTAATAAAAATGAGCAATCAGAAGTCATGCACTTTTGGTTAATTTGTCATTAAAACGAATAATTGAGGAACAGTGTGTGAAGTATAAAAGTTAAAAGTAAGATAAAAAATAAGAGAGGCTAAAATAAAAAGGGACATTTTGCCCAATGTAATTTAAAAAGTCCTGCAAAATGCATTAAAAATATTGATACTTTTGTTTTCTTCCCACCATGATCAAGATTCAACATGAAAAAAGCAATATGCATTTTGAAAATGCACAAATTGTATCTATCCAATGCTGCAGGTATATTTTCATAATGAAATCAGTTCAGATTAGTCAACAACACACAGCAGCAAGACTTTATCAGGAGTGTTAATTAGAGTAGCTGCTAAGACACAGAAACAGTCATTCACCACAAATTAGAAAAAAAAAATGTTTAAAATGGCAACAAAGAACAACAAAAGTTATAATAAAAGAACTTTGGACAAAATAATGTCAAGGATATAGTATGTGAGATGAGAAATAGAAGGCAGTATACTAAACACAGGAAAATAATAAAATTCTTATATGCCTTTTCAAGCAGAAGGAACACATTGTCTCAGGTTTTTTCATTAGAAAAATTGGCATTCGGTATAAATCCTACTATGGCACCAGATTTTTTATCTAGGGCAAAAAGTCTTGTAATATTTTTCATAAGCCTACCAGTTGTAGAATATGAGACCACAAAAAACTTACAAAATGAGGAACTGAGTAAAATAACCATCAGATTAATTCTGATGAATAAAAAAATCCAAATTCAATAAATAATATAGCATGACAGACAAGTTAATCACAGTGTCATAAGAAATGCTGTGAACCTTGACTATTTAGATTGAATGCTGCCATTTGTAAGGATGCATCTAATCACAGAAGATCCATCTTCTTTCATCCCTCAGAGCCATCAAACATCCAAGCCATGATACGAAAGAAAGAGCTGAGATTTCAGTGTTGAAACCAGTACACATTATAAAACTTCTTAAAAATCACTGTCTTTAAAGGTAAGGCAAGTTTCTGTTGATTCTAATGGCTGCAATGTGGGATTAAAGACCTGTGGTACACTTTGTAAGGATTCCCAGGGCTTACTTTAATTCCCAAGTTTTCTTTCAGTGTAGAGAGTTAAAGGGAAACATCTGACAGAAACATGATGAGAATAAGCCTCTTGAAAGTCCACACATGTAAGCTAATTTCTCTTAAGAAGACATTATTTTGAAAATCACGCAGATTTCTAAAATACAGAATGGAACTCAAAGTTTTATCTTGCCATATGCATCAAGTAACTGTTGTACAATATGCTTCCTTTAGAAACTGTTCTAGAAGCTTCCTCCAGAACAAGGTTTTTTTGATCTACTCATCTGGTGGACTTGCAGTAAGTCTGGAGTCCATCTAAGGAAGACAAAAATACCACAACAAGAGGCAAAGAGGATTTTGAAAGTGTACAATGTTTGTAACAGGTTTTTCTGGCTCAG
This sequence comes from Zosterops lateralis, assembly GCF_965231275.1. NCBI lineage: Eukaryota > Metazoa > Chordata > Aves > Passeriformes > Zosteropidae > Zosterops > Zosterops lateralis. Next base: position 96,094,089 of record NC_139764.1, on the reverse strand, counting down.
ATGATTTATTTGAAGAAATTCCAGAAGTTGCCTACAATCATAAACATAAGTTTCAGCTGCCTAATCCCTGTGCCTAGTGCACTTTCAGATAGTTACAGAATCTGAGCCACTGGTGGGCTGCATGACTTCTGGAGCCTCACATCACTCTGGAGCAGCAGCTGGAAGTCAGGCAGCATAAACCAGAGGATTTCAAACAGCAGTGGATGTCTATAAAAATCTCATCTCAGGTGTCTATGCTGTCAGCAGTAACAAACTGTTCTGATAAAATATTCAATATGTGGAAAGGTGCCTCAGTAGCAAGGAAATAAATACAAAAGTTTTACACAACAGAAAACACAGGAAAACAGTTTGATTCAGCCAGCTGGATGAGGGGAGCTGAAAGGCAAGTATATGCTATTCCTGTTTTATAGTAGCATTAACCCCAGGAACAGGAAAAATGCTTTGGGAATGTTTGAACATTCTTCAATGCCTGTGTACAAGGAAATTAGGGCAAGAAAAGTGGAGGTACTAAAACTGCTTCCATCTAAGAGGGAATGGTGGATGGCTGACAAAGGCACCTTGAGAAGATGTCTTAGCTTGACCACAAACTCAACATGAGCCACAGAAAGTATCACTGTGACCCAGCTGTGATGTTAAAAATAAATGATGGGAGCTGAGCTGCATCTTTTTTACAATACTTGTGTAACATATGGAAGAGATGATGAAGAAATATATCTCCACAGCTAAAAGCTCCAAAAATTGCACTTGGGTACTTTCTCTCAAATGAGAAATAAATTGCCTGAGACACATAAAAGTTACTGTAGCACAAGCACTGGTGGTTTTTCAATGTTTCACAAAACTGTGGTTCAAAAAACCAAAAGGAATATGTTAACAGGGTTGTAAAAATCAGGTTCCAAACTAAAGAATTGATTTAACAGGTAAGCCTACTCAGTCTATAAGGCCTTCAGTGGCCAGTTCTGTGGAAAACAGGAGAGAAGGAGCACCATATTTAAAGAATAAATGTGCTGAAATTGTAAGAGTCTCTGCAAATGGGAAAGTAAAATTTTCTGTGGTAATGTACTGGTTTAAAGTCTGAAAAACTGAACTCTTGAAATACTGTTAACAATATGAAAGCAAAAAACTTAAAACTGCTCAAGAAACATAGGCCTGAGAGATATATGGCAAAATAACATAACAAATTTCAGTGTAACGTTATTTTTTATTTGTAGCTTTTAGGAACATTCTGCTGCCAGACAAACACCTTCAACAAATGGATAGATCTGAGCTAAACAGCTGCTTAGAAAGACTGAGAAAGAACTATTAAGTCATGTTGAAGTTAGAATAAGTGAGAAGAACACTTTTTGTCCTTCCTTCAAGGTTTTTGTATTATAAAGGATCTCCTGAACACTCCCTAAAGTGTAAAGATTATGATAATTTAATAATTAGAGGAGGGCTGCTAAACTTAAAGGAAAAGATATTTTATTATCTCTGACTTAAATTGGAGTTTTCACAAAAGAAATAAATTTCCATTAGCATCCTGGGAAATTAAGAGGTTTGTCTAAATAGGTAGAACTCTTTCATTTTACTTTATTTCTCTGGTGATACACTACAAGCTCACCAAGTGCCTTACTCTACTTTTTATTTACAAACTGAACAAAATTAAAACCAAACAATAACAAGGAATAACAATTGATTCAAGAAGAAAATTGGCTGAACCTGAATCATCTAGCTATTCAAGTATAATTTTAAATTTCAATAGTTCATTTTAAATCCTAGTGTATTTCATCAAATTTTAAAACTCATTAAAAAAAAAATGGGATCATACCCTTGATGCCTGTCTGACATGACAGGTGAGTCAACAATGAAATACATTGCCCTCCAGACTTCATCTGCATTCTCTTTGTGTTATTTAACAAAGTTATCATGATTCCTAGCAGAAGCAAGGTAAGAACTTCAAAAGAGTTAGCAACGCAATAGTTTTGTGCATCGCAGTCCAGTATTAGATGTTGTGTCCAGTTCTGGGCTCCTCAGTCCAACAGAGGTGTGGGCTACTGGAGCAAGGCCACAAAGACAAGGAAGGCCTTGGATTCCATAAATTCCATATATAATCCATACATTGCATTATAAGGAGAAGCCACAGTAATTGCTACGTGTGGAGATGTGGAGGTTCAGGAGGATCTTACCAATGAGTATAAATTCCTGAAGGAGTGAGTAAAGAGACTCTTTGCAGTAGTATCTGGCTACAGGACAATGAGTATGAACTGAAAGATGGGAAATTTCACTTAAGCATAAGAAAAAACCTTTTTTCCACTGAGGCTGGTCAAACTCTGGTACTGGCTGCCCAGAGAGATTGCAACATCTCCATGTTTGGAGACACTCAGGACCTGACCGGGTAAGGTGCTGGGCAACCTGCTCTAGTTGACCTGTCTGTGAATAGGGGTTTGGATGACTCCCAAAATGCCCTCCATTTTTAACAAATCTGATTCTATGTGGGTTTGTATCAATGACAGATTCTCAAAACTCCTTTCTTCTCTTCTTTCTTTCCCTTTCAATACACACTGTTCTCCCAAATACAGGTTCAACTGAATCAGTAGAAAAGTACTTGAATTTTTTTTCATATTCTGCATCAGATATACAATCTCCTTTCCAAAGGCTGTGTTTTCTAATTGGAAAATAAATAATTATGATGTCGCTTTCCTCAGCCCCTAGCATTACATATCCATTTTCCTTGAAACTTCTCTTCCTATTACTTCCTTCTTCCTATTAATTCTTTGAAACTCTTCCTCTTCCCAGAGGTGTAAGTTTCTATCGGACCTTTTGAAGATTATCTTTAACTCACAACCCATTCAAACATTAAAATACTTCCTTCCCGATCCTACATCACTAATGATCCTAATTTAAATACCTAATTTTCAGGCATTTTTCGTTAATTTTCAGTCATTAAATCTTTTCTCTTTTTTGATATTGAAGGTCAACTGAGAATTCCTTTTCTTAACAATAAATGATTTCCAAATTAACTTTTCTATTTTAAAAGTATAAATGACATAACAATACTTTATACTGTTCATAATTGTTATCAAGAGTTCAGTCTTATATCTAGTCTCTCACCCAGAACAATGATGAATCTTAGAACCTGATCAGACTGAGAACATATGTAAAAAGTAACTGATCTTCTCCTGTGAGTCCAGCATTTTGCAAGCAGATTGCTTTGTCTTGTAATATGAAGAAAAGATTAAACAGAAAGCAGCATTTATAAATTTACAGCTGTAAAATACTTGGTTTTAAAAGGAATTTTGTAATCTAGTCTTATATCAGCCATTTCACTCTGACATGGCTGCAAACCTGCTCTAAAATGATTAGAGAGTACCTTCTGTCTTTTTGCATGACAGAGTAACTTCTAATAAATTGTCTATGTATATCAAAAAGAAATCTGAATCGATACAATGGCTTCTGAGCTGCTTCACTGGCTAGCTGGCTCTCTGACCACCATATGATGCAAATTTGGTGGGTCTGAACCCCAGACAGAAACGTGGTTATGGTGTGGATGAAGGAGGACTCTCACGTGGGAAGCAGGAAGGTTTATTAAACCCCAAAGCCCAGGTGTAGAGTGAGCTCTCTGGGGCTCAGGTTGCTCATTAAATACCAGGGATGTCTCCTGGGCAAGGCAACACCCAGAACCAATTCTGGGGATGGGAGAGAGTGACTAAGAACAGGGGGCATTGGCAGGGCCATCTATGGACAGAAAGGGGAGTGGGGAACTTGATGCCTGGCTGAGTCACCCTGAAGCTCCACCAGAACTCCCAGGCTTTAGGGTGTGGTGGCAGTGTGTATCATCAGAGAAAGGCTACAGGGAATTGGGAATGGGGGGTGTGGGGATAAACCATTACAAAACTAATAACAAAACATACAGAACTTTAGAAAACCCCAAAATGCACACCACAACACATCATCTTCTGTGTAACATAAGGAATCTAATATAATTTGATGTCATAAAAAGTAATTAAAAATGTACCAATTTTCTATATTATTGGGATATCAATTCTTTATATTGAACACCTCTCTTCCCAGCTTTTCTTTTTTAATGGGGAATATTATAATGTACTTTGTTGTTCTAAGACCAAGAAAATGCATTTTAATGATCTGTTTATCTTGCAAGTTGCAAAATATAACTTTCTGCATAGGTAAGAGCACTATGACAAGAAAAATGCTTTCTAGGAATGTGGGGGGGGAGGTGTTGGGTTTTTTTATTATTAGTTTGGTTTGAGGGGTTTTGGTTTTTTTAATTATTTTGTGGGCTTGGGGTTGGGGGAGGGTTAATGGTTTTTGTTTTGGTGTTTTATTTGTTTGGGTTTGGTGGGGGTTTTGAGGGTGGGGTTTTTTGTTTGTTTTCATTTGGGTTTTGTTTTGTTTTGTTTTGTTTTTGTTTTTGTTTTTTTTTGGGGGGGGGTGGGTTTCAATAAATAAATAAAACTGCCTGGGACAGGTCCCAGCACTCCTACCACAGTGTGTCAAGTTCCAGCCAAGAACAAATATTTATGTCTGCATGCCACATTAAAACATCTTGACGGAATAAAGCTGCATTCAGAAGACGTTTGGAGCCATCTAGTGGAACTGAGGTCTGGTAAAACCTGGGGATGGTGGACGTGAAATGCAGTTTGGCTGAAAAGGGAGAGATGTGCTTCACTATTAGCAGGTTTTTTTCCTGAAATACATTATGAAACTTGATGCAACTTTTTTTATTCAAGTTTAAGAAAAAAATACCTTTAAAAATTACTTACAATTAATGTAAAAGTTCAAACCTTCAGGATGCTCTGAGGATTGATTTAGAAACATAATTCCCAGAAATATACAAATCCAGAGTAACCAGGAAAGTGTACTGCATAGTGTAAGGCATGGCAGCTAAGGAATTAACTGAAAGACCTACATTTTTTTCTTTATCTTTAAATTCTGTTGTTTGATTTGCCAGTGGTAAGTATAGAGTGGTTGAGAATTATTCAGTTAAATACGCACTTCCTTTCCTTGAAGAAGCAATTCACATCATATGTCAGACATATTCTTCAACTTACAGTTTTTAAATTGGCTCTTGATTTTAACACTGGAACCATGTGTGATTGCTTGACTACAGAAAATTTAAATCTTTCACCACAAGCCTCATGGCAAAATTTCCTACATCACATCTGCACTTGGAGAATTACCTTGGTTTTGTATTTATGTCTGCATACAATTTAAGCATAACTTTGTGCTTTAGTGCACAAACCTTTCTATAGAATTTATCATGATTATTTCAACTACCTCCTTAACAGAGCTTCAGATAAGATCACACAAATTTTGGGAGTTATCAATTACCCATATGCAGAGAGAATACACTCCATCATCAGTGTTGTCTTCAAGGATAGAACAGATGTTACCTTTTTCAGAGTCCAAGTCTGTTGTTTTTCAGTTAATGATGAGAACATATTTGGTCTTCTTTCTCATAATAGACAAGTTTTTAGGTGGAGATAATAGAATAGGTCATACAAACCACATTAGTTATAGAATGACACTGCAAAATCTGCAGGGATTTTTGATCTCTCTGTATTTGTAATTTGCTAGAGTTACCTAAATGTACACAACTGTCACAACAATGGCTTGAACTATTAGAAGCTAAGTTGAAAGCAAATTAGATATTAGATAAGCAACTTTTATAAACTTCTACTAATAGTCCTTTCTCTGGTTATATCATTTTGAAGAATGTTCATCACTTGAAATAATAGTTTCTCCATTAAATAAGACTTAACATGAAGGATTGGAAAACAATATGTTATTATCTTTTGTTCCTCAAAACTCCTCTATTCTTGCACGGTTGAACTGTTACTGTCTTGCTGCATGGGAACCATCACAACTCCAAAGGACATGTCTTTCCTTGAATTTTATACACATTATTTGAGTAAGGGGCCTTCTGTTAAGGGCAATAGTCATAATACACCCCTTTGTACACCCAGGCAGGGTGACAAAAGGCATGTGGAAGATAAATATTAATTATTATTCTGTTTTATTATTAGAATAATATTATAATATATTAAAATGTTACATAATATCAGACAGAAATTTAGAGGAAATTAGGTTTCATTAGCAGTTCATGGAATTAATTTCTCAAATTGTTTATTCATAACACTTTGCTATTTCAGAAAACTCTGTGGTGCTCTGTAATTATTGGATTTTTCCTAAATAACCCTTGGATTAAGGGTCCTTTCATGTCATCTATGATGTTTAAACCTTGTGTTCTATAATTTTTCTAAATATTTTATAATGGTTTCTGTTTAATTTTCACTAACATAATATAACTATGCATTGCAATATATTGTCACCCTCAACTTATTTCCTTCCTTAAGAATGCTTTGGAAAAATTAAACTTACTGTCATACCATACTAATTTAACTTTAATTCATGGTATCTTGATCAAGAAATTGACTATTCCAAATCCTGCCTGGTTAGCCAGAGTTTCCCTACAAACATTCAGTCTACAACTGAATGCAGGCATTTGGAAGTATACATTAGAATAGAAAACTTAAAACCAAGAAAACAGTCTGATTTATAACATATTTACTTGCTATTATGTGATTTATTACAAATAAATTGCCATCTGGAAGGCCCACAGATAGTACTGTGAATTATTGATTTAATCTGCAGAAAAAAATAAATCATACATCATTAGCTGATACAAGATGTTTAAAATATTTTCTTCTCAAAAGCATTTCTTAAATATAAACACTAGTCCCACTGTCAAATACTATCTTTGTTCAATGCAATATGTTTCTTGTCAGTATTTTGGAAAATCTGTCATACTTGAGGAATTCCAAGGCTTTCACTGTTTCATGTCTTCTGCCCTCAAAAACCTGTGTCATATTCTTTCACCATTTGTCCAAAAGACTTTTCTCTTTGGAAGTGGCTGACACAATTTAATCAACCAGAGAAGTCACTGTCAAGTGGCCTGATACACTCTCTCCCCTGAGAAAATAAGCTGCCACCACAGCTTTTCCACTATCTGCTAAGCCAAGAAATGAAAAATTGTGGCTTGGAATTAAAAAGGATTTCCCACACAGGAGTTCAAACTAGGAAAAAAAAAAAAAAAAAAAAAAAAAAAAAAAAAAAAAAAAAAAAAAAAAAAAAGGCAGTTAGATATTTATAGTAAAAGTCAAGTAACTTTAAAACCTGCTTTCCTCACCTACTAAAAAGACATTGCAGGCACCATTTTGCTTTAATTTATGCTGTATGAAGTCCTGGTATCATTAATGATACTGCAGTGATTGTAACTTCTATAAAACTTCAATCTGTTCATTCCAATAATTTTTTCTTTATTGATGAGAACCAGTAGAATCAAAGATAGGTTGTTAGTGTAATGGCAAAGTAGGAAAGCATAAATCTTCTCTCCAACATAAAATCTGTCCTTAGATGGAAAAGCTGTAGGTGTTACATGAGAAAAAATGTGAATAATCAGTGAGACAGTGTTCTGTATTGGTGGAATTCTATCAGCAAATGTATAAGGCAAAGAATTTGTTAGACATAAAAATCTCTGTTCTCTCTTTCAACATTGTCTTTAGCCTGGAGTCAACCTCACCAGCATATCTATACAAATAACCAGAGACAGGATGCCACAGAGCACCGTATTCTATGCTCATATCCATACCTAAACACACTTCAGAGGATATTCGACTGTCCCCACTGGAACTGTGAATCTCAAAACAACAACTTTGTTTGAAAGGGTGCCAGCTGACATTCACTTGAAATGTGTCAGGGACTGCACTAACAGATTGGAGAATTCCTTTTACCCCTTGCCAGTCCTTAGGACCATGTCTGGGCCCTGACCATACAGTATGAAGATGCACACTGAGTGCTGTTACAGTTCTAGATGGAGTATATGCTAATTGGTTGGCAATGGTGCAATTTAGGTCTACATTTTAGTCCTTTAATTTCCATTATAGCTACCCTTTTTCTGGTTTTAGAGGATATTTATAGATTACAACAAAGCTCTTAAAGTGGAAAAATATTACAAGACAATTTACAACAAAATCCTGGTCCCTTAAAATATCCATATACATTTGGATACACATGTGCTACATTTACACTACTGAATGAAACAGTGACAATATCTATTCCCCAGTCCCAAAATCACATAGCATCATCTTCTAATCCATAATATTTAGCTCAGTTAGTCTTCAAAATAAAGTTCATGCCTATGGAGGATGGTGTTCGGTCCATCCTAATGTCTAGGCTGGGAATTGGGGTATGAGCTGGTACAAGCCAAATGCGTGTTACAGTGCAGATAATTGAATTTTGGTATCCCAACATATTCTAGGAGACAGTTTAATGTACCGATAAAGATGGGGCCAGAGGCAAACAGATTGTGGCACTGTGTATTATAGCTATTGCCTAAAGGTCTCTTTCTGATCATGTTCCTGTACCATTTCAATGGAAGAGAAAGTACAAGGAGGGGAGATAATAAACACCAGGGTTGCACCATGGCATACAGACAGGACACAGCTGGAGACACCACCTCAGCCCAAGAACTGACGTTCTCAGGTACTTAAGTCATCCATTCCATAAACACTTTGATCTGGTCATCCTGCCTTTCAGGCCATTTCCATGAACAAACAGAAACTGGCTCTAAATACAACTCAATAGAGAGAAAAGAATAAAATATATTGTGTCACTTCCAAACTGATTTTTTCTTAAACCTCCCTATTCGCAAAGCACTCTTATAAGGTACATCACTAACAGCTGTACAAAGAGAAGTGTTACTGTTCAAATTAGACCCAAATTGTTCATTAAAATAGCTTTTATAATGCAGGTGTGAGGATATAAGCTTGCTGTTGGTCTTTTATTCACAGTAATTAAAATGTTAATTTGAATAGGGATTATTATGGTATTTTATAAATATGTAGTTTAGTAATTTATATTAAGTAGGTATCAAAGCAATAACATAAGTTCCAAGATTTATATTTCTTATTTATACAAGAAATTGGGTGGGATTAACTTCATTTATCAACTCTAATGTTAACTTTATGTATTTATTTATTTGTTTATTTACTCTCAGTAAGAATTATACAGTTTCAGTAAAACCAGCAGTCTAACCCAGTTCATTTTCACTGTATTTTTTATCAAAGCAATGACAGAGGAAGAAAATAACTACTGTAGATCTCTATTTTGAATCAAAATCTAGTTATAATTCAAAATGTAGAAATTTATCAAAGGCCTTTCCCTTTTAACAGTAATGAATCCAATCCTGTTTGCCTTCAGTGCCATATGGGAGAATGAGAAGACCCTGCTCAGAATGATAATGGCAACCTCTGACTGGCTAACCCTGCCCAAAGGAACTCTGTATGTGGTGCAATCTATATCACATTGAGTGAGGATACAATATACAGCAACACTGGACCCCAAATCATATATACAGTGAGATGGGAATATCCATATCCAGTCATTTGGACTCTGCCTTCTCTTTAGAGGGAGAAGGCAGAACAAAGGACAGATTAGAGTCATTGTACATAGGTTGGGCTTGGTGATCTCAAAGGTCTTTTCCAACCTAGTTAATTCCATGATATATGAAACAGATCTACTCTGCATGTGCACACAGTACTCAGGGCTTCCCACAATCTTAAAATAGCCCACTTGGTTTGCTTAAATTCCAATATAAGCCACTTGAACTACTTAGGTTATATTTGGAGGATATAAATGGGACTTCAGTAGTGCCAGCATTCCAAATTGTCTGGCTGCAACAAGCTATTATAATGATAAATACAGCAGAGATGACACAATGCGAGTGTACATGTGCTAGGTCAAACTGCCAAAAATTACTACAAAAGGATATATGGTTTAATTTTGCATTAACTGTATCAATACTGTAATAAAAACTCCCTGTAACTCACACTAGATTAATTACACATAACTAAAACCTATCTGTTTGAGAAATAAACAGTTAGAAAAATGGGCTATTAGTCTGTGTGATGAAGTCATATAGATTTAGGTTTATGACCTATAGTTCTTACATTCTAATTTTGAATGTTTCTTATCCTCTGTAGCAGTTTAAATCCAAACAAGCTAACTTAATACCTATGTGATTTGGTCAATCTCTGACTCCAGATAAGCAAAAAAATGAGAAAATCTTACTTGTCTGGCATCAGTTTCAGCTGAGATGAAAACCATGCAAGATCAGGTAAGAAAGAACAACTTTTTTTTCAAGTGAGGGTGATCAAACATTGGCTGGTTGCCCAGGCAGATTGCAGAGTCTGCCTCCACTGGGTACATTTAGAACATAAATGCACAGGGCACTGAGCAATCTGCTTTAGTTGTCCCCTCAGTGGGTAGGGGTTTGGACTGGGTGACCTCCAGAGGTTGCCTCCAATCTCAACAATGTCATGATGATGTGATTAATCACTAAAAGTTACCTATGGTTTACACTGCCTGAACTACTTTTATGCTCCATAGCAAAAATGTAGGAGAGTAATAATTACTCTTAATTCCTGAACATATTTATTGTCAGTCAACTGATGTTTAAATAGTTGCACAGTAAGGACAAAGGAAAGTTAGGACAGAGCAATATTATCTTTGTATCCAAAATTTTACATAACGAATTTCAGGTAAATTGATATCATTATCATATCATATTCTTCCCTGAAATAGCATACATTAACAGTTAAACATAAATTATACAAGCATAAAGTAATGAATGGATATTTTTTCATTGTAATTTAAACAGGCAGTATTCATAATTAAACACTTACTATCATTTCTTTCTTTTTCCCCTCAGGCTTTTTAATTCCTATTTCAATGTAACTGTAGAGGAAAAAAAGACACAGTAGATAAAGTATGTTCATTTGTATTCAAATTAAATAGACAATCTAAAAATACTTTGGCCTTAACTGTGAAATCCTTATCTAAGGATTAAGATACAAAAAAAGGACATGAGCAACATCACTTCAATTTACCAGAACTGGAAACTAAACATAGCGCATTGTCACCACCACAGAATCTAAAATCCCATCAGGCACACAACTCCACAGATTTGGAGGCTTTAAGACACTTCCAAAGGGCTGCTCAGAAACCCCACTCTGCCAGGAACTGCCTGCAGATAGCCAGCAAGAGATACCGGCCACCTGTAACAGTACAGAACACAGTTGCACACCCTAATTCACTGAGACAGGAGAGAATGGCCCCTGCCAGCTCTCAGCCCTGACTCTAAACTCTCCCTGAAGACTGCTGTGCATCTTCTTATGGCTGTAGCCAGTGACAGCACAATGACTAACACACAACACAGCAGCACAATGACTAACTCACTTGTACTAAATCACTGTGGTTTAAGTTCTAGTCTACAGTTATTTCTTTGATGTCTACTCTGATACATTGCATTTATGTGTATATGTAAGTGTATAGAATGGGAGTTTCATGGCTGGATTTACTCAGCTCCAGAAGAGTTGTCTATAAATGGTCAATTTAAATATGGTTTTATTTTAAAAGAGGCTATTTTTGGAAGAGGTTGATCCATGGAGATATTATGTGTATAACAGAAGACAAGAACCATTATAAATATGCCAGACTTTATTTTTGCAGTATCTTTTTCAATTAAATCTGACCAAAATTTCTTCCATTGAGCAAATCATCTTTCATTGAGCTAAGCAACATATTAAATATTGAATATTTAAACTAGCTGAACTAATTTTACTCCAGTTGAGATCTGCCAGCTAGCTAATCTTGTTCATGAAAAAAAGGAATTTCTTAATTTCACAGGGAAGTGATTGATTGCACACAAATGTAGCTTATTGGTTATTCAAAATTTGAATTCAAATTACTGAATTCTGTTTTGCAGCAATCCATTAGGTCTATCACTGCTTGCTCAAAAAAGAAAGAAGGAAAAAAGACCACTGGATGTCTTTGCTGCTCCAGTTTCCCTAAGGCAGTAGCAGCAAAGCATGTCTGGAGATTATGAGGCTCTTGACTATTTTTGCTGTATTCTGAGGTTTTTCAGAGCAACAGTAAAACAATAAATCTTACTGTTTTGACTTGCTTGACAAAACAGAGACCTAACAGAGTAGTCTGTACATTTGGGAAGATTATTCATTAGTTGCACAGAATTTCAGGATAAAAATCCTAAAAGGTCTTGCCTGCTGTGAGCACCATTACTCTCACTGGTGAAAAAATCAGAGTTTTATCTTGCTGCTACTGGCAACCCTGTTGTTGCCTTCTCAGAGCAGGAACAGCTGAACTCTGTTACAGCACCCCACATGAGAGCAGACAGTTCTAAGATCAGCTCTGAAAAGCTTTGCAGGGTGACAAATTAATTACTGTATTAAAGAAAAAAAAAAACCCTTTTATCGTCACTATTTCCCAGAGGAGCAACCTGGCTGAATAAAACTTAGGTATCTTCTCAAGCAGGCAATTTGCCTTTCCAGTGTAACACCTGGTAGGGAAGAGTATTTCCATACCTCCTCCTTGTCTTCCCTCTCCTTTTTGCGTTTTCAAGCAGATTTCAGTTGGTCCACACTAATTCATAATGACAGAACCCTGGCAATACTAAGTCAGTTTATAAACTCACGGGCCAGGGCAGCCCATCAACAGAGACACTTAACTGGTCAAGGACAAAGCCCTGGAAGGAGCAGTCACTCGCAGGTTCCATGAAGGTTTTCTCCCCTCTCTCATCCCATGCACTGATGGCCCAGGGTGGGGACCAGACAGGGATCCCTCCCTGGAGGCTCAGCTGAGGCTGTCAGGAGCCAGACAACGCCTTCCTGCCTGCTGCTGCCCATCCCACCTGCTCTGCCCCGAGGCTGGACGTGTTGGGTGGTTTGCATCTGTGCTCTGCACACAGGGTCAGACCCACAAAGGTGGTGGGAATACTAAAACCTCCTGAGGTTAATTGTTGAACATGTCAATGTCCTGAATAGCACCAGGTTCTGGGGTGGATGTTACAGAGGACTTTGCAGAAAATAAGCTTTTAAAATTGATAAGATCTCCCTGAAATATGAGGCTTTTGTTTCTCTGCATGAGTCATTCCTTTCTCCTATTCTGTGTTTCTGTTTTATGGCTTTTTCTCTAACAGATGCTGAAGTGCCTATGGAGTACTGAGGAGGGCAGCCACCTTCCTGGAGCAGCAGAGACAGTGAAGATCCGAGGATTTCAGCTGGGGGTTGTGTGGAGATGCCTTTCCCTCCTCTTTTGTCACAAGTTTAGAATGTCTCTCACGATGAGCTTCCTATTTTATCTAGATTTCCTCAACAGTTTTACTCCTTTCCAATAGGACAATCTGTTGCTTCGCGTATCTGTCTCTCAGGTCAGCCCAGCGTTCAGCTGGACCACCCTGCTAGCTCTGATACGCCCCAACAGTACCTTTGCGTGGGTTTTTGGCTCCGCAGCCCCTTTGCCTTGGCTGTCACGGCCATGGTTCGAAAGAGGGGACACTCGAGGCTCAGGAAGAAAGGTTTTATTCGGGGATCACAGGGGCAGTCCCTGGTCCCAGGCCTGTGCCTCAGGAGAATGACCCAGGGCCTGGTCAGCAGGGAGTTTTTGTTTGCCAGAAATCTCAGGGGTGGACACAAGTTACAAACCAATAGAACAAAGCAAGGTCGCTAATGCCAAATGCAATACACAAACTTCAACAAATCAGGTAAACTGGGGTGGGGTCTTGGGGGATCCACCAACCACTGTCCGACACCTCTCCGAAGGTTTCGGGCCTGGAAGATTGATGGACATGGGGGGGAGATGCATTGGGATGAGGGAAAAGACAATGGGATGACCAAAGTCCAGGCAGAGGATTAGGTTGTCTTGGAAACTCCTATCAACTTCTGATAAGAACCATTCTAAGACAGGAGCTTTACCTGGCTAAGGTTAAAGTCCAAATCACATCAAACTTATAACTAAAAACCTATGAAACAATTCCAGCACCCCCACACCGTCAGCACAGAAAAGTGCTCTAAGGACCAAAAGTCCTAACATGAAAGACAACATCTAAAAAATGTCATTTGGACTAGTAAAACAAACAGTGACTTACAAAGTTTGTCCTTATAAAATAAGAATAATATTTTGTTTGTGTAATCAGTGAAGAAGAATATTATTAAATAGAAACACATAAAAAGAAATGCAATAAATCAAAAAAATACTTTAAATGATAACATTATCACTGCATCACAGACACAAACAGTAGCATGAACCAGAAAGGAACAGAAGAACAGCTATGAAAACCAGGTAATTTCTAGCATGAGATACTAAATATCTCGTATTATTGGGAAGGAATAAAAGTCCTAATTCTAACTTGGCTCTGGAGATGTGGAATCGAATATTGTATTTTCTACAGACTTCCTGTTTACTGTCTCTATATCACTTTGTTTCTGTCTTATTTCTCTGGACAAAATAGATATTCTAGCACTTATCTGTAACCCAAAGCATTCTGAGCAGAAATATATTACACATGAGGGTCATTTTACTACTTTAATATTATATTGTTTCTGTTACATGGTTCCATAATCTGAATTTAGTATTTTTATATAAATATTCTTATGTATGTAAAAAAAGCAAACTACAGGAACTTCATGTCACAATTCATGCAGCCATATACATGCACAGAACTAATCAAACTAGATATCAAACCAGCATTATTCAGGATTAATTTTTAAATTTATAAAATGGCTAATTCTTCAGTGATTTTTTTAAAATCTCCATATAATAAACAATTTACAATATACTTTCAGTGGTATTTAAATAGCCTAGTGCTATTTAAAATGCACATTCAGGAAACACATTGTTACATTGCATTTTACAGCAAAATAAGTTTTTTAAGCAGATGCTGGTTCAAAATAATATAAACACAATAAAGAACTTGCATTCCATAGTTATCACACTACTAAAGAAGTGAAACTGCATCTCATCTGAATGGTCAAACAGAAAAGTATATGTAACATTATGCACTATGAAGGTCTGTCTGAGGGATGACCTCTAATGGAAAAAAAAAATCTTATCTAATTCTTTCAAAGCACCTGATTTCTTTAGTTTCATATTTTCTTTAAAATTAAGCTCCATTTTGGGAGGCAAAAAACACTCCTTTACAGTGATCCTGGAGTAGATCTGCCAGGCAAGATGAAGATCTCAGAGAGAGTCATGGGAAAAAAGTGTTGAAGGAAAACCACAGTGGTATCCTATTTGGGTTCCCAACACCTCTGAGGGCCCAGCCCTTGCAGAGAAATGGCATAAATCAATTAGGGAGATGGCGTGATCGAGTCTGTCTTGAAAAAGCAAAAAGGTTTTAATAAGGAAAGAAAATAATACAAAAACAAAGAGTACAGCTGAGCCCAGCATAGGGACAGGTCCCATGCGCTTGCTACAACACCCGAAAATGTGCTGAGCTTCTTTGTTCTCTCTCTTTAGTACTCAATAGTTTAGGTGGGCTATTTGGCCCTTGGCCCAATGAAATCAGCAACAGCCTTTGAGTTACACTTTCCAAGCCCAATCAATGCCTCTGTGCTGGCACTGAGCCATCTACTGACAGGACAGCGAAAATGTTTCTGGGTCCTTTGCCTTATAAGAAATGCAAGGGGTGAATCTTAAACCTTCCCCTATTTGGAAACACTTGCTGGGGGTGTGGGGTGCATGCCAACAGTACCCCACACCTGAGTGGGCCAGGCTGTGTTCAGGCTGTTACATCTCAGCCATCAGAGGACAAAGGAGAGAGAGGCACACAGGGAGATTTGCCCTGCACTAATTCCACTAAGTCTTCTGAAGGTGGTACATTTGTTCTTATGGATGCAGCTCAGGCATCCTGTAAGGAAAATAGTTCTCTGTACAGCTGCTGGTTGCTGGCCTTGTATCCTATGTGAAGGATTTTTCTTCTTATAGCCAAACAACATGATCTTCAAAACATCTATTAATGGCAAACACTGCGTAAAATATATGTGTTAAACAGCAATGAAAACAGCTGCCCTTTCTTCCCTCTTCATTCCCACTGCCATTTTGTCCTTGATAAGACAGAGCTATTGCAACAATATTTTTATCCAAACATCAGATTTTAAGGAATTATTTACACCAACTATGAAGTCTAAAATCCAATTCCTCCAAAAATAGCATACCTGTGGCCTTAACTATACAATATAATGATCCAGCAACTCTTTCTCTGTGAAGTCTAGTAACTTTTTAGAAACTAGTCTTTTATCTTGTTTGAAAACTAACCTTTTATGTTGCTTTAAACATGCTGCTTGACTTGCTATAAGAGGAACAGAGTTTCCAGTAGAGAAATGTTTAACTCACAGCAACAGATAATGCCAGGGGCTCCTAGCTGGGTAATGGATTAATCATGTCTGTTAATGGAAAAAAGATAGAAAATACAAGTTTTCTTTTGTTTGTAACTAAGACAAAGAGATATGCACAGTCTCTAAACCCAAATGCAAGTAATATTTTTAGCACATGAAAGTGTGGCAACAATGAGAACTATCTACAAGTACAGCTTGTGAAATAAAAATCAAATTAGGTCTGCAAAGCAATCAAACACCCCATAACATCCCAATTTTCTGTCAAAGAATTGATATGTAATCAAAACCTTCTGAAAATATTTATTTTAGATTTATTTATTTATTGTTTGGGGATAGCATTCACTTACTAATTTGGCTTTCAGAAAACCACTAGACTACGGAAAAGGGGAGTGGTCAAACTTTCTTTAACTTTAGATGTGAAAGAAAAAGTTTAATTGAAAAACTCTTGAGAAAAAAGTATGAGACTATCTTAAAATGTAGCTATGTATGGTTTAAAAGAGATTAAGAATTCATAGTAAGCATTAAACAAAAAAGAGAAATGTCTTCATGGGGATTCAGATTTGTTAAGGACAGAAGTTGAAGATTTGGCTGGTTTTATCTGGACTTCTGGACCAGTTTATTTTATTAAAATAATAATTTTGAACATTCACACCAAAAACTAAACTTGGCTAATAAAATTATTCAGTTGTAGACCTTCAGTTTGAATGCATTTGTATTTTGAGATAGCCACTATGGCCACTGTCAAGCTCAGGAAAATTTTCAGAGTTAATATATTTCAGTCCAAAACAGGAAAAAAATTAGTATTTCCTGGCTGTAAGGACCATTTTAGAATAGACTTATGGCACCACAACAAGTATTCAGGCACACACAAAACTCTTCACAGCCCAACACAGGTTAATTTTACCTACCAGTTAAATGGGAGTATGTATAAATGCTGAAGGTCTGCATTTTCAGTCAACCAAAAAGAATTTTCTGACTACATTTCTCATCATTGCATTATGTGAAAAATAAGAACATATATGTGAAGAATTTTACTTGGTATTTTTTTTAGATTTGGAACTTTTCAGGAATTTCCCCACGGTAACCAGAAAATAATGGATTTGACAGGATCAAAGCATTCAGCAGGGATATGCCAGTTCAGTTGCAACCCTTGAGGAAAATCTACTCATTTGTGGTCACTCTTCCTGCTGCCCATCTCCTGGGTGCTTGGCTGCTGAAGTCCTTTTTCCAGCCAGCTCCTGACTGCTTAATCTCTTGAGCTCTCTGGGGTTTTTGTAAGCAGTCTGGTTGGCAGAGCTCTCGGCCACCACCCAGGCTGGTAAAGGAGCTGGTAAGGTTTAGCAATTCCCTGGGCAGCTGGAAATCAAGATAATACAACAAAGATGAACTCTCTGGAGCTACTGCCTTACTCTGCAGCCAGCTGGCTCCACATGCCACAGACAACACCAAATATCCTACCTCAGCAGCTTCCCAAGCTCTCTGAGCTACGTGGGTAACGAGTTCCTTGATAACTCAGCTCTGCAGACATTCCCAGTAGTTTCCTTTCTCAG
Organism: Zosterops lateralis; assembly: GCF_965231275.1. Lineage (NCBI taxonomy): Eukaryota > Metazoa > Chordata > Aves > Passeriformes > Zosteropidae > Zosterops > Zosterops lateralis. The sequence continues at coordinate 96,076,292 of NC_139764.1, read as the reverse complement.
CTCTTAATCTTGCTAGCAATACTGCTTCACAGACACTCTTTTAAAAGATGGACAAAAACTTGAAAAATTCATTTTAATTTTACCTTTTTTTATCTTCTCTAAATTATGCCTCATACTAACTGTAGTGCCCCTGAAATTTTGTCCTTGTGTTGGATTTGGTTTTAAACTGAAAAAAAAAAGGGTTTTGCAAGGGCCTGCCAGTCCTCTGGCCAACTGGATGTTAATTTTGATCCTGATAATTGTGAAATTTCATTGCTTCTCTAATTTTTCACCTTGCAATTCTCAAAGGCTTAGTGACACTCCAAAATACACTTACCTGTTTTTCTCGTCCAAAGAATAAGAATGCTGCTGAAACATTTACATTATCAAAAATTAAAGGGGATGTTGGAGCAAGAACACAAATATGGTTCAAATAATTAGTACATCCTCTACTGAAGTTTGCTAACCACATTCTGCTTCATTTCACAGCTGAAGTGAGCAGTTGAGGAAAGTAAGTTTAAAGCTCATAAATTTTCACTCCATTTACAATTTCAAAATCTTGATTGTCACACTGGTCATCATTCTTGTATCTTATTGATCTGCCCTTTAGAATCATTCATCCTTTATGTACTTAATGGTTCAATTTTCTTTGGGGAACTTTTTTTTCTTGCCATATTGGATAACAACCAGAGGAGAGATTGCAGTGGAATTCCAGGACCACACATAAATCTTCAGGAGAGGTTGGCATCGTATCTTACCTCTGCTCATAGAGAATACACAGAGTTCAACCCGCCTCACCTGGAAAGGTGAGATCCAATAATAACAAATAGGAGAGGTAAAAGAATATGAGTAAAAAATTCTAACATTAATTGCAGAGTTGACAATTTCTGTGTAATACCAACATGAAACTAGACATGTGAATTATCTCTTTGTAGTTCATGCACATCATGATTATTTCTTGTCTCACCAATCCTACGTGTTTTTTGTAATAATATGCAAACTCTCTACTCTTGGGCAACTGAGCATCATTCTACTATACCTTTAATAGCTCTTCTGATGGAGCAAGAATCTCACCTGAAGAAAACAATGTTTATCAAGAAAAAAAAAAAACAGAAATTTAATACTTTCTGAAAACTTGTAAGTAAAACGAACAAACAAAAAGCACTTACACATCAGCTTTCATTTGTGAGGACTCACTTCTCACTTAAAAAAAATCACCTTTTTGTGCCCTGTGTTCCTACTCTTTAAAAGTGAACTTGTCCTGAGGATCATATGAAAAATAAAAGCTCCATTAAATTAGTTTACAGATTAAATATTAACATCTGCCAGCGCACACGCCATGTGTGAAGTTAGCCAGGTTTTGAGCAGGAGCTGGGGCCAGGTGACCTCCAGAGGTCAGTCCAACCCTCTCTGCAGTTCAGGGCAGTGCAGCACAGACACACCTATCATTGCAAAAGCAGCCTGGCAGGCAGCCTGTGAAATGGGGCCACTGCAGAATCAGGGCTCTGCTTGTCTCCTGCTGGTAAGGACATTACTAGTCAAGCTCCTCCCTGCTTTCTGATGGAAACTGCTGTCATTATACCAGACATAAGAACTGGATTCGTGCTCCACTTCAGTCACCCCATTTCAGTGTTTTAACCTCATGCACTGTGAAGAGAGAACTGAGTCAACGTGCAAGGTGTGGCCAGGAGTGGGCACAACCTCTTCCATATTGCCTCTTCCTCTCAGTAGAGGCAAGCTCTGTTGTAAAAACAGGGCAGGCAGGAGAAGCAGCATTTCAAATTGCTGCAGCTAAATCTATTAGAATGTTTTCACAGGTTTTGGATAAAGAAGGAAGGGTAATTTCTAGCCTGCAGTCCCACAGCTGCCTGCATATTTTCTCAGGGTCATCAGCTTCTGTGTGTGCAATTCCTACTTCTAATAAATTCAGTTATTTCACATGACATCTGCAAAGAGTTCAGTTCCGACATACACATCTGCCAGTAACAGCAGCCACCTGCCACTTCTCCAGCAGCTAGTTTGATTTCTCCCCTTTTGATTTTTAATGATTCAGTAATGCACCATAAAAACAATCTTTTTATTACAAATAATTTTAAAGAATTAAAGTCTCTCTTCTTTCATGGATATAAGCATGAGATTTCATATACAAAGCAATTCAGCAGCATATTTTTTCATCTTTTCATTAACAATCTCTCTCTTATAGTACATAATTCCATTTACTTCAAAGGCACATAAAAAGAGGGGGGTTATGCTAGTGATCTATAGTTTATGGTAAAGTACAGGGAGGAGAGTGTTTTGCCAAACAAAAAATAGCTTTCTATTCATGAGTTCTGCTGTAGGCTGTTCATGCCCATCCTCAGAAGACAAGAACCTAATTTCCAAGCTTTAAAATATTCAGTATAAATTTCAATGAGTTATATTAGCAGAATTTCAGCCTGTACATATACTAAAATTGCTGAGAACCATTTATTTTAGGAAACAGCTTTAATTAAAGTGAAAGACTATGCTGAAGATTTTCAGATTTTATTCTGATTTTTATCACAGGATTGCAATGATATCATTGATAAATCTGATTATTTCTTTGTGCCTTAGTTTCTCCCAGACGGAAAATTACCTATTCACAGATGGATCATTACCTAATTCACAGGGATCTTGAGACCCTTGATTTTTATGATCTATAAAACACTTTTTGATCTTCACCTAGAAACAGAAATTTACTCTTTTCTGTATCTTCTTTTATATCTAGGAAGTCAGATAAATATGAGTTTTTCTGCTTTGTGATGACCAGGCTATAAAGGGTTACTTGTTTCACATGTCTGCCACTTTTTCTCCACCCTTTCAGCAGACAAGAAAACTGATATGACTGGAATTAGTTGTTAGTTTCAAAAAGCACTTACACATTGACTCAAGATACTGCTTTACTACTATGTTTTACAATACATGTTACTGAAAAACATAAGAGGCATGTATTAGGGGACAAAGAATTGTAGAATTTATGTTCTTAATAATGATATTTCCTTCAAGTATGTAAGGCTGAAGGCAAATAAATATGTTTTTATTGCAGAGTCATATTATAAAAATATATACTTAGCACAATCCTATATTTTACTAGTGATTCCCAGATTCCCACTTGACCAGATAGGAAGGATTCTTTTAGAACCACAGGGCAAAAGGGGATCTCGATCCATGGCCTGCATAGCTTAGAATTTAAGATGGCCTGGGTTTATCCTGGGAAAGGTTTTTGTGTTGGTGTAGGAAGTTGTCTGCATCAGAGATGCAAGCAATAAGATTTAGGGAAATGATAAATATTTTGCTTGATACTTTTTCCATCAGAGACTTAGTAATTTACTTTCAATGTTTTTATCATCAGTTGCCAGAACACCATTTTGGAGAACATAAACTAGAGTGATGAGCACATGGCAATCCATGAGGAGATTGGGAAGCTCACTGAAGCCTACTAAGAAAAACATACCTTGAATTAACTCTGACTCTTCTTTTGGCTGAGTCCAACAGTTGACAGCACCCATCACTTACTTCCTGAGAAGGAGGACATATGGTAGTGTGGGAAAAGGAGCAGGGCAGGGGCAGGGGAGAAGAAGTGAAGTGATAGGGTCAAACAGTCTTGGAACAGGGAAGCAACATCTGAATAGAACAGGAAGAAGGATGAGTCACAGTAGAGGTCTGTGGGTTTGTGAGAAGCGGCCACAGCATGGAAAGGAACAACTTTTCATGGGCTTTTCCCATACAAGTACCAAAAGCTGTTAGATAAAGCTAGTTGGAATCATCCTAATCAAAAGTAAATTTTGTGAAGCTCTACTTGAAACACAAGGGTTCTTTGATGTTGCTTTAAAAAACAAATTTTTAAGTTGAACAACTAATTCCAATAGAACTACCCTTATATTTCTATGAAATGCAATTTAGCCTCTCAAAAATATTACTTAGAATCCTTAAAATAATAATTACTTTATGCCTGTTGCCACTCTAGTATCTGCTAGAGACTGTCTGTCAAAAGATCAAAGTATAAAAAATATTATGGAGATCCCAAAGCAAAGCTATACCTCTGAGAAGCAAAGTCCAAATCCCTGGACTTAATTTTGATTATAAAATGTAAAACATTAACTGTTTATGTTTTCTTATTTTGGAGTGACATTGTATGTGTGAGGGTGTAATTCTTTTTGCAGTCTAAAGGCATATGGCTATTTATATCTTAGCACTACAGAAGTTAGCCTAATATGCTTATAGCAAGATTTCATGTGGGGCACATTCTCCTGGCTGCCTTGGCCTGTGTTGCACCATGCCAGGAGCACAGCACAACATCATCAGCCACAGGAAGCCAGCCTCTTATTACTCGATTTGACCTTGATGCTAAGATGGCCCAAAGGAGCCAGAAATACAAATGAGAACTGCAAAGGGTTGGGATAGGAAAATCAACAAACTCCTCACAGCTACTGGAAGTCAACTTAATTGTGCATCCTTGATGCTAGGCAGGCACAGGTAGGCAGATTAGCATACAGGTGGCTGAGAAGGTTCAAAAGCCTTTTTGCACAGTTCTGCTTTGCACTCATTATCAAGCATTGCCACACTCCACCATGCCAGTAAAAGAGGGCATAGCATCATGGCACTGGACTCCTGGGCCTGGAAGGAACCAGGTTCAGCTTATCTTGCCTTTAAAATTAGGCAAGAAGAATTTTTTGCAGATAATGAGGCAATACTTCCATAAAGAACACAAAAGTATGATAGTAATAATAACAATACTAGATAGCTCTGGTTCACTATAAAATCTATTTTAGAGCTTAAGTGTCCCTTTTGTTAGATTATTTTCCAGTATCCAAACCCAATCCTGTTGCCTTCACAATTAACTTATTTTTTCATGTCACATCATGAGCAGACATTGGAAATAATCAGTTATCATCATTATAAAGAATCTTTGCTCTTCACCATCACACACTTGCATCATACACTTCCTTACTTAAGTTTTCTCTAGATCAAATGGAGCTTATTTTCCAGGTCATGTTTGCCAGCTTTTCATCAGTTTTATTGTTTCACCTTTGGATTCCCTATCCACTGCTCAGAAGTTATTATTCCAGCTGAGACCCCAACTGTACAATGGAAAAAAAAAAATAAATTCCTTCCATGCTCTTTATAAGTATATCCCAGACTGAAATATCTTGATAAACAAAAAAAAAAAAATATCTTTGAATCTTTTGCAATTTAGCACTGACATTAACCCTAAACCTCCAAGTTTCTTTCATCTTTCACATATTCTTAGGTGTCTGGTCACTTTTTCTTATGTACACTACTTTCCCTTTCCTGTCATTGCATTTCATTTGTTGATATCTGGCAATTTTCCATATCTGGCAATTTTAAACATGATACTGTCTCCCACAGTTCTTGAAGTCTCCCTTACTCTTTCATTATGTCATTGGAAAGAGCAACATGAATACTGAGTAGAATTGTGTTCAGGATAAACCTCACAGAACTCTAACTTCAAACACCCTGTTGTTTTTACCCCAAAGCACTGATAATATTTCTTAGCAGTTTTTTTTTAAACAGTGACCTCACTTTATAGCAATGAATCAAAGCTATATCCCATTTGACATGTAAGCATTTAGAATACTACATCTTACTGTTTTCTACATCTACCAGATCAGCAAAGAAGCCAAATATATAAAGGAGGATTTGACATGATTTGTTCTTGACAAATCCACAATTATTATTTCCACCACTTCATGATTCACTTGGTGCTTTCACTTATTTGTTTAGACATTTGCTCTGGTAATCCACTTTATCTGCCTGATGAGTATTTCTTTTTCTTTAAATAAAGGTACAATCTAGGGCTGTGAGACCTCCACAAGCATCTGAAGACAATCACTAATATGTCAGCAGCTGCTTTGGCAACCTTCAAACAGATTTCAGCTGACCCTGCTGACTAGAACATTTCTAATTCATCTAAATATTTTTTAACCTGTCCTTTCTCTCTTCTGACCTGTGATTCTCATCCCCTGTTAAAATTAATTGCATCAAAGATCTGATGGCAATTAACCTTGGGAGAGTGAATCTTTCAGCCTTTCCTATGTCATCACAGCCTACAAAATCTTATTCCGTCAAATTAAAAAGAAATATGTTCTCTATATAATACCAGCACTTCAGTAAAGCATTTTCAATGTGCATCACCAGACATCTGTCCTCTCAGTAGTTACAATACAGTTGTGCACCCCAGCAGTGCTGCTGGACTTGCAGGTCTGGCCCCCTCTCTGCTGATCAGCATTGACTGTTGTGACAGGACCTCAGGATGTCACTCTCCTCCACAGTGGCATTTTAACCCAACACACACTTAAAAGGGCAGAGATACCACAGACAGTGTGTGGTGTACAAGATTCAAATGCTGTTCTCCAGATCAGAAACAATTGTTTGATTTTACATTTACAAGCAGGAAATCAGCAATCTTTTTAAAACATTCAATATGGCAAGTTCCCATCTGGGTTGTGGTGCACACACACTGTGCTTCTCTGTTGAGTTTTTGTTACTGAAACTACTCAAGCTGGAACGGAAGTGCACGGAAGTCACTGAAATGGTCTCTGCCATGTCTGTGCCCGTGATTTCTTCTTTCTGGTGTCCATAGTCTCTCTTGGAGGTGTTATTTATTGCTTTGTAGCACAGACAAGGAAAGGTAAAAATCACAGTTTGCAGGGAAGAAAGAAACAATGCCAGACAACCATTATCCTCTCTCTCACACACACACACAAGAAAGAGAAGTAAGAACAAATTCAGCTTGCCTCTCACACAGGGATCATAACTGCCAGTTTGAGAAAGGAAGAAAGGAGAGTTATTTTCTGCAGGTGAAGCATTGATTTTTTTTCCTGAGTGTGACTCATGAGTCTGTACCACACTGATATATGATAGAAAGGGCATCCAGATCCACCGTGTGACAAAAAGTCACCTGTCACAGGTCATGCTCTTCTAGCAGATGTCACACCTCCTTCAAAACCTTTTACAGCCTCTCCTCATAACCTTACATGACAAGCACCACTGGTCAGCAAAAGAAACATTTGAGTGGCAGTTCCACATAATGGGGATTATGTGATGGAAGCTCCGGAGATTTGATGGGTAGGATTCATCTGATCAGTCAGAAATGTCTGCATTTTAGCTTGTCACCTTGGCCTCACCTCAGGGCAAATGAAAGAAATGAAGAGTCAGAACAAGGAACATTCCTATCCCAATTTAGCCATCTAAAATAAGACAGATGAGTCATATCCTGAATGCACTTATTTCTCCCCACAGACTAGAGAGACAGTGTGACTAGCTCAGATATATCCACAGTGCTGATGTTTAAAACTGGAGGAGACAACTCCCAAGCACCAGACCTCAGCCAAGGGTTCTGGCAAACCCAGAAAGCTGAACTGATCATCATGATGGTCTCAATTCAGCTGCCTCATACAGAGGTGCCTGTTAGGCACCCTAGGACATGCAAGATATTTAGCAAATTTATCCACTGGCCTCTGCCCAAGGAATACAAAATTTGACCTCAGTTAAGCAAACCGTCAGGTGAGGCTGCCCACTGCAGTGCTGCTCCCAGTTCAGTAAACCCTACACACTGTCACAGCAGGTGATCTTCCATCACAAGATTGGCAATGAAGGAGGCGTAGAGATCATGCAGAGCAACCTGTAAGAATAAGCCAAAAAGGAGTACCTAGTTTGACGACTAGTTCAGAAAAAGAACAGTTCAGGACAATTAAAGGTACAATAGGCTCACCCAAACCCTCAACAGTAACTCAACAGTAAGGAACAACCCAGTTAATTATGCTCCATGTTTGCTTCCTTTTAATCCTTTTTTATATGTAATATTACTTTCTTATTTTCAAGACTAATTTCATACATAATACCTTAGTTAATATTGATTTCCACTGTGGGGTTTTTTTGATTTCTTTTCATTTTCACTACATACCTAGCAATACACCTAGTCTGCATAATAATTATCATACTCCTTAAAACCTTTAAAAATTTCATAACAGGTTTAAATATTCCCCTCTGTAATCTTATGACAAATGATTTTTTCCCTGCCTGCTCACTATTAAAAATGGATTTCTGTATATGCATTTATCTGTAGTCTCTAATCACACATATACATTACTTTTTTAAACAGCAGAAAAGGCCTTTTCTTCCTATATCCCTATCTCTGCATAAAGAGGTAAAGTAAGGGAAGCAAAATAGAGGCAGTGGGAAAAGGCATTATACATTTTATAAATGCAAACATAAAGCATGCAGAACCCATCCAGCAGAAAAAGTGGGATGCACAGGACAGAGCCCAGCTCCATCTTTCCCTTTCTTACTCCCAGGAGAGCCAGGACATGCTGAGTGGTTTTGAAAATTCTTTCTTTATCCCTGCTCAGTGATCTCAACACTGGAGGGGAAAGACATAGGTTCAGTGTGGGATTAAGTAAAAATATGATCAAATATCATTTACACTCAAATCACAGCAAAGCTGATTCAAAATGACATGGATGGAAAATGTTCTCTTCTAGGGCGAGAGGTGATCTAATGGTCCCTTTACCCTGCAGGCAGCATAACATCAACTGGACATCACAGAGCAGGTGAGTTTTTTGGTGGGCAATCCAGCAGAAAGGCTGGTTTCCCACAGCATCCGTCAGTATTAGTTCAAATCTTCAGTGCCTAGTAAGGACAATTTCTCATCAACTCTTTTCCTGTGGTTAGAATTTTGTATAGTCTGTTTCCAAGATGACTCTGTGGTGTTTAACAACAGGTGAGTTCCCACTGCAGCCACCTCCTGAGGAGGAAAATCTTTGTTTACTACCAATTAACATTTTTACATAAAGTGTTTAAAAACTGCAAATCCCAGAGATCTTACATCACACCTAGTTGACAATGGCTGAGAGGTTCAAAAATTATTTTAAGGGAATACACCATGCAATCATATTAGCTCTGTTCCTCCAACAGCAGGTTAACAGAGCTGATCAAAGTAGCAGCCAGCACCTGAGGCAGGCAGTGCCTGATAATGATCTGCAAGTGACACTAAAACCAGAGATTTGGGCCTGTGCAAAACTGGCCCACAAAGCCTCAAACCAGATGTCACCTGATTGGGGACATGCCACAGTACAGCCTGGGGTCAGCAAACTCAGGCTTTACCTGAGCTTAAAGGTCAATGGCCACTGACTTCTCATCAGTTAGAAACCAGCCCATTTTGGTTTAATGTAAAATTATAAAGCAGATTTGTCTCATGGGTTAGATTTTTGGATATTCTATATATTATAAAGCAGATAATGTCTAAACTGTAAGGAGTTTTGCCTTTGTTAACAATTTAAACTATATTGTCAAAGAATCCTTTTTAAGTTGCTTATGATTCAAAACAACAGCACAGGCAAATCAATTCCCAAGAAACTACAGTATGGAACATATAATCAACATACATACTTCACTTTAGGTCTGACCAGATTCAAAAGGCAAATAAGCTTTAAGAAGGAAACTGGGGGAACTGTGTAAACCAGGACAGTAGTCTCAAAGAATGTTTTTTTGAGAGGTAACCACTGAGTGCTAAGCATGATGTCAACACATCAGCTGCAATGCATTCATACTTTTGCAATGCAAGTCTAAGGGATACAGCATTTTTCTTCTATTTTCAGAAGCTGTAGACAAAAAATCAGGATGGAAAAGGAATTCCCTGAATCAAGGCCAACTGTAAGTTTTCTGCTAATCCAGCTGGGGATATTTGGAAAAGGTAGTGAACTTTACTTAATATGTCCCAAGTTACCATATTAGATTTATTTATGTAGAACAGAAGAGTAATAATGCTGGGAAAGAAGCAGGGAATTGGATTAAGTAAAACAAGCTGACATGTATATGTGCAGGGCATTTTGTAATAAGAAAATTAGTATTTTGCATTTTTATACCTTCTTTTATTTCTGTGTTTTACAGACACAGTGGACTTAACATATTTCTCACTTTCCCTCTTGCAGAATGACCATATAATTCGTTTCTTACGAAAGAATAAAGCAGGAACAAAGTTGGATTCGTGTTTCTTTAGATATGCAACAAATCTTTTCTTCACTAGATGGCACTCTGTCTTCTCCTATGGATAAATGTTGAACACGGCAAAAAGCAAAGGTTTCATTTTCACAGAAGAATATAAAATGATAGAGGACTTATTCTTTGTGTTGAATCCTTTTACAGCATTTTGTGTTCTACATTATACCCCTTGTGTACTTGCAAGGATAAGTTCCATATCGTAGACCTACTTTAATTATTTTATATTCAATATTTGTCTCAAAACGGATTATTGCCCAAAAATCTTCATGGGAGATGCACCCATTACAGTGGCTCAGACTCTGAATAATATTTAAAGTGCTCAGAATAAATTATAAAATAAGCATAGATCTAGATTTGATGACGATATGTCTCAAATCCTCAGCAGGTATGAATCAATTTGGTTTCACTGGAGTTGATTGATGTCAGGTGAAGATTTGTACCTGCAATTTAGATGCTGGCCTGCAGAGCACAGCTTGACTTGTTTTCTTTTTCTTCACTCCAAGGCATGATAATTGAGCTTGTTTGGGCACACTTTTCACTTCTTAGTCAAAACTCCCACCTGAGAATTGGACTTAAAATCAGTGCACGTCTCTCTGTAATAATTCAAAATAATCTTTTTACAAAGATAAAAAAAGAAGAAGAAGAAGAAGAAGCAAACTGACTAAAGACTTCAGAGCTGGGAAATCAGTTGTTCAATACAGCATCAGTGATTGCAACACAGCACCTGATGCAAGCAGAAGCAAAATACCACTCAGCCCTTTCATTTTTACTCTTACTGCCACTAGATGATAGTATGGTAACACCTGTATTGTTCAGCTGCAATCCAGACCTTCTGTTCCTGAATTCCTGGCAGCAATCACACTTTTATATGTAAAGAATATCCAGAAGCTCATCAATACTACATAGCTAGCCTTCGAATAGCAGTGCTTAATTATATCCCCTGTGATTTCATGCATTAATACACCCAGAGTGTGGTGGATGATATTATTTGTCCATAGACCCAAACTGGGCTTTATTTAGACACAGATATTATGTTAAATTGGTCACCTCAGTCTATTTTTGTGAGTTACCCATCCAGAGCTATAGTGAGACATTTTGATGGAAAGGGCGAGATAATTACATTTCCCTGGCAGGAAACAGGAGAATGGCTGGAGGTAACATTTACATTCCGCCTCATGGGCATCCCACTCACTGCCAGTTCTGCACATTCACTCACTGCTTCGTCCACCTCTTCTATTTTGTGCTCTCCCTCTTGAGAGGATTCCCTCCTCATCCAATAGAAAAGCTCTGGGCCAGGAGGAGACTCACATCCAGAAAAACACCTTGCTCATACAACTGTGTCGTCTCCCCAAACCCTTTCCCTCCCATTTCACATAGTTTGTACCCTCCTATTGCAGCAAAAATAAAACCAAACTGTCCTTTCTCACAGATACTCTGCAAAGTAAATAGTCAAAACCTTTCACTGCACATTTTTTCCCCTAGGTAAATCTTAAAACTCTGGTTTCTTTTTACCCACAATAACAAGGTCAGTTTTTCTCTTGGTAGGCTGGACTGACTCTCCCTGTGCAGGAAAATGCACCCCAAGGAAGGGATGAGTGGACAGCTCCAGTTTTGCATGATACTTTTCCCATCACAGCCAGTTTTACAAGCACTTCCAGGTCTCCACAGTGGAAAAAATCCCATCTCTTTGTCCATAATCTGTGGTAGACATGTAGAGTGATGAACCTATTGGCACCACAAGCAAGCCAAAAATTGAAAACCAGATTCTCCAGTGAAAAGACACTGGCCCTTGGGCCAAAAAAGGCTAAGGGGATGCAGTTCAGAAAGTGTGAAGGGTAAATTCACACATCATTGCACTCTTGGCTAATTCTCTATTCAATTTGATTAAGCCATGACCATCACAAGTCACTGAGTTTCCCACAAAAACTAGATCTGGATATAGATGTAAGGGAAACCCTTAATTTCTGCTTTATGGTAAATTTGGTTACTTTGACAAATTTTTGTTTTAATTCAGGGTGAAAGTATATTTGTAAGATTTTCAGGTTTCAAAAGGCTTGTATTTATCTTATCTAATGATTGGTTTGGACATTTGGAATAGTGCATAAACTACTAGTTATATGGCATAATAATTAAATTAATAATTTTCATAATCAGTAAGAATACCTTCTATGTAATGTAGGTTGAACTATCTACTGTTTTGTACTCAAAGCATTTACAGTGTCATAGCAGGCCCAGGAGGAAAAACAATTCCAATATCACAGCCTTTCAGTGTGGCAAACAGAAATCTTAAAAAGATAACTTGTTCCCACTGGAAATCAAGACCTAAAGAATAAAGTAAAATATTTCAAACATTATACAGATCGCTGCTACTGACATGGCGTAAAACATATTAACAATATTGTAAAAAGCAAATCCTTTTATGGGTCAAAATAAAGCTTTAGAACCTGAAAATTACATTCTGAAAAATTCTAAAAGTAAACATCTTGAAAAATGTCTACCTCAAAAATTTTTATCCATTGTAAACTTTCTTTATATTTTTCAATTAAAATTATTTTAATATCATCCTCTTTAGCTTTTCATCAAGAATTTTAACAAAAAAAGGTCCAACCAGCTCCTATTTTGCAAAGCATATTGAACTGGCATTGTCTGAGCTTATGAAAAATGAAGCACTCCATTTTACTTACATGATACTCTTTCTCCCACATATGAATATTAATTTTTTTACAGCTCTACTCTGTGATATAAGAATGTTTAAAACTCACAGTCAGGGAGAAGTTCTGATGCTAACAAACCTGTAACAAACCCATATTTCCAGGGATAATCATGTCAGCTGTCAGCACAGTGAGGAGCAGCTGGTTCACGAGGGATGGTGAGCCAGGAGCTGAGCAGAGTAACAAGGCAAGTGGGAGCAGCACTTTCCACCAAGAGTGAGGTTGTGGAGTGACAAATCTGGATGGTGATCAGGATCAGACATGATCCAGTGCTCTCCCAAGATGTCCACAGTGAATCAGAGCTCTCACAGGCAGTGGAGCTCCCCTTGGACTCAGCCAGTTAAATGCTTTATCTTCACCAAGCCCCCTCCTAGCAGGGGGGGCACATCTGCCCTGACATCAATAATACAACACACAGCCTTAGCAGCTAAAGGTGCAGCGTACAGTTGAATGAAACCCACATTTTATGTGAAGAAGTCATTCAAAAACATGAATGGGTGACTACATTTAAAAAAAAACCTTGTTATTGTTGCCTTTTTAAAATACCCCTTATTCAATAATAAAATTAATAAGGGGTATTTATTTTTATTAATATTAATACAATATAATATAATAATATAATATATTATTATAATAATATTAATAAGGGCTATTATTAATAAGGGATATATTTTTGAGGAAAAATTATCCATCAAAAATAGAGCTTATGAGAATAGTCTGAGAAACACCTGTGCTTGCCCGACAGACATGTTCCAAAGGCTTCTGCAGAGCTACACAAAATGAGTAATTATATTACAATTTCAGGTTTTAATGCACATGGAAAACACCCCAAGTAAAAATAAATTATCACTCGTTTCATTTTTTGAAAAAATAATAGTTCCAGATTCCAGGGAGTGTAATGGAAACCTTACCAAGCATGTCAGCAAGCTTCATGCAGGCTGAGCACTACATGCAACATTGATTTCTGCCTCTAGCAAGAGTCTACCTACAGGCATCAGCAACTAGAGGGTGAAAGAAATTATGAAGGGTTCATTCATTTCCAATGCCTCCATAATTTCTCATCCAGTTCCTCGAAGGGGTAAATATCAGACGTGCTGTTGTTGCCCCTTGCAGGACAGCTACAGACCTTACACACCAGCTCCCTCTGCCCAAATGGTGAAATAAGGACTGCTGCAGGCACTGTACAGGTATTTGACAATGAAACTAATTTAGTTTCTACCTCATGTATCAAGCATTGCAAAAAATATAACCTGAAGAACACGAAAACTAGGAAAAACAAATGTTATTTCCATTGCTTTTACATTTTCTCCTAAATTTTAATAGAACTTGAGGCTGTTTAAATGCTCCACATATTGAGGGAATCTTTAAAATGTGATGTGATTTCATCTAAAATAGGAGCATTTGGCACCTCAAAAAGCTTTCCATCTCCCTAAAAGGCCTCTTTTCATCTTTCTGAGGAAATTGAACAATACAACAGAAATTTTCAAAACCTAGGTGAAAAACAGCAAATTCAGCACACAATGAGGGAGCTTCAAATATCTGGATCTCAGGTTTGGACTGTTTTAATATAGCAACAATGATTTGACAAAAGTATATTGGAGATTAAATGGTTTCTGAGGATTTCTATAGCAGGCAGGAAACAATCATGATATTCAAAAGGCACTACTCTAAACAAATTGCTCTACTGGGATTGTTAGCTCCCTGCAAATTCTATAGAGTCTTTGAATATTAGTGTAGAAAGAGATTCACATTATTTAATAGATTTCAATATGCAGTTGGAAGAATGACTAACACACAGGTATCATACCTATCTTTATTAGAAGAAAGTAAAGCAATCAAAGGACCCATTCATTTTGAGTGATTGCTCTGGAGCTGGGCTGATAATCAAATACTATAGCATACTACAGTACTGCTAGTGATCTTCAAAATTAATAGCAAACATATATATATATATAGATATATATATAAAATATTGAGATTTACAGAGTAAGTATGGCAAGCAAAACAGTTTGTTCTCTTAGGTATATAAATCAAATAATGTCAATGCCTGTGGATAGGGACAGCATCGTGTGGTCATCAATTGTTTACAGCACAGCAGAGTTGGTATGAGTTGGTTTCCTTGTTGTAAGGAAATCTCTGGGAACACGTGCCATATCCACTGTGGATATCCAATCTGCCCTAATGATCAGAGAAGCATTTTGATCAGAATGTTATGCAAGCATCATTTATCCTTGCAAGGTATTCCTAAAGAAACACAGTCAGAGATTTTGCAAATTTTGTCGATTTTTCTATGCCTAACTGTGAGATGAGGTGGCATGCAACTGGCTCCTGGGAAGATTTAAAGTAATTCATCATTTCTTTTGTGAAATTATGCTGGGTTGTTTTTTTTTTTTTTAGTATATATCACATTCTCCATCTCATGCAGTTATAAATTTGGTGCATAAGTTATTTCTGCTAAGTTATTTATTACTGCTATACACATAATCAGGAAAATTTTGAAAACTTTTCTGATTTTCAGGGGGTTACTTTAACAATCTGTGTAAACCTGTCAGATGTTTTCTTAGTAAAAGGAACTGATAGCTAATGTGTTTTCATGAGCTTAATTGCGTTTATATGAAGTCTGCCTTAAACTGTGGAGGGCTGGTATTTTGCTTGTTTTGTAACAAGATGCACCAAGATTATCTAAAAAAATGTGAAATGTTTACTTTAGGGAATTATTTAGGGTCTAAAATACTTCATGCACTGAATCATTTTCAGCCAAGGAATGCAGAAAATCAAATTGTTACTTTTTCATTTAGCCAACCCCAAAACACCATCTAGATGAAAACCCTCTTTAAGTACTAAATTATAAGAATTTTCATAGCATAGAATCATGGAATCATAAAACAGTTTGGGTTGGAAGAGACCTTAAAGATTACATAGTTCCAGTCCCCTGCCATGGGCAGGGACACCTTTCACTGGACTTTGTCCTCCCTCAGCACTAAAACTGAGTTTATTTAAATGCTTTTTGGTCATACATCTGTGAACGGTTTAATAAAGAAACATTACAAAATTGGAAGGAATCATGACTTTTTGGTTTGCTTTGGCCAGTTATATTAAAAAAAAAAAAAAAAGTTACATTCAAAAAACCTACAGTAATATTTGTACTGGAGCATACAAAATATTTGTCTTATTGCCAAAATATCCTTGTAGCACTACAAATAATTAGCATTTATAACTACAAATTTTACTTTAATGAAAGAGTATCAGGAATCTAATTCTAACCATTCTAACAATGAGAGGCCAAATTCTGCCTTCCTTTACAGTCGTGTAATCACATTTGTTAACTGTTGCAAGGGCAAAATTTAGCCCCAAAGCACATTTTTATCTAAATAGATATATTTTCCTACATAAAAAAAAGCCAACCAACCTATGCCTTATTACTGGTCTTCCCTTCTGAAGGGTAAATTCTGATATTTGAAATACCTAACCTGTATTTACAGCTGTACAACTCTGATGCTGCACCTTTTTAAAATTTCACTTGCACTCTATAAACATGGCGTAACACATACAATTGTCTTAAACATTTTTCTTAAAATAAAGGAAGGGCAGAGCAGCTTAGACATTTTCTTTGTCAAATTCACACACAAAATACATGGTAATATGACAGGCAACATCATTCCAGCCTCCTGACGCCACCATCTCCACACAGTCCTCCTCGTCGTAGGCGTTGTTGGGCTCCCCGCTGCGCCATTTGTTGAAGGTCTGCATGGGCGACCGGTCCGAGTAGACGAAATTCCCCTCTTTCTCCAGGTCATTAATCCCAATGAAGACTCTGGTGAGCCCAGCCTGGTTGATGTACGAGGCAATCAGGTTGTTGGCAGTCTCATCCTTGGGCATGCTCAGCGTCCCTCCTCTCCCGTGGCAGTACAGCTGGGCCTCCTTGTACCTCTTTTCCTCCTTCACCAGCAGATAAATCTTATTGTCTGTCTCACGCACGCCGGCGACAGCTGCGGGGGAGGGCAGTGCTGAAAAGTGAGCACTCGCATTTCTATAAACCAAGTCACTGCACACCCCAAAACAGCTTCACAAATCAGATGTGGAACGGTGACACTCCTTACGAGTGATTACACCGATAAAATGAGGCAAAAAAGAAAGGAAAATGGTGATATAAAATTAACCTACCATTTTTTATGAATTTTAGTTCTGTCGTCAGCTGGGCTACTTGAATATCCATTTCACCAATAGCCTTCCTCAGCTGACTGCACTCACAAGGGATGCCTGTAAAATGATATAGATACACCCAAATCAAAAAGCTACCTAATTTCAACAATTATCTCAACAATTTTATGAAAATACCCAGCGTGGCAGCCCAGGAGAAAGCTGTCTTGCAAGTAACAGATAGAAAATTAGAGCCTTCACTGCACTGCACCATTACATGATTCTGAGGAATGTCTGGGCCTGTGCAGAACAGCTCAGTTGGCTTCCTACAAATCTTCAGCCCTGAATAATTAGCATTAACCTAAACACAGATAAATATTCTCTACAAAACACCCACAATAGTTTTAATTAAAAATATTTTTTTAAAATTGTTATTTTCAGTAAAATTATTTTCTTTCATTTTCTCAAAGACTTCTTTCACAGCAAAAAACATGTTTGCAAGTTCTTCCCAAGGAACATATCACAAAAATTCCAACCACATAATGCACATAATTACCTGCAAAATGCAGTGCTGTGTTTTTGAAAGTACAGAATTTACAATATTTCTGACAATAAAATTAGACAATAGAAAATCATCTATTAACCCAAATTGGTATAGGTTTGACAAAGACAATCTGAATGTGAATACTAAAGGAATAATTGTTACATCTCTGACCGCAAATCTCAAAATGAGGATCAATTACTATTTGCATTTATTACAGTTTGCAGTTCTGTATGTAGTTATTAAAATCTGCATTGGGCTACCCAGTCACTCAGCTCAGCTCAGTTGTGTAAGTCAGACTAAGCACAGGATACATGCCCTGCAAAGCTCTGCATGCTGGCCAGGTGCACGATACACTGGCTCAAGACTTAGAGTGACAAATTATGTTCCCATGAGAAATCCAATCTGTGCACCTCCAATGCACTCTGCCAGGAAGGGATGAACTCAGTCAAATCTGAACCTGCCACTCTTGCAAGGCTTGCAATTCTTATGCTAGGCTCTCTCTCTATAGAACAACTATATACCTCTGGAAGATCCTTATACACATATAAGAATCTGAAGAGAAGGTGACAAGAAGACCAAGCCAGGCTCTGCTTAGCGGTGCCAAGCCAATAGGACAAGAAGCAATGGGCAGAAATTGATGCATAGGAAGTTCCTCCTGAACATGAGGAAGAACTTCTTTACTATGCAGGTAAAGAGCATGGGAGCATGGGCCCTCTCTGGGCAATCTGTTCATATGTTCCGAGCATGGGAACAGATTGCCCAGAGAAATTGTTGAGTCTTCCTCACTGAAGATATTCAAGGTCTGGATACAATCCTGAGCCATGTGCTCTGGGATTACCCTGCTTGAGCAGAGGTTGGACCATGTGAGACTCAATGTGGTCCTTTCCAACCTGACCCATTTTGTGATCTGTATTCCTGATGATCTCCTGCTCCTATAACCATAATCCATGGAGGGCAAGAGCATCCAACCTGCTCCTTTGTGCTGACTGGAAGACAAAGTAAGATATGCAGAGATATCCCTCTGCCCTGGAAATGAATGATACAGACAGTCTGCACTTCAGTTCCCACTAGGCTTCTGGAGAGATTCCTCCTCTGAGAAAGTATGAGATACTGTTTTAGCACATACACTACAACTCCAGCAATTGCTGCAACTTCAATGATTTTAAGTCATTTGATAATATCATAGTGAAATATTACAGTACCTCTCAAAAAAATCATTCATTATTTCCCCCAGTATGCAAACAGATTCACTTTTAGTAAAGAAAAGTCTTTCACATAAAGAAGGTGTGTTATGGATTACCTGGGTCACCATTAGGACCTGGTGGTCCTATGTCACCATTATCTCCTTTTTCACCTGAAGACATGAAAAATAACATAATGTTAATGCAGCCTTTTCTGTCAATAGTTCATTTAGCACTTACCTATTCTTTTCTCTAGTAAAATTCAAATGTGGAAAGTAGAAATATGCCCAAGCAAAAATGAAGATTTTTCTATCCTAGTCATTCCACAACAAAGGCCAGCTGAAGCTATGAAATTTGAACCCAAATAATATGTACCAATATCCACTTCTTGACATTTACAAACTTCATAGAACCAGTAAATTCAGGTGCTGTAGAGGGAAAAGGGCTGTAAATACTTAAATTTCAAATAATAATCTAGATGATTAGGTAGACATTGGTCCAAATGACTTAACCAAAGTCACATAGGAAGCCTATGGAGTAGTCATCATAAGAAAACAAATCTTCTAGCTCTTAAAACACACCTTCTAGTTCACTTCTGCCAAAGTGCAGCATGTGTTCCCATCTGCTTTAACTGTCCACACTTGTGTGGCAGTGCAAAGTTCTTTTATTCTCAAACCAGGATACTCACAGTGCTGTAAGACTAAATATACTGCTGTCACAGCAAAAGGTAACTTGCTGAGAGATCTCAGTGACTTGGCTGACTACAATATGAGAAGATTCCTACTAAGGTAAACTGTGAGACTTATTTTCAAGCCCCTAAACTTTTCTCAAACATAAATGATCACACATTTTTCACTTGAAACACAAATGGAGAAACAATTAAACTAAACATACCTTTTGAACCAATAGGACCAATTTTTCCATGCCGTCCTATGCTGCCTTTCTGTCCTTTGTCCCCCATTTCTCCTGTACATAACAGAAGGATGAAAAGCACAAGGTAGCAATACAGTCTGCTTCATTCAGATTCTACCATGTTTGCAATATAAGTTTTTACAATTAACAAAACCATGCTATATCCCAAATATCCATTGAACTCCAGAGGTCTAACTCAATCCTTGTGAAGAACTTACATATAGCAACCTAGACAGTGATTTTATCTTTGCTAAACAATTGACATTTACAAGGCATATAGGTGTAATTGTCAACAGCTCTTGGCTGAAAACCACTGGGAAAGCTTTTGCAAACTTCTTTCAGCTGATCATGACAGAATTATGTTGAAAATACTGAGGACTGTTGCATTCAAACACGGATCAGCAGATTAAACTATCTTGGAGTTGAGAAAACCTAAAGGATCCAAGCACAACTGACATTTCACCTCAGACAGTGACTCCACTGGAACTGAAGGCTGGCTTTGGGCTTAATGAATTTTTTATACAATATAAAAACAATATAAATACTGTCATATGAGATAGGTTTCCCTCTGTACCACACTATTAAAGGAGAGTGGGTATGGAAGGACTACAGGGATGAATGGCTTTCGAGGCTCCATCCTGCAGAAATCCAAGCCCAAGACTACTTTAGAAAATATTTATGAAGTTGTTTTCAATGACTGTTGAAAAGATTGCTTCTTTGCTGAAAGCAACATCTGCTATGCACTGGTCGACTACACAGGTTCAAGGGAACAGTGAGACAAGCCAGGAGGAAAATCTTCCATAGGGATCCAGCAACTGGATTTGTGCAAACTGTCATAACTCAGCCTCAGTTATGCATCTATGACACCTGAAGATCTGTTGCCCCCCGTTGTTACTGCAGCTCGACAGACATACGTATTTTTGAAAGCTGGATAATTTTATGACTCATTTTGTCATTACCTTTAATTTAAAGGTGAAAGCAGTAACAACTTTCAGAATATAAACTGATCACTTCTGGGCTAAGAGATGTTATCTCTATTACTACATGAAGTCTCAAGCAACTCTTGTCACTTGATGGCATGAGCCAGAAAGAGACGATTTCCTCTGAACTGAGAGAAACTAAATGTGTGTGGTTTGTTGGTCTAATTAATTATTGACAAGTCCTACAATCAATGATTTTCCTTTTTTTCTAATAAGTGTCAAATTCAGACACTACTGGACACAGGCTTCACTAGAAAACAAAAATATTTTTTCTTATCTGTTCCTACTGGAAGAACCAGCTCATAATCAGTTTATCAAGTTGCTCTGAAAATGATGCCTCTTGGTTTGCATATTAATGAATTGGGATTACCATTACAGACTAGTAGATGTTTGAATGCTTTCTCTTTTCAGCCTGCTACACCTGAAATTAAATAAACTCATAGATCTAATGCATAAATAAAAAATATATATAAAATTATTTCACTTTATTTCTTGCAGAAACTGCCCAGAAAATGAACTGCTTCTCAGTCACAGCCAGTAAAACCTATCTGCTCTGCTCAGAAGTAAAAGGAAAGTGTATTATCTCAAGCAGTGAAGACATACATTAAACCTCCTTTCCTCATTAAAAGAATTGTTCACATTTGGGTTTCTCTTACAGTGACTAACCCCTGCTTCCACTCCAGGGGCCTGCTTATTCTGCTTCTTCTGCAGAATAAATCACAAAGTTTCAAGAGAGACCCATCTGCCTTGAGGGTTTCAAAAGTTTTAATACTTTTTGTAAAGCCCTTTATAGTGGCCCTATAGTTGTCAAAAATGTAGTCTGAGGAGTCTTAATAAAATCAGGAAGTGATAGCTGGAAAGAAATGGGGACAATAAAAGAAATTAAGTCTCCATAGACCAAAAATAGGAAATCAAACACAAAGAGTGAATAGAGAACTGAAGAAAGTCATCTGTCATCTCTCAGATGAAGGTGGCATACACTGGAACCAATTATAGAAGATTTAAAGGATTTGGGAAGGAACTTAAGAGAAGGAAATTCTAAATTATCTTCTTGGTGGCTTTTTCAGGCCTATAAACATGTGAAGAAATAAAATTCCAGAGATGACTGGTGGGCTGCAAAACAAGTGAAAAAAATGAGGGGTTTGACTCTGAAATACTATAAATGGGGGTCATGGAGTATGGGCAATCTCTTCAGGATTAGTTGGAAGAGACAAGAAGGTATAAAACTACCTAGAAAAAGAAGAAGGTATCAAAAAGACAAATCTAGCAGAAATGCAAATTCACCATGTCACAGACAAATTTAATTGAATCATGTTAAAAAGAAGAGAGCAGTAGTTTTATTCCCAAACCTAAGGATTTTAAGACAAATCAAATCAAATTCATGATTTGACATAGAGGACATCACAGACACCTACCTAACAAGGAAAGTAGAAGTGTACCAAACCACACCAAAGGCCTCTTGAATCTAGTGCCATCTTTGACAGCAATCTGCAGAGAATACTTAGAAAAAGAACATAAGATATAGATGAAGATTAAAAGTCTTTCCCCCAGTGCACCTCGATAGTCTTGCAGCAGTCAGTGTTCCCAATGCAAATAGCTAGCTTGACTTGAATTGGAATTATATTTTTAAAGGATATAATGATGCTATAGTAGTAATCTACATTCAGGACACTTCAATTAAAAAAAAAAAAAAAAAAAAAAAAAAAAAAAAAAAAAAACCACTATTGGCAACTGAAAACCAGAAAATTCCAAGTATGTCAACAGGCTACAGAACTGCTATATACTGAAAAATCTGAATTATCCACACCAATGAAGGTCAACAATTGATGAGAGAACAGTGGCTACAAGAAGTTATATTTTATAACAGAATCATGAAATGGGCTGAGTTGGAAGCAACCTTAAAGATCATGTAGTACTAATTCCCTTCCATGGGCAGGGACACATTCCACTAGACCAGGTTACTCGGGGCCCCACCCAACGTGCCCTTGAAGACTCTGAGGAATGGAGCATCCGTAGCTTCTCTGGGAAACTTGTTCCAGTGTCTCACCATCCTCACAGTAAAGAATTTCTTCCCTTTTTCTGATCTAAACCTGCCCTCTTTCAGATTGAAGCCATTCTTCCTTGTCCTATTATTATATGCCCTTGTAAAAAGTCCCTATCCAGCTTTCTTGTAAGCCCCCTTCACTGGAAGGTCCTTTAAGGTCTACCTGAAGCCTCCTCTTCTGCATGTTGAAGAAGCCCAAATCTCTCAGCCTGTCTTCAAGGCAAAGTTGCCCCATCCCTCTGATCATCTTTGTGGCCCTCCTCTGGACCTCCTCCATCAGGTCTATGTCCATTTCATGTTGGGGGTCGCAGAGCCAGATGCAGCACTCCAGTCAGGTTCTCATGAGAGCACAGTAGAGTGGGAGAATCACTTCCCTTGACCTGCTGCCCACACTGCTGTCGATGTAGCCAAGGCTGTGGTTGGATTTCTGGGCTGCGAGGGCACATGGCCGGCTTGTCTTGAGCTTCTCATCAACCAACACCCCCCAGTTCTTCACCTCCAGGCTCTCAATCCCTTCTCTTCCCAGTCTGTATTTGTGCTTGGAATTCCCCCAACCCAGGTGCAGGACCTTGCACTTGATCTTGTTGAACTTCACAGGCCCACCTCAAGGCAGTTCCCTTTGGGTGGCATTCCTTCCCTCCAGCATGTTGACTGTGCCACAGGGCTGGGTGGTGTTGGCAAACTTGCGGAGAGTGCCCTCGATCCCACTGTCTGTGTCACCAACAATGTTAAACAGATGTTGTTAAAAGAATTAACAGCACATAATCACAGGAGGTATTTTATATAGCTGGGGCAAATCAATTTCACCCAGCATTAGACATCTTAAAGTTAGGGTTTTTAGTCTACGATAATTATCTAAACTCCCATAGTAGGCAAAGGAGAAATAAACAGCTGTCAGTAGTGATCCATCCTGCTCATGTTAGACAGGTACCATAATGACAAAGTGCAACTTTAAAAGGTTTGCACAACAAACAGGAGAAGAAAAAAGAGTAAACTATTACCAATCCATACTAACTAGAAATCAGGGTAATTAGAAAATTTGCAAAGGAAACTAAAGATAGTGAGAAAAAATACAATCTAGGAAGGCAGCAGAAAAGTTTAAAGGATTTAAAAGTACACTCAAAACAAAAATGAAAATAGTACAGTACATTCCTCAGTTTCTATTCAGAGGCAAGCAAAGAAAAATAACTGCCCTAATGAAACATGATCTTGCTAGAATTATGTTTATAACATAATACCAAGCTTCTTCAAACGAATGGTCCCTCTAGCCCAAGACTTTGTTTCCTGTGGTGGCAGCAGAAGGTGCAGTACAGGAGGATCCCACAACCCCAGCCACTAGCTGCAGTATTTTGCAGGTGGAATTGCTGGATCTGTCCCCAGCAGCTTCAGAGAATGCCTACTAGTTCAGGTATGATTCTGGTGATTCTGTAATCTTGATTATAATCTCCTCAGACTATTCTGTACAGATGCAAGAGTCTCAGCATGTCCAGTTTCTCCTTAAGAATCAGCTCCTCTTTTTCACATTTTTGGTGCCCATCTCACACTCTAAAGTCTTTCTTGAGAGACAGAAGTCAGAAGCACATTCATTCTTGAGACAGTGCATGTCGGGCTTTTGTACAGAACAAAATCAGCTGTAAAGAAGATCCCTGTTTTGTCCTTTGTCCTTTTGTCATCCTATTGTGATGACGGGCAGTGCTCTGTTGGCCTTGGGACTCTTATTAATGACTTCAGAGTGGTCCTTGAGTTTCAAGTGACAGTTTGGGGTTTTGGCATAATTTAAGTATGGATTAAATCATGCATCCCTAATGTCCCTAGGCAATATATTTATTTACATTGAAGCCCATCTGGCACCTTTTTGCCCACTCAGTTTAGCAGGATTTTCTCAAAATCCTGTTGAGTTCAGGCAGAACTAAAAGACAGTTTTGAACCAGATACCCACTTAGTGAATTCACAACTGTCAATGTCAGGACTTTTATATGGAATACTGCCTGCAGCACTCCTTAGCGAGCAATAAATTCTGGTAGAAATTGACTCAGAAATGCAAAGGATTGATTGATTACATATTAATGAGCAATCACTAATAATAAAATATAAATTAAGATATTATTACCTCTTTTTAGAATTTGATTACACAAATGACTGAGCACTCTGGCTCCAATCCAGTTAAATTAATGAGTCTTCTCTTCTACTTAAGAGGCTGTGCCTGTATTAGTAAACTAAATGCCTGGGACTGTTCCCTGGCAGTGGGAGCTAGGTGGTCAAGAGTGGGACACTCTATGATACTGAATTGTCTTACCCTTCAAGCCAGCATTATTTTGGAAGCTGTTCATTGTGTTAGCTCCCAAAAGATGCCCAAGAACTGCCTGGGTAAGTGTTAGCTGTCAAAAGCCCAAATCACTAACACTGCAAATGTAGGGACCAAGTTGAGTTCCAAAACCAAGGACAGTATGTGACTCTGTATCACATACCATTATAGATATACATAAATACAATGTATAAAGACTGAAATTAAAATGCTAAAATAATATACATGCTAAATGGTTATGGCTATAAGAAAATTGAAATATCTTCAAGAATATATTTTAAATGTTCTGCTCCTTTGATGTTACATTCCAAATGTAAATCCATCTTCACCTCCTTATTTTGATTGTTGTAGTAAGGTGCTCTGGGAATATTCACAAGATGAATATGTTGTTGAACTATCTGTGTGGAATTTGAATACGTGGATGTTACAGCCTCACAAACTGCACCAGGACTCAGTTAAATAATTGAGTTTATTCCCAGTGTGGGAGAGCACAGTACAGCCATCAGAGAAAGTGGGGAAAGTTAATTCTGTGAACTTCTGAACTTCACACCCCAAAACTTGCACTGCAGTACACACTGCTTTCATCTGAAACAGCCATTGTACTCGACCCAGTGCTCCATGCTTTACATAAGGCCAACACAGTTTTATATTCTGCTGACATGCTATGCATCATAATTGACCTATACAATTAATTAAAAGCAATGAGGAAAGTAAGTGGAGTTTAACCTTAATCAGCACCCAAAGACATCAGTATCTCTGATGTCACCCTGAAGCATCAGAACAGCCAGAACAAGACCTATTTCAGGTAAGCATCAGAAAGTTTTAATTTTTATCACTTCCTGAGTTACCAAAATCTGAAAATATCATGAAGAAAGGCTATGATAAAAACATTTGCAGCACTTTCTGATCTTGAGCTGTTCATTTCAGGTCAAATATGCCATAAGAAGATAGTTTCTTTTGTAAGTTATTTTATGGTTATTATATACCTATGGAGTTCAAAGAAACTAAACACATTTTCTTAGATTAACTTGCTAGAAAAATGAAACAAAGAGAGGGGAAAGAAAAAAAAAAGAAAAAAGATTAGTGTGATTTTGAAAATGTAAATTAAGATCAAAAGTAGAAAACTCTACAAATGTGGCAGAAGGATTACAGTTTCTCCTTCATGTAAACCATCACTCACAGAAAAAGGAGAAAAATAAAATGAAATTTAGCAGCTGGCATCAACAGAAGGAGCCAAATATTAGACCAAAATAAAAATTATCAGGCTTCAAGAGAAATACAAGGGGTTGAACACATGCTAACAACTGACTGAAACTCAGGGCTACTGTCCATGGGTGTTTTTAGGGGCAAATGCAAAGTGAAGGAGCAATGATTTTTGCAAAGCATATTGTTATATTTTATTTTTGTCTCAATGTTCCATCTTCTGGATAAGAAATGGGAAAATCCTTGATCTTCTGGAAGAGAATATGCTCAGTCTCAAGTAGCTTGAGAGTTTACAAAAGTATTGTAAACAGCTACAGGACTGCACACTACACACAGTCTATGGAGGTTAACCAGAGACTGAAAAGTCAGGAAACTGAAAGGCTTTTCCAGGTCAAAGTTAGATATCCTTATGTGTCCTTTTGATAGACTAGAAATTACATCTGTGAAGTCTGTTTGCTTATCCAGGCAACACTGTGACAATTCAAAGTATACTGTATATAGTACCATGATGAAAAGTGGTGTCATATGATTGAAATTGTTTTTAAGGTATCTATGCTTTTTTCCTTTGATAAAGCATTTGTGCAGTTGATGAAGACATATCTACAAAATGTACAGCATTAATGAAAAGACTAGTTAATTAGAGTTTATTTTAAACAAGAGCTTGTTTGTAGAAATTTCTGGATGCAAAAAGGAAAGCAGAAAAATATGTCGCAACAGAAGTAGTAAGAAATTTTGCCCGTGTTTATTTGAACGTACTACCTGGAAAAATACCAATATGGTATGCAATAATATTCAATTTTCTTTAATCTCTTTTTTGTTTCATGTATGTTTTCTTGCAGTTTGTTTCCACTTCAGTATTTCTTCTTTCAGCCTCATGAGAATTTTGGACTTTTAGAGAGATGAAAACCTGGGAAATTACCACTGTTACTAGCATTCATCAAGCATACCTTATGAGAACAACTTTTCAAACAAATGCACTTTTACAGTATAAAATAAACAAATGAAATGCTACATCATGGATTGGCCTGACTGAAAAAGAATACTTCCACATCTCAGACGGTCCAAAGCATTTTGAAGTGACATGACAAAATACCAAGATAGAGAAACATGCAGGACAGCATGATGACAGGGGTTCTCAAGAAGCTGTCAAGACAACCTCATGCCAAAGGACACAGAGAAGGCTGAAGCACTTAGTGCTTTCTTTGCCTTTGTCTCTGCTGACAAGGTCTGCTCTGTGGCATCCCACTTCTGCATGTCTGGTAGATCTGGGGAGGACAAGCCACCCAAGGCAGCTGACAACTGAGTGAGGGACAACTTCACCTGGATGTACACGAGCCCACAGTCCTGCCCACAAGGCATTCAAGGGTGCTGAGAGGGCTAGCTGGTGCTGCTGCAAGGCTGCCAAAGTCTAACCAGCAACTGCTAATTAGTCCTTCACTGCTGAAAGGGAGGAAGAAGTAGAAGATGCTCCATGCTGGCAGGAATAGTTGGTGCATTGCAGGACAGCCCTGCCAGTTGGGAGGAACTTGACAAGCTGCAGAAATGTGTTGACAGGAATATCTTGGGTTCCTAAGATCCTCACCTGTGACCCTTTGATGAAGTCTGGCCAATGGGTGGGTAAAAAAACTCCTTTGCATAAGAGGACCCAGAGATTTTTGGGCCCTCATGCATGAGAAGCAAACCAAAGTCCAGCTGAGGAAGATGGTTTTACTTAGTTTGGAAAACAGAAAGTAAGGGGGGAATTAATTGCAGTCTTCCACTACTTATAAGCAGTTTCTAGAGAAGATGCAGGCTTTTCTTCTCAGAGGCACACAGAGAAAGGGCAAGATGCAATGATTACAAGGTACAACATTGTCTTTCACAATGACACCAGTGAAACAGACTGATTAAAATATATGTGGAATTTCCATTCTTGGGGTATTTCAAAAGTCTACTGGACAAGGCCCTGAGAAACCTGCTCTGATATTGAAATCTGCCTTGCTTAAAGCAGGAGATTAGACTAGATGAGCTCTTTACAACCTTTTAACCTAAATTATTCTGTCATACTATACTTCAGGCTGCATTGCCTTGCAAGAGGTGAAATTTTAGTTTCAAATACATTTTTTCCTGAAAGTACATCTACATAAAGGAAATACACTGACCAAACACACACACATCCCTCATGGAAGTTATAAATTTTTCAGTGCATTGTAGGAGGAAGACCTCTAGCTATGGATTTTGGTCCCAGGGTAATCAGTGTCAGATTTCCATAACTGCCTAAAAGAACAACATAATGGATCATGCATCATCATAAGGAAGTATAAATTATCTCTACAATTGCTTTGAAAGGAAGATTGCAAACTCATTTCAGTAAAAACTCCAACCTCCTGATGACAGGAATGTCAATCTTAATTTCAATATTGAAATAAAAGGGTTAGACATCTCCTAATTTGAACCTTTCAGAGCACATGCCTCCTGGAAAACTTATGAAGGTCAAATTTCCTCCTTGCTTCAGGAGGAAAACAAATGTGAAAAGACAGAATTTCCTGTAAGACAGAAATGCTATATTTTTTCTCAGCTGTAAAACTGAACACTGTTGAGCACCATTCATCTCAAAAGCTCAAAACATTTTTGAACTACAATGCAAACAATTTTATCACCATTTTCCCATATCCAAAAAACTGTGGGAACATTCATGTTTGTTTCTGCCTATTACGGCTCACTGCCTTCCCCAATGGTTTTAATTAACATGTTGAGAATGTTCAAATTCACAAAAAAAAAAAAAAAAAAATCGAGCCTTGTGAATTTTTTCCCTCTGATCTAATGTGAGGTTTTCATTTGCATAAATGTTCTGAAGGAGACATTATGATGCCCTTCTTCAGAGACCTTTTTAAAGAATCAAAAATATTTTATTTCCAAAATATATATTTTTAATCACAAAGTAATACTTAGTCTACAAATGAGTGCATATAGGTGTACTGGTTTGGGCTAAATTAAATTAGGTTAATTTTTATCATTTTAGCTCAGAGGGTGCTATATTTGAGATTTGTGACCAAGGCAATGTTGATGACACAGAAATGTATTCATTATTGCTGAACAGTGCTTGCACAGGATTAAGGCATTTTCTGCTCATCACCCCACCAGCAAGGAGGCTGGGAGTGCACAAGAAGCTGGGAGGGAACACAGCCACTGAGCCCAACTGACCCAAGGGAAATTCCCTAATATAAGGGATTGTGCTCAGTATGTAAAGCTGGGGGAAGAAGAAGGAATGGAGGGACATTCGGAGTGATGGTGTTTGTCTTCCCAAGTCACTGTTGCATTTGATGGAGCCCCACTCTCCTGAGGATGGCTGAACACCTGCCTGACCTTTGGAAGTACTGAATTAATTACTTATTTTGGTTTGCTTGTGTACATGTGACCTTTGCTTTCCCTATTAAACTATCTTTATCTCAACCCATGGATTTTCTCACTTGTACCCTTCTGATTCTCTCCGCCATCCAAACCAGAGGTTGTGAGTGAGTGGCCGTGTGGGCCTGAGCTGCTGGCTGGGGTTAAACCACAACAGTAGTAAAAGAAATGGCCAAGGATAAATTAGTCACCTGGCTAAGGGAGCAAGGACTCCCATCGTCATTATAAGCAGCATTTTCTCAGGAATGACTTTCAAAACATCTCTTTTATCAAAGTTACCTTTTTCTCCAGGAGGTCCAACTCTGCCTGGACGACCTGGAGCACCTTTCTCCCCCTTTTCTCCAGCCTCCCCTGTTGATACAAAAGTAAACAAAAGAAAGAATCATATTAAATCAGGACTATTTTCTGTTAGCAGCAGTGACAAGAATGCCATTCTCTCCAGTGAAAAAAAATAGAACCAGATGTGATCTGATTTAACAGCTTTACTTGATGGACAGAAAACAGATTTTTCTTCAATTGATGTAGACACTGGCAAACCTTGTCAATACATTACTGAAGTCTTAGACAACAGGTCTAGTTTTGTGGATGTTACTTATATCACTGACCTCCACAAAGCCAAAAAGCACACTTCACTTAAGCAGAAGCTTCAGAATCAGACGCCAACTTAGCACATAAACTTCTGTGTTCACCAAACTCTTTCCAAGCCTCTGCTAAGGACATGTTTGAGTCTCAAGTGAAAATGGCTTAACTATAACCTCAAATTAAAAGAAAAAAAAAATGCCATTTTTGAGACCTATAAGAAGGCACTGCTACATCCATTATTAGAGGACCATTTTTAAGCATGAAAGCATTAACTCCCTACTCCATATCCTCAGTTATATACTGTGACTTTTAATCTCTGAGGTATGTACCACTATGTTCTGTATTTACATGCACATAACTCATGGCACATCATTATATTCAGCATATTTAAATATCACTTCCTGTAAAAAGTGTTTGCCTCCCTAGTGCCTTTCATTAAAAATTTGTGGATGCTTAGCTTGTTTTGCCCCCTACAACTGTACTACTACTGTAGTCTGTCACTGACATAAAATTAAAATCTCTGACAAACAGAAGGTTAAAGAATAATTTACACTTGATAAAACAAGATTAATATGAGGTAGGAGAAGAAAGTTTTACAGCTTCCACAGAAAAGAAAGTGCTGGTATATAAAATCCAGGTTAGCACAGCACATATGATGTCCCAATACTGTATTTTTATGGAGGAGAGTGAGCATTAGCTGCTCTCCAGGAAGCTGACAGGAACACAACAGCAGGAAAGTCAATGATTGTCATGCACCACACAAGCCCAGTTCCCCGGCATAGCTGGCAGAGGTGGTTCAGAGAGGAGTCACAGAGATGGCATGTAAAAACATGTCACACCATGGCACATTTCAAATATGCAGCCTCCAGCCCTTTTTCCATCTCTCTCTTTATTGTAGGTCTAGGTGTCTGTGAGCTGAACTCAGCCCTCCATCTGTTATATTTTCATTCTTCAGGCTGCTCCAGACCATCTTCCCTGCCTTCAGACATGCAAAAATAGGCTATTCTCTGACCTTAATGAGGACAAACTTCACATAATCCCCAGTGAATAATATTGTTAGTATGAAACAGGCTATAATTTGGCACATTTGGGAACGTCACATTTTTATTATCAAGTAACCAATAGGCTTTGTATGATTGCCTTTCACCCCTCAGTGCTGGTTATGAGTTCTTTGCTTCCCAAAGATAAATCCTGACAATGACTTTTCCTTGTTCCCTGGAGGCTGAGAGCAGGCTATTACAGCCTATTGCTTTACATGTTCTTCAGAGTGAAAGCTGTGCATTAGGGATCAATAAAATAGATCACTCTTGCTCCAGGCCATTACACTTGCCTGCATTTATTCTTATAATACGATGACACCACATTCCTTAGTGTGGGTGTTTTAAAAACTTTCTCCTGGAGGAGATTACTCCATTACAGCCCCAGCTACAGAGCAGCCAACATTTTTTTCTTATCAGCTGTTTTAAGGAACAACAAGACCTTGTCCAAGAGGGACTGATCAGTGGTACAGATCAGCTTCACCTTGTATAAGTCCCAATTCTTGCTGTTTGTACCCTGAGCATTGTGCAAATTAAGGAAGTAAAGCCTGTGCAGGTGTCATGGGCAACAAAACAGTTTTCTGTCAAGAAATTTCAATCAATTTAATTTTTCACTGTTAAACAACAACGTTTAACTTCTCAATTCATGAAATAAAGAAAGACACCTCCTGCCTCCTTTCTGGTCTGCAGTCCCTCAATCTACAGCCAGGTCCCTTCAGAACAGGAGGTTGGGATCTTTGAATTGTGGTCCCTACTTGACTGATCTGTTGTGGCCTCTTCCACCAGCCACAGTGCCTTAGCACTTGCACCTCTTGGTCAGTCTCCTCTCCATCCCTTCCTGGATATGTGCTCCAGTCCCACAGCATGAAACAATAATTTATTTTTCAGCACAGTGCAGCACTGTCTTTGCAGCTGAGACAGGGCAAGATGTAGTTAGTAGTGCTCCACAGTGTTGAGATGCTCCATACTCCTAAAAGAAATTTAGCCCTGCTACAACATGAGCTGT
This sequence comes from Zosterops lateralis, assembly GCF_965231275.1. Classification (NCBI taxonomy): domain Eukaryota; kingdom Metazoa; phylum Chordata; class Aves; order Passeriformes; family Zosteropidae; genus Zosterops; species Zosterops lateralis. The sequence goes on along the minus strand of NC_139764.1, from coordinate 96,044,240 downwards.
GGTAGGATCATGGGTATCAGGCCCCAACACTACTACAAGTCCTTCCTACATCATCTCTGGGAGAGACCTTTCTTAATTCAGGCGATGTATCTTACAACTGCTGTTGATTTGCCTCCTTTTGTGAACTCTTTGGAACAGGATTTATCTATGCTTATATTTGCACTTCCTACCATAAACTGTACCATCTACAATGTACAATGAGAATAGTACACCAAATATTAACTATGTGAGCTATTAAGCATTCTCGGCTGGTGATGACTTCTTTCCATTACTCATATTCCCCGTGTGAGTAGATACACCAAGTGTGGGTGTAAAAAAATAGGGTTTTTTAATGTAGCATCAACTTTTTAATGTATTGAACATCAATGAGACTATTAAGACAACTCCTGCTTTGAACTCTAGAAGGGAGGCAAAGCAACATGGTAAACTGAGAATTTAAGCTTTGAAAGATTGTTCTATTTTTTTCCCCAACAATAGTAGTAACTTCAATTTCATGTGCCTATCAAAAGAAACTGGACTTCAGGAAGAATATGAGTGAGCTGTGTAGTAAGGCTTCACCATCCATTGCTTTTTCACACACAGCACACTTTTCTTATTATTAATATTGCTGGCTTCCTAAAACATGGTTCAGTCTGCTGTTGGCATTCTCAGAGCCATAGTTTTTCCCTTACACTTTTCATCTTACTCCTTTATACTCCTGAGTTAAAAAAATAACCAACCCACCAAAACCTACCCCCCTAAAAAAACCCCACCAAAATAATTACAAAAAACAAATAAACAAATGAACAAAAAAAAAAAAAAATCCACAGAAGAATAAAATCAAAACAAACCCAAACATACAAACAAACACCACAAACCACCAAAACCAGTCCTTAAGACCTAAACTGCTGGCCTTAATTTCATTTCTGCTTTTTCTATTCTTCATGTCTTTACTGGCTTTCTTCTTCATCCATTTCCACCTCCAGTCTCATCTCATGCCCCTTCTGATTTCCTCTTTTCCTCTATGGGATCCTAATTGATTTTGTGTCATTTTACATTTATTTCGTTTCCAGTCTGTCCACTCAGTCTCATTTTTCAGCTCTTCTTTTTTTGTTTTTTCCCTATTATCTCTTTCTGTTCTTCTAAAATTCCTCCTTTACAATCTCCTGCTTTTGTGTACTTTTCCCTGATGACTTTCTCCTTCATCACCCCATTTGGGCTCCACTTTTTTGCACCACCTCTTAAGTGTCTATCCTCTGCCATTCACATGTCCCATTTAGGTCTCCCTAATTTCTTGCATTTTTTCCCTGTACCTGTTTTTCCCAAATTCTGGCAGAGCCACATCTAGCAGCAGTGTGGCACTCTATTTCTCCACCACCGGAGATGGAGATGTTGCTGGTAGCCCAGCAGAGGAGGATATGGTGCAGATCTAAAAGCTGCAGCGAGCAAATCACTGCACAGGAGTGAAATGTCACACAAATTTCAGCACAGGAGCTGAAATATGGGCACGTGGCCACACGTGTGCTCAGTGTACAGGAAGCCTTGGCCAGTGAGATGGGTTGGAGTTGTGCCAGTGGGGGACAGCAGTATCTCATCACCACCTCTCTGAGCCAGTCCCCCTGACAGCATAGTTGGAGCATTGAAAGCGTTTTAAGGATTTCACATTAACTAGGTCTGTATCAGGTCATTTTGTGCTTCACTGAATCTGTACATCAATCTCTTTTAATTTTGCAAGGCTTATATTTTATGAAACTGAGTGAAATAATTAACACACAGTGGTTTTCAGGCCTCTCTCTGGTTTCCAGGCTCAGAATTGTCTTCTGCCAAAAGGTCCTGCACAGCTTACACACTTTAAAAACCTCTGCTGTGTATATTAATAATAATAATAATAGGAATAAGAATATGAATCATAAGAATAATCTTTGCATTACAATGGTAATCATAGCTGCTAATTTTGACTGACTACAAAAATAAGGAAACCAATGCAAAGAAGTCACAAAAGTTGTCCTATCAAGTTCTTTGATATGAAAAATATTTTCAAAGCTTAGGGCTGTGAAGTCGGACCCTTTGACTGATCTTTCATGCAAATTTGGACAACATATATTTAACTTGGTTATGTTCTCCTCTGTAAGTCACATTAACTGCACTATCTCATGCCTTTTACAGAGTAAATATATCAAACAAATTAAACACCTTTACTCAAGCCTTAGTCAAACCTCAGAAGGCCTGGATAATGTGTTATTCTTTCTGACTAGAACATCTGCAGAAGATCTACATATTATAAAGATCCAAAGCGACTTATTGGAGTGAATAGTAAAAAATAGCTTTTGGTTGAATTCAGGCATCCAAAGCTGCATCTATAATAATAATAATAGCCAAACAATAATAAATATTAAAAAATAAACATATTCTTAAAGCGATTGGTCCAAGCGCAGCCCCCATCCCTGTAGCCCAGTTTTTTTGCTTCAAGCAGAGGGCAGCCACACACAAACTGGGCAATGTCTGGAGAGGGCAGTTCACACCCCAGCTAAACCTGTGGCCAAGCTGGGCTCACAATTTAGCTGTGTGAACAACTGCAGAACACAGCTGAGCCTCACCCTCCCCAGTTAACCAGAACAGACAATGCCTGCAGTCCATACTATGGCCCTCAGAAAACACAGGAAAGCCCAGATCTGTACAGATAAGATTAATGGCACCAATTAGGTGGTTTTGTGACACTGTAAGGCATAATTACAAGAAGAACTGAAAGATTTGTTTTGTGGTTCTTACACAATGCTTTTTTTTATTATTATTGTTGATGATAAACTGCTGTTTTTCACGAGGTCTTTTTGTTCTTAGTTAAAAAGTATTTCCCCACATTCAAAAGTGTTCTATTTCAACAAAAATGTCATAGCCTCCATACGGGGAATTATTGTTACTGACTAAACAGGGTTGGGATTTCAACAACCATAATGGATGCTGTTGCTTTAAAATGCTAATTCTTCCCAGTGGTTGATTTCTTATGTGAAGAAATGTGTTTCTTATGTGTTATATATATTTTTTCCTATGAAAAGATCAATAATTTATTACACCACCTTCTTTGGGCAAGAGTTTGAGGGTATATTCTGTAAAAATGTTGCCTTTTTCCACAAAAACTATAGAAATGCCAAAAACCTAAATAATGTTTGCTTTCTTCTAAGAAGTATCTGAGCTTTTAACAAATCAAAAGACAAAGAAAAGACAAGAAAACACAAAATAATTCCTATTACATTTCAAAATGGGAATGAAAACCTCTCCAGGTATAAAGTAGGGCCTGATTTTACAATTTTTGGGGGTGTGTGCCACTGCTCAATACAAACACAGATAGAGCAACCAGGCAATGTATAAGAGTAACAAGCACTAGTGATCAGGAGCAAATCTGAGAAACTGACATGCATTCTCTGAACCATTTAATTTCACCTTATGGACCTTAAAACTCCATTTTTAAAGAGACTACAAACAGGGGCAAATAAGAGGACAACTGAGAGGCATCTTCTTTGTCTCTGTTAAAACTGTCAGTTATGCAAATAAGGCTGTTAGAACAAAAAGATTGTTATTTGAATAATGGAGTAGGCTTTCTCATTACCTTTGAGGCCTGGAACAAGAATCTGAACAGAGCAGGACTCCTCTGCAATGTGTTGAGGATATCCAGATCTTAGCAGTGACAGGAAGGCAAGGCTAATTAGAGTCACCAAGAAAACCAGATCTCTCTTCATAATGAGCACTTACAGGTCACTGACTCCTAAACAAAAGAATGAATAAACAGTTATAAGAATTCCAAAGGCTTTCAACAGTTTCTGAACACATGCAGCACTCCACTACAAACACAATACATATTTGTGTGCCATAATCCACATAGCATGAGAAGCACATGTGCAGCTCCTCCAAGCAGGTTATGTGTTCCTCAGATACACAGGCAGCTGCACATTTGGCAGGATTTTGTTGCTGTTAGACTGGATGGGATAAAGCTCAAGAGAAATTTAATTAAAAAGAAGGTGATTAAACAATACTAATAATAGGCAATTCTGTGTTCATGATTTCTCATTGGAGGCAGTAGTCTGGAAAGGTGAAAGGACATAATACAGCATGCATGCTTAGAATCATAGAATTCCTTAGGCTGGAAAAGACCTCTAGGATCACCAGCCAACCATCAACCAAGGACTGCCAAGTCCACCATTAAGCCATGTTCCCAAGTGCCACATCTACACAGCTTTGAAATATGTCCAGGGATGGTGACTACACCACATCCCTGGGCAGCCTGTTCAAGTGCTTGACAACCCTTCCCATGAAGTAATTTTTTCCTAATATACAATCTAAACTCCCTCTGGCACAACTTGAGGCCATTTCTTCTTGCTCTATTTCTTGTAACCTGGAAAAAAATATCATCTCCACACTGGCTACAACCTCATTTCAAATAATTGTAAAGAGCAATAAGGTCTCCTCTGCACCTCCTTTTCTCTAGGCTAAACCCCACTTCTCACAGGACTTGAGCTTCAGACCCTTCAGCAGCTTTGTTGCCCATCTCTGGACTCACTCCAGCACCTCCATGTCCTTCTTGCAGTGAGGGGCCCAGAACTGGGCACAGGATTTGAGGTGTAAACTCACCAGTGCCCAACACAGCGGGACAATCACTGCCCTGGTCCTGCTGGCCACACCATTGCTGATAAAGGGCAGGATGTCATTGGCCTTCCTGGCCACCTGGCCTTGCCCTGAAAGTTGTCAGTACTAAGTTCCCACTTAGGGTGGATACTGCTCTAAAGAGGCAATTCAGTAGCAGATGAGACCAATTCAAAAGTCTGAAACTTCACTTCCCATCTACCTGAGCACTGGAATTGTGCTCAGGCAAATTGTCTTATACAATAGCCCTCATATAAGTCATTGAGGCTGGAAGGCAGGTAATATTTCACTGTATCATTCAATAAATTGAATCAGAGTCTTCAATAACTCCTGAAGAGAATCACCTTGGAAACATATTCTAGTCTAAGCTGACAAGTGAAATGACTTGCTTGAAATTAGGCTGTGAAGAGATGTCTCAGAAAACAACCAAACAGAAATGGAGTTTGTGTGAAAGGACTGTCAAAATACAGTATTTAGGGGGCTTGTAAAAATACTTTGACAAAATTGTTATTTATGTATTTCTGATATGTTTTTCCAGTTGGTCCTTAACCAGAGCTCTGTACTACACAAATAAGCTGAAAGTCATAACAGGTTTTTTATCATCTTTTATAGCCACCATAAGGACATGTGTATTTTACATCTAGAGCAAGAAGATTAGGTTATATTAATTTCCACTCCCTGAATCCCTTCAAAAATAAGTCAAGTAGGATTCGGCACAGGTGTGGGACCAGTATGTGGGTCTGTATACCTCAACATATTGGGGATCTAGGAGAGTGGAACTGTTATTTTTGGGATGGCCTGAAGGTATTAACTGGCATAACAGATGTCTTAGCAGCAAGGCCAAGTAGACAACTTTGGAGTTGGGGTAATAAATTGTCCCTCTGAATTACTGTCCAGTTTGTGCTTCCATTATCCCCTAGGAGACCATAGCAAGGGAATCTGATGGGAGCAGACTTAGTCTCCTTCCTCATGTGTGGAGGGCACTGCATGAGTTACAGGCCAGGTTTCTCTGCCTCACAAGCCCCTTTACTACACCATCTGTTGCTACATCCACATTGAGGGACAGGGGGATGCCACAAGGCACCCCTAAGTTCTCACTGATCATCCAGATCTGCTGCAAAGATGTGTATATGCTATGAGTCCCTTTTGGCTCAAATCCTTTCCCCAGGTTTCTTCCCAAAGGAGAGAGACCTGCAGCTGAAGGACCACACCTTAAAAGCTGGTATCTATGCTTAGAGCTGGGAAGAGCTCTTGGATCAAGAGATCTCAATACAGTCATAGTCTAATGGGCTACAGTAGGGCAAGAAACCCCAGAGAAAGGTAACCCTGGGTAATGCTAGGGAATTCTCCCATGGGGCAAGGGAGGAACAGGGACTATCTGAGGATTTCCACAACCTGCCATGCAGTCCTATTATGGGTCAGGCATAAGCTACTTCATAGACAAGCTGTGCCAACCAGAAAGAATACCTATGAGAGTGTGGAACTGCTGATCAAATATTTAGGCCATGATAATTATTGTCACAATTGCAGCAATTATCACTTGAGGCTTCTCAGGAGCACAGGGGAAAATTGACTCATCCAAGGATGAGGAAAAAGAGCTGGAGGAGAAGGTACATCATAAAGCAATGCATGGATCTGTTACAATGTATCCAGAGGAGGGTCACAAAGATTATCAGAGGGCTGATCTACAAAAACAGGCTGGAACAGTCGCAGCTGTTCAGACTGGAAAAAAGAAATCTCAGGGGAAACATGGCTGGGGCCTTCTGATATTTAAAGTGGACTTATAGAAAAAGAGGGAGAGTGACTTTTTACACAGACAGACAGTGATAGGATAAGGAAGAATGGCTTTAAACTGAAATAGAAGATACTCATATTAGATAGAACAGGTTTCCCAGAGAAGTTATGGATGCCCCATCCCCAGAAGTGTTCAAGGCCAGATTGCACAGGACCCTGAGCAATCTAGTCTCACAGAAGTCGCCCATGGAAGGGGGGTTGGAGTTAGAAGATCTTTAAGGTCCCTTCCAACCCAAGCCTTTCTGTGATAAAGGTGGACATAAAGACCTGCAATAGTCAGGAGGAAAAATAATGCAAATTGGGATGCCTTGGAGAAGTAGCAACCAGGCCAGCTCCCCAGGGCTCTGACAGATAAAACCAGCAGGAAAACATTTGCTGTGTTGCTGAACTCTGCTTTTCTGGGCTACAGCCTCCCCTGCCTCTGCACAGGGCCAGTCACAAGTACTAGAAACCAGGTCAAGTCACCAGCTACTTTACAGCTATTTTCTAAGGTTACTCTAACCATTTGACCACAGTCTTGAGATAGTTTTGAAGTATCAATCTCTATGAGAACACTTTTCTCCAAAATATCCTCATGTGCATACTAAAATTACTTCTGAAACATTAAGCTTGAATCTGGCTATATCTCCCCAGAAGGAGATTCCTAATCCCAGGGTACAAGGAATTTGTCCACAGTGGACAGTTCTACCTCTTTTTTTTTTTTTTTTTTTGTTTCTGATTCACAACAGTCAGTAAGCAAGAGGGAGCAACAAAAACTAGTCAATAAGAAAGGCTGAGGTAAAGGGTGTTTTTCAAGATCTTCAGAGGTTTCTAAGGCCAGTCTTGGCATTTGAATAGTCAGTGTTGGTTGACTGCAAAATGAAGGGGTCCCTGGCAGGAATATGATTTGCAATGCCAAATGATGGACCAGCACTTCCTTATGGAGAAAAGCAGTAAGTTGTGGTTACTTCAGCCAGCCAGGAGGATGTGCCTGAAGTCTCTTTCAGACACCCTCAGCAGCAGCCACCCTTGAGAGATGGGGTTTGCAGGCTGAGCAAAAAGACAACATAAGTCCTACCTGCCTTAGCCTGCCAGACCCACCCTGCAGCCCAGGAGAACACCTGGTCACCAGCCTGCAGGACATCCTAGGCAGGATATCCCTTTTCATGTATGTAGTGGGAGCATTTCAGGATTCAGATCTGACAAAGAGCCTTTCAAGCCAAGTGGGTCAGATACCTGGCTGAAAGCCTGGAAATTAGGCAGTTTCAGCATGAGTACCTGCAGACTGCTGGTAAGGATTCTTGATGGACAAATTGGAGAGTGGAATGAAATGGCCTGAGATGGAAGAAGAAATTAAAATTAAGATGGTACTCCAGTCTCTGCATTAGTTAATAAAAGGCAACATCATCTCCTCTGTCTGCTTTTTATGAGGATTTAGATGTATCCAGACCTCAACTGAAAGATCAAAGGCTCCAGGTATGTTAAATATTAATCTGCCTTTGCAAACTCCTACACAGCTCAGAGATGAGACAGACAGTGAGCAGCAGAGAACTGTCAAGGCTGCTTCTTGGCTCTGCTCAGCAGCCACATATGAAGGATATTCTGGGGAAAACAAAATCTCCAACAAAGCTTCAGCACATTCCCTGCTGTCTGCTGTTGGGCTTACATGTCTCAAAGACAGAGAGGATAGAACCCCACCTTACCTCACATTAGCTCAACTCACAGAGGAAATGGACTTCTTCTAGAAAAAGGAGCTTCTTTAGTGTCATTCAGGTAACAATATCCAGACCCATAAGGATACTCAAGGAAATTACCTTGGTCTGGGAGAGCCACTAACAGAAAGAATCTCTGAAGAGGTTGCACATAAAATACTCTATAGAATCTGTGGCTGCAGTAAAGAGACACATTATTAGCAGAAATCAAACCAAAAGCACTTTGTTTATCACTTTTTCCATCTCTCCCTGCTTTCAAAAGAAACCTTCTTCAGCTAAAATTTCTTTCTGTGATTGAAATACCAGTTGGATCTCCATGAACATGCTACAGCAGTACCTTTCACTTTAAAATGCTAGAAAATTTGTCTTCTGACCTACTTTCAAGCCTTTTCAGACCTAGATGCATAAAGTCATTTAAGAAAACTAAATCCCACTGAAACTGGTCCTCAGAAAAAGGAGGATCAGCCTGTTTTTTCAAACACTATTTTGGCCCTGTTATTTGGAGTATTTTCAGCATTGGTACAACCAATTCCAGAAAGAAACCTAGACAAGTTCAGAACTTGTAAAAGTATGAATATATTCTCACTGCTTATGCAGGAGTAAAAAGTCAAATTCATGGCCATTAACAGTGGCCATAAAATCAGTGAAAGCTGAAAGTATTGGGAAAAATTAGCAGAAGAAAAAGGCAGCACTTACTTAAAAATTAATAAAGTGCCTCTATCTCCATCAGAAATGAAAACATATCAATGCAACCAGCACAATAATTTCAAAACAACTTTTGAGACTTCTCAGCTTTAGGAAATCTGCCTCAGTTGCCAAGAGAGAGGAGGTTTCTCAAGCCAAGCTTCGAATGACAAGTCCTTGAGAGGTCATTGGAGAATCCCAAAGAACCCACAGGCTCATTCAAAACTTCTGCTGGACCAGCCAGGCCAGCTGGCACTCATCAAGTTCCCACACTCCCCCTCAGCTCTGGATGGAAAGCTTGGAGATTACTTGAACCAGCTAATGCCTCATGCATGAAGTCCCTTAATCTACCAGTGGCTCCAAAAGTGCCCTATGTGGCTAAAGTGGCTAATTCCACACCATTATTTTGGACCTAGAAGAAACAACACAGATGATCTGCCAAGCTGAAATCAAATGGATGAAAAATGCAGAAGACAAATGATACTCGCTGGCATTAATGCTCAGCCAGCCAACAGCTACAGAGTAACTGTAATCTTCTGTATAATCCTGTAGGACTCATCTTTGAGCTGCTTTTATTTCACTGAGTAGTTTTCACCCTATGATTTTTTTTTCTGTTTTCTTTTTTTGTTTGTTTGTTTGTTTTTAACTATATTTCATTCTCAGGTATCTGAGCTGAATTATCTGTATTCTGAACTGAGTATGCTTCTGGTACAGACACACAAATCTGCAGAGCCACAGCCACATTTGGTGAGTGACTCTCAAGGTTTGAGTCAGCACTACAGACACAGCAATAACTTTCAACAATTTTCACTTCCCTGACTTTTCAAGTCCTTGCCATCCACATCTCAACACCTCCCTGGCTGAACTCTCTGGCAGTTCATGTATCCTCAAGCCCCTGCAGGCCCTAAGCCGAATCCTAGGAGGTGCAACACTTTGCCTACAGAATCACACCCACAAAATATCAGGCTGTGACACAGTCCTCATGTTATTTCAACATTTTGAACAGATAAAAGACTCCCCAAAAAATTAAGTACCATCAGTGCCCACCACAGACCAGGGAAAGGTTTCTGGGGGAAGCAGGGAGAAGCAAAAGGGACAAACCTCCAGCACTGTTGACACAAGCTGTGTTTCACCCCTTGGCCCAAGGGATGTGGATCATTCCCTGGGGAAGAAACCTTTCACACTGGAGATGAAACCTGTGTCACTGACCTCATCTCTCTTCATTACAGGCTTGTTAAACTTCCTAACCTACAGATGTTTTGTGTAAGCATTTTCTCATTTGTCCTCTCAGTTCCCTTGCACATTATCTTGGGTAATCAAACGTTTGCCATTTAGCTAGACTATAAAAATCAGAATCAATTACAAAGCTTTCAAGTTACATGTTGATTTAAAGGTTAAAGTAATGGACTTGAAAGACTGAAAAAAAATATTAATAAATACTAATACTGTAGAATTGCAAAAATGAGGCCCATAACTGCTGTAGTTACCAAATCTCTGTGAAATCTATGGAGCATGGAGTAGCACAAAGCAGAGACATAACACATTTCAGCTCCTGATGATGCTGAAGAACAGCGAGGTTTGCTGTAGAGGACAAAAGAGTGAGTCTAAGCCAATGGGAAGCTAGCATTGCCTAAAAAACAAACTGATAGTAAGTCCTTGGTTACTCCCCAAAGTACACTTAATACTGGCACAACAGAGCCATTTCCCCAGATGATGTTTGTGAAGTGTAAGATATGATTAGTTTGTCAACATAGATGCCTTTATCAGATTTAAGTATAGTAGTCCCACTTTTCATCAAGAAGAATGTTTTTAAAAATTGAGACAAATTTCTTCCTGATCTGAAGTTTTGTTGAAGTCAATGAGTTCACGTTAGAATTAACTTAGTGTCATCTGTACTGAAAATATAAAAACAAGGCTTCAGCAAGAGTGAGAGGAAGTAGTGCCAGAAAGGGGCAAGTTTTCAAAACTTTTAACTAGAGGGAGATGGGACCTGAGTGTCAAATCTTTTATAATAGTTCTCCATGGATTTTAAGACAATCTATGGATTTTTTGTAGAAAATAACATTCGAGTACATTTTTATCTTTATGTAAATTGGTGGTCAGAGACAACTAGAAATACCAAACAGAATTTCTTATGCAATGTTTCAATCAAAGTCCCTACTAGATTACAAAATCTCCCCTGCCTTCAGCTATATTTTACAAAAATAGTTTCTGATTTTGGGTGCCATCATTGTTATATGTCAGATGAAATTTTTGGTATTCTTAACCACCAAAAAAAAAAAGTATACAGGGTTCTAATTTAAGTGTCAGTTCTAAAACCTGGGTCTAACATGTCTCAGTTCATTCCCACTCCTATAAAGCATTTACATGAGAACTTCATACTATCCCCATACAGCTATCTGTAGGAAATGAAAAACCAAGGATTCACCAAGAATCAGTGAATGATGTGGAGAATGCTGCAGGGAGCATTTCTTTACATAAACAAATACATAATGACCCTTTTCTCACATACTAGATAACTAACAACTACATTTAAAGGAGGTTCTAAAAGTAAAAGGAAGCCACTTGACTGCTGCTCAGTTCTTCCCCATGCTGCAAGTAAACCACTAGACAGAGCACAGTTGCCATTAGCAGATGTCTATTTATCAGGACAACTCTGCTAGGTCCAGACCTCAAGCTAGCAGAGGTTATTTTTAAACAGACCTTTGGGGGGGATTTAACTGTTCTGGCTTAAGTGGTCAGTCTGAAAAAGTCATCCTGAGCACTCTGTGTAACCAAGTCAGAGAAAGGCACCTTGGCACAGGGATTCATTTCACCCCAATACAGAACAGAACTGGCAATTGATTCTGGAGGTACCTATTCATTACCTAGCATCACTAGCTCAGCCTTGCAGGTATGTAAAGTTAGGTGAGGGGTGTCCCATCATTGCTAATTAGTTAAGTCAATCTACAGGAGGGCTAACAGCAGCCTGGCTTCCTGCTACAGTCACACATTAGCCTCCCCTTCTCTGTACTGTCACCAAAGGCCAGCTGATCCCAGCTAACACAGGCTGCTATTCCAGCAGTAAGATATTCCTCTGCTTGTAATGTTGTTTCTGAGTTGATTTAATTCCTTGGTTCCTGATGAGGATAAAATGGCCATAATTCCTGTAAAAAACTATGCCAGCCAAGGAAAGGAATGCCCTTGGCAGCAGCTGAGATGGTCTCCAGTGTGTTATAAAACTGTGCCATTGCATGTTAGCAGCATACAGAAAAACAGGAACATGCATAAGTGAAAGAATTCAAGGGACTAAATTACCAGAAAAACAAACAAATAAACAAACAACAAACAGCCCACAAAGAACCCAAACAGAAACCCCCAAAACAAAACAAAAACAACACAAACAAACAAAAACCACACACACAAAGAATCCCACAAAAAATCCCACAAAAAATCCCCATCAAAAACCAAAAAACAACCCAGCACATAATTAGAGTGGGAACATTTAAAAGAAGAAAAGATATGGCAAAACACCAGGCTGCAATGGATAATAATAACCACCAAAAGATAGAGAACATAGGAAATACAGCAACATCAGGCATTTTGTAATAGCATGTAAGCCACAAAGAGTTATGGAAAGGATCCAAGAGTGTTATCCTCAAATGACAAGGACATATTTCTTGGAGTGATATCCTCAATATAACAAAACACTGTGGTACGTAAGCATTCATGATCAAAATCTTGTATTTGAACTTGGGCAGTGTCAGCGCTATTTCAAAAGAACAGGATTTTTACTTTCAGGCTGAGACCAACTAACACTCTGCATGTGATCCCTATGCAATTCTACCTGTGACTACATCAGTGGACAAGGGAAGGGCTACAGATACAATTTATCTGGTCTTCTGCAAAGCCTTTGACATGGTGCCCCACAACATCTTCTCTCTAAAATGGAGGGAGATGGATTTGATGGGTGGGGTGTTAGATGGACAAGAAAGCGGTTGAACAATCACATCCAGAGAGTAGTGGCCAACTGCTCAGTGTCCTGATGGACATAAGTGGTGTCCCTCATGGGTCTGTATTGGAACCAGTGTAATTAATATAATCATTAATAACATGGATGAAGTGATTGAGTGCACCCTCAGCTAATTTGCAGATGACACCAAACTGAGTGGTGCAGTGACACTTCTGAAGGACAGGATGCCATCCAGAAGGACCTGGACAAGGGGCCCATGGGAATCTCATGAGGTTTAACCAGGGCAAGGTGCTGCACCTGGCTCAGGGTAAACCCCAGTATTGACACAGGCTGGGGATGAACAGCCCCAGAGCAGCCCTGCCCAGAAGGATTTGGGGGTGCAGGGGGGGTGAGAGGATGGACATGACCTAGCCATGTGCCCTCACAGCCTGGAGAGCCAAACGTGTCCTGGGCTGCACCAAAGGCAGCTTGGGCAGAGGTGAGGGAGGGGATTCTGCCCCTCTGCCCTGCTCTGGTGACACCCCACCTGCAGGGCTGCATCAGCTCTGGGGGCCCAGCACAGGAGGGACAGGGACCTGGTGGAAAGAGTCCAGAGGAGGCCACAAAGATGATCAGAAGGACGGAGCATCTGTCCTACAAGGGAAGGCTGAGATATTTGGGATTCCTGGAGAAGAGAAGGCTTCAGAGTCACCTAATTGCAGCCTTCCAGTACCTAAAGAGAGTCTAAAAGAAAGATGTAGAAAGACTTTTTACAAGAGCATATAGGGACAGGACTATAGTGATGGGTTCAAACTGAAAGTAGGTTTAGATTAGATACTGGGAAGATATTCTTTACTGTGAGAGTGGTGAGGCACTGGAACAAGGCTGCCCAGGGAAGTTGTGGATGCCCCATCACTGAAAGTCCTTTCCAACTGAAATGTCCCTTCCAACTCAGGCCATTCTATGATTCTATAATATCTTCACTGGACAAGTGACAGGTGATCTTGATAGCAACAGTAGTACCCAATGTCCTTTTATTCTTAGAGCTCTGACACACTTTTCCAAATACAGATAAGGGAAAGAAGACAGGGGAACTTATCAAAACAGCTACCCACGTTGATAGAAAATATATGGTTGGTACACAGAATGGTTGTAGAAGCAAAATGCAGTGGGAAAAGCATCTGGGGTGACTTAGTCAAAGGACACACAAAGGCACTCAATTCCTGCACATAACTAGACATTACAAAGTTCTAAGTCAAAGTATTCTTATACTAGTATGTTACAGTAGACTTTCACTAATCAGTCTATATCATTGGCAACAGTCATGACCCAATGCCAAAAGGAACTCAGCTGAAATATCTTTCAGTGGCAAAACCTCCCAGAGCAGCTCTTATACATACCACAACACACACATTCCAAATACTTTACCATGTACAATGCACTGGTTGAAAAATATTTTTAAAATTTGAGAAGGAGTACAAGGGATTGCATGCAGTTTGAGATGCTTTTGACAATCTCATCTCATTTTGAAAAAGAAATATGAATTCAGAAGGAAACAGAATGTGTAGAACACAATTTGCAAGCAAGGTTGATTATCTGAATTCATATAAATTGAAGGTGTTATTTCTCTTAACAGTATACCGTGATGCTTCTGCTACCAAAAGATTCTTGAGGATGACAACCCCCTTTGAAATTTTTTCATTAAAGTCCTTCCATCTAAGCAACTGCCTGGAGAGATTTCTGTATTTTAATAACGTACATTTCTAGGGAATAATGTAACAAGCTACGTTAAGTAAGTGATAACTACTAGCATTTCCACCTGCTTTGGTACTCAGCAAATTCTCTAACAATAGCAGCAGCAGATGTACCTTTCACACAGCTAGAACATGACCAGAGGGCAGCTGTGCACCAATTAAGAAGCTGCAGAACAGCTAAGCAGTGAACACTTGAACCTCCACGTTTGACTGCTCAGAATTTACAGGGCACTTACAGGAGCAAAAACTAATGCTACTGTTCTGATTGTGCAGTTACCAGTAAAATAAAAGGCTTCAGTGGTGTTAAAGGGTACACTGACCTGAAATCCCAGCATCCACCAGTTGACTTAAGAAAATGAACAACAAAATAAACCCCAAGACTTGCTGCAGTTACTCAGTGCTGCCAAAAGATACAGAGGCATCAGTTCTACACATAACAAAGTCCATGTACTCAGCACTGTAGTTTCAATGTTTAATGCCATCTTCCCTAAAATGAAGGAAGAGTGAGAATGTAATCACTTGTACATTAAGGGTAAATAGGCAAAGGCACATTTAAATACTTTGCTTAGGGGACAGTCTGTCAGGCGTGGTGGATTGGCCTTGGCTGGGTGCCAGTTGCCCACCAATCCACTCTGTGGGTTTTGTATAACACTCATAAAAGTAGAGAATGACAATAGAGACTTTTTGACATTCCGCAATTACATAAAAAACGATTCTAACACATCATATCATATATCATATATATCATATCACAGCCTAGGTTGGAAGGGAGCTTAAAGATCATCTGGTTCCAAACTTTTTGCCATGGGCAGGGATCTTCCACTAGAGCAGTTGCTCAGAGCTCCAACCTGGCCTTGAACACTTCCAGGGATGGGGCATCCACAACTTCTCTGGGCAGCCGGTTCCAGTGCCTCACAGTAAAGAATATTTTTCTGATAATTTAAACCTGCCTTCTTTCAGTTTGAAGCCCTTTCCTCCTGTTCTAACAGGCCTTTGCAAAAAGTCTCTTTCCATCTTTCTTGTAATTTCCCTTCAGGTACTGGAATTAGGTCACCCCAAAGCCTTCTCTTCTGGCTGAACAAACCAAATTCATGAAGATATTAAACTGCAAAGGAAAATAATCTCCAATAAAGAGCTTTTTTAACTGCAGCTCATAGCATGGCTCTCACTACATCATCTCACTTCATCTGTACATTAGCTTTAAAGAGAAATTTCATTGCACAGCTAGAGAGAAAAACTGCAAGTGCATCTGTAGGTGCTGCTGACAGATCCAGCACCCTGTATTCTCCTCAGCAGGCACCATCAGTCCTTCTCTTGCTCTTCCACATGTTCTCAGTATCTGTTTCCTTAACTTTTCTTGAGCATAACTCTACTCCAGTGAGCCATCTGAGACCTGTTTTCTTATTAACACCATTTTGACAAGGAAGCTCATTGATATACATTTTTCTTTTTCTATTTAATAAGGTCTTTTCTTTTTTTTCTATTTCCTGTGCTAGGCCTACATTAGATTCTTGTCTGGTGTTTTTAATTGATTGGCTATTATTACTGTGTCATCTAACAATGCTGGTTCTTTCATATCAATTTTTTAAAAACTCCTTGTTTTAATTCCCAAAAATTAGATCTCTTACAAATTTTTCTCTGGTGATAATAAAAATTTCTATATATAGGTAGAATTAAAATTATACAATCACTTACATAATTTTGTTCTTCCAAAAAGCAGACTGACCCTGGCATTCGACATCTCATCCATAGTCTCTTGGAGGCCCATAGACAATTTCTAAAGAGTCCACTAAAGATGAATAAATGCATACCTACTGTCAGCAAGTTTCAATATCTGCTGAAATCATCAGCACCACCATGGGAGATTTTGGAGTAGTCCACAACTAAGCCTGAAAATCACTCAAATTAAACAGAAAATGTTTGAGTACTGTCTGTAGGATTTGTTTTGGGGGTTTTTGTTTGGTTTTGGTGGGGTTTTTTGGTTGGTTGGTTGTGGTTTTTTGTTGTTATTATTTATGCTTATTCCACAATTACCAAACAGGACAAAAAGAAAATAATCACAGAGAAAGCCATACTTAAGACCAAAGACAGGCACCAGGAATTTAAGCACATCTATGGGTCCAGCTTCATTCTTCAAGGTCCCTATTCAAAAAACAGCCAAAGCTGATGCAGTTTCTCTTTCCACTCTCCATCCTTTCTCCTCAGTTTTCACCCCTACACCTCCAAGCGAGAGCTGCTTAAGTTCAACACTGGTGACACTACCTCTGAATCTGGGTCTGTGGCCTCATCCCAGGCTCAAAAAAGCATCCAAAACCATCTCCTAACAAAACAGCCACCTTAAGAGGTAGGAGGTTCCTGTGGTTTTACTGGAAAACTTGGTGTCTAAGCATTTCTTACTGCACAGACCAGAGAAGGTCAACTTCTTGCATGATGAGAATAACAAGACACCCTTCTCCCATCTAGCACACTTCCATCAAGGAAACACATCCAAAATCATTCAGTCTCCTCCAAGTACACCAAAATTACCATGTTAGTTTGTTACAAGGGCACCTTTCCAGCAGATGGGAGGTGGAGGTTTGGAGCAGTGCAATGAGCTGTGTTTAGACTCCTACTTCCCAGGTAAGTGGTCCCAGACAGCAGGTTATTCTGCAACAGCTGGGTAGCAGCAGTCTATTTTTTAAAGAGAAGTGTAGAAAACATTTTTCTCAGAGCTGTTTTTCAAAATCTCCATGCTTTGAAGGACAACTCAACACACAAATTCAAGGTAAGCTTCCACCTTCCAGAACTCTAAGTCATGCAGGATTTGGCATTAAAGATGGTGAATTGATCCACTTCCATATCCAGCAGAGAGAATAGTGGAGCACCTCTCACAAGCAGTTTTCAGATGGCTGCTGTGGCCATCACACACTTGTCTGACTGTGGTGAGTCGCTTTCTTCAGCACTTAGCTCCATATTGCACATAAGCATAGCCAGTTCTTGGTTTGGAGTCTGGTATCCAGTTTGCAGCACTGTGAAACTATTTATTCATGTCTATGTTTCATTCACGTGCTGATGGACTAGATCTTTAAAAGTCCCTTCTAACCCAAACCATTCTATGATTCAGTGCAGAAGAAAACCACTGTAAACCCTATTACTCCTCACCATTTGTCATATTGCTCTCCAGGACACCCTGTGGACCTCCTAACCAATCTTCTGATAAAGTTTTGAGGGGACAGTATCCAAAAGTCCCAGAAGCTAAGGATCTTTGGATCCTATGGAAAAATTAAGGGACTGGTGCACTGATGAAGGGCTCAAGCAGACCAACTTCTGTTCTTTTCTTGCCTATGGACATCTTATGCAACTACAGGAAAATGACCCAGGCCAAGATTTTCTGATGAGGCACTTAGATGGGTGATATGACACCTTGCTGGCTTTTCAAAACCACCTCTTTCTAAAGCTTCAGGCTCCTAGAAAGTTGTTTTACCCTTGACTTAAGAGTTCTTAAAAGATCTTAAAATCCAGCCATACTCCCTTGCATTTTTCAGTTCCAAATATATAAAATGGAACACTTTTAGCACAAACGTTGGCAGAAGCATTAACAAAGCCTTAGAAATGTTATTAAGGTGTAAATATATAAACCATATAAATATATATATAAATATAAACCATGTACAGGTGTTTGCATGGCTAAAAACACCAAAAGGCTTTAAACCTGCTGACACTCTCTTGAAGGGTCCTACTCTCATGGCTGAAAACCAGGACGGCCTGTGGCTCATGTGCAAACCAGAAGGAAACACTCAAATTTTAGGAAGCTGCCAACTAGTTATCAACCAGCTGATGCCTTATGAGCCCAGTCTGTGCCTCTTTCATGAGACTAACTTTTTGCAAAATACATCCTAATACTCCTTTCATCAAGGGAAATTAAAATAGCAAGACCCTGACCACACAGCCTTACGGGAAGCATAGTTCAGCTGTGAAGTTCAGCCAGTAGTGAAATGCAGTGCAAAGCACAAACTACATATCCCAAGAGACACCATGAGAATATTTTTGGCTAAACTCTCCTGGTTTTCAGCCAAAATAATTTGACAAAAGAACTGAACTATCCCAGAAAACTGACACTTTTCTTTAGAAAGCTACTCTGCCAAAAGTCTTCCTACTTCAAAAGGATTCTGGTTCAAGAATTTTTGGACAGCCCTAGAGATGACTAAAAAGAGCTTTAGAAACAGTGTAAAATCACTCAAAATAATCAGAAAAAAATAGCCTTGAACATAACACACAATTAGAAATTACACAGTGGATTTCTGCTGCTTCCACAGTGCAATTCTCTGTTGACTGTAGGACTATACCATGTTTAAAATGCTATTTTGACTATGAATTTTACTTATACAATATCTTTCATGTATTAACTAAAATAATAATCTCTTTTTAACAAATACATCTTAAGAATTTTATGAAAGACAATTCAAATATTTTTAAAAGGAATACTCAGCTTGAAAGTCTTACTTCTTGTCTACAACACTGATACACTTTATGCTGCATCAGTAACATACTAAAAATTTTGGGATTGTATCAGTTTGTGACTTTTAAATCAGTATTTGTTTTATATTTTCTGGTCACTATAATGCCTTAAATGTTCATGTTCACATAAACAATCACATGGATATGAAATACAAAGATCTCAGCTACAGAGAGGAAAACATAGGACAACAGCTTTTTTTACATTTGCCACATTTTAAAAATCTTTCAATACTCAAGAATCGAAGTGTATTGATTTTGCACCAATAAACAAAGTCTTAATATTTCCAGTCCAGTTGCTGTTTCACTGTATGACAAGTAACCCTAGTTATCTCAGTTCTCCACAGTGTCTTGATTTTGCTAGAAAACAATCCCCCTCTAAAATTTCACTGCCTATACAGAACATACACATATGCACAGAGGTGAGAATGGAAACTTGCAAGTCCCTTATGTATCCTAGTTTTCAATAGCTCATGACTGAAAAGAAGACATATGCCCTATTGCTTATTGAACTATGGCTTACTCTCATATTCCTGCTCACTTGGACCAAGATTTTGTATCATTATACATCCTTGTATCTCACTAAGCATTTCTGCATGGCTCCCTACATGATTTGGTTTTCACTGAGATTGCTCTTAATTATCCAGTGGTGTAATTCCAGCCTTTACTGGACCTTGTGTCATATGTTTCTCTTCTGCAATGCCAGTCTTCATTCTCTGCTTTGCAGTTGTATTAAAAGACCATTTTTTAAAGTGGAAAACAGACAACTGCCTGTGTCTGTTATCAGGAATTACAACTCAAGAATGAAGTAAAATAAGTTTCAGCTGTAGGAAAAGTTAAAATTCATATACTGCTTTGTCCTTCCCTGCTAAAAGGAAAGTGAGTTTTTCCAATGGCATTTGTACATTTTAAATACAATCCCCCCTAAACTAAACTGGCATTCAGTGATCTAACCCACATGGGTGCTTCTCAAAAGAAAGGTCCAATGTTATCCAATAGACTCGAGTGAGCTCTTTTTTCCTTTACCTTTCCCTTCTACTTGGGGATTGTCAGTCATATTTTGCCATATACAAAGCAGCTTCCTAACAAACATCCAGACTTTTTCTTCTACATGTTTTTAGAGAGTGAAAGCATAACAGTCTCTTACCTTATGGCTGCTGAGAAAATGGGAACTGCACAATGCTCTGTGCCTGCAGGGACACTGCACAGATGAACCTCATTGCTGCTGTTTACAGAAGTCTGACAGTTTTTAATTTGAAAAGAGGTTGTCTTTTGCTTTTCGACAGTTCAACAAATCAGACAAAACAGTTGCAAGTGTTATCTGTAAACAGCTTCCTGTTTGAAATAGATCAGCTGTCCTGAAGGACAATAATTAGGGAAGAAGTGTGGGAAAACTGAAGAGGTCCATGATGTAAGCTTTTTATTTTGGGAATGTACTTTTTTGGGAATGCACACTTACTTTCCCCTCCTCCTCTCTAGCAGAGAACCCCTTTTTAACCATTTACATCTATTCAGCTCTAAGCCATGCATGCACACTGCCCCAGCACAACACTTTTCTTGCTTTGCTTCAGCAGATATGAAAACACAAGAAATGCAGCACTGAAGGGGATCATCTTGTGTAGATAATTAACACACTTTTTCCTTGCTGAAATTCTCTCTATTTTTGCAATTGGCTGCAGCATTCTTGACTTGATTAAAACATGCAACTATTTCAGAGCCATGTCTGAACACCCCACAACAATGTAAATGCTAAATTACCTACATGGCAGGCATCTTCATGAAATTTTGTGGGTTTTTCTTAAACACCTTTTGATACAACTTTAGTGCTATTTCACTATAGCTCCTAAATAGTTGTACAACTCTGGTTTTTACCTTAAACAGCTAGACTAGTCTGAGGTCTGGATAAACCATGGTACTCCACATACATTTAAGCAGGAAAAAACTGAGGCCAGTTGATTCTGGGAAGTGAGATTTTGAGAACACCCCCCTCATTTACAGCAGTTTATACTTCAACAGATATAACGGCTTCACTCAAATTTCCAGGGCAAATAGAGAGTGCCACTTGTGACTATATCAGTTAATAACCTCTGATGAAAAGCTGCTGTATTTGTTAGACTGTAGCTCTGATAGCTACAAAAAATAATCTTATTAATCATCTGTCTCAATCCATCTCGTTCCACTGTTCCTCAGTTCTTCCAGGTAATGTTTGAGGGCTCATGCTATAAGGAAGCACCCAGTGGGCCGGCAGCCTGGGTAACCCCCAATATGTGACCTCTTACTGGAAAACCAGGGCAGGAGCTAAGGGCAGTAGTGGGAGGTTCCTTTCCATCTTCTACAGTCCCAAGATCAGGAAAGCATCAGAACACAGAAAAGGTGTCGGACTGAGGGGCTAGAGAAAGCTGCAATAGAATCATCTGTGTGTTCGCTTCTTTATCACTATTCAGATCTCTTTTGAGTTTAGGTCCATTTCATTGAGAATTTTGTGCTGTGGTGGGGCTTGCAGTACAAGCTGATGACACGGAACTGATGTACTCTCTTCCTGCTTTGTTTTTGACACTACATATCCTCTCTCCCAGCAAACCTCTCCCTAAGCCTGGGGTGTGCAGCCTTCTTGCTCATGACAGCTCCTGTTTTGTTAGCCCACAGCATGGCACACACTGACCAGTTTTAACAACAAAGACAAAAACAGGTACGAAAAGAGGTAATGATGCCTCATACTCAGGACTCCCTGTGGACTACCTACATACAGTTTCCATGTTGGACTGGAATCTAGCTACCCTCCTCCACTGCTATGGACTCCTGTATTTTAACACACACCAAATGGTCATGAAAAGTTTAGAGTCAATGATCATTTCCTTGGTAGATTACCTCAGTAAAGTAAGGGCAAAATGATAGAACATGAACATAACTGTCTAAGGACCATGCAGCTCTAATTTTAAAGTTCATTTTTTTATGCATATAGGCCCCATCAGTTCAGTGGGAGCAGAAGGCAATTAGCAGGAGTGGGCCCTTGCAGCACTCTGTTGGCAGAAACTTGCCAAGACAAACATTTTATGTAAAGAATGCAGCAAAGTGACTGTAGTCCAAACCTTTGAAGATCATATTACCATGGCAAAGGCAACTCTATTTACATACATATCTACTCTCCCTGTAAACACAGGCAAATAGCTTTGAGGCCAGAAGCAGAATTCAATGGAGAAACAGAGCCATTCAGGGAAAGTTGGTAGAAAAGGTAGGACTCAACACTGTGAAAATAAACATAAATGACCAGAGTTCAAAAGGAAAGGACAAACACTATAAATGCAGTGAAAGTGCTTTCTCTAGGAAAAGGGAGAATAAGCAAGCACATGGTTTTCTTTCACATGAGAGAGAGAAAGGCATAGTCCCCATACAGAAGGGCATAAGTAACCTTTTCCCACCCCAAAAACCAACTGGAAACTGTGTAGCCATATTGGTGCAACATCTAAATGAGGCTACTGTGTGCAAACTGGGATACTGATGCATGGACCATGTGGGAGCAGCTTAGGTCATCACCAGGTCACGACAGCTGCTGGCTGTTAAGTTCTCAGTGTGTTAACATGCCTGTCCAGGACACTGTAGCACTTCAAGAGCACATCAGCTACCCTTGCTGGATAGATGGACACCCTTCAGAGGCTGTCCAGAATATCAGTACAGAGAGGAACAAGGAGCTCCTGGACAAACTGAAACACAGAAAGAAAGCCTGAAGAGGGTGGAAGCAAGAATGTGTAGCCTAGGAGGAATAGAGATTGTCTGAGCAATGAGGGATCATGTTAGGAAAGCTAACATGCCCTGAGAGAATTAAATATGGCCAAGGACATCAATGGCAACAAGAGAAGTTTTTTTAGGTAAATCAGTAATAAAAGGAAGACTAAGGAAAATGTGCATCCTCTCTGCAAGGAAACAGAAGACTGGTTTAACATGCCTGAGAGATGGGCCAGTGAAAACCTCATGAAGTTCAACACCAAATGCAAAATCCTGCACCTGGATTAGGGCAACCCCAAGCATAAACACAGACTGGGCAGAGAACGGATCAACAACAGCCCTGAGAAGAACTTGTTGGTTGAAGAGAAGCTCAACACGAGCCAGCCATGTGCCCTTGCAGCCAAGAAATCCAACCACATCCTCCCTGCATTAAAAGAAGGATGGCCAGCAGGTTGAGGGAATTAATTCTGTCCCTCTACTCCTCTGTCATGAGAGCCTACCTGCTGTGCTGCATCCAGCTCTGAGATCTCCAATGTAAGAAAAATGTGGACCTGTTGGAACGAGTCCAGAGGAGCACTAATGAACATGATCAGAGCTGGACTGGACAACCTTTCTAATGAACACAAGGCTGAAAGGTTCAGGCTTCTTTAGCCTGGAGAAGGCTCCTGCGAGACCTTTGAGCACCTTCCATTACCTAAAGGAGGGTAGGGCTAAAAGAAAACTGGAGGACTGTTTAGAAGGACATGTAGTGATAGGACAAGGCAAAAAGGCTTCCAACTGAAAGAGGGCAGGTTTATATTAGATACCATGAATTCTTTACTGTGAGACTGATGAGACACTGGTTTCCCAGAGAAGCTGTGGATGCCCCATTCCTGGAGGTGCTTAAGGACAGGCTGGATGGGGCTTTTATCAGCCTTAATCCTTGAAACACAAACCATTCTATGTTTCTATACAGCAAGACACCAGTTAGACCAGCTACCTCAGCTTAACCCACTACACAACTTTTCCTCAGCCTTTAAATTCAGGTTAAATACCACATTGACTCAAATACAACTAGAATTCTTGGATTCAAACAAAACCAACACCATGCTGATAAAATCTAATTGGTTGTACAAGGACAATAAAAAGTTTTTAGAAAACAGGAAAAAGTATGCTAATACATTTTAGGAGCATCCAGGAATTTTTTTTTTTACACTTTGCACAGCCAGTTGGCATTATCTTTCTATCTGTAAGAGGATTAAACACAATACCTATTTTAAACCACAATGGTTATTTAAAAATCTTAAGAGAAGATGACACAGCCCTGATTCTCCCCTTGGTTTAGCAAAGCATCCAATGGTATCAGCATTTCCCAATCAGATTTTTCCAAAGGATGAAAATTCCAATTCCCAAACTCTTTAAAAAATCAGTATCTGAGCTTAATTGCCAGAGCTCAGTTTATTGCAGCCCAGCACAAATGCTGTTCTAGTAACTGAAAGTAAAAGCTTCCTCACTAACCAGCCCTTACTAGACCTCCCAGGACATCACCAAGAGACTCCTAGAAGCGGCAAGGAGATGCAGCAGATACAGAACTCCTCCACGTACAGACATGTACAGACATGCACACAAGCACACAAACTGCCCTCCTCTGCTCTCAGGGCAGCACAATGATGTGTGCAATTCCCTTTAGTTTAACAGTATCTGTTTAGTTTAACAGTATCTGTTTAGCCAAGAAAATAGGAAACAATTTTATTAAGCATTAAGACAATGCTGGTAAGGCACAGCCTATAGATCCGTCCCTGTGAAGATACCCATGTGCCATCTGAACACCTTAGCACCACCCCAGCACCTCTGCCCTCTGTGGGCACAGAAAGCAGCTCTCCTTCCTGTCTCTTCTGTGTGGTAGTGTGGTGGAAAAGATCGGTGTGGCCACATCAATACAGGTTTAACTTCATTTGCAACTGTGTAAACCTGGCCTTCTACTTCATTAGTGATAGTGACGTTGAACTTTTTTTTTTTTTTTTTTTTTTTTTTTTTTTTTTTGTGTGTGTAAAAATTTGTAAGCAGCATTCACTGCAGCAACTGTGTTTTTTCTGTTAAGTCATCTCTAAAACTGGAATAATCTCTTCAGAGCTTGGATTTAGTTCTATTTTTGCTGCTTCAGGGGCAGATCACAACTGAGCCACACACGTTAACTCCATATGCAATAATTAAAAATATTAGCTATTTATCATTTAGCAACCCCAAGTAACAACTGCATGATATTAAACTGAAGAATGATTTTCCTGAAAACAAGAGTAACTGGAAGGCAGAAGAGGGGATACATGAACTCATAGATGTAACAAATCCAACAAACTTTCTCCTCTTGATGGCAATACATAAATAAGGTCCTTTACTTGTATCTCTGTAGGGAACAGAGCACTAGTACATAGACCTTCACGTCAGCAGGGTTATTTCAGAGGAGTACCCTCAAGGCACGCAGCAAGGGGCAGGGCAAAGGCACTTCGTTAAGCAGCAGTGAATTATTCACATTGATCAATGCTGCAGTCAGCCCCTGCTGGAGACAGGGAAACTCACACTCCCTCAGCCTGACCACCAGCCTTCATTTTATGAGGCTTCATAGATTTCTGTAATCAACACCTTTTTTTCCATCATTCTGATAAACATCAAGTGGCCTAGATAGCACATCCCACAAACTGCAAAAGGTCTAGCTTTTCAGCATTGCTCTGACCTTCAGATGTAATTGAGATTCAAACTCAGGCCTCCCACTTGGAAAATTCAGGAAAAACAGAGGGATAGGAAATAGATTATTTGAGTCCACAATGCAGGAGTGATAAGATTTCCTTTGAATGCTGCTTGGCATGAGATCCCTACACCGAAATTCACCAGTTGTTCCCACTAACACCCAAGAGAGGGTACTCAGCCATGATGTTATCATGTATCAAGTTACCCTGTTAACACAAAGGTAGCTAAAGCACTTATCACTCGAAACTTCAAGCGAGTTCTGTTGTTATAATTGTGACACATCTACACACCTTTTCAAAGAAAAATCACCAGGGATCAGTCTTCTTCACAGGCAAAAATATTTGAAGACATTGTGAAAGGGTTCATGTGAAATAAACAATTGAAGCTTTAAGACCAGGTGAAAGTCTCATCACCACTTAACATATGTAAAGCCCTTGCTTCTCATTTGGAGCTACTACAGGAAAGAACTGTGGCTGTCTCCTCACACTGATACTACCCACATACTACTGCTGCAGTCTTGGTACAGAATGCCCCACTGCTTTTTCACCCGTGAAACTCATGATCAATCACGTGTTCAGAGTTCCACTGTGCCAGCAGATGAAAGGTATAGGAAAAGTCTAGCATCATCTCACATGGAGTTTGCTTAGGTTAAGGTAACATTTGACACCAGCATTCCGGCAGCCTCATTAGCACTTGACCAGATGGCATCAAACTGACTTTCCAGATTGCAGGCATGCATTTAGTATGCTTGGCAAGGGACAGAGGGAGTTGTCTGACTGTATCACTGACACGAACACACATGGGAGTTTGTAAATAAAAGTAAACTAAGACTAAAGTCTTTTGCAAACACACTGCCTTGTATTTTTATGCCACAAAAATTCACCTTTCCTTGTAGCTTAGTTGATGTAAAAACCATAGAGCCTTGACAGCAGTGTCCTTTCCCTCAAAGAATTTGCTTATGGGGCCATTGTGAGCCTTTGCATATCATATAGTTCAAGAGGGCTTGCAACAAGAGCCAAGAAAAATCTATAGACAGCTGGCAATGCCTGGG
Organism: Zosterops lateralis; assembly: GCF_965231275.1. NCBI lineage: Eukaryota > Metazoa > Chordata > Aves > Passeriformes > Zosteropidae > Zosterops > Zosterops lateralis. The sequence continues at coordinate 96,017,780 of NC_139764.1, read as the reverse complement.
AACATTTGCAATCTTTATGTTTGGTTTACTGGATTTCTCCTCCCCCAGTGCTTCAAAAGAAATTCAACTGACATTTTTATTACTATGAAGAGATGAAACCTGAGTTACATTTCCCTATAAAACAGGAAATGCTCTCTACCAAAGCCTGCTGAGGATCACCTCTCCTTGCAGAGGTTACGCAGCCCCAGCAGACTCACCTGTCTCTAACTAAAGGTAGTTAACACCTGGCAAGTCTCCCAGTACTCCCCAAACTGCCTCTTCAGCCCACACCATCTAAGGTCTATTTGCACAGACTGCCATCTGTGACTGTTTTAGTGGAAAGCTTAGTAATGTGTCTGACTCAAGACTTTATTTTTGGGGGACTAGACAAGGTGGCATTTCCAATCTGAATAATATCCATTTTTGCAATGAAAACTTGAATTCAAAAGTTATGGCTCCTCTACTGAAAGATCTTTTACAATTATTCTCCACACAAGCAGACAGGATTTTGGGGTCATTATACACCTACAACTCCTCTCATCCAATTTTAAGGGAAGCTGATGCATTCACTTCTGCTGAATCAATCAAGATGAAAAAGTCAAGGAATAAATGGAATTAAGTTATACTCCAGAGAAAGAAGTTTGAAAAGAAAACAGGCAAAGGCCTTAAGGTAAACAAACTTCTTCAAAGATACAGCCTCTTTTTTGTGAAAATATTCAAGCCTTGTCAGCAAGGAACAAGAAACTAACTACTAATTGTAACTGTGCACGTTTTCCTTCTCATTGCATTCTCTGCACAAACAGTAACAGCACAGGGCTATCCATCCAATGCCGTGCCATAACTTTTAGTCTTTATTTTTTCAATGCAAAAACAATGCAGAATTTGTTTTAACATTTTAGCTCTCCATAGCTAAAGAAGTGTCAAATGGGAAGCAACCAAAACTACTGTAAATGGAAAAAGGAAGTAAAGGTACAAAGACCTTGTGAGTGGTACTTGTCCTCCATCTACTCCCAGATAGGAAAATGCAAGTTATAAAGAGCTCCTGTCACACAACTTGTTCCCAACTCAACTCTCCACTTAATAGACTGACTCCAAAATCAATTGTCTTTTACTGTATTAAACCCTTACTCCTAACACTATGTTTAGTACAATCAAGTACTAAATGCATATCATTTGCTGAGAACTTCACATGACCAACTTCACACTCCCTTCTGAGCTTGCATAAAGTGTTTTTTAACATAGATACCGAAGTCAAAAATGTAGTGTTTCTGAGGCATTATTGGCCTTTGGATGCTGAAACATTTAGTCCTTCCCCACCTCTCCCTATATCACCAAGAATGTACAGAACCATGTTAAAACATCATCCAAGAAAAAACCTAAACATTTCTTGAAAGCAAGATCAAGACCTAAAAACCTGTCATTTTGTGCAGCAATGTAATCAAGCACTCAGAAGTAAAAATCTCTTCCCATTTCAGTCTGATAAAGGTGAGAAGCTAGTTATACAGCCTGCCTTTAGGCAAGAATTGGTAAGAAATATTGCTATTTAGAGCAAGTTACCTCAAAATCAACCTATACCTCCCCCAACCTATTTCCTAAGAATTCAAAGCCCTTATCCAGATGCCATTTCTGCATATTTTGAGTCACACACCACCTGCTAGTTCTTCCAGTGTCAGGAACACGTAGGTCTCCAACTGGTATCTCATGTGCAGAACTCAGGACTTCCACTGCTCTACAGTAATTCTCCATATTTTCCCCAGAAGGTGAGATTTGGAATATTTAGTTTTTTCACAAATTCTTTTTCCAGACTCTGGACTCTCTTATCCAGTTGTGTTGCAACAGGAAAAACCTAAGAGGGCCACCATTAAAATGCTGGGCACTTAATACTTTGATTCACAGGTGTCACTCTCCAGACACTGGTGAAGTCCCATGAACCAGTTAATCCCCATCTGTGTTTATGGAGTTCAAAATTTAAATGAAATTACTCTGTTATATGAACAGTTGTTTATTCAGCCATTTTTTTGCATTTTACAGCTGGAATTCTGGAAATTCAAACACCACATCTTTCCCTGTGAGCTTCTTGTACACACCAGAAAATGTTTCCACCTGCAAAAACAAATAAATCTTGCTTATACATGCTGCATAAACAAGTAACTCTTAAGTTAACACATTTAAGATACTATACTATTTGTCACTCTAAGGCCAATTATTTTCTTCTACATTAAGGTAGCTGAGGATTTACACAAAAGATACATTTGCTCTAGAGAATTTGGGAGCTCTCTGATTTGCAACAGTGTGAGACCCTGAGAGCTGAGCAGCCCCAAACACTAGCCTCCCATTTCCCCCCATGCCCCAGAACAAAACTAAGCCAAGTGCAGGCTTTACCAAGCACATCTGTTAAAGGTCAAAACTAAGTGCTTCACTTGAAACATAAGAAAAACACAACAACCCAAACAACCCATACACATACAAAAACCCCCATAAAACACTGTCTGGTCCCATGAGGGAATCAATATAACTACTTTATAATCCAGGACCTTTGGCAAGTTGAACTAGAGCTTTAGTTCAAAACTGTCTTGCCTCTATTTCCGCACCTTACTCCAAACACAAATAGAGGCATCTTCACAAGCCAAAAGGCAAATCTTTTGCTGTATCTCTAAACAATCTCTTAGAGATGTCAGAATGCCACCCTCACCTGCATGAAGAAGTAAGTTTTTTTTATTTACCTTGTGTTCAACATTGTTCTGTTGTGCTTTGTCCAGATGGACTTTTATAAGCCTGCTGCCGTCCAGTTTGACGCGGATTCTCTTGCCCACGATTTCACTTGGGAAGACCAGGTCCTCGAGAATAGCATCGTGCACTGCAGTAAGTGTACGGCTGAAATGCCACATTGAGATCGTTAAAACATATCCTCTTGAAAATTCTCCAGTTTGACAAGGTTTAAATCTGCCACAGAGTGCTTTGGCTGAAAATTTCAGTGTAGTTTTTTCTCTTTAATGCCACAGTGTGACAATACAACACTATCGCAGGGCATGCAAAAAGAAAAGCTAAATTCTACAGAGTGCAGAAACTTAATCACTGCACAAGAAAAAGTAGCCAGGTTTCTGACCTTTTAGATCACACATTGTTTTGCATCAATAGCCTTGAAACATTCTTCTACTTCTACACATTTAATAAATACTTAAATCAAAATCAAAATTGCTCCATCTGCAACTCTGCCAGAGACACTGACTGGAAGAATTTAAGTATCTAAGTATCCTCAGCTGCACAGAGTACATTCATGGGAGATTCAATTTTGGAAACACTGGTTTCTTCATCTGCCTAAACCCAAGCAGCTTAGAAGACCAATATAATACAGAAAAAGACTAGCTGGTCAATAGAGTCCATGCTTAGAAGACTGTTTGAAACCTACATGTGTGTTCCTGAACTGTCCAGAAGTGAACCATCACAAGAAAATGTGGGCCAGGCTATTTTACAACAGTCTAGAGGACTGGCAAGTCTTCCAATCCACAGCACCCCGATCTGCAGTTCCAGGGCAGTATCACTAGGAACTAACACCTGTGTGTACAGCAGCACTTCACACCTGCTGAGACTGGCACAGCTGAGGGACACACACAACAACACAGCAGCCTGATCTCTGTCTCAGGCTGAGACAGTGCAGTCCTGCACACCTGCCTTCCCTCGTGCAGGAAGTGGCAGTGCGCTACTCAGACACAAATACCAACTTCTCTAACCACTGTGCAGTGCGAGTTTTAATAGAACACAGAGTCCTCCAGAGGCAGGACTGCAGCTAGATGAGTACTGTGAAACTGTACTTTTAAAATCCATGCCTGAAGACTGCAAAATACAGTAACACATGACACATATAATACTGAGGGGGCAAGGAGAAGCTACAAAACATGCCACATGTCACAAAGAGGACAGACTTTTAAGACAGGGACTTACATAATGATATAGTAACATATAGATGAGGCACTGACATCCACAGAGACATAGCAGTGTTGCATGTCTAGCAATCAAGTGACTGGATGAGAGCAGGGAGGCCATTTAACACAAATGACTATACTATTGCTATCAAATTCATATCCGGAGGGACTAGTACTCGTACCTACACCCCTCCTCAGTCACTCTCTCCCTCATTGCATCCCCTTCCAGTGTGCCAGCCTTGACTTCTGCACAGTCTAACATGTGATGCGGAAGAGGCTCTTCCTACAACTTAAAAAAAACATAGTTCTTGTCAGCACACTGTGGTAACAGACACAGCAGTTTGGGGTTCCCTAAGCCAGCACTGCTAGCTAAAAATTTGCTACAGCTGTAGCTGGAAATAGAAATTGAGTGCTAAGAAATGCAACACAGTGCCCAAAGATGAGCTTTCTACTGAACACTTTAGCAGGTGACACTTTATCAAATGACAGATAATATTTCAAACAGTAGGAGAAAGGACAAGACCACCCAATCACTTCAATGACTTCCTAAAGACTCAACTAACCATTACTTGACTAAACTATCAGGTACAGAAGAAGGCTGTCATATTGAATCAGTATCACTAACCTCCTCGGACGCTTTTGCTTGTTTTTTGTGCGGCTTTTTCTTGTTGGCTTGGGCAGAATCCTTCTCTGTTAAGACAAGAGAAAAACAAGGAGGCATTTCTCAGTATCTGGTGGTTACAATGAATTCAAAACATCCCCAGCATATGCACCTTTTCACCCCACACTAGAAACCGATTCATGAAAAGCCAAGTTACATCAGCATCAGAAACTAGAGAACTAGAGTTGCCTGCAGAAGATGAAGTACTGTACTGCTGTATTTCTCAATTACTACTCCTGGATATTTGTACTTCATCCCCTCTCCCCAGGAATACAACCACAGTGGTTTACTGTGTCTCATTAGCACTGTGAACACACTTCTTTTTGGGAACAGAAATCCCAGGGAGTTTTAAACTTCTATTAGACTGAGCCTCTGGCACAAACCAGAGTAGTGAGCTCAGTTCCACAGCTAAGTGACATCTGAGATTGAAATGCTAGTTTTAATAAGATCTATTGCACAATCCAGATCAAACCCTGGCTTAAATATAACCTGTTCCACAATTAGGACCAAAATGTTAGGTCAGTAAAACTTATTTGCTGCTTCCCTGCTGCAAGAGTAGATGTTTTAAAACATTCTAGATGCAGTTTTGGCCACCTGCAGTATTTTCTACCATCACATCACAGCTTCTCCATGACTGTATTCATGATGGGGTTACCATAATCCAAATTGGGTCATGTCATACTCAAAAGCACATGTTCCCTTCTAAAATACAGATTACTGAACTGATAAGGAATTCTCAAGGGACTACAGAATCACAGAATCTTGCAAAATCACAGAACATGCTGAGCTGGAAGAGATCGACAAGGACCATCAAGTCCAGCTCCTGGCCCTGCACAGAACATCCCCACAAGTCACTTCATGTGCCAGAAAGAATTGCTCAAATACTTCTTGCACTCTGTCAGGCTGGTGCTGGAACCACTTCCCAGGGGGCCTGTTTCAGTGCCCAACCACCCTCTAGGTGAAGTAAACCAGAGGCACTTCATTAAAATAAATCTTTTTGGCCATATAAAGATTCAGGGTAAGGTGTTCTGGCTCTTAAAACTGTATTAAAAATTTTCAGCTAGCTTCAGTTTAACCAAATGTCCGCTCTGCAGACAGATCCCTAGTTTGTCCAAGCATTACATACTGCCCAAAGATCCCTCCAACACCTTTTCACCTTAACTACTGCCATATATTTAGAACTTGCATGAGTTTTTTTTCCTCCTTTCCTAGTAACTTAGATTTTAAGTACTTAGATTATCCAAGTATTGCAAAGTTTATATTAATATTTGCTCCCCTTTATTTTAAGCTTTGTGTGTCAAACTTCTGAAGGAGTAAGAGAGGGCAGAAGAAAAAAGTTATATCCTCCATGAAAGAACTTTGCATCTCATCAAGTTTCCACTTCTGCCAGCTGAAAACATTTTAGCTAACATCCACTGGACACTCATTACATTTCCTGCTGGTACAATGAATTACTATCACTGTGACCTTGAATGGGTAATACAACACTGGAACATGCTTGAGCCTGGACTAGATCACCTCCAGATATCCCTTCAAATCAACATTTTTATGACTCTAAAAGTATTTTTACCTGAGCAATGAACACCACATGTTTTCCACTAAATTTCTTCTCCAGCTCCCGAACTAGCCGCACCTGAATCTTCTGGAAGGACTTCAGCTGAGGAACTGGTACGAAGATAATGATGGCTTTTCTGCCACCACCTACTTCAATTTCCTGAAACAGAAGCAATTAAAGTAATGCATAAGCATTAGCTGGGGGTTGAGAAGTGATGTTTGGTTTGACTGTGAATCCTCTGAGCACAGGTATTGACAGTCTTGCATCTGACTCTGTGGGACAGGAAGTGCATCAGAGAGCAGCAGTACCTGCCTTAATGCTCTGCAGACAAAACACTGAACAGAAAAACTTTTATCAGAGCATTTGTTTCACTTTGGAGGAGTGATTGGGCAACAAATCCCACCACCCCTTTCAGAATCATCCTCTGAACAGAAAAGCCCAATCCTTCTGCAGGATGAGACTCAGGTGCTAGAATTGTTACTGAATGTTTACCATCACATCTGCAGTTATGCTGATACCAAGTTTCAAAAATTACTGTAATACAAACTCCAGACAAAGTTTAAGGGAACAAACCTCTTCGTTTTCATCTACTGCTTCATGGAAATCACCTTCTGTCCACCACTTGCCTAGGCCTGCATCACTACTCAATCAAAACATGTCACCCCGTCAAATACCAACAGGATTACAATACACTAGGACAGGTTACTTCTCCCCTGGTTTATCTCTCCAGTAGTTGATCAAATCCAAAATTTGCATAGACTTACAAGGCACTTCTCCCATGAAACTGGCTGCAGAGACATCCTCATTCTCCAACAGAATGGAAGTATGGACTATTTTTCACCAACTACCTTCTCATGTGACCCTACTCAGACACCCACTGGAGATGCCTCACAAGTAAAATCAAGCAGCTAAGTAAACAACAAAGACGTTTCTAAAAGCCTTTCATTAAGGATAGCTGGCATTGCTGTACTTCCAGAGAGATGTGGTTTCTTCTGAAGGCCCCTCAGCTCATACACTGAGCTGCTTTTTGCATTCCCAGATTCTTTAACTCAATTCTAAGCAGTCAGACCCCATGTCTGTACCGGTGAGCCCAGGCAAGAACCAAAAGCAGCCCAATAAAGTTTCTGATTGCAGTGACCAGCTTCATTTCTGCCATTCAGTCTCCCAGGCTGACATTTTTTAATACTAATTTTCCTTCTCCACTAACTGCCTTCTTCTCTTTCTTGATGTTTCAGCTGCCTGCATGATCTAAAATTGAAATTTACAAGCAGCCTGGGCTACATGATCAAATTAGTCTGTTGCCTCAATCCATCTACCACCTCTTAATTGTACATAAGAAACATACAAAAATTTTGTTTTTACAAAGAGTATTGCAGTTTATGTTTCTGTAACACCTACATTTCCAACCAATATCTACACGTAAAAAGCCAGTTTCAGGCCCCAAAGCCAGTCTGCAGAGACATAAAGTAGAATCATCATTTTTAAACACTTTTATCTAACACATATTGTTATTTGGGCTTTTACAGTGACTTTTCAGACTAGCTCCAAATAAAAGCACTATTACAGAATCCTATGTGCTAGCAGCAAATACCAGGAGATAAACCACAACAGCACGTAACAAAACCATCACAGGCCATAAGGGCTTAAGACACCATTCACCCAGTACATTCACATCCACAAAAATTAAAACACACACAGAACGAGTCACCAGCCAGTTGTGAGTGGAGAAGGTCCAGCCTACCTTAGCTGCTGTGATGTTCAACTCCCGCAGCTGAGCTTTTAAGTCGGAGTTCATTTCCAACTCCAGCAGAGCCTACAAAAGTGAAGTTAAGGAAAAATCCATTACATACACTTCAGTTCATGAGAACACTCGAGACCAAAGTGTGTCCACAGTGCCAAAGAGCAGATATAGACTTTTAACCACAGTCAGTATCAAAGACTTCCTGTAAGACATACCAACATCCAACAAGTTTAGTTGATGAAAACAAAAGCTAACTGACTCAATTCTCAAGCAAAACTAGGAAACAATACACGTTGACAGGATCAGCCTCAAAGTTTAGAGTCTGGATAACTGTCTCTATAACTTACTTCAAGTTACCGAAGAGCATAAGGAAAAGCCACATACCTGGGATATACCAGACTCGAACTCATCTGGCTTCTCGCCATTAGGCTTCACGATCTTGGCGCTAGAGCTGAACATGGCCTTTCTGTAACGCAAAAGAACACTTCGGCTGTCACCATGCATGTGTCACCTGTTCCAAACACAGCCAGGACTCTGCAATCCGGCTACGCAGCCACACGCTCCAAAACCAAGCCAGAGAACGCCCTACGGGCCGAGCCAGCCCCAGCACGCCGTACCAGGGGGTGCCTGCCAGGCCACAGGAAAAGCGTCCCAGGGAGCGCGGGGCCTGCCCACCCCGGGGCCCGCCGCAAGGCCCGGGAGCCCAGGGAAGCGGCACCACCACTCCCAGAGCCCCGCGAGCCGCCCGACCGGCGAGCGGCACTCCCGAGCCCTACTCCCGGCCCCGGCCCCCTCCTCCCGCGGCCGGCGGCGACCGCGGGAGGAGGGAAACACCGCCGGCTGGCCACCCTCTGCCCCGGGCGCCCCGGCGGCCATCGGGCCCCGGGCGGGCGGTAATCGGGCGCATCCCCACGCCACGGTGCCGTGAGGAGCCCCGCTCCACGCCCAGCCCCGTATCGCGGCGGCCCCAGCGGGAGAACGGCGGCCCCGGCCCAGGCACCCACCTCGCTCCGCGCCGGCCGGGAAAAGGGAGAGCTCTCGCGAGAGCAGCACAGATCGCGGCCCGGGATGGCGCTGGCCCCGCCCACCCCGGTGAAGCCAGAGCAGGAAGAAGGGCAGGCCGGGCACTGCGCACACACCGCGAATCCGGGTCAGCGAAGCCCGAGCGGACATTTAGGGTCCTGGCGCGGCGGGGGGAGCGCGGGCTGGCACATGCGCAGTGCTGCGGAGCGCGGCGAGCGGTGGAAGCGAAGGAGAGGGAAACGAAGTCTGCTCTGCTGTGCCCCTCGCTGTTACGCCGAGCCTTCGCCGCGGGCCGCCCTGCCGCACCTCTCACAGGTGGAACTCTCGGCCTCTGGTGTCGAAATGCCGCTCCCATGAAGTGCCACCAGAATCTCGGCCTTGGCACCGCGGCGCGCTCGGTTTGCGCAGCCCGCGGGGGAAGCGCGGCTCTGCCTGCGCCGCCGAGCTCCCTCTCCCTCCCTCTCCCCCCGTCCCTCCCGCCAGGGCTCTGCAGGACGGCAGTAGCCACCGCTCCAACAGTGGGAGAGTGGATGGTGTTTTTCCCTGCTCTCTCCGTTTTATCATTCCACATTAGTTTAGTGGCGTGGGAGTTCACCCTGATGTTGAGTCCTTTTCAAGACGGAAGAGACGTGATGGAGCGGTGCTGGCACAGTCACCCCTGGCCTGCAGCGAGGCGTTGTGCTGGAGAGCCACGGCCAAAGCCGTGCCAGGGAGCGGGCTGGAACCCGGGAGTGTAGGCAGTCACCTGCCAGCACAGGGCAGCCTGGCTTTGGGTTTTGTTGGCCTCCGTAAACATGGTCTCTCAGTTGCTTCCGCTGAGACAGTGTCACAGCAATCACAGTTACCAGGCTGTTACTAGACTAGAAATAATGCATGAGTCTTCAGCTGTGTTCAGGTACTAACTCAAGGTGAGAGTTCTGGGCTAAACATACTCTGTCATCAGTAGAAGCACTCTTTTTTTATACTGTGTTATTATCTAACAAAGAAGGCTCTAATAGCACTTGCACACTGATAAACAGAACAAGAACAAGCTGTACTTTTAATTTTGAAAGAAGTGACTTGCATGTTGATTCAAGTAAAAGTGCCTGGCTAACTGAATCTAACTGAAGTGGAGCTAAAACCTTGCCTCATCAAAAGATCTCCATTTTGACTCTTCCCTGTTGGCTGTTTTAGGTTTCTTGCTCAAGGGAAGTCCCACTTGGACTTTGCAGTGGGACAGGTGTGCAGCTTGGAGGCAGGAATGGGGTTCAGAGCACTGGTTCTGTGTTCAGATTCCCTGGATTACCCTAAGAGCAACCAGCTTAAGCTTGTACAAACATACAAACACATTTACCACGTAATGCTGTATGGAATAGTGGAGTAATAAGGTGTTGTAAACAAAAAACTAACAAAGACACCAACATCCCAGACTAAACAACCTTAGCATCTGCAAAAGGCAGCTCATCATGTTTTCCAACATTTGTGGAGTTTTCACTAAATTTATGATAGCCAGAAAAGCAGATTGTTCCGTGCCCATTTTTCTCCCAAGTCACTCTTCTTTCCTAGCATTAATTCAATGAATGGGAAAAACTGCTCAGCTCACAGTGATGGGCAGGATTAGTATTTATAGGTATTTGCATTGGCTGAACAACAGTGATCGGGACTTGACTGAAGAGTACCAGAAAGAAGAGTATCAAAGAGAGAGATAACAAGGAAACATTGGTCCTCTCATGAATGGCCTCTCAGTATAAACTGCACTCAGCTTATACTGACAAGCCGTTCATAAAAGGGAGAAAGCACAGGTGATGTGTGGATGGATCAAAACATGACTGTTCAGAGCATTAATGAAGAAAGATGTAATGGGACTATCTGCAGCTTCCCATCTCCATGCTGTGAGTGCTACTGAACAGACCAAATAACAGCAACAAGGAAAAAAGGTGTAGAGAGATGTTTCCTTTTGGACACTGAATTTATGTTAGGTGAAGAATGTAGAGTGTCAAGATCAATGTGCCTGGTACCCAATAATGCCCAGTACTCAAAGTATCTGACAGGTTTTTAAGAACCACTGTGGACCTGTGATCTTTAAAAGAAGTTATGTAATTAATGTAATTAAGAAGGTTCTAATGCCGTGCAGTCTCAGAATGAGCACAGTGAAAAAGTGGAAAGAATAAATTAGTCAGATGCGTAACAAAAGAATCCCAACAGCAGTAGGATCCTATGAGTATACAAAGTCTCATGAATATGTTGGAAGAAGCAAGGAAAATGCAGTAATTGTATTTTCATACAACCCTGACCAAGTTGTTTCTCTATTCCACCAAGGCCTGTCAAATACATAAGCTCTTTGCGCTTGGTTGTGGTTTTTTGTTTAAAGAAGGGTTATCACACTAATACACATAGTTATTATGTGTAATGTCGAGCACATTTGTTGGTTTTGCAACTGAAGGCAAAATTAACGCTGGTGTTTCTCATTCTTGGCATTTTACTGGGCCATGCTTGTAAATCTGAATGAACAGTGCAGCTCTGGCACCATGCAGTCAGCTTTGTCACAGAGATCTGTATTAGAGCTATGAGGGAAGTACAACAGCAGCTTGGATACCTTGGGCTGTTTCTGGAGGTGGCTACACCAGTGCCCCCATCTTTGCTCCTTTGGTCTTGTCAGAAGCTGAGGTGGTGAATTTGGCACACACCCAGCCCCGCCTTTGGTCTCCCAGTACATAACAGGCCAGGTGCTAAGAGGATGGTGCCAGACTCTTTTTGGTGGTGCTCAGTGGCAGGATGAGGAGTAGTGGCCATAAACTAAAGCATGAGGAAGAAGCTTTTTACACTGAGAGCAGCAGCTGCCTGGAGAGGTGGTGGAGTTACCTTCTCTAGAGACATTCGAAGCCCACCAGGACACGCTCCTGTGTCACCTGCCCCAGCTGACCCTGCCATGGCAGATGAACTCCAGAGGTCCCGCCCAACCCCAGCGACCCTGAGATTCCGTGAAGGTGTTTCTCCTCACTTCAGAGGCCGCCTCGACACAGGGCTCAGGTGGACCACATGCACCTGGAACCTGGACAGCAGGATGAGAACCAGCCTAACGACCTTGTGCAGCTTCAGCCTTTTGGAAATGCTAAACACGTAAACACACCTGAGAGCTCTCCTTTGCCTTTTAGCAAATGGGGCTTCCAGAACGAGGTGGTTTGTGCAAAGCCGCCGGGACCTCACACACCTCATATCCCGCCCCCAAAACAACAGCTGATTTAGGTTTTTAAAATACCATTATTGGCGGGGGGAGGGAACAAAACCAAGCAAACAAAAAAGCCAAGCCACACAAAATCCCGCGCTGTGGGATTTTCTGGTAGTTTGGCCTCTCTGGCAGCCCGTAAGAGGCCGCGGCGCTGTCGTGAGCGGCGGCCGCGCAGGCGCAGCGGTGCCGGGGCGGGCGGGGGCGCGGATGGCGGCGGGGCCGCGCGATGCTGCGCTGGCTCGTGGCCGCGCTCAGCCACTCCTGCTTTGTCCCCAGGGGCGGCTCCATGTTCTACGCGGTGCGCAAGGGCCGGCGGACCGGCGTCTACCGCTCCTGGTGAGCAAGGGCCGCGGTGGAGCGGGGAGCCCGCCCGGCCCGGCCTCACCGCCGCCCGCTCTTTTGCAGGGCGGAGTGCCAGGAGCAGGTGAACAAGTTCCCCTCCGCCAGTTTCAAGAAGTTCGCCACCGAGAAGGACGCCTGGAGCTTCGTGCGCGCCGGCCTCCCGGGGCTGCAGCAGCCCGAGCCGGCAGGTAGCGCGTCCCGCCGCCCGGCAGGGAGAAGGGGAGGGAAGGAAGGCGGGCGGGCGGCTGTGCCAGCGCTGCGGCTGCTGCCGGAACGCGGCACCGACCCCTGTTCATCCTTCGGCACTGGCCTGAGGACACGGCGATGGGTGATGTGCCAGGGCAGTTAAAGTGTTTCTGTGGGTGTTCGGAGAGTGTTGATTGTTCCGTTTCCGTGTTAAGGTGTAAGGACGCTTGCATATCTATTTCTAATTCGGTTTTATTTAGGATGAGAAATGACTGGTGTATTCTATTTCTTTTCAGTAATAGTTTGGGGTCGTGTCAGATAACGGACTAACCTTCCTAATAGCTGCTAATAACTGCTGTCTTTAGAAGCAGTTGTTTCAAATAAAATTTGATTTTGCTGAACTTCCTTTTTTATTTATTTTTTGAAGAGGCAGTTGGTCCTCCAGCTGTAACACAAGAAAGTGGTAGCCAGAAAGAGGAACCAGAATTAAATACCGTGAATTGCAGTACATATAAAAGGCCATATGAACAGTCTACAAACGAAGAGCAGATTGCAAAGCGTGTGAAACATGATGAAGTGTGCTCAACACCAGCAGTCAGTGAAGATAAGTTTTCATACATGGGTGAGGTCTTTGATAATTCCTTTAATTATTTCCATTTGCTTATTCTCTGTGACAAGCAACAAGTGTAGTTATTAGAAAGCTTTTAAGGAGTTTTGTATATAGCAGCATCAGGCCTGTTATTTCTTTTTGAAATGAAAACATGAGCCATGATCTATTTGTTCACATTGTCTTTCAGTGTAACTTTGGTTTTAACTGGTGTGAATATATAGCTTAATCACATTGTTATTGGTGTGATTTTATGTGTGTCTGGGCTACAGACTGTATTTAAATGTTTGGATGTAGCTGGGAAGTTGTGAAGAAGACATGAACTGTAGTGAGAAGTATGGGACTTGGGGTAGAAGCTCTTCCTGAGGCTGACTGGTTTGACAGCAGTGAGGGTGTCAAGCTGCAGTGGGACTGGTGTTCTGTGCTGCTAATTCACACAGCTTCTGCAGTTACCTTTTGGAAGGGCCCTCTGGGGAGGGAAGTTTTGGGAATTAGTACACTGGCAAACATTTCTTCTATCTTAAGTAGTGTTTTTGAAGAAGTGCTTGAACTTCTGATTTTGGTAATTTTTTTGTAGGTGACTTTGCAGTTGTTTATACAGATGGTTGTTGCTCTGGTAATGGACGTAACAGGGCACGTGCTGGAATAGGTGTCTACTGGGGTCCAGGCCACCCTTTGTAAGTAGCTCAATGGATTTTTGTTTGTATTATTAATAGATTTTGTTTGGTTTTTTATGTGATTTACAATATTAGCCTCCTTTTAAATATGAAACTCTGTTGTTGAGACTCACGGTGACTGAGTCAGGAGATAGTGAGGGGAACAAAGAAAGCAGCCTCTCTGGGAAAAATCAACCAGAAACTATATTTTGGGGGGCTGAAGCTACAATTCAAGTAATGTGGAACCTTTTAAAATAAAAGTCTGTGTGCACAGAAGATGACAAATGTAATGTCATATTGATATCAAGTCCAGATATGCAGGGGAAAGCTAGAGCTAGAATGTTGTTTTTTTTGGTGTTTTTTTTTGGTGGTTTTTTTTTTTTTTTTTTTTTTTTTTTCTTTTTTTTTTTTTTTTTTTTTTTTCTATGTGTAGCCATTATACACTATTCTGAATACTTGGGATAACTAATCTACTCTTTGTTCTTTGGACACAGAAACACCAGTGAAAGGCTTCCTGGACGGCAGACTAATCAAAGAGCAGAAATCCATGTAAGTAGCAAATGTCCTGAAATGCTTCTCCATGTTAGACTGCAGCTGCACTTTGATGCCTATTTCAACTCTGGTTTCCAGAAACCAGTATGGAGCTCTAAGGGAAATTTGCAAAATGCTCAGTTATGACTTAAAACAAATAGTTATCTTCAAGTTTTATTGGTCTTTATTGGCTTTGAACTAGGTAATTCACCTTGAGAATTCCCAGATGCCACCAAGCACAGCTATTTAAGCAGCCTTACATTAGGAAAGTCTGGCTCTCAAATCTATGTAGATTCCCTTGTGTTTTCAATGTGTACGTGTATGTTTCAGACCTTAGAGTGGGGGCTGCTGAGTGTTGTTAAAGAGGACAGAGTCAGCTTCTTGTGATGGCAGGATCAGAGTATCATAATCCTTAGATAAATCTGAAAAACAATTCTGGGCTCCTAATTAACTTCTATTGGCAACAGCAAATTTAGTCTTCTCTTGTTGTCTCCTCTTAATTATGGTATTGCTGCTATCCCACACTCCATGTTTGGAGATGAGCTGAAATGGGCAATTGATCTGCTTAAAAACTACAAAGGTCATTTTAGAGGTGGTGTTGGTGTGCCAGTGGTCAAACTTGTCACTAAAGAGCTTTTCAGTTCTACATCCACACCCAGCCGCTTCTCCCTGTTATATTTCAGAGCACTAGAAAACCTCAACCTGTTAAGGCTTTTAGATTGTTGGAATTGATACAAATTCTTCCTCGTCAAGGTTTTGGAGAAAATGCTTTGGTGGTGATAGAGGTTTTGATAGTTAGAACATGAGTCAGAAAGGTCATGCTGTCCTTCAAGACAGATTTGAACATCAGAATGTTAGAAGGTTTTGTTTGCCATTGAAACTTAAGTGCCTGCCTCTTTGCCTGAATCATAAAGGTGTTATCTGCAATACACAATTTTGGGATCCTCTACACTAAAACATGTTGATAACCACTGGTGGAGAGGTTACAGTAATACTCTGTAGTTCTGTGTTAGCATCAGGTACTTTGTTGGTATTTTAATTCCATGTGGTCAAAATCCTTTCTGAACTGTGATTGTTTTGAAATGTTCTTAAGGCAGCCTGCAAAGCAATAGAGCAAGCCAAGAGTCAAAACATTAAGAAGTTAATAATCTACACTGATAGCAAGTTTACTATTAATGGTAAGTTAACAATTTTAATTTTCCTAATCCTTAAAGAGACTGCCTGTTTTTTCATTACATGAGATACAGAGAACATTTTGAGTCCTGGAGAGAGGAATGTAGGGAAGAGAGTGTATAACCTACCACTTCTGACTCTGAAAACTTCAGAGTATCAAACATTGCGTGCTAACTGCATGAAATAGAAATAGAGTAAAAGTGTCTGTTAGAGTAAATGCTGACAGAAGTAACAACAGGATTTGTCTTGAGATGTTCAGTGTGACACAAAATCTGGAAAAAATGTCATTCATGTATAGGCTGTTAAGGCTGTACTTAGGAAATTGCTTGGAAGTTGGTGTGGTAACCTGTAGGGTTTTTGTTGTTTTGCTTGTATTGGAGAGGCTGTCTTTAGCACACACACCTGTGAAATGCATTCAGGTACTCTTGCTTCCAAGCTTTTAGGCCACCCTGGAAGACTAGTCAGAGATATGTGCTTAGAGTATGTATTAAACAACCTGGAAAACTTAATTTTATTCTCTATAAATACCATATGAAGCAGCCAATGAGACTTAATTTCCAAAAATAAATTCTTCCTCTTTCCTCAAGATCTTCAGATTTTATTCCTGTGATAATCTGGAGCTGCATAAGTATTTTTTTTTTCTCTTTTTTTCCTCAATTTTGCAAAGGCAGTACAAGTTTTTGTTGTTTCCAGATCACTTTGGAGATTTGATTTTGTGGGTTTTTTCTAAATGACATTAAGCAAAAACTTACTGCAACTCGTAGTTGAAAATTAAATGCTGCTCTTTTTGTTTTTGTCTTAGTCTCTTTGGTTTTGCTTCTGGTTTCATTTTGCATTTTGGGACACTGAAGTGCAGGTTCTATTCTTGTTTAAACAAAGTTTTTTTTTGTAGATGTGTCTAGGAGTTATTATTTAAAAATGCTAGAGAAGGAGGCTTGTATAAATGAATGAAATTTGGTTTTAAGGTGTTTTTTTGGGGGGGTTTAATTTTTTTTTTAGGTTCAGGTCATAAAAGCAGTAAGAATATTTTACATTGTCCGCATCAGCAAAGATATTAAAAAAAAAAAAATCCTTACTTAAGGGACAGTATAGAAAATTCTCTGGCAAGCAGTAGACTTTGCTTGCTGTATCATCAAGCAAATACTTAGCTTTAGTTTATTGAAGTTCATGGGAATTTGTGTACAATGCATGTGTAAGACTGTAGTCTTTAAATGAAATTAAACATCTGTTTGAAAAAACATGGTTGGGCATTTCAAGTAATAATGAGAAAATACAATCCTGAAAGAGAGCAGCAGAGAACCAAACTAGAATGTCTTTTGTCTCCAGTGTTTTTGCCTGAGACTTTGTACAGAGGTGATGTCTTGTTAAAAGGCTGTTGGCTCTCTCTTGATCCTTGCTGGCTTCTTTAGTATCACTCTTATGGTGAGACTCTCTTTGCACAGGTATTACGAGCTGGGTTGACAACTGGAAAACAAATGGCTGGAGAACAAGTTCAGGAGCAAGTGTAATAAATAAAGAAGATTTTGAAAGACTTGATAATCTAGCAAAAGACATAGAAATTCAGTGGGTAAGTTCCTGGTTTCTTGTTTTTAATGACATCTTGAACATGTTTCTGGTAAAAACTTAAAAATGTGACCTTAATTAAGACTTTTGTAGACCATAGTATTGTACATCCTTAACTAAAACTGTAAATACAGAGAAGCTGCTTGTTGTATTTAAAGCAAATGAGCAACATAACCTAGATTCTTGGAACCAGTATTTCATTTATTTAAATAAATATTTGTATGTTTAATGTCTCTTACTACTGCTTAGAAAATGCCTACAATAATTATTTTTAGTTTGTTAGTGCTGTTAGTAGATGCAATTTCTGTTCCTGGAAATCTAGCCTTAGAATATAACTCTTTCCTCTGTCATAGCTGAATTTCTGTATTTGCTTGTCAGAACTCTTTAGGATCCTGGTTTGTTGGAGTAACTCAATTACATTGAGTGTCTTTAAACTGGGAAAACTGTGTGTGTAACCCAAAATAAACTAGCTCTAGTTTTCTGTGCTTTAACTGTGTTTCTTCTAAGAAAAATTGGTACAAGAAGGTCTTTAAAATAACAATTTTTAAATTGTTTTGCTCTCCAGTAAAGAAGTAAGCCAACTTCTATACGGGTATTTATGGTAAAATGTATTTTTCTGTAATCTCTAATAATCAGTGGTTAACACTTCAGGGAATACATGCCTTTGCCTCTTAAATTTTAGCCTAATTATGGTATAAGACCACTGATTTGAGAAAATGTGTGTACAGTTGACTTTGCAGCTGCTAATGGTATGTCTACTCAGCTTCTGTCTTTACTCTGTAGAAAGCAGATATTGTAGATATTTAATGTGCAGTCTTTTTGATGGTAATTTATTGCAGGTATTCATGTTGTTCTGCGTTACAGAGTTGGTGACTGCAATTCACAGGCTGACTAGATTTTTTTATAGCGACTCCTATTTTCTGTTGAGGAGAAAACATAAAAATTCGAAGACCAACTAAGTTCAGCTGTTCTTGAGAATATTTTACATAATTAAAATATATTCCTTTATGGGCACTTCTTAAACCTGAATCTCTTCTTTTGGTGGGAAGGATTTTGTTTCAGGAGGAGTGTATGCATAGAGAGTCCTGCATGGGCTGCAGGCACATCTCTGCTCCCCCGTGGTCCTCCCTGGGCTGTGAGGAGGACAGGCTGACTTAGAGACTGCAAGAGAGTCTCTGCTCAGGTGCCTGGAGCACCTCCTCCTTCTGCACTGCCTTGGTGTCTGCAGAGCTGTTCCTCTCACATATTCTCATTCTTTTCTCTGGCTGCTGTGCAGCGTTTTTACCTCTTCCTAAACATGCTATTACAGAAGAGTCATCAGCTTTGCTGACGGGCTTAGCTGTGTCAAACTGTGGGTCCCTTTTGGAGCTGTCTGGGCTGGCTCTCTCTCATGTATCAGCACTGCTGGTGTCTCTTCACAGAATCCACACCTGCAGCCCTCCACGTGGTACCAAAACCTTGCCATGTAAATCTAATGTCACCTCACACACACCTTTGTGCTTGTCTCCTCTCAGATATTGTCAAATAGCAACCTTGATTTTCTTCCTCACCTTCCTATTCCACCCTTACTTCTGACAAGGATGGGCTTAGAGTAGGAAGTGTTTTTCAGTTCCTGATTGATGGATGGACAATTAAGACATCTGATAATTAAGAGGCTCTTCTAATATCCTGTGTATGTTTCCTAAGCTAATGCTGTAACTACCAAGGCTTTTAGTGGAATAGAGGTCTTTGGCTTTTGGGGAAAAGATTAACTCAGTTCAAGCACTGAATACAGGAAAGTGGGAATTTTTAATTGGAGCTGTTTGTCTGCATTTCTTAAAGATAGGTTAGCTGGTCCTTATGCTTTTCACTAATTCCCATAAAGATCATATTCACAGTTTGGCAAGAGAGGAAGAGAGGCAGTGAAAATCCCTGGGAAGAAAACCTAAGGACTAAATATTAGGTTAGGACCTCTGAGGAGGTGCTCCTATACTATCAATGACAGAGCATTGCTTGATCAAATTATTGTATCTTCTTTCTTCCTGATTTCTTCCATGTCTAACACTCTTGTATTTTTGTCCTGACAGATGCATATTCCCGGTCACGCTGGCTTCCGAGGAAATGAAGAAGCTGATAGACTGGCAAGAGAAGGAGCTCTTAAACAAAAGTGCTGATGTCCTGGGACTAGAGACTGTTGTACTGGGAGGAAAAGGCCTAACATGACAGCAACAGCTTGATCTGCTGTAATTGTTTTGGAGTTGAACTTTGAGCTATACTTCTTTCTGGCCTGAAACACAAAATATAAACCAACTTCTGGGAAGGAAAACCCCACATTTTCTTCTATTGCATTTGTTTTACAATTGAGACAATATTTAGTTGATGATACTTAGTATTTGTTTTTTCTCCATCTGTTGGAAGGGCTGTTAGCTGTCTCGTGTACTTATGAATTCACCTTAAAGACAGGCTTCTGAAGAAGTAATTTTAAATCAAAGTGTTCTGTATTTTCTTGTTAGTGAAATAAATTATTTTTTTGTACAGAGGTATATACTCCAGCCCAAAATAGCTGGGGCTTACTTTGGGGTCGGTTGATTTGGTAGGAGGTCACCTAACACGATGTCCATTGATCCACTCTGGCATTCTGGTAGTGGCAATAACTGCTCCACAGATGGGCTCATAACACTGACCTGTGTGTGCCTCACAGTGTCAGCTACAGCACCAGTAGCTTTCTTTGTTCATGCTACCCTGCAAAATAGCTTGATAAAAGAAAAAGCCAGGTCACGGGAAGACTTGGACAATGAATTTTTACGATTCTTTTTATCTGATTCATGTCTGAGCTCTTGTCTCTGGCTTCCTGTTTCTATTAAGTAGGTTTTTTTAATGCATACTGGTTCTTATTAGCATTGTTAATGCCTCTTCAGTGCTGTCCCAAAAGGTAATTGGTAATTGACCATTTCATCTGAAATGGGACTAGAAGATAAGCTTCACCATACCTTCTGGATCTCAAGTGTTTGACTTCATTTTTTCCAGTCAATTATGAGATTAATGGAACTGCTAATGTGCACTTGAATTGGAGAGTAATTACCAGTAATCAACATGGGTTTGTTTTCTATGCAAGTATACAAGAAAAGCAAACAGGTTTGTTGTGTTATCTGTGCCAACTTCTCTGTATGGTACCTTTGTACCACTGAATAGGAGGGCTTAAGCTAGGAGGGACTGAAATGTTTTTGTTAATTTCTATACAGATAGTTGGAGCTGCACAAGTTTGTTACTTAATAGTTCTCATGCATTGTTCTGTCTTTCCTGAGGGAAAGTGTGAGGTTTTACATACTTAGTCACATGATGGTGGTAGGAGGCGGAAACTGGCTATCTAGTAGTTGATACATCAGTGAGGATTTTTATTTTTTCTTCTCATCCAAAACTGCACATTTCAGCTCATCTAAGGGTAAGGAGGGCACTGATTGGGCCACCTCTGCTTCTTTGTATATATGCACACAATTACCTACTTACTTTAGAAGTTTGGCTGCAGAGAAGACTCACCCCCCACCCCCGCCCAGCAGATTTCTAGTAACTTGCCTATCTTACTTATACTGTTAAACAAGTAAATCCTATTAACTGGTGGTTGTTGTGGTTTTTTTTTTTGTTTGTTTTTTTTTTTTTTTTTTGTTTTTTTTTTTTTTTTTTTTTTAAGCAGGAGCTTTGGAAAACCTGTAAGATAGTGGTGGGTAAATCTTGACTGCATAATACTGACTTTAGGCCACTTGATTACCTGAGTCTAATAGGTAGATTATAATAGAAAATCTAGTAGGACAAAGTTTTATATAGATTTGATAAGAATGTTTATTCTTATTCTGGAAATTCAGTACAGAAGAAAGCCAAGAGGAAGGTAACGAGATGAAGGCTGATTAAAGGATGGAAGACAAATAAGTACTTCTCAAAAGGCCATAACAGGGGCTTGAGGGCCTGCAGAGGATGGTGGTGGATGTCTGTCAGCTTTTCAGAGAACGGCAGCTTTAGAAGAATATTGGCATTTAGCATCCATAATATTCAGTGCTGGCTGCTCCAAAACACCTACTTGGCCTCCATGAGCCTAGCACAGCTTCTAGAGTGTCTGATAACCAGTAGTGCTTAAGCATAAATACTATACATTAAAGGGATCTGGTACCTTTTTATGAGAATTGGAATAGTAGCGGTTGAGACACTTTAGTAAGTAAGAAAGCTTTTAGGAAAATTCTAAAACGGGATAGTTTCAGTTGTCTGGTCATTCCTACACTGTGCTTAGCTGGCTGTTGGTTGATTTGCCATATGGACTCAGGTAGACACAGAAGTGTGGAGTCTGGAGAGGACATACCCCCAGGCTGTCTTCTTCACTCCAGCTCGGGGAGGACGCTGAGGATGTAGTTTCATAGATGGAGACAACACAAGTTACCTGTGCAGGCATGTCTCATCACTTAATTTTTCTCCTGATTTCTATTTTTCCATATTGTGGGGTTGCAATGCAGGCCTTTAAGCCTGAGCAGCAGAGAGGGGCCGGCACGATGCGAACCCCACGGCCGGTCACTCGGGTTACCCTGGCGGGGTGGTGCGGGTTCTCACCCGAGCCCGGCCGATCCCGGGGAGACCCGGCAATCAGCCTGGAGCTGTTTCCTCAAACGAAAGCTCCTCGCCGCACCCTGTTCGGCGTGTTTGGAGCGGCCCGTGTAGCCCCTGTAACTCTGTCCCAGGCCGCGGGGCGGGCCCGTCCCTCTCGCTGCCGGGCCCGGGAGCGCCGCCGGGGCGGGACGTGCGGCCAACCCAGCCCAGCCCAAACCAGCCCGGCCCCGCGGGCGCTGCGGCGGCGCGATGGTGGAGGCCTGGTACATGGACGAGTCCCAGGAGGACCAGCGGGCGCCGCACCGGCAGCGGCCCAACCGCGCCGTCAGCCTGGAGCAGCTGCGCCGCCTCGGCGTGGTGTACCGCAGGGTACGGCGGGGTGTACAGCAGGGCACGGCGGTGGGCACCGAGGGCACGGCGGGGTGTACAGCAGGGCACGGCGGTGGGCACCGAGGGCACGGCGGGGTGTGCCGGGCCGGGCCGGCCGCAGGAGGGCAGGCAGGGGGAGGCAGGCAGGGGGAGGCAGGCAGGGGGAGGCAGGCAGGGAGAGGCAGGCAGGGGGAGGCAGGCGGGGAGAGGCAGGCAGGCGGAGGCAGGCGGGGCGCGGGGCCGGCCGCAGGAGGGCAGGCAGGGAGAGGCAGGCAGGGGGGAGGCAGGCGGGGCGCGGGGTCGGCCGCAGGAGCCCCGTGTCCCTGTGGCAGCTCCGCCCGCCCCGCACTCCGGGCACACCGCGGGATTCCCACGGGGGCCCCGAGTTCCGCCTTCTGCAGTGGCCTCTGAATAACTTTTTTTTTTTTTTTTTCCCTGCCTATTTTTTTAGTTGGATGCTGATAACTATGAGACTGATCCATGCTTGAAAGAGATTCGGAGAGCCGAAAATTACTCTTGGATGGATATAGTGACCATACATAAAGACAAGCTTCCGAACTATGAGGAGAAGGTGGGTGCAGCCGCTCTGCGTGCGGGTTTCCGGCCGCTGGAGCGTGTGACACCCGCACAGCCCAGCGGGACACGGGATGAGCCTTCCACCTCTAAAATACAACCTGTACCCAAGTCCTGAACATTAAAAAAAACCTTTTGATATTATTTTAAATATAGCAGAGGTCTTTTGCTTCTGTAGATTGCCTTCAAAGCTTTGAGTATCATTTCCATCACTGTCATTTCAAAATGAGATTCCTACCAGGAGAGTTCTGCCAGTGCTGACCTGTCCTCAGAGAGCCTTTCTGGGATGAAGGCAAGTGGCTGCCAGCTGGGCCCGGGCTTTGAAGGCTTTTACATCCTGATGGCTGCTTGCATAATGTGTCTTTTTTAAGTGAGTGTTAACCCCACAGAAAAGAGGGATACATTCTTTGTACAGTAAGATTTTTTACCTTGGAGAGCTTGTACTTGGACAATTTCATTATAGCTCAACATTGTTCAGGTGAGACTCCTAGAAGGTGCTTTCTCATCCCAGCCTCCAGGTGCTGCTGGCTTTCTGCTCTGACTTGAGGACAGCAACCCAATGACGCTTTAATATTTTTTATTAAATTTCAATTTACCGGTTTGTTTGAAGCCCATTGTGTTCTAGTGGTTTTGTCTTGGTGAGAAGGTGAATTAGGTAGTAACTCATTAGGTGGATGGCCGTGGTAGGCTCTGAGAGAAAGATGGGCCACTCTTTACAAGATGTCAGGACTTTTGCTTATCCTGTTGCGCTGGATCACTTCTGGCTCAAGGACATCTGCACAACTGTGGCTAAATATCATCCAGACCTGAGCAGGTAGGGATGGTACCTGGCATTGCACTGCTCACTGTGCACTAAACGTCTCAGGTTTCCATTAATTGAGCTTTTAAAATGTGTTTTATATTCTGTGCGTGTGCAAAGAATTCGACATCCCAGAAAAAAGAGAATATTGCTGCCACTGCCTTGGAGGAGAGAGCCCGAGCTGGGTCTCAGTGTGTGCGGGCAGGCATGACACACTGTTTACATCATTGCTGTAGATGGGCCCTGTTTGGCCGTGACTGCATTTTCAGACAGTGGTAGTACCCTGAGCAGCTAATTCAGCTCTATATAAGTGTAAAGGAGGGGGAATAGTCTGTGGCTTTGTTTGGTGCTGCATGTTGGGGGAAAAAAAGCACAAAATGATCAAACTGAGCAAGCACAAAGACCAAATCCTCCAGTGGGAAGTTTTACCCATCTCTCTTTCACATGAATGTAAACATTATTGTTATCCAAAGAATGGTTATATACAGCTAGAGCTGCTGTTTCATGTCAGAGGAGTTCTTGCCCCCCAGAGGAAATGTAGGAGCCTGCTTAGATGAGTCAAGAGACGGGGCTGGCTGGCTGGCTTGCCATCTTCACCATGTTGGTCTCCTCTATTAGTTAAAACAGTTGCCCTGTGAAAGTCTTTCTCAGCTTCTCTGCGTTTCTACCAGATTTCTTTGCAGTTTTCCCATGTTCAGTAGTTTTACAAAATATTTGCTATTTCTAGATAAAAACATTTTATGAAGAACATTTACACCTCGATGATGAAATTCGCTACATCTTGGAGGGATCTGGCTATTTTGATGTTCGAGACAAGGATGACAAATGGATTCGGATTTCCATGGAAAAAGGAGATATGATAACCCTCCCTGCTGGCATATATCACCGATTTACACTGGATGAGAACGTATGTTGTTGTAGATTACCATAAATTTTGATGACAAATCCGTGTGAATATATATCACATTAGTAACTACATGCCCTGAGACTTGCAGGTCATTAGCAAAACATATTAAATATGAAGGAGGAGAATGCAAAATACTAAATAATTCACAGCATCTGAACCTTTCATCTCCAGGTCACAAATTCAGCTTCTCCTTCTCAGCTGTAACTGTAAGTCATTGCCACGTGATGTCTGCGGCATATCAAGCCTTGGCCTGTCCCTCCCACAGTTGCCCCAGCTGTCAGTTGAGGTGGTCGAGGTGTAGATGGATCATTCTGATTGCCTTGTTGTGTATTTTTGTGGGGATAGAAGAGCATATCTGTGTCCAGCAGTGGTATTTTTCACAAGTGTTAAATTCACCTTAGGGGAAAGATGGATTTAAAGATCCTGAGGCACTGCTTGAAACTACTGTATGCTGAGCTGGATGCTGGCTTCACAGCTGGTGACCTCCTTTGGAAAGATACTGTTGTCAGTGGGAGAGTGAGATTGGCACTTACAGTCCTAGTCTGTATTTCTCTTCTTGTGAGCTTTTACAAGCATGTTTGTAACTTTGGCATATACCCCTGCAAAAAGGGGAAACCCCTGTGTCCTGTGTGGTGAAATTGCATCTCTGGTGAAAGGAATGATTTTGAGAATGGTTTTGTTTTGAATCAGCTGTCCAGATAGCAGTGTTCATACATGTGAAAAAGGGAGATGCTGCTGTGGTGAAAAACCTGACTTTTCCCATCTGCATCTCAAGATCCACAGTGAATAAACTACATTTAATATTCTCAGGCTTTTTCTTTACATAGACAAAATGTCAGGGGTTATGGTTGAATCCCCAAGAAGTCTTAAGTGTTTTTTCACTTCAGGAGCTTTAGTCCAGAAGTGCCATCTTCAAAGTAAAATCTTAAGGTGCTTCTCTGCTCTGGCATTTTGCAGCTAAGTTCTTTTGATACCTAACTTTATTCTTACCATTGCTGAACACCTGGGTGTATGATAATCATCTATCCATGTTTTACAGAATAGGTAGGGTCTAAATCTATGGCATAGTGGACAAAAGAGGGGAGTTCCTCATAACCCCATGGTTGGAGCACTTCTGCAGGATGTCAAATGCCATTTTCTGCTACCACAGCTGTACCTTGCACCAGGCATACTTTCGGTTAGCTGGTGTTAGAGGCTGTTGCTTTTCCTGTTGGAGTCTGGAGACTTTCCACTTGCTGTAAGCATTATTTTTGGGGTAGTTTATGCACTTCGCACTCACTTTTTATGGCTGTGACTTTGACACTTCTGGTATTCTCCAAAAGCATTGTGTAAATGTCTTGGGTACTCTGGTTGCTGCTGTTTACTGAGCAAATAGGATTTAAATGCTGCACTGCTGAGTATTGTGGATCCAGTGCAAAAGGTTTGCATAAGAGAGGATGGTTTTAGTTTCCTTGAAAAAGAGAGAAGTACTGCTTCTGCCTGAACTAGAGGCAGTGATCATGACACAGTGTATCACTGCGTAGGTGCCAGAGTCTTCCACTGCAGGCACTGAGAGCAGGAACAGCAGTATAGTGCTATAATTTTCTGGAATGTGTGAAGCTATCAGTCCATCATGAAATAATTTCAAAAATTTCTGCAGAAGTGCAGGTGAAACCTTAACTTTGGGGTGAAGATCCCTTGAAAAGGAGCTCTTGATTTATTTGTCACTTCTTGTTCTTTGGCAGAATTACGTGAAGGCCATGAGGCTGTTTGTTGGCGAGCCCGTCTGGACTGCCTATAACAGGCCGGCTGACGACTTTCCTGCCCGGAAACAGTATATGAAGTTTTTGGCTGAAGAAGCACATAATGGTGTCTGAGACCTGACAGGTGGAACATCCTGAAGCCCCATCAGAATAAATGTGCCTTGTTGCTTTTCATTGATTAATCTTGTATTTACATAGGAAATTGGAATCACAGAATCACAGAAAAAATTAGATTGAAAAGTCATTTAGAGGTAATTTAATCCAACCCTGTGAATTACTGTGTCAATTTTAAAGCTAGACTGAGTTGCTCAAGATGCTGAATTTTGGAAACCTCTGGTGGTGGAGGTCCTACATCATCTCTGGGTGATGGTTCCAACACTTAGCTGCTCCCATGGCCAAGCATTTGTTCTTCATGGCCAACTCCTTGGCTGCAGTTTGCAGTTGTTGTTTATTGCCCTTTCACTGCATATCTGAGAGAGTCTGGCTCTGTCTTCACAGTCCCTGCTCTAGAAGGAAACTGTAGTTGGGTTAAGCCTCCTCCTCTCCAGGGTGCACAAACCAGTGCCCTTGGCTGGGCTCCCTTCTGTTAAGTAAGATGTTCAAGATGTTTTGCCCTAGTTCTGGTGACTGAGGGATGTCACTTGGAACCACCTGATAGTTAAGCTTCAACCACAGAGTGTTTTGAGCCCAGTGGATCCGAGGTTCTTCATCCACCCAGTAGTTTGTATCCTCCGTCAGGCTGCTGTGGTTCACACCAGTGAAAGCCTTGCTGGAGTCAAGGTGAATGGTACCTATGGTGTCCCCTCTGCCACAGAGCCTCTGCCCCTGGCAGTTGGCATCAAGCAGAATGTGCCCTTGATGAATTGGCATTGACCTGGTTGCTCCCCATCACCTGGTATTTCTTGTGCCTGGAACACCTTCCATAATGGCTTATTCTGTAACATTCCTGGGGACTGAAGCAGGGCTGAGCAGCCTGCAGTTCTCCAGATCTTCTTTTGTGCATTTTTGAAGGTGGCAAAATTACTTGCCTTTTCCTGCTCAAAAAGGTTTTCCTGATCTCTGTGACCTTTCAAAGATGCCAGCAGCCTTGCAGTGACATTAGCTAGTTGCATTTACAGTTGCTCAGAAATCCATTTGCTAACCTTTTTTTCCTTGGTATTTCTGGCAGGTAGAATTGTGAGAGGTGGGCAACATTAATATTCATTTTGTTCAGAATCCATGCTAATGAACTATGTAGGATTCTGGTTTTAATTAAAGAAAATAAACCCTCTTTCATTCTTGTCTAAAAATGTTCATAAGATAAATTTGCATAATCGGCATTTTAGTATGCAGCTTTCCAAGTTCTGCCCTGGTACATAAAGCTGTGGTTTTCTAGGTAAAATGTAGCAATTTGTTCTTTCAAGTTATCAATAAAATTACTTTGACCTCGGTATGTTTGGTTCTGGTGATTTGTTTGTTTGGTTTTTTGTTTTTTAATTCCTTGTGCTAACATTTAGGACCCATTGAACAACAGTGTTACTGTAATTAATGATGATCTTTTATTCCTTGTGCTGGCATTGATTTGTTCTGTGACATGGGACAAATCACTGACTGTGCCTGTTTCTTCAGCTGTGAGAGGGAGAAGAGTAGGCTTAGGCACACTGGGCTGGTTTTCAGTAAATGCCTTGTGCTTGCAGAGGACATGGAGCTCCCCAGCAATGGGCACTGGAGTGTTTTGCTTTTCTCAATGATGGATTATGTCAGCTGGGCAGATGTACTGTTTGCTCCAGCTTTCAGTGGATGATGAGCTGACTGCAGCCTGTGTGCTGATTTCAGCCAGATATAATACATGCTCCTGCCTTGCAGTCTCCTAAATAAACAACTCAAGAAGGAGGTTGAAATGGCCCTACCTGGGTCTTCCTAATGTAGCAATGATGGATAGTTGAACTTTCCCACTGTTCTTTCCTATCAGTGTGTACACAGCCCTTCTTTAGTTGGTAACAGTGTTTTTCTCACTTTGTAGCAGCATTGCTGTTAACCATTTCTTGGCATTTTATTTCTTTAAGTGTTTCTGAAAGAGAAGTTGCAATTTTGAAGTGAAATGGTACAAAATTTACAAGTTGGAAAGGGTGAAGAAAAAGGTCATGTTTCCTGGGGTTTGGGTTGCAAGTTAGAGGAGATGTGGGGACAGAGCTGACCCTTCAGTCTGCCAGTGTGTGCTCAGTTTATGGGAGGGGGAGCAGGAACAACCCACGCTTGCAAAATTGAAACTCACCCAGCTCTCCATGCATTCAGGACTGGCTTTTGTGCTGTGGTCCATAAGCCTGTCTGAAAAATCAGTGTTACGAGCACATAGGAAGTTTAGCTATAGTCAGACACACATGGGGGAGGCCGTGCTCTGACATGTGCCTTACTGGCTCAGGGATTTGTGTGCCACTTGTCCGAAGGGAGCATGAATGTCCTCTTGTACAGCACACTGGGGCTTCCTGCTCCCAGAACAAACTTTGGGGATTTTTCAAGGTACAAGTACAGGAATAAATGACAGTTATTGCCTGCAGCAGATTTTATTCCTTTGATTTATACGTCACAGAAAATTTGGTTTCTGAATGTGAAGTAAAACGACTGCTTTCTCCTGGTGCTGGTATCAGTCCCTGGTATCCTATCTAATTAATCCCCCTTCTAAGCTTTTGTTTCCTTTTTTTTTTTTTTTTTAACAGAAGCCAAGGTGAGACTGTTCATTCCTCCTATGGGCCTTTCTGTTGTGATCTCTCTCTGCAAAAGGAGAGGTAGGGCAGCAGCACTGGCCCTCAGGACCCCCAGTTACAGACTGGCCATTCCCTACCAGGCTGGGGGAGCGACCCAGAGAGGGAGCAGGTAATCCATTCTGCTCGGGAGAGATTTACAGTTTGGTGCAGTGATGAGGGATGGACAGTAAAAGCAGCTGCTCGCAGCAATTGCTTTCAGCAGCTCACTGATGTAGAATGTGACCTGGGAAGGAGGGCTGAGCCACCTTGTTTTGTTGCCTCTCTGGAGGAATATATACACCCGGTACAGCTCCCATCTCCTGGCTGTCAGAATAACACACGATCACCCCACTGGAGATCGTTCATCATTTTCATAGCACAATGCATTCTGCTGCTGAGAGGTGGCAGGGGCTGGGGGCGTCTGACTGTCAACACTTTGGAGTCCATGCCTTTTAGTGCTATAGGTGTCTTTGAAAGGGTGAAAGCTTTGCACTCTGAAAGTGGTTTTTGTCAGCCAGGAAAAAAGCAATTTGGGGCCGGTATAAAGATTCCACACCTGCAAAGAGGTTATGTGGGAAATTACAGTGGGAGGAAACAGCTAGGCAGAAAAAAAAAGTTAATATTAATAGAAAACATTCAAGAGAGCAGAGAGATGGGAAGGAGAGCATGCCATGCCTTCAGATGAAAAATGCAGTTTATTTTCATAGTGATTTTTGTGGTTTTTTCTTTCTTCCCTTCCCACCCCCCTCACCCCCCTCAAACAAAAAGTGCAAAGTGAAATTGATTTTTGGTCCAAAAACATGGTTGTGTTTTACCACAGCTAGTGGAAAATCTTTGTAAATTGATGTAGTATGAAAATTCCTGTAAGTAGTTCCAGCAACATCATATTGGCAGCATTAACTCAGGCACAGGAAATGTTCCAGCTCCTCCAGGATTAGAGTTAAAAAAAATAAAATAAATTAAAAAAAAAACAAACCAGGAGAAACGGTACTGAATTGAGATGTTTAAGATAGCTTTTTTTGGTACCTATGTACTATTTTCTGTTTTAATCCAAACTTTCCCAAAGTGGCATATACCCCATTTTCTCATTAACATCTTGAGAGAACTTTTCTGAAGGGGACTCAGTGCAAACTGTGGATGGGCAGTACGAGTTTTAATAATTTAGGTGGGCAAACTGGTGGCTGCATCCCCTTGTTATATTTCCTGGGGCAAGTTTCTTTGGCTGGATTTTTTAATGAAAAGACATTTCCCGGCCAGTTGGTAGTTAACTAGTAACATCCACTTGGGGAGGGGCTAAAAATAGGTGAAGGAGGGTGCTGCTGGTGGTGAGTGTCTTGCCCTGGGCTGCCTGAGAGCAGGGGCTGTGCTGCTGCCTGCAGCTGTGGGAGCTGGAGCTGTCTGTCTTGGCTGCTGAACTTGACAAGTATAAATCTTCATGTACTCAGAGCTTTGGGTCCTACTGGCAGAACAGGCCAAAACTCTCCTGCTGGGTTTCTGATTCCAGGACTTAGCTTGAACTAGGAACTTAGGAGAAAGGACAGTTTCCTGACAGAGGCAGTCATTTCATATCAGCTGTCAAACACCAGCACACATACTGAGATGCAAGCTCAGCACTGCTTTGAAAAATATTTCCTTGTAGTCAAAATGTGGATTTGGATCTGACTTGTGCTATTCTTGAATATGACATCATTTGTTTGGGAGTCTTTTCTGGGGAAATGATAGAAATTCCCAGATTCCCTCCCTCCCTCCCTACCAAATAGGGAAGGAAGTCTGAGAATAGGGTCACTGCCAGTTGTCTTTTTATTTGAAGCCAAATAAACATATCAACTTATTGGGGAATGAATTGGTGTTACAATTTAAATATTCCTGGCTCAAAGATGCAGATTTCATCTGAATTACTGCACTCATTGTGATTTTACAGATTGATTCCCCAAACGTTTTGTGTGGTTGCAAAAAGATAATACTCTGCTATACCTGCAATTTGAAAAACCTATTTTTGTGCAACTGAGTCACTAGCTCTCATTATTTATTAACTGTATAAATAGCCAGATAAGGCAGAGAAGCAAAATTTCAGAAACCAAAATGCCTGGGGAAAGATTCAACAGTTAAAGGACTGTGAATATCTTTTAATTCTGGCCTCCCCTGCTGCAGTTCTCTCTGGGATACCTGCATTAATTTCGTTTCATTCTCTATGCTGCTTCTCAGAGTACCAATTAAAAACTGTTGTGCCTGTCAATATTGGCTGGTAGAAAATTGGGCTGGGTATGCTCTGGGATTGCCTTTGGTCACAGACACAGCCCAGAGCAGCCAAGCTGAGCTCTGAGCTCTGGTTTCCCCTGTGATCACAGGCATTTGAGCTGGGAGAATTTGATTTGGGTTCACCCTCAGGCTTGTTTTTTTCCCCCGAAATGATTCAGGCAACTTAAAGCTGACCTGCTGTTCATGGGAAAAAGGTGGGCTGTCCTTGGTGATGCTGTAACAAAACAAAGTGGGGCATAAACAGAACGGTGGCCAGGTTATGCACAGTCTGCTGCCCCAGCCTTGGGTGGGGCTCAGTCCTGCTGCCTGGCACTGGAATGTGTCACAGAATTTGAAGTACTTGTTCACATCTTGCATTGCAAATAGTGGGGTTTTTTGGGGAGGAGATAATTGTTGGTGTTTTTTTTTTTTTTTTTTTTTTTTTTTTTTTTTTTTTTTTTTTCTTCTAATAAACAGCTCTAGTTCTGCATCTTTTTAATTTAGTTTTTTTTCAATTTAGTACTGACAGTTTTGACAGCTTTTCAAAGCCAAGGAACCTTCTCCCCCCTTCCTTCCTTGCCTCAAAAAAGTAACATCCAATTTTTTCCCCTCTTTGTGGGAAAATTATAAGCCATTATTGCTTCCTTTCAGGTGGATTCATTTTAATGACTCATACATAATAAACATCTGCAGGTGACTGCCCAAATCTAGGACAGAAAATCTACATGTTGATCCAAAACAGCTTGGAAAGGCAACACCTAGGTCATCCTCCCCATCCACATCTTCTCTTCCTCCCTAAGATCAGGGTCATGACCATCTCTCACACCTCTTGAAGAATGACAATCTTTAAATCTGTAATCCCCAGACTGGCTGGGAGAGCTAAGTGGGAAAGCAGCTTTCTGCTACCATTTCCTGAAAGTTACTGCTGGGGCTTGTTTGCATCCAGCACTACAAAATTGTTATTCAAATGCCAGAAATTCTGGGCAGGTTCCTGCATTGTAAGGTACCTCACTGGCAAGATAATTCCTTAATGTTTAATTAAGTGGCTAAAAGGCAGGATGGAAGATGTGGATGGCATCTTTCTTTGAACTCTTATAGGTGTGAGCTACTGGATAAACTCACTTTAACATCTTTAATTTCCCTGGCCTCTGCTCAGGACGACATCAATATAGGTTGCTACCTGAGCAACCTCAGAGAAGTTGACCCTGCCTGCTGTGGTTCTATCCATCTGAAATACATTTACATCTGTATCTGATGCTTCAGTCCCATTTTGCCAATTGAAGCAGTGAATCAATGTGTGTATCTCACTGCAGCTGGTGATGGCAATACCACACATCCTGCACTCCTTTTTTAGACAGCTCCAGCACATGGGGTTAAGCACATCAGCTGACACAGAAATGAGAGACGTAACTTTGCTGTGCACAAAGATCATACCCTGCTTCTCCCCCTCGACTGGATTTGCAAAACACCTGCAGCAAAAGCTTCACAGGGGGGCTGTCTGTGTACCTCTTGTTAGGCCTATAGTGCAGGAAACCCAGCAGCCTACCCAGGCAGTGTGGCAATTCCCAGCAGATCTTTGTGTTGAAAGCCTCAGGATGAAGATGTATCTGAAGAGGGTGTTAGCTGGCTAGGTGAGTTCTTCCACCAGGTAAATGAGCTGATCAAGCCTGTGCAGAGTGCTCCTGCTGATATGAAGGATGGGGTAGGTGAAGGAATGACCATCCTTTCCAGTGGACTGGCTGAAGTCCATTGTGGAGTTTCAGGCATGTCTGCACATGCCTTTGGGGAACATTCAATGTGTCCAGTCTGAAAACTGAAGCACCAGGAAAACGTCAGTGACCAGCTGGTGAGGGGATGCCATTATCACCTGAACTGCAGTTAGGTATAAGAAATGCCAGAGATACTTAAGTTCAGTTTCTGCATAAAGTAATTATCTGAATGTCTGAAGTACAGCTTCTTTTCTCCTCTTTTAACAAAAGTGGGAATTTAAATGCAAAACTTCTGTTAAGGAACATTAAGCTTTAAGATTTGAATACAACAATCAGTGCATTCAGGCTCTGCTTTCCATAGCTTTTCTCACTTAGCCAGATGACATATGCATGCTGTGTTTTAGAACTGAGCTCTGCCCTCATTTACACCAGGAACCCTCATTAAATTCAGCTGAATTCATTGAATTTAACAGGATTGCCTGGTGTAATTAATGTTTTGAGGACAAAGTTTGTCCTTAGCTTTAATGTTTTAGCATCATATAGAGCATTCAGATGTGTAACGGGCAGAATTTAGGGAAGTCAAACACTTAACTTGTATGTATGTCACATCCAAACCATAAAGTGACATTGAGTCTTGCCTGCATTTCATAAACAGTTAACAATTTGCATACATCCAGCAGTGATAATATGGCTTTGCATTTAAATTTTAATTATTCTGCAAGTCTACCAGGATGTCACTTGTTTAATGGCTCGCTGAGCTTAGAGGTCACCCAGTCCAAATCTCCTCTAATGGCATTTTTATCTGAGTAAAAGGTTCTGCTAATAAGAACACAGCAAACATGCTGAAGCAAGACTATGTAGTAACACACGAATTAGAATGTAGAGAAATTTGGAGAACAGGGGATTTTGTTTTCAGAGTGTTTCTTCTATAATGGTTATTTGAATCTGACTAAGATAATAAATTTTTATTCTCTGCTGAGCAGAATACAGACTGTCATTTACTAGCGCAGTATCAGGCACTATAGAACCAAAAAGGAAGCTTTTTACTGCAGTTGTAAAGAGGCAAGTGGCTTCAGCATGCTGCTGCTGCTGATCATGCAACTTTCACTTAGCACTGGAGCAGACAAATGACACTTCCTGAAAGCACAGGCAACAGTACAATACAACAGTACAACAATACGACACTTCAGCTAAATGTGTGTGACTCTTTTATATTGTTTTATATATTACTGTAAAAAAAATTAATGGGAATTAGATAGTTTGGGTTGGAAAGGACCTTTGAAGCTCATCTAGTTCAACTCTCTCCAAGGGCATAGACATCTTCCACTAGAACATGTTGCTTGAAACCCATCCAGCCTTTGTCTTGAATGCATCCAAGGAGAAGGAGTCTCTCTGAGCAAACTATTCCAGTGCCACACCAATAATAATAGTATTTTCCTTATACCCAAGCTAAACCTACCCTCTTTTAGTTTTAAACTGTAGCCCCTTCTCCTATCACTACATGTCCTGGTAAACCCGGTAAACCCTTGTCCTATTGCTACATGTTCTGTTCACTACTCTCAGCATCTTTGAGAACAATGGTTGTCACATACCAGGAATTCTTTTCATCTTCAGAGAAACCCCATGCCCAAGAAAAGGGACCTTTATGACCTATAGAAATTAAACTACTAGAATAAAAAAAATTAGCACAGCGAGTAACATACCAGACCAGATTCACACCTGTAACAAAATGAAAATGACAGTGATTTCAACTCAGTTATCAATGCAAACTGAGAATCTGTCCAATTATTGTTAAACCTTGTCTAAAATCCTATCAGCAATTAAAACAAGTGTAAAACCTCGTAAAGCATAATGCCAATACAACTACCTTTAATTTACTATTTTAATATTCACTTAAGCTATGTAAATGGTGTTTAGACCGAGCTGAAGCAGGTGGTGCTGAATATTTAGTTTTTGAGTTTAGTAGTGGTACCTTAGGATAGGTCTACCCAGGTGCTGCACAGGTTTAATTCAGATCCAGCTGTTCAACCTAGAGTCCAAGTCAGAAACAGAAATGCCAACTGCTTTTTTTTCAGTTGATTGGTACACTAGCTGTTGTTTCAGTGTACAAGTATGGCCTGTCAAACAGAAGTATACTGTAAAAATGGAGCAAATTCTACTTCTGTATAAGCTGTAGGCTTATGTCTTTTCAGGTGACCAGTGACTTTGCAGCATCCTTATGAATCTGCATGTCTAGACTGCAGAAGTTTTCAAACAACCTGATTTTTCAGGACAATTCTTTGGCCCCTGTACAGTATCTCCAGATGGACAAGCATAAAAATGAGTTATTGGTTACTTAAAAATACAGGTGGGGGTATTAAAAGGGAGTGAGAATTAATTGATGGATATGGTATTAAAAAATGTAACACACAGAATTGTCCCATGGCAGTGATTTATGACAAGAAACTATTCCAACTGCTAAGCATTAAATCTCTAAACAATAAAATCCCCCTAGGAACAGATGCATATATTGTGTTCATGTATGAGTAGGAGTATCTGCATTCAATCTTTACGATACAGATGAAGGGAGAAATGTGGGCAGAGATGTAAAATACACTAGTATCACAGTGGTACTGTGATTCCAAAAATCTGTGTTCTGAGGGATGCCAAAATCAGTGTACGCTGATGCTGCTGCAATACTGGTAACTGCCCTGTGTCCTGAACCCCATTTGCTTCCACGCTGTCTGGCCTGCCCCTTAGATACCTCTCCCTCAGGCTCTGCATCATTTTCCCTGGGAAATACTTCATGCTCTGCATTTTCGCTTGATAATGGGAGAAGAACTGAACTGAAACCCGTTGTGTTTCCACTCCAACAGGCAGTGGTCCTTTCTCCACCCCGCAGAAGTGGAGCAGCTTTGCAGAATTCACATTCAGATTTAACAGTAACACAAAACCAGGGAAGTACAGGGAGACCATTTAGACCATTCCTTCACACTGTGGGAAACTGACAGTGTGCAGGACTGTATGACTCCCTGACATCCTCGTGGACACGTCCCTGTGCTACTGAGACTTGGACCAGACGGCCTCCAACAGTTCCTCCCAACCTCAGCCATGCTGTGACTCTGAATGGTGGTTATCAAGCAGCCTTCTCTGACAGCCACAGACACACAATATTCAGGAGTCTGACAGGGACAAAATGAAGCACACATAGTAGAAGCAAATGAAGAGAGGTGCATTCAGAACTTCCTTTCCATAATACATATACTGATATTCTGTCAACAACTCCTAGCTGATGAAATAAGCTCATGTGGCTTGCTCATTGACTACTGAAAAATCATCAAGACAATAGAAGGTTAAGTTCAGTTTTTCTCATAAAAGAATCAGAGTAGTTGACTGTATATATATATATATATCTATATCTATCTTATACTGCACTGTAATGAGGAGTAACTGGACGGTAACAGACCTGTAGGGATGAAACTGGGTCAAAGTCACCACAAAGTCTTTGCAATGACAGGCCTGTTAAAGACGACAGGTTCTGTAGTAATACCACTGAATATTCATAATTGAATAGATTTTATTTCACATTTACACATTAGTGAGAGTATATACAATTTAAAAAATCAGCCTTGCTGGAAAAAATTAGTTGGAAATGATCTATCCTAACTTGAGACACTGAGTATTAAAGCTATCACCCTCTTTGATAGCTACAGCCTCTAGAAGTGCCTGCTTCTTCTGCATACTGCGAGATGACTCCAGTTCATACATAGTAGTCAGGTTGAAGAGGACACTCTCGTGCAGGTAGTGTTGAGGGTCCTGCTGAACCATTCCTTCCAGCTGCCGGAGGGAATCCTTCAGTTTCCCCAGGTAAAGAAGACAAACAGCAGCATTGTTGTTAGCCTAGTGAAAAACATATTGTAAATAAATAGTGTGTTTAGAAATATATATATATATATATATATATATATATGTATTTACAAGTGATGAGAGAGGAGAAGTCTAGCATCTACAACATATTTACTGCATGCTAAGAATTACTATTCTGCATGTGTGTGCAAAACTAAAATACATTATCACCTATAAAATGCTCTCCTTTTTTTCTTATAATACTCAAGATTTACCTTCTGCCAGCAGCACCTGCTGACTTCTAAGAGCTGAAACTCTAAAAGATACACTCTAAAATGAAATATAAATAGTATAGGGCATTAGTCAGTTAATTCTGAAAGCCAAGCAAAACCAATTTCAGAAACCATGTCTGCCTCTACATGCAGTAATTTTCATGATTTTCTTTTTAATTATTTCCCTATATTTTCAGAAGTGGTTTTTTTCTCTCTCTGGCTTACATGTCCACATAAGCAACAGGAAGATACCTTCTTATCACAAAGGCATCTACAACTGATTTCACGTAAATCCAGCAGATAGGGCATTCTAAATACATCATAAATTATCAAGTCAGGTCCCATTTTTCTTGCCACACAAAATGGGTTTTATGAGTTACTGAAAGATTCCAACAAGTACAAAGTGATATAACATGTTTAGCAACAGAAATTTTCGTATTTTCTGAAAACTGCAGATAAAGGAAGAACATGGCCTTTTAGAAAAAAAAAATAATTCTGTCCATTCAGGAAACCTTACTGATCTTGTGTGATTTATAATACACACTATTTTACAGCCCGCAAAATAATGCAATTCATGTGTTGCTTAAACTCAGTCCCTTCAGTCTGTAAACGGCCTTGGAGCAGATTATGGGGGGCAAGCTGTCTGACTTCTCAGGAGCACTCTTACATAACCATGAACTGAAAACTGCCAGGTGTAGGAAAACCAAAGGTAAATGAACAGCTCTTTGATCTCAGCTTGTGATAGGAACCCAAGGCTCTGACATGCAATGTGTTAAAAATGTTATGTTTAAAATTGCAATATCCTTTCAATGTTGTGTGAAATCAAGTTAATTTTATACATGTTGGCAGCTGACATTTCTTTTTCTGACATGCAAGTCTATGCTAAAAACAGTGAGTGCAAAAAAAAGTGCTTGTGCAAAGATCCCATAAAAGAAGTGTCTCGGAATTTCTACATGCATGCCTAAGTATTCACGCCCTTCATACAGACTGGTTCTTAGTTTCCAATCCCATTTTCCGTCTCATCCTTATGTATACTGAAAACCTTTTGGCACACATGCCACATCCCATTTTTCTGTAAAGTTTTGAGCATACTCTGCATACTAATTAAATCCATGCATGAAGTATTATGAGAATAACTTAGGTGTTCATTATATATGTAGCAATTTGAAGATTTACCACAGCATTTGATGAGTCGATCCTTAAAATTTCTGTGAAAAATCGATGAGCTTCTGCAAAATTATTCTGACCAAGGTGGAGAAATGCTCTAGAAAGTAAGTGACACATAAATGAGTTCTCCTCAAAAACCCAAGGTAATAATACATTTTAAAAAGAATGAATACCATTTTTTATTTTTCCTGTTACAGATGTGAGAGTTTCTGACATTTGTTCTTCACAGTGCAAAGGAGACACCGATTTACAGACAAATGGAATGACAACTTGGATTACTCAGCCATTGTATTTTCTGCCTATGAAAGTAACAGTCTTCATTGTGTTTTTTATTAATTTAAATGCAGATACTCTCTTCCCAGAATTATTTCTCTTCATGAAATTAGCTATGTAATTTTCAGAGCACTTTTGAATAGTATCTTCCAAATATATTAAGCCAATGTGCTAACCATTGCAAAGCGAGTCCCCCATCACACAGCTCAATTTACTACAGTGCATTCGAGCATCCTTTGAAGCTACCAGTGGTACCTTCCTGGCAGATCTGATTGTAGGATGACTGCCCAAAGTAACTTCTCTCTTAAGAGTTATTTATGCAAATGTATATTGAAAAAACACAGTGAAAATATGCAGTGAAATATGAGAAAAAGCTTTGTAAAATCAACTGAAAGATCTCAGTTTCAATGCAGGACAATATGACTGTACCAAGTAATAGAGATCTCCTGAGTCTGCATGCCATTCAGTCTCACTTATGACAGATGAAGTCCCATAGAAGAGAGAAAGAGAACAGGATTGTCTCAAGAGTAGTTTAATGATCACCTTGCAAACTTTTAGAACTACATTTTAAGAAGTTTTATTTAGCTATTAAATTACCTACCTGTTCATTAAAACCATAATTTGGCTCTGTAGTCCATCCAATTTGTGAGTCACTTTCTCAACATCTTGAAAATATTTTTCTGCAGTTTTTATGTCTCCAATCTAGACAGAAAAATCATAAGTTACCACAGTAAGAAGAAAAGGGCTACATCCTTATAATATCTTATAAAGACACAGCAACATATAAAAGGTATCAAAGTCCATTATCAATCTCTTTAACCAAGGTGACTGGGTAACACCTGTTAACAAACAATGTATTTGAAGAGCCACATTTAAGGTCATGAAAAGCACCCCAAAAGCATGTGCAGGTTTGCCCAAGATAGCTTCTCTGCTGGGGGCTGTGGAGCACTCGTGGATAGTAGGGCAGGGAGGCCCCATATGCTGATTTAGCTCCTTTGTTGTAACTAACTCCACAGTTCAAAAAAGTAGCTGAAAATGAGAAAAGGTCAGAGTTACTTCCAATGAGATGGGGCATTAGTCCACAGGAAGAGAAGACAGACACCAGTGGCCTTTTAGGTAGCAGAGGACTCACACCTGGTTAACCCACAGCCTCTGGGTCACAGCCAGCAGCCACAGGATGGCTTTAGTGCATCACACCACAGGTCAGAAAACAACTCCAGTACTGAAGACATTGGGAAGATGGTCCATGTGCAGATTAAAAAACCACCAGAGTGAGTTGAGCAGGATGAAGGAATGAGAGATTCGAAAACTGGCATAAAGAAGTACAGATTTGATGTGGGGTGGAATGAGGAAGGGATTTCTAAAAAGGAAGGGGTATTTCACCTAAAGGTGAAATACACATTGCACATACATTATTTTTCGAGATGAAAAACATATTTGAAGACGGCCATTTATTTGGAAAATAAGTTAGTATATTTTTCAGGCTGGAGAAATAGAAGATGATGAAAACTTACTACTGAGTAAAATCAATCTATCAGAATCTATCAAAAGGAGTAAAATTAAACTAGTTTGGAAGCATAAAGCCTTGGAAACCAGACAGTCCGCAGGTGGGGAGATTTAAGGGGACCCTCTAGAGACCACCCATTTAAGAACACTATGAAAAATGTTTGTGACAAATGTGCTGAAGTCTCCTTAACATTCTCAGATGGTGGATATTACACATCTGAGTCTTACTAGGAAATTTAATCTAGAATTCTTAAATTACCCTAGCATTAGAAAATACCTTCTATCTTATTGCACTTTCTACCTCAGCTTTTTGTCCTGTCCATAGTGGTAGGGGAGACTGTACAATTCCTTTTTTTTACAGTCTTTTGTATACTTGAAAATGTTTTCTTCCCCTTCTAGAATGAGAATCAATTTTCAGGCAAAGCAGTGTTTACCCCTTTCTCATAGATAACGCTTTCTGGACTCTCTGAACTCTCTCCTGTTACCTCACATTCTCCCTGAGTGCCAACATAAGAATCTACAATCCAACTGATTTCTCACTAGCAGTGAGAAGCAGGAAACACATTATGTTTCACACATGAATATGAATTTTGCTTTTACACCAAGTATCTGGAAGTCCAATTTGTTTACCCTTGTGTAGTTTTCTTACTCTCAGCCTATTTCCTTTCTACAGGAAATAGGCTTGTTGTTGCTTCTCATTTTGTATTTGTATATTACTTCCAGTCTTTGGTAGCGTTTTGCCTTTGCTGTTTGAATCGCAGCCAATTTAACATTTCAGCTTCTCAACTTGTCAAGATTATTTTGTATTCTGATCCTTCCATTCATAGTGTCTGCACCACTCCCAGCTTGGCATAATCTGTCCATTTTACAAGCATGCTTCACATTTCATCATACAAGTACAACCTGATCAAAAATTACAAACACTACAAACCCTAACGAGATCCTTGTGGAAAAGACCATCTAGCAAATCTTTCTAGTCATCAGCAAATGACTTTCCAACTGCACTTTTCAGAGACTGCAAACATCCATCCATCTGAAGGATTCATCTACATTTCTTCCCAATTTGCTTATGGGAATATTGCAGTGGCAGTGCCCAAAGCCCTACTAACACCACTAATAAAACAGATACTGCTTCACCTTTAACCACAAGACTTATCCCTTGTCAACATAAGGAAATTATTCTTCTTTATATTTAGAAGATGATCCAGTTGGAACACTGCAGTCAAAAATGTAACTGTCCACCTACCAAGCATTTCTGGAATACCCATTAATAGTGTTTTCTAACAGAACAGATGCATTTCTCCCAGATGTTATGTAACTGGACTCAAAACAAAATGAATATTGTTCATTCTAAAATACCATACATTCAGTTATAATGACAAAGGATACAATTTCTCTCTATAAAACCCATTAAAGATATAAATCACCAAGAAAATAATTAGATTTAACTAGAGGATAATGCTGGCAAAGTGTAAATGAATCTGTCCTCAAGTATTTTTAGCCTGGGAATCCCTTAACCATGAGAACAATCAATTTCTAAAGCAAGCTACCAGTGTGCTCTCCTGGGAGCTTGATGAGTCCAAATCCAGTATGCTTTGATACTAATCACACATTATTTGTAATAATGAATAGTTCAGATTTCTTAGCAGCATCTTGTATTTTCTCAGCAAACATGCTGAACTCCTAAATCTCATTTTTCCCCCAGAGAGGGAACAGTTTACTTATTAAAAATTTTTGGTGGGAAAGATCATTTAATACAAATAACTTGTTTTAGTTAGTTGTTAAAGTAATTTAAACAATTTAAGTGGTCTTCATCACTTACTCACTTATCACTTTATCAACTTAGTTCAGAAGTATGATTTCAGTATCTAATAATAATTAGCACATCAAACAAAAATGAAGATTCTACTGTTAACCTCAAATCATCACATTCTCTTACAAGGGCCCTCCAATGTACTATGTGCTTAACTTTGTTGTTTGTCTGGAAACCACGATTATTTTTCTTCTAGATTTTTTTTATTGCTTTTGACTCAGTTTTGCAGCAACTTATTGCAGAGGGCAAGGTCAGGCAGCTTTTAAAATTTTTTCTTAACATACTTATTCAAATGGAAATTTTGGATAGGTCAGCCAATGAGAGCTACACAATATAATCCTACAGACTAAAATGTATTCACTGTTTCTCTATTTCACGTGAATTTCTGTTTTACAGATCAGGTGACTGCTAAAATTATGGTCTTTATGAAAATTCCTTTATGACAGTCTCTGTCTTTTCCTCCATTCTGCACTTCTATAATTCTCATTTCCCACCTTTAAGGCAACAGCCAAAGGCTGTACATCAGATCTAGACTTCCTTACGTTCCACTTACAGGTGAAGATATGATGCCTTAGACTAGTTAGCTCAATTTAATTAGGAAAAACAAAGTTTTACATGTGGAAAAAGGTTGCAACTTTTTTCTGTTAAACTCCTGAATTTATCTTACTTTATTGCTTTGTTTCACATGTGTGATGTCTACTGTCAAACAGTGTCTGTGACTCATAAGCAACTGGAATGTGGCTGCCTTACACCTCTCTTGGTAAACGTTAAAAGTTAGCAGCACAGTCTGAGGTTATTTGGGAATTACTACTTGTTTTTGAGAAGTTGTGACATTTGAATATGAAAAAAACTGGTTTTCTATTTTACCTGCAAAACATTTTATTTTTTTTCCAGGGAGTGCCTTGTTAACTGTGCACACCTACCTCAGAGTAATCTTACCAAAATGGTGATGCCCAGGACTGCAACACATTTGTTTTTCTTTAATTCAAATGGCTTGGTTTTGATTACCTGGACACTGCCTATTTCTTTTAATATATAAAAATTCTGTATTTATTGCACCAGTACCCCCCAGAGAGAGCTGAAAATTTGTCACAGAGGAAGAGAACAAGGGAAGCAATAAAACCTTATCTCCTTAAGGTGCTAGAAGGAAGGAAAATGTTTGCATTTAGAAATAATCTTTTTAACTTCTATCTAGGTCACATGAAAATATCAAAGAACTTCTTGTAATCCCTTTTGCTATGTCCAGATCTGACAGTAGAATCCCTCAGACTGTTGTTACAGCCAGCATTGGGGAGTGATTTCAAATGATTCTGTAAGTTAGGAGGTGTTTTCCTCATGGGGGTGAAAATTTCTCCATAGCAAATGGAATGACAGACTTTGGGTGTGACGTCAGGGCAGACACTCTTGTCAGAAAGTGCCAGTAACATACCCAGTAATTTTCCCAGTAAGACCAGAAATATTAATAACTTGTATTTCCTTTAGTGTTTTGTATATTTACACTACCATTTTTTAATATGCATAATTATTATGTTCCCTATTTAGGTAATAATTAATGCATGCAGTCAATATCATAAAATTGCTCCATAGTGATGGAGATCCACTTTAAACTATAGACTTTTAAAGACAGACATGTCTAACACATTGTGAAACCATGCTCCTGCTGAGAACTGAAAATCCATGATTGAATTTGAATGATATTCTATGATTTCAAGCAAGCAATGTTAATAATTATCTATTAAGAATAAATGACTCAATTTCAATATAATTTTATTACAAGAATGTCACAAATAAGATCATTTGTAAATACTTGACAATCCAAAATTAGATTTATCACTAATAATAAAAAGTAAGTGGATAAAAGAGGGAAATTTTAATTATCAGTATCAGAAACATGAAAGAACTGCAAAGAACTTGTGAGATACTAAAAATTAAAAAAAATCAAATAGCTATTTAGATGCATTCATTTTATGAAAAATAAAAAGACATCTGTTTTTATTTATCATTAAATACAGTTACATGGACATTTATTATACTTTTCTGTATACTGTTTTTTTCTTTTCAAGTGCCCTCCCCTGTGTCCTCAGGGCTATGACCTGGACAAAAGAAAGACGCTCTTGAATTTTTTCTAGATGAAGATGGCAGTTACATAGTGTGACTGAGAGCTGCATGCAATCCAAGGCAGTGAGACAGGGTATTTTCAGTGGAATTCTCTCTCACTGACATCAATGGGAGCTTTACCATTAGTTTTAGGGAAAGCAGAATGTCACTTTTTAAATAAAATACTAACTTTCTACAGCATGTTCTTTGTTTACCCATGCAGTTTTAATACTATAGGTGCTTCATATTTCCTAATTGTATCTAATATCACATGGTAGAAGGGTTTTTGTTTTGAGCACTACCTCTACAATTTGGCATGTGCCCTACAAAAACAGCTATAGTTTTAAATGCAATGATTATTCTCTGCATAGCTGTCAACAGCAGTATCACCTAGCAAATTTAGAATAAAATACATACCTGAAGGAAAATCCTTCCAATTCCACTCAGCAACTGAGGCTCTTGCTGTGGGTAATATTTGATGACAGAGTGGTAAGCATCTACAGCCAGCACGTAGTCCTAAGGGTGAAAAGCATACAATCAGGTATTTAAGCTCAGAATACTTCAGCCTTTGTGTCACCTATTTTGTAAAGACATATTCCAACA
The DNA here is from genome assembly GCF_965231275.1 of Zosterops lateralis. Taxonomy (NCBI): domain Eukaryota; kingdom Metazoa; phylum Chordata; class Aves; order Passeriformes; family Zosteropidae; genus Zosterops; species Zosterops lateralis. Next base: position 95,973,447 of record NC_139764.1, on the reverse strand, counting down.
GAATTAAAGTATTTGCAACTTGTCAGTGGGACAGAATTTCTATCAATCACTAGTAACTGACTACATTGGTCTTTTCTCAGTTATACTGGAGCTGCACACACAGGGGATTTTTTTTTTAACAGGATCATATTCCTTTTGTAGCTAAATGCCACACACTAAAACTCTGAACACTTACTCTTCATCTTAGATTATGATTTAGGATGAAAGTCAAGCACTTTCTGTGTGACTGGGGGTATACATACTTGAGAAGTGTCGCATGTTCCAAATATACGTATAATTTACATGGCTTAACACATTATTTTCCAAAGCTTTGTGAAGTGCCTGTGCACATGCTCTTGTGAAAAACAACACGTGACAGAAACTGCAACTCCTGCACATCTTCAGATGACAAGGTAACACTACTACCAAGGGAAACAAGACATTTTCCCTTCCTCCACCTGAATTGTTGGGTTTTTACTGCGTAAAAGCACGTAATCCAAATAAAAAAATGTATGTGAGCTAAAACTAAGTGAGGGGAGAACTGATTCTCATCTCCAGAAGGCTTTGCAAGTGACACCATGTCTGCATGAAGGCCATGCTGGCAGGGGGGAGCATTGAGATCTGCCTGCTCAAGGTGGAATAGCAGTATACCCTCCAGCTAAGGAACAGTGACAAAAGATTAAACAAATGGGTCCCATTTCCCACTGGAAAGAAATGCCCATGTGACTGGTTCCTGCAGTTCAGCTGATTCATGGTTGAACTGCAATAATTCAATGACCTTGACAGGACATGCTTTCAGACCCTGGCCACAAGGTTTGGCAGGCAGAGGTGAGATGCACTGCCCATGCTCTGTGCTGAGACAGGCTGTAGCTGCAGGAATGTCCTATGGCCCAGGGCTGTGCCAGCCTCAGTTGCTGCAGCTTGGAGAAATGTGAGCAGAGGCAGAGAGTACCTGCCTTCGCTTACAAGTGCCAGGCCAAGCAAAGGCTGAGGACTCTCTGTGCTGCAACATTTTGGTGCTTCCCAACAGTTCTGCCTTCAACTTAATACAAGAATTGTGGTAGGCATTAGAAAGCTAGGGACAAGGGAGAATAATCTTACAAAACTACACAGACACCTTGGGATACTCTCTGCCCTACCATTATTCTTAGTCAAATTATAGTACTGGTTTAACTTGTCCCTAATGTGATCACAGCTACTAGTAAAGGTTGTTGTTTTTTCATCTGCTTGGTTTGAGGAAGTAATGCTCCCCAGGTGTAATGAATTTTTTTCCTGAGGATGCACTTAAAAGGAGTAAACCCTCTATCCAGTTCTGAAGTCCTCAGCACAGGAAACACATGAATGTGTTGGAGCAGGTCCAGAGAACAGTAACAAAAAATGGTCAGAGGGCTGGAACATTTCTCAAGAAGAAAAGCTGAGAGAGTGTGGGTTGCTCAGCCTGGAGAAGGAAAGGCTCTGGGGAGACCTCATTGCAGCCTCTGAAATGGGCTTATATATCAGGGCCTGTTGTGCTAGGACAAGGGGTAATGGTTTGAAACTAAAAGAGGGATTTAGACTAGATATAAGGAATGGTATTTTTACAATGAGGGCAATGAAACACTACAATGGGTTACCCAGAGATATGGAGGATCCCTGGATCCATCCCTGGAAACATTCCAGGTCAGATTGGTTGGTGCTCTCAGTAACCCAATCCAGTACAAGAGGTCCCAGCACATGCAGGGGTAGGTTAGACTAGATGACCTTTAAAGGTCTGTTCTGACCCAAACCATTCTATTCAAAACATATTGTTTCATACAACCAAAAACTCAAGACAAGTCTTTGGAGTCTGATCTGTATATGAGAGAAATTACACATCCTGTAATAGTAGGAGATGAGTTAAACAGCCCAGGAAAGCCCTCTGCAGGACCTCTCTTTTGCAAACAACTTGAATACTGTGGATATAATGATTAATTCTTGTCCTGGGGTGACTTTGTGGTGCTTGTATCCCCAACCATCTGTTCTGTTTATGCTGGATATTAAGTCCTGCACCTTTAAGGCTGGTTCTGAGACCGAAGGGGGGGGGGGAAGAAGCAGCACAGTTTGTTTGCAGAAACTACTCTGACTCCTCCACTTTCCACTTCTGGACAGCATTGTCTGCAGCATGGACAGACAGCGGGATAGAGATCTCCTCTGCTTTTAGTTAGTTTTTAGCTACCTTAGGCAGAGAAGTTCCCTGGACTGTTTTTTTCCTCTTTTTCTTGGGACTGTTTAAACCTGCTCTGAACTGAAAGACCCAGAGAGACACTGCGATTTCACACCTGCAGCCCACCAGGGGCCTGGACCTTGGCATTTTTCCAGCACCAGAGGGACTAGTGAGAAACTGAGCGAGCCGAGCTACACCCACAGGGACTTTCTGAGTTTGCCATCTCACCTCAGAGCAATGAGAGGTTTTATTGTTTCATATTATTCATTTTTTATTGCTTGTGGGCACTTTCTTTGTTAAAGAAATAGTGTTTTCAACTTTTCTCTAAGGAGATTTTTTCCTGGACCGATTGGGTTTGCTTCACAGAGGGATCCTAGTCAGAGGTTTCCTCACAAATTTACCCTAAACCAGGACAATTCTGAACAATTAATTACAAACATTTAGAGTTTATTACAATTCTAATGTGCCATGACAAGTTCACACTTATTATTGGAGTACGACTGTGTTAGGAAGGCATAAAAAACTTGGAATAGGGACCCTGTGATCTAGCTCTTTAAGAGGAACCCCAGCCATGATTGTAGTACCTATTAATTCTTCCAGGAGTATAATCTACTAAACCTGAAGGATTGTTTATGACTATGATTTTTATCCCTTCAAGCATCAAATGTGGTCACTAGAGAAATAATTTTCTTGTATCAAATTCTGTGGTGTAAAGCTGCCTCTTACCCAGTGCTCACACTTGTGCACACTCTAAGGCTCTGGTTACACAACAAAGATGCCCAGCACAACCATGAGGGACTGAGGCTCTGCAGTCACATCCCCAAAGTGATACAGAAACAACTCCCATGAAACTATGCAGCAAGTTGATAGAAACTGCCACCTTACAGCTTAGCATGAACTGACTGCAGAAAAGCCTCAGCCACAAGAAGCTGCACGAGTGGGCAGTGTTTGCACCATCCCAGCAGCACAGGCTCCCTTGTGTACACAGCAGCCAGCCTTGGTAGGAACGAGCAACCCAAGTCTTAAGAGGCCCAAGCTGCAGGGGCCTCATGGATTTGGCCTAGTCAGGGAAAGAAACCCTCCTCCTTTTTCTGCACTCCTTATCCTTATCTCCATACGCATTACAACTGCAAGTACATGAACACTGACAGCTGCTGAAATGTGAGACTAGAGGTGAACCTTAAGAGTCTATGCATTCTGTTGGTGGTCACTGCACCCCCTTCCCATACAACAGCACAGCACATTTTACCTACCACATGCCTCACAGTATCTGTCACAGGAATAGGACCCATTTCTTCCAGGAGGTGACAAGAGACTAAATTATGTATGTCCAAAGGCAAAAGCAAGGATGGCCCCAAGATGAAACTGTAAAACGTATCGTATCTAGGCTCACTTCTAAATACAACCTCGTTCTCTGGTCACCTGTGGATCCCACAGTGAGTTTAATATGTATTTATTATTCTCCCTACACTATGATGAAAGCATTAGGACATTTCTTGAATATCCTACATGTGATACAGAATGATACTATTCTGTGGTGAGTTATAGAGGCACCTTATCTGACAGTTCCTTCTGATGGAGCACATTGTAAAATAGATGATATTTGGTCTCACTTACTAAAGACCATTGTTATTCACAGTTTTGCTAATGTGACATAACAAAGATTGTCTTATGGAATGATAAATACACACCACCTCTGGGGAGTGAAGACTTGATTGATACAAGGTTGTATCAATCAAGTGGTTGTGAGGAGTAAAACATATTAAGCATTGCCAGTAAAAACCCCAATGACTACAGCTTGTGATCTTAAGACTTAGAGATGGGGCTGACATATTGTCAAGGTCTTTAATTTAAAAAGATTAAGAGCCTTCCAGTTTTCCACACCTGTGTAAAAAAATTCAAGAAGGTCTGAAGTTATACTCTTTAGGATATGAATGAGAATTGGCCTATTGTTTTATAACTAAATACCTCTTTTATTATGAAAATTTGGGGCTAACGTTACATATATTAATTGAAAATAGTTCTAGTAAGCCACTAGACCTACTTGCTGGAGTATGTTTTTCCTTGAATGCACTGCAGAATAACTTCCCTTCATGGTCACTGCATTACACATTTTCATATTTCCCCGATCACCACCTTAAGTACTTAATTAGAAATAAGCATAAATAACCATGATGTGTAGAATGCTGAAAATTCAAGAAACCTTAGACTAAAAATCTTACAAGGAGTGGACAGTTCATAAATGCCTTATTTTGGGGAGAGAGGTCAGAGTTAACTAACTTATCTTTCCTCTTTATCTAGTGCAGTTGTGGAAGGGTTATGAAAGCAGATTCACAATGCTATGAATACAGAGAGCTGAACTGCAGCACTCAGGCAAAAGACAGGATGATTCATGCAGTCTCTCTCCTTTAAATGATAGAGGAACCAAAGTCCTCAGGCATCAGTCCCCTGTGTCACAAGCACAAGCTGTTACCTCCTTCTTGGTGCCATTTTAATTGTGTTATACCCAGACTAAAATAAATTTTAATGCTTTTCTTTTACAAAGGGCAAGTTCTACAAAAGCTAACACAACATTGAAGAAAACTAAAATGCACAAAATGTGCCTTTAATTAGAGTGCATTTGTAATACTTAAGTGTTTATTCCTTAGAGAGATAAAAGTCTGGTAAGATAATGTCAAAAGTGATTTTAGCTCAGATGAAAAGAACTTGAAAAGTTTTTAAGACACTTCCATGGTGATTTAGTGAAGTGACAGGCATTTTGCAGACAGACTTCTGAAATGAAACAATGCACCTCATCAGCTGTATGCTAAATTAATATGCCCCTCATGCTGCTATATTCAGGATATGCTTTCATAGTGACATAAGCCCACAGCTCTTGTAAATGGAAGTCTACAGTGAGAGGTTACACTGACTCCCCTTCCTATCCTGCTGCATTTCCACATCTTTCCTTGAACTGCCCCTTGTTCACAGGAAACGGGAAAGCTGTATGATAGCAGCTGATAAAACTGCAATCCACCATTTCTTTGTCATTTGGTTAAGTCCAGCAGTGGTACACAGAAAAAAAGGTGGAACCCATTCAAGGAAGGTTAGACAAAGAAAGGGAGAGGAACAGGCAAAAAAGACTGCCTTGAACTGCTACCAAACTGTCACTGGTCACATGGATAAAGGGATGCAGCAGGCAGAGTTCAGTACCTAGGAAAGATATTCCCAGGGTACAGGAGACATGTCTGATTTCCTGTGCCTGAGTGAATCACTTTGCCTTCACTCGCTACCTCTGAAATAATACGCCCCTCCATCTCAAAATTTAAGAAGATGTTTAACTATGAAACACAAACGAGGCATATTTAAAAAGGCAGAAATCATTGTACTACATAAACAAAATTCTTTGATTCAGGTAAGTAATGCAGAAAAGATATGGCCTGAAATAAACCTAATTAAAAGTTGAGGATAATGAAAGTAGATTTAAATAGTTATAGGGCGAACATCTAATCAAAGTGGGTTTTTTTAAATTTTCAAGTGTCAATCCTGACAAGATTGTTCTCTGTTAAATACTACTGTAGTTTTTTTTGGCCTAAAAAAAAGATCAGTAAAAGTAAGATGTTTGAAGTATTTTTTTCATACCAAAGTCACACAGCTTTACTTTAATAAATTATCATCATCATCATCATAATCATCAACTACTTGCTCAAGGTATTTCATCACCCAACAGTACCCGGGGATCAAGCACAGTGTTGTAATATTGTAAATGGTCACTAGATGGCAATAGATGGTGCTGACTTGGAGACTGAAATCATTGCTTTTTCTTAAATTCCATACACTTGAAATTCTCGAATAAAAACAAATGCAGTTTTTAAAGTATATGATACAACAGCAAAAAAGTGTGGAACCGTGTGAAATTAATATAATTGTTCATGGGAGAACTTACAAAAGTGTGTTTAAAACTTATTTGAATAGATTCATGCTGAATATTCCGGAAGGTGGACAAGATGACTACACTACCGCTGCACGTTAGAATGGCCTGGGGATATTCCTGAAAACTGAAAGTGAGCTCACGAGTAGCATACAGCCAATGCACTGAAATGCAAATATCAGATGGATGTAGTTATGCATTAACATGCAATTGTGGTTAATTTGAAAGTTATTGTAAACCATAAATTTCTAATTTAACAGCTGTGATACAGGCCCTAAATACTACTGGTCTTAAGAAGCATCTGAACTACAGTATTTCCGAAATACCCTTTCCAAAAAGATGATAATTGGTATTCACAAATATATTTCTGTTACTCAAAGATAACAGCACTAACAAGACCAAACCAGAGGAAGGCAAGAACTGTGCATCCATGTAGATTTGTGTGTACACAGGAAAAACAATACTGCATGAGTTAAAAAAGAATTCAGAGCAGAAAGTAAAGCGCACTTTTGTATACAATGTATATGTACACTGTAATGTGTAAATATCTATCAGTATCTTTTTATTTACATATTCTACTTTGTTCAGGATAGCAGCTCATGCTTTTCTTCATTTGTTTACTGAAAAAGAGAATGATTTAAAAAAAAAACCTTTGTCATGTATCTACTTCAAAAGACAGCTTGTTTTAAAGAACAATTATTTCTATGCAAGACAGAAATGTTCTTATTACAATACAATCATTAAAACAAATGTGTGTTTCCCCTAATTCTCATAACAAGAATATTCCATTTCACGTGAAGCTATATAAGCAACTCTGATATTTAAAAACCAACCAAACCAACAAAAAGAAATCATACTTTTCTGAGGTATTCTAATGTTAAGAATGGAGCCTTGTTTGGGAAGTAGCTCAGTAAACATCAGAGAATGAGGTCTGGCATGACCTTGGGCAATCAAAGTGCAGGGAGCCAGGACTGCAAATCTTGGCCTGTGAAGATTCTACTGCTGACAATCCTGCTCCAAGCCTGTTGCTGCTAATTGATTTGTAAAGCACAGTTAAGCTCAGGGTAACAGCAGGCTGCTGCAAGAATGGCAACATCCCTGTTTTACTGACCTCAAGGTGGTCAGCAAAAGTAATTTTATTTCTACTTCCTGAATACAAAGAGCAGCTAAGAGTGTTGCACCAAATAGAGCAATTGGTTAAAAAACACAAGGAGGAATCAAGGGGGAAAACCCCAGCAGTGAAAGCTAGTCACTTTTTGCTTTTATTGCTTTCTCTTCCACCCCTACCCACTAGTGAGGATTTAAACTTGAAAGAAGACATAGTACAACTGAGATCAGTTGACAAGGGAGGATGTATTTAGATGTTATGGATCTCTATCAGATACAAAAGCTACAGTGTTATTAACCCTCACAAACAGAGCACCATTCCTAGTGCACAATTTGAAAAAGGCAGAGCACATAATTGCTTTTAATTAGAGCATTTAGTTAAGTGTTTGAAAAATTCAATTTAAAAATGCAAATTCTGTATTGTTATTGCATGTTCTCTAGGATGATTTGAAGAGAAATAACTACAGATATGCTCCTGAAGAACATCACTGCAAATAGCTATCTATTAAATAAGACATTATTAAGCCTAATTAATTCTTCACTAAGCAAAACCTTCATGTACTGTCAGGTAGTCTTCTCTTATCTCTGCACCAGTAATTCACTTGCATTTTCTCTGACATTCTATTCTGGAACATACGGTACCTCTGCAGTTCTGCCACCCACGTACCTTCATCATTAGCAGACAGTTTGCCATGGAGTACATCACCCGGCCCAGACGTGACCTCCACAGCTGAACAGAGGCTGCAAAATAAGAGCAGCTTGTGAATTTGCCCAAATAAATTAGAGGTTCTTTCTTGCCATCAATTATTGATCCCATGAATTACGATTTTGAAAGGTCCCCCTCGTTAACACCACTGGGTTTTAGCCTAGAATTTTTAATCCTCAGCCCTGCTGCAGCATCAGAGAATTCTGCATCTCTCCAAGGGAATTGCTTAAGCAGCTCTGGGTACCACACTCAAGGCAACAATGCAGAGCAATAGACAGTCACTCAGCTCTCAACTCAGGCCATATTAAACACTGAAACAAGCCACACATTTTTCAACATCAGAACAAAAGGTGCATAAAAGGATTCGAGTGATAATGAGCAACAGTTTAAAAACATGTAATCTGCAGCATTAAATGTGGTAAATTAAAAAAATCAAACATAGATAGAATGTCATTTCAGAGCCAAAATATGCAGAGTGAGAAATGTCTGAGTCTGGGACTGTTTGTGCTTGCCTCTGGCTGAGAGATACGCTGAAAAAAATCTGCCAAGCTTGTCTGCTTTTCCTATTCTTCTGGAGCTTGCAGGCATTAAAAGCTGCTGCAGATTTCTCCCTCTTGCTTTGCAGACAGACTCCCAGTGTTGTAAGAGAACCGTTCACACAGACCCTTATTTTCTCTCGTGTTCAGTAGCACAGATCAATGCTAGAAATATTTCTCTAATCCTCAAAAATAAACACTAGGACTACTAATTTAGTACATTTGAAAAATACATGTATCTCAGTCAATCAGGTGTCAAGGTCACTGTAATGATTTGAAAGAGAGTGGGGGGAAGGGAGAAGAGGCTATTGCAATAAAATTGCGATAACTGAGGCCACTCATTTGTATCATTAATGTACTCACTGATGAAAGCATGGCAGATTACACAGATAATTCTTTCAGCAGACAAAGAAATCACTACAAAGAAGAGCTTGGTGAAATGTCTACTGCCTTTCCTAAAAAGGAAAACTCCTTCCATCCTCTTCAACAATAAAAGAAAAAAAAAATCCAACTGATGAATATTCTCAAATCATCTTTGTCAAAAAGGTCGTAATGTAGGGTCCAAGACTGAATCCAGTATTTCATCCACTGTACCTTACAATCATTCATTACTCCTAGCCCTTTTTTTAGAAATTCCTCTGTGACCACAGATCCCTAGTGCTAATGGAGATGATACTGTAAACCATGAAAAATACTTCATGATATGTTTCCTTTTTTCTTTCCTTGTGAGTATCTGTAAAATCTGAACATAATTAAATAACTGCCCTTCATTATTTCACTTAAGTAAATATCTCCTTTTTTGCATGTCCTCTAAGTTTGGTAATCACATTCAGTATTTTAGGACTTAGGCGAAAACAAATTAGATGTTGATTCCTATACCAGAGACATCCAGGTTTCATGTTAACAATCAGATAGCACCAGCTACAGTTCTCAAAAAAGGACTGCAAAGCAGGCAAACCAGGTATCTTCAGCCTGGGCTATAAACTCAGCAGGAACCTGGTCTGGAAATTCTGTAGCTTTGTGGGATGAGGCTTCTTAGTACTGGCAGAAAGGGATTTAAAAAAAACCTGCAAAGAAGTAAACAAAACCAAAACTCAACAACAGAACACTGTGTTTTACTGAGCTGACTGAAACACTCTCTGCAGGTCCGTGCTGCCATGCTTCACTCTAAGCATTTGCTTTTCCTTGTTTTCATCAAGGGCTCTGTACTCCACACTGCCACTCATTTCAATAGGCACTGTGAAGTTACAAAACTGGCATCTTGCAGAATACATTACCAGGCAAGTGGTGCAATGCTAAATTTCTCTGCCTGCTGAAAAACTGGCAAATGAGGTGCTCTGTTCCAGGCTAGAGATGTCTGGTAATCAACATGGTAAGCTGATTGGTGTTGCACCTTCTTACATCAGCAGCACGGAAATTACATACTAAGCATAATCCCCATAATGAACTATGGGGCTGTCTTCACATAAAGTTAATAAGGTTTGCTTCAGCAAGTCTCAGATGAAAAAAGCAAACCTATTATTAAGCCTCCTGGAGCTCCAAACTCAGAGACGAAGCAGAGAGGGAGCAGACCTGGCTGACCTCCACAGACAACACCAGTCAACAGCCTCTGCAAAGGTCCCCGTGGGCTTTTTGGCAGTCTTAAACCTAGAGGCAGCTGCATAGTAGACATGTAAAGATCTCTCCAAATTTTCTGCAGCCATATCCCTTGATAACTACTAGCTACTGCTTTTCTAACTATGCCTCCTCCTGAGCCCATCTGAGCTCTGAAGCAGAAGCAGAGAGGAAAAGCAAGGAGCCAGTAACTCATGAGTAAGGCAGACTGCGGGACACAGGATTATGAAACAGCTAGGAAATAAGTCTTTGTACCTTAAAGGGGGATCAACACCTTGGTTTTAAAGTTGCAAAAAACAAAACATGTGCGATAAGGATGAAAATTCTGGCAGAAAGTGCTAACAGGGAAAAGTAAGTAGAACAGAGGCAAAAAGAATATTAGATATAAGAGAAAAGAACAAAAACTCATGAAGTGCTGTGTCTAATTTCAATGTAAGATTATTTCTCTTTTCCCTAAACCTTTTGAGAAGAGTAGTAAATGTACTCCTTTGACTATATGTGCAAATACCTTTATGAGATATACTGTTCACATGTGTTCATGTTTTTAGGATGCATTCAGAAGGTGTATCATGTCAGTCATGGTGACACATTAAAGCAACTTTTACATTCAGTCAAATTGAAGACCAGGTAGAAAAATAGTTCAGACAGGAATGCAGCCTTCAATACAGACACAGTTTTAAGGAATTATTTATAACTTTTTTCTGCTATTAACTCTATCCAGGCTCTTCTATCTCAGAGCCAGACTTTTACTTTCCACGGGCTCTGTGTGAACGGCCTCCTAGAAAGAACTTGGTAACATTCCTCAGACTGTTAGCTAAAGGTGAAAGTTTTTGTTTTCTTGGTGTGTGTTTTGAACTTGCTAGGCATCATGAGGGGTCCATACAACGCATAGCAATGCCTAAAATGTCTCGTCTAATTTTCAATAACTCTCAAATTACCTTGTTAGTATAAATTCTGTTAGAAAAAAAAAAAAAAAGGTGCTTGTCCTGATCACCCTTTTTTGTGCAGTAATTTGCCCTATACTATTGAAGCAACAACACTAAGATAGAAAAAACAGAAGAAAACATAATTGGATATAAAATCATGAAAATGATGATGTAATCTAAATATTATTCTAAAGAGTGCCTTAGGTACTTCAGGAGTCTAAGTACCATGCAGCTACAGTGAGACTCAGCCATCTGTACAGCAGCACCCTAAGACAGAGCAGCCACTGTATGGTGGTAGTTCAATCTGAAAAAACTGAGTGGATGCCAGACATGAGGTTTGAGAGGAGTCAGTCAGCCAAGGCTTAAGATGAAACACCCATCTAGCTGCAGTAGCAATACACTTATATATTCATCACTAAAGAATAACAGCCATGTTGTTTCTCCTAAGTAAGAAAAAGAATTGATTTGTTGCACCAGTTTGATCAAGGGCAAAACTGTGAAATTAATTTCAGCAAAAAGTAATACAAGGTGTACAAGTACAATCATTTCAGGGGCTGAGTAGGCTATAAGATTACAAAACTACAGTTTTAACCAGTCTGGGACAGTCTTGTGAAAATTCTGGCACACTTAGGCAAGCAATAAAAATACACCATCCGTGAAAAAAATGTTTAAACAACACCTACCTTGTCTGTTCTCCTGTGTAATGTTAGTCATACTTCCATCTTCAGCTAAGCCTTGTTCCAAATTTTCTAGTATCTGTAGTAATTTTTTTAAAGTAACCAACATGAGTTTAAACAGCACTATATATTTAATGCAAATTATCCACAATGGACAATCTCAGTGTAAACCAATTCATGCAGAAATGCTTCACCTAGGTACAGTTCAAAATTACTGGTTATTACCATAGCTAGATCAATTGCACAAAGTAACAAAGTCCTGTAAGAAAGTACTGTAGAAGGATGTTAGAGTTCAGTTTATGATACTTACAGAACATTAAATATCAGCACACTCTAGGGTCATACATATTTTGTTAAGTAAAACAGGAAATATGCTCTACCAGAGAATGAACATTAATGACCACGATGAAAGTCAAAACTGATTTCTTTCAGAGAAGGCCACGGCCTCCTGAATTCTTCACCCTAAGAATGGGTTTTAGTTTCTTTAGTTCCATGTTTTTGTCTTTAATGAAGTACTCTTCTTAGTTCTTACTGCAATTTCCTTTTCAAACTTCAGGGTTTATTGCTTTTTTTTATTGTAGATTTAAAATCACGTAAATTGTTGAGTGAATGAAACATTTCTTGTTTTATTAGAAGAACAGAAATGTATACTTAATGAAGCTTGTGTCCGAAGCACTTTTAAAATATGCATGCAAGGCACCATTTGAAACACAAGATAACTTTCCTTTTCCTAATTCTATAATGATTCTCCAAATTCATTTTCCAATTCCCACAGATGACCCCGTTTTTCCCGTTACAGATGTGTAACTCTGGTTACATATGACGCCTGTAATTTCCTTCAAATATCTATATGGGCCACTTGCTGTTTAATCAGCCACTGCGGTTACCCAACGAAGGAAATACAAGGCACTTCCTCTTCTGGGGACCGAATGCACTTCCAAACAAAGAGCTTTCATTTTCTGGGAGTATAAACTATAAACCATAGATTTTCCTAAACCAATCAAGTATTTCAGTTATGCTCAGCGTTTCACAAAGGAACACTTAAAATCAACACAGGAAATCCTCAAATTAATCTGGCCTTGGAAAGCATGTTGGTGTTTTCTACAGCCAATCAAGACAATCTGTACCTCCAGAAAGTCATCTCATGCCACCAATTTTAGACATATTAAGCTGGAAGAAATTGCCCTCTGAGATACCAAGTCCTTTTCACAGACTAGAGTGAAGTTTTGAAGTTCACTTTATAAATTCGGCCACTAAGAACTTAAGAGCAAGGAGAACATACAATGAATGTAGAACATTTGCTACCTGCCAGCTGAGCCAGGCTAATTTTCCTGGTAAGAATTGTTAGACCATGACAAATACAAGGTTATATGGTTTACTGTAAACTTTGGTCAGAGGGCCTTACCTCAGACTTTGAGAGGCTATGAGCATACACCAGTAGATATTGCACCTTAGCTGACAGGCGGCAATTCATGAGCTGGCAGTGGCACGCCTGCAGGACTCTCAGTCCCACTTTCAAAAGCAGTGCAGCCACCTAAAAATCACTTAGAAACCAAAGTGCCACCTTTCAGTGTTAAATGCCTAGTGTATAACAAGACACCCTGTCAGAAAAAAACCCCACATTCTTATCTCCCACAAATCCAAACCACTTTATAATCTACTTTCTGTGGTCTAAACCCCCTGATCTTTCTCTTCCCCAATAAAATATCTAGTGATTTCCTCTTATATCCAGTAGGGCCCAAGTTCCTACTCCTGAAATGGTATAAACACTACAAGAGGCCTTCACCAAGGCAACATACTTTCCTTTTTTAAAAGACAATGGATTTCTCTGAAAACATTCTCACTAACATAATCAAAAAAGGAAGAATTACATATTAGCATACAATTAGAGTATTACATTAACCATTCTGTAACATTACTTGGGGATATCTAGCCGTGACCTGAAGCTCAACATCATTAAAACAGAGCTCAGTGATAATTTGAGGCTAATTGTTTTATTCCCTAGGTTTATCTCTCTTTTGCCCTTAAATACAAAAACATCACCTGCAGTTTTCCAGTATGTGGGCATTTCCCATTTTCCAAGAATTGTTGAATAGTAACATTAATGATTCTGGCAGTTTCTCAGTGTAAGTTATTGCATTTAGTCAATACGAAATATTTAGGTGGTAAACTGTTTATTCTACCAATATCACATGACATAGCTTTTACCACCCATGTTCTTACTATGAAGAAAAATATGATAGAACACTTCTACCATTTAATTCATTAGTTTGACATATGACCTGTGCTTTTTCTTGTTTTGAACATTAATTGTTATGCACACCAATTAATTTCACTGGCTATTATTACTTGACTGAGTCTTCTGTTTCATTCTCTATCTATTGCCTGTATGCCAGAATTACTAATATATCCATACCACCATTAGCCTTTTTTGGTGCATCTGAAACTGTGGCTTTTTGAGTACTCTGACTGGTACAGGGTCATCCTAGTTTCTACGAACTTAACCAACAATTAAAGTGTCAAGATAAGTATCCTCTAAACTGAAATAACGTACGAAAAACAGAAAACTTATGTCACCTTAACAACTAGAAGCTTAGCGTAATCAAACCTAGGGGACTGAAAAGCACAAAGAGACCGAAAAGTTCATCAGTTTGGAAGTAAAACAGAAGGCCAGGAGATATGGAACAGTGTGTTTGAAAGAGCCAGGGAGGAACGCAACTACTCATGAAGGAGAGTGGTGGAACTATGGAAGTTGTGGCTGATGGGTAAATGGCACAAAGTATTTCTGGCAAGTTTTGCGAAGGTAACACTTGCAGAGGTCTTTCTAGGAAGCAAGACTGTTAACCCACTTGCTGCTGGTCCACCCACCTGGTAGAAGAGCCTGGTGTGGCTCTGGAAGTTGAGGGATTAGGGTTTAAAAGTGAAATATGTCATACTATGAAATGTGTAAATTTCCAGAAGCTCTCCCTCGAACATCTAGGGAAGCATAGGTACATACAAACAAGAGGCATTTAGATTTAGCCTGACAGTTGTCCTTTTCACATTTTGGTCTCTAGCTAAGCATTTTTTAGTATGTCTTCAGCATTATTAGCACTAAAGTGATCATGCTTATGTTTTTAAATGAATACATGAAAAGAACAAATTCTTTTGTGATTTAAGCTACTATTGTTACTCTTATTGCCTGGCTGCTCAAAGACTATTTATTTCAAGGTGCATGTAGAGATGCACCAACTCATTGAGGCATGATGGGTCTTCATGCTGGGAAGACCAACACCTAAAGCAACAATTTCACTGGATTTCTCCCAGGCTGTAACACCCATTTGGCACTACAGATAATTTCTTTCCTAAATATCGTTCATATAGAAAAAGATGCAAAATATCTAGCCAGATCTTGATTAGACACTTGCAGGAGTACTGGGAAAGGTAAAAACATTATTGCAGGGAAAAATATATATGGAAACATATATTCAGGAAAAATTAAAATAAAATTTTTGCACCCAACCTCCAATCCTGCTTCAGGTACCAGAGATATGTGACTAGACAGAGGCTGTAAAGACCAAGTGATCAAAATAAATACAGTTCCATCTTTAGTGGAATGGTTAACCTAAAGTTGACAAGTGTATGTAGAATATATACAAAAAGCAGTAAAGAATTTAGCAGATTAAAAGCAAGTATTGGATAGGAAAAAACCTCACTGTTACAAAGGAAGAGAAATGAAATAGAAAGACAAATTTTCTTATAATCAGAATGCACTACCATTAGCCTGGAATAACCTCCCAGGGCTCAGATGTGGCCTCAGCACCATAGGCTGGCTCATTAAAAACTACAAAACAACCCTGCATTGCAGAGAGACAGACTAGGTGAGCTAATAGGTCTTTTCTTTCTTCTAGCTTTTATGACTCCAAGATCATCTCATTTACATAATGATGATTCGTATGCCCTTCTGTAAATATGGATGACCAAAGATTATTTTTCCACCTTTTAAAATAGGGAGGTAAAACACTAGAGGCTTTTGGTTGAAAGCTCCCCAATTAATTCTGTTATAACCCAAATGATTCCCAAGTGTCACATACAAATATTAGGACTAATGAGTGTATATCCTTTATGTCATTTTCTTCGTTACGCCATGGGTTTTTCTAAGTATTAGAACCATATTCTTGAACATTCCAGTTGAGATTGAGATTGTTTACACCAACATTATTCTATACAAAAATCAAAACATATATAAACAATGTTTTTATCAGCCAACACTGACTTCAAATGGTTAAATTACCACCAATTACCACTGAACTGTCTCTTAAAAACAAAAATATCTTTACAAGCTGTCCTTTTTCACGCTCCTCTTCCTACAGTTGTCCTTGAATTGCTCCAAAAACTAAGTTATTTAAATAAATGCAAACAAATGAAGCAATCTGCAATGAGGTATCTAGAATAACTGATCAGAAATATTTCCAAGAGGGATGCTTTATTTGTTACTAGTTATCTGTCTACTTTACTTTAAAAAGAGCATCCATCACCACAGACAATAGCTTGTCCTGGCTACCATATCCTGGCTCTTGGAGGAAGCTGTCAGAACCCAAAGGGATATTGTTGCCTTTCTTGCTGCAATTGAACACACTAACACAGGGGAAACCTTGCAAACTCAGACACAGGAAGGCAGAGGCAGAGAGGTGACAATCCCTGAACCAACACCAACTGCAGAGAACAAGAGACTCCTCAGCAGAGCTCGTGGAAGATGGAGAGCTAACTTTAAAGCAGCTTTCTCCAAGGATACAAAGGATAACACATAATTGGCAGTGACCCAGGTCACTAGCAATTGATGGACTGGGAACATGAGAAAGAGACCTGTTCTTCAAGAACTTAGTGGGCAGGGAAATATGTATACATTAATTTGTAACTCTCCTTTATTTCATCTTCTCCACCATACTCAGTTTCCCTTATTTAAACAAATACTCAGCCTAGTTCATGCTCAAACAAAATCTTGTATTATAGTTTAAAAGCTTCCTTGGTACACCGGATATGCTCTAAGGTATGCACTTGTAGAGAAACATCAGAGGCAGATCCATCTCAAGGCTGTAGATGACTTAGGTCTTGTAAAGGAACGTGTGTGTGGGGACAGAGTTAATTTCCTTTTATTTCATTCCTCTATTGACCAGCAAACTTTAACCTGCAAAGAATCGTGGCTGATCACACTCTGAGATATGGACACTTTAATCAAGTCTGAAAGATGGCTGATGGATGCCCTGCTCAGCAGTCACTCATTCACATTCAGTTTTCTCTCTTTGTTACAAGATTAAAGAACTTAGAAACCAATTTAGTTTTGGAACCTGGTGGCAGCTTCATGACTGAGGGCAGACAGTGCAGCACTTAACACCAGATTGCATAAACCCAAGATGTGAAACAGCCAATCTGCTGCAGACTGGGGCGGGCAAATGTTTGTAGAAGCACCATGAAATCCTACAACAGAGGTAGGATTTCCTAGAAGAACAGAATTACGTCCAACTGAGGACTGTTTATGAAGAAGCCGGATGGAGAGAACAGCCAGCCAGTGATATGAGAGGTAACAGCAGTTGTCAAGTGCTAAGAGGTACCACATCTTGGCCAAATTAGATATATCTCTCAACAGTTTCCAAATCAATTCTTTCCAACTTTGTAAAAAATGCCACTTTCACCTCTTATTACCTAAACCATGCATTTTTCCTCCTCATGATAAAAAGAATTTGGCTTTTTACTGTAAACATTTGGTTTTCCTACACATTACTGTGTTAGAAGAAAGTTGATTTCATACACCTAATGCCATTACAGCTACACAACTGGCAATTATCAAATTCCTCCACTTCCCTTACTCAAGTTATTCTGAGGAGTAAATATAGGAAACTTGGAAGGAATACTGAAAATGAAAAGTAATCACATGTGTTTATGTTACATACAGTTTTGAACTTTCAAGTGTCGTAGATATAGCAATAATGTTGCATTTCTTCTACAGTTTACTGCATTGTAAAATCATGGTCACTGGTGCATTAGACTAATTGGAAAAGATTTCTGTGAAAAAAACCATTTAGGGATGAATGCTTATGGTTCAGCGTTGCTAGTTTTAGTGTTAAAGTTAGTGCTCACAATGCCATGACTCCAATTTCACCACTGACAAATCCCATGTTATAATTTAGGCCATAATTTTATATTATAGCATTTGAGAAAACAAAACCCCAACCAAACTTGCAGCAGGTTGTATTTATATTCCTAAATGACTGTTGTTTCTAGAAACAGTTATTTTGACTATTTCTGAAGGATCAAGGTCATTAACAACTGTTTTCAGCAAGCTGGACACGGCTGAGTGAAGGAAAGAAATCTCCCTTATTTGCCCTTAAACACATCTGCTTACTGTGCTCCACATCTTGTCTGGCAAAAGCATGAAAGCTGTCCTCTGTTCTACTCAACTGAGCCAGAGCTACCACAGAGAAGAGAAGGATCTCTCTTAAAATGGAAGAGGCACTTCATTACTTTTAATAGCAAATTTCTTATTTGCATCAAGATGGCGTAAAAAATGTCATGATTGAAACTTAATGTTCTTTATAAGGACAATAAAATTTATTTCTTAAACATTACGAAATGCTAGTGCCTAAAGATGCTGTTACCTTGGCACAGATTATCTTCATACTATGCAGTCTGTCAAGTGATTCCTGAGGATTTCCCAGATACTGAGGAAGTTCAGCATGCAAAATCCGCATGGAGAAAGGAACCATGGAACCTAGAAACACAATTAATTTTTTAAGTATGTCTGGTAGAATGATCAGTTTGTTATTTGCCTACATTAAAAAAGGTATGTCTCACTAGAGTTTATATGACAAAATCCATTTTGCCTTCCTATCTTTTTCTTCTCCTGATGAAAAATGTTAAAGATGAGAAAATAAGAAACTTCTTCTCAGCTATATCATGTGATGTGTTTAAAATGTTTTAAATAGGCAAATGCAAATAAACCATAACCAAAAAGGCATGAAGATGCACCTAACTCTAATTTTCAAAACCCAGTTGTAATGGGAAGTACAATGTTCCACTGAAGATTTCTTTAAACTAATTAAAATGAAAGATTAAAAAATTAAGCTTATTCAAGTTGCAGCTACGTTACTACTGTAAGAGCTATGTATGTTTTACAACCAATGTAGAAGAAATAAGACGAAATTACTGGCCTTCAAAGTATGCCTGTGAAGGAGATATAACTGGGGCATGCAAAACCTCCTGGCATATTTTTGTGTAACTTCTGGTTCATTCAAAACATCAAAGAACAGGGAATTTTAAGCAATATTTGGGGAGAAAAATACATTAATGCTACTTTACTATGACTACTACTACTGTTTTTGTTATTGTTGTTTTTATTATCATCATCAGTATTGCCAAAGACCTCATTGTCTACATTTATGGGCATCCTGGCTGACTTCACAGGCAAAGTTTACCCAAACCCTAATGTGTGCAACATCTTGCCTTCAGGTACCTGCACAATCCTGATATACAGACAATACTGAACATGAACTAAACACCACTAGTAAAACCAAACCAGAGCTGGCATAACGGGGATAGAGGCCTTACAAAATACGATACCACTGATGCCTTAGGATTTAGCTTCTATATTTTTCAGATCCTGTACTGCTTTAGTATATAACTAAAACTCCATAGCCTGTCAGATGCTGTTCTCCCATTTTATTCAGACAAAATAATTCCTCTCTACTCTCAAAACTCAAGGACACCTTATTGTCTCAAGTGCTGAGAGATATAAACAGTGAATTTGGGGGAGCAAACTTGGAGTAAATTACTTCATTACCTGAAGCTGTAATTTGAAGATTAACTCCTGATATGTAAATAGACCAAAATTATAATTGTGCAAAAAACTCATGACCATTGCTCATCTTGGGTGTAGACCCTCAGAGGCTTCTGACTGCCCAAGGTGTACCTATTGAAGCCTTCGATAAATACCCCCTTCTACTCTCTTAATCTTATCTAGCCTGTTCTAGGTAGCCATTCCAAGGCATCACCACATTTCTAATATTTTAATATGTATATTTGCTATAAACATATTCTAAGGGGATTTCTCTCTCAAGTTACCTCTTGCCTCATCTTTTCTCAAAAACAGGACTCAGGAGCTTTCTAAATAGATTTTTGCACCTGTTCTTAACAGGTTTATGTCAAAGAGGTAAATGCTATACAAAATGAGTCACTGCTTCTAGACTTTTTTTAAAGGTTGACAAAATTTTAATCACAAAACTCACTAATTATGACCTTCACAGTAAGCCAGTTACATCTACATAAATTTCTCTTCTAACTATTCCCGATAGCTTCCCTGACTGCTGTGTTTCTGTAATTGAGGCATACATGAGTTTCATGCATCATCATGTGTGGAAAACACATTAAGAAAATAAAACTGCCTTTGAAGTTCTATTAAGAGACATGCAGAAGTTGATTTTACAAGTCCCAAAAGTTGTGAAATATTTTATGTAAGTATTCTGAATAGTGCCTAGCATGACAGAAGATACACAGTCAGTGTAGGCAGGGAACAACAACAAAAAGGAAGCTGAAAATAATTTTAGAGTAAATTCTGTGCTGAAATACCAGACAAAAATTTGCAGACATGTTGCAAACTGCACTGCAAACCTATGGAAGCAAATCTAAACTCTGGCTGGTTCTATCTCTACCACCTTTCCGATGATCAAGCTCTAATAACTCCACAATCCAACAGTAATCCTGTCAAAAAAAAGCAGTGCCTAAAACCAGCTAGTTCAGTACTGCTTTTTTGGAGAAGGTAGTCTTAATTTACTGATAATGCACCTTCTGCTGCACTCTATGGGATTTCTGAGGCAAAGGTAAAAAAAAGGGGGGAAAATTTTGTAAAAAACTGAAGGAAGCCAAAGGTTTAGCAACATTTTGATTACTGACTGCATCACAGTACTGTCAACTCTGAACAAGTTTGTATGTTTACATTCTCTTGTAAAATGCAACAAAATGTAAATTCAATAAACATTCATACAGAAAACCTGAATTAGTACCAGAACTCAACATACAAACAGACAGGTATTTAATGGAGCACAGATGAAACATCCCACATTATCAATTTTTAATCAAATTTACATAATATTTTGTGATACAGTTTTTTGGAATTCTGTATTTTCTGAAGTATTGATCTTATGTATTGCTGATTAAAACCACTCTACTACAGTCCCTGTGAGAGGGAAGAATAACCCACTACCAATCTACATCATCAGAAGTGGCATCAGAGGATGTCAGAATGATGAATGTGATTCCAGGTCAACTTAGACTCCATAAGAATCTGATTTATTTTCTATTACAACTAAATTCTCATTTGTAACAGGCATTTAGAACTATATTACTTCAAAATGTACTGTATGGATGTATTATTTCTCCACTGCTTAGTATTTCCTTCATAGCTTGTGACCAGAAAACATTCTAGTGAGATCCTCAGTAGTACATCAAGAGTGGTGACAGATCTCTCAAACAAAACCAGAAGAAAGCTGGTTCAGGGTGTAAGGCTGGTTACTATAAAGAATTTTCAAATGAGAATTTGTATTACAGTTTCTCACAGGAGGATCTAAAACTCTAGCATCTGTTTCTTCTCTTTCTTCTTGAAACTTATGACATAAACAGAAGAAATTTTTCTGTAAACATCCAGCAAATCCATCCAAATAATGTCTGTTACTTTTTGCTTATTAAGCAAGCTACTAACTTTATTTAAAATATCAGAAACACTAGCTCTTTCTGCCCTCTTCCTCAGTTTGCTTGCAATCCTCCTGAATGGCTTTTTTTCTTTTTTTTGTACAAAACTGTACATGTGTTCTCATACAAATGTGACAACTGGGGAAAAAAGAAGAGAAAAGAAATACCCTTTTACTACTGGTAAGGCTTTCTTACCAGTCCACGTAAACAATATTGTGTAATTTCAGGTCAAATCAGATGAGCAAACTGCTCATAAAAACCCTACAGCACTTACTCAAGCCACCCAATCCAAATATAGACCTTAAATACACTGCTTATAAATAATAAACTCTTGAGATCTTTTGTTAAGTGCATTTTCCTAGATATGTTCCCGTCTACAAGTAAACTTCTTTCTAGTAAAATTACATGAGGTATGGGTAATGTATCTAATTCAGTTCCTACAGTAATGGACTAATTTTCTGGTTTAAAAAAAGCCATAAATTTACTTAGATTTGGTAAAGTTTTCAGTGAGTGCTACTTATATAAGGTGCTAATACAATTTACATACACTTCTCAAAAAGAAATATATGGCAGTAATAGAAATGCATGCAAAGACATCTGCTCACCAATGTAATTCTGTAAGTGATCAACAGTTGTGTTGGAACTGACAAGAAGTGAGGCTTAAAAGGCAGAAGAGATTTTCAGAAAACACTCTGCTTTTCATTTTACATTGTCTAGTTTAACAAGGAAACAATTGGGAAGAAGTAAATGACATCTGCTGATGACTCAAATAGATCAATAATAATAGTATTAGGAAGGTCTGAAAGGCAGGTTGTAGAATTTGGAGTACGAAATTTAATGAAAAAAAAAGACTAGCAGGGCGAGAAAAAAACCTATACCTCCCTCAATGAACACACTTATATTGGGAAAAAGAAAAAAAACCCAAGAAAGTACGATTGACTGCATTAACACTCAGCTGTAACAGAAATAATACATGTGCTTGTTAGACTAAGGATTGTATTATCTTGTCTGAAAAGTTTCACCTACTCACTTTTAGGCCACTTAAAGCATGCAGGGAAAGACGTATTTCTTTGTAACAGGTTTCTATTATAAGCAGGCATACATATTTATTCCTGTAGTATCCCACTAGAGACAAAAAAAATTTATATAAACACTGAATTTATCAGGTTGTCTTTTGCGAAACTACTCGGAATCAAACCCGTGTACTCTATTATATTTCACTCAGTACTGAATTTAAAAAGGCAACACATCAAGGAAATACTTAAGACAAATAGCATATCCTGTAATTAAAATGTTTAGTTAAGAGCACAGGAGAATGGACTTTGCCCTCTACTTCATACTTCCGATTTCTACAGTGATGTCCTCTTACACAATAAAACTATGCCAGCTAAACTTAGATAATTTCCACAAAACGCAATACCCTACAATTACTACTGTATATTGAAATTTTATGTTTAAGTTAAACAGTCTTATTCTAGCTTGATGTTTTACAATTGACCTCTCCTGCTCCTCTTTAGGGGTTTCATAATAATATATAAAAATCTATAACAGAAAAGGATTTAATTTTAAGATAATTTTCTTAGCAAACACTTTTAAATACACTGGAAATCTTTCTATTTAAAGAATGTGATGTTCGATTGTCACTTTCACATGAACTAATCTCATTCGTGTGTATATATATATATAAAATCAACATACAAAAGGCAAAACTAAAATGTAAAAAAAAGGCCTGCTGAAAGAAAATGGATACACTGAAAGCATAGGAACAGATGGAATAAAGAGTAAGATCAGGTATAATTTTCTAAGACCACAGATTTAAACTTCTGTGTCTTTATGAACAGCTGCACATTTTCATAACTGTCAAAACATAAACATCACCTCATGTCAATCAAATTCGAACTGCAACCCTCATCTGCAGCCCTTTTGGAGCAGAATATTCCAATGACCAGCTATTATATCTTTGAATTTTCTTGTTGCAAAGCAGTAATCAGAAAGGCTTTCTGATCAGCCTTCTACAGCTTGTTCAGAAAATGTTAAATGCCAAGAAGCAACAGAAGAGCTGATTATCAATTACTGAAAGAATAAAGTGCAATCTTATAATAGTAAAAAAATCTCCAAACCAAAACAAAAGAAACAATTCCTTCCTTCACTGGGTAAAATAGAAATACATAAAATTGAGTTTCTGAAAAATATTCTGTTTTACACATACATATAGAGATGCATATGCTTGCCTTTATATGCACCAACGTATTTCTATCAACAGTGTATTCATACAATTTATAGGATTTTTAAGAGGGATAATGTAGTGAACCTCAAATCCTAGCTTCACTGACTAGAAATTAAATGTACACTTAAAAATCCCAGTTCAACAGACTAGTTTCCCAGTTTTTGTTTATTGCCTCCAACCCAGAGAGACTGAAGATGAGACAGGAGACTAAATGTTTATAACCATTTAAAGAAAATGTTTTGAAAATTTTATCTGATATTACATGCTTGCATGTACTTCACAATTTAACCGCACATGACCTAAGAACAGAAAATCCGAATCATTACTTGGTTTTAAGAAGTTTCAAAAATATTTTTTCAGTAATTTGGAGTTACTTGCATTGAAGAAAGGAAAGCATAACAGAGAGAATGCAGGAGAACTCTACAAAAATTGCCCTGCAGGAAGAGACCACTCTAAATCTTACCTACTGATACCTGTAATGAGGCAGAATTTAGAAATTAGTTGCTTCCTCATAGTATTAAGAAATCCAGTGTAAAGCTGGCACTGTCTACAATGAGGTTATGTAGCCTTGGGAAAGAATGCACAATTAAATATTTTAGCAGTACTCCACCCCCTTAGACTACACATACATTTCTTAACTAAAATATCTGTATCATTTCAGAAAAAATTCTATTTGTATGTCTGAGTAGCCTGAATAACCAACTGGAACCACAACATTTGAGTGGTATTTATTCAAGCTGTATTAGCTGGTTTTCCAGGTAGACAGTAGCTCTGAAGTAACTGAACAGTGAATTTAAAGAGGCAATAGAGAGGTACGCAATTATGAAAACAAAATAATGGTTAACCAGTTCCAAGTCAAAACCACAAAGGTTTTAATATGTTTTTTATTGCCAACATGAGCTTGAATTAAGAACTTTCCTGAGCAACTGCCAAAACTGAATCAGTCTGACATGGGAGTGTTGACTTCAGGCAGTATTTGTGGTATCTCATGAGAAAAAACCAGTACCACGTGTAACAATGGAGTATTTTTTTTCTGCTTTCCTGTAAAATTTATTAACAAAGAGGAGTACTCTCTAAGACATAATTTCTTTACCCTGTGCATTTCTTCTCTTTTTTTTTACATTGATTACTTCATTTTGTTTCTCTATCTACCACAACCTTTTATTATTATTAATCTCTTTTCCCCACATCACTTCACATTCTACCACAGTTATCCCACTAACCAAATTTGATGAGAGTGAAAAAAAGAATGATTTATAGCATCATCAGACTCCATAAATTAAAAAAGGGGATGCTTCAACCAGCCTGCCTCCTACTAGCAGAGACGAGTAGAAGAGAAAAAGAAAGGAAGACAGTAAACTCTGGCCAAACATCATTGCAGAGGCATCATATAAAGGAGATCATTTCCCCAATCCAAGTCTGTCCTTATTTATGGCATAGGCTGACACTTAGGAT
Source organism: Zosterops lateralis (assembly GCF_965231275.1). NCBI lineage: Eukaryota > Metazoa > Chordata > Aves > Passeriformes > Zosteropidae > Zosterops > Zosterops lateralis. The sequence continues at coordinate 95,948,408 of NC_139764.1, read as the reverse complement.
CAAGCTTCAGGCAGACCTTGCAACTGTATTTAGTCCTCTGCACTATGCACAATCCAGACACCTGTAAAATGTCTTTTGTGGGTATTAGAGAAATACTTTGGATAAGTGTTTTCATAGCTAACACGGTATCTCTGTATCAACAGACATAAAACAAATTCTCATCACAAATTTTGCTATTTTATAAGCGTACAAAACGTAGTAACAATTATTACAGTTCACCTTACACATCATCACTGAAAATGTGTTAAGAACATAGGTTAGTAACAGTTCTAGACCATGTATGATTCCATTAGAATGACTGAAATTTCAAAACTGAACAAAAGACACAAATTAAGACCATTGCTTGAGTAACTAAGGACACATTAAAAATGAAATCTTACACAATTTTTTCTATCATTTTTTTAATATATTTCTGATAAAAATTCTAAACACAGTGGATATTAGTAAAATGCTAAAGCAGCTGCGATATTTAGACTCACACTATTTTATATACAGATTTTTTTTTTTTTTTCGACTACCACTATCCATCTAGAAGTGCCATCCTATTGCAGGAAACACTATTGTATATCTAGTCCCAACACTGCCACACTTTTAAAAACCTTGTGTTGGTATCGAAACCAGAGCTCAAGAGAAGGAATACATTATGAAATAAGTTTCTAGAACACACACAACTAGATATCTAATGCCATGTTCCTTATTTAGGCCCTTCCCACCACATTTAGAGGAATATAGATGATGCTCCATCATCGCAAGGAGAATGAAAAGGAGAAAGGGAAAGAAACTCTACTCCATGTTACACAAGTTTCTGGTCTGGGGAACAGAAGTTCAATTTTTGTTTATGTATAGCTTATTTTTTAACCCTTTTGCAATACAAATCAAATTATTCAAAAGTTTTGTAGCTTTAGAAGACTGATTTTGGTAGCATTAACTTTTCTGGGACTTATTGCTCTAGTAACCAGAAACAAGACCAAATTACCTCATGAAAGAATGAAATAGCATTTTAATGTTCCATTTTAATTGTTATCTCTCACAGGTTCAGAAACACATAGGCATTACTGATGGAAGGGCTGTCTCAGGTTAGGCAAGCTATCATATGAAAGTTTATTATACATGACAAGGAGCACAGACACAAATGGTATGAAAAGAAGTGGGTCAGACTGCGTAAATATGAAGTTAAAACCCTTAAAAGAATTCCTGAAACCCATCTGTCCTAAGAACAATGACAAAAATTCAGCCTTATATTTCCTACACAGTAAGTTCAATGAAGGTGTGCAGGAAGCAATCTGAAACAGAGTTTCTGACCTAAGGACCTACCTATTATGAAAGAAAAAAAATGGTATGTAAAAATAGGACTTTTTGACTTCTTTACACAGATGAATTTACAAGAAATATATTTGTTACTAGAATTTTAAGGTTTTCCTAGAAAATGAGAACAGTTTATTCTCTGCTCCTTATCAATCAGGAATGATCTTTGAGTGCCTTAACCAACCTCACTGGCCAAAACAAGGATCCCAGCAGAATCAGCATCCTGAGAGGCTGCACTCCTACTGGCAAAGCAGAATGACTGGATAAAGAGCCCACAGAAACCAAGAAAGGAAGATTCCAGAAGGACTAGATCTTACAGCCACGATAAAGACAACAATAATGGGATCAGTGCACATCATGACTGCAATTGCCACACAAAATATGAGGAAATGGAGATGAGCAGCACTGCTGAAAGGGCAACAGCTGTAGGTGAGTTGCAGAGGAAAATCAAGAGAATTATGTTGGCCATGTTTAATTATATTAATGGAAAAGCATCTTTCACTTTTCATACAGTTACTTATAACTTAAATTCTTTGAGAAAGATTTTTCAGAGATTAATGGATGAAGGGCTATTCTCAATAAGTTTTGAACTTTTCCTACTACATGCATAAACCCCAGAAAACTTCCTAATATACTACATTTTTATTATGAATATTTTGAATACAAAGAAATGATGCAAAATATTATCTGTATTACAATTAATGGGTACATTATTTATAGCTATACTCTCACTTCTTAAATTGACTTTTAAGTGCTTACTCCATTCATACACCATGAATCAAAATTAAAATGTTGAAATAAAGCCCTTTTTTTTATGCTTATTACACCACAAAATGATACACAAAATTGCCAAATAGCAGTGGATTGTGTATTCATACTAATATATTTCAACCAAAATATAGGAATGATTTATCTCTATTTTATTATTTGAATTAGCTGGCTAACAATGCATGTATACTAAATTTCTTCATCCATAATCCAGCATAGCATAGTTTAATGCTAGACAAAGAAATGACTGCTTGTACTCTCCTACATCCCTGGAAATGGCATTTCTCTCTCCTCTAAACTATGTAAGAAATTTTGGACAGCTGTTCCCACATCATAATCACATTGGATGTACATGAGATATCTACAACTAGCAGGTCAGCTCCATCCAACCTTGATCCTATTTTCCTTACAAATGATCAGATTACAATCCCAGTTGGTACGTTCAACTGTAAAAAATTAACTGAGGCATATAATTATGAAATTGACTATCTTCCTTAAGCTCACCTTTTTCTACCATCAATACCCTCATAACTTGTATGAAACAGCCACAGTAGTTGAGTGATTGCTCCAGGATCCAAAGCACAGTCACAGGACTGAGCAACACCCGGCCAGACTGCCCAGAACTGCTGTTCCCTGCACCATCTGTGGCATGAGCACTCAAGTGCCTCAGACACTGACATGACCTGCAAGGATTTTTCTTAGACAAAATAGCTTATTTCTAATGCTGAAAAAAATGTGGAGACACACATATGGCCTGTGGATGACTACTATTGATGCTGGAGCATCATGTGTGCAACTGCCCTAAGGAGATCAGATCCAAAAAGCTGTCCAGCCTGATGACCAAGACCTCATTTGCTGCTTCAAGTAACACAGCTCTTTCTCAGTGGATTGCCTGTGGTTACCTGAAGAACGATGAGTAACGTCAGAGGGAGCTGTTCTAGGCTGGGCTGTAACTGATCTTTCATATCACTAAGCAAAATAATCTGCAAAAAAAGTGAACTTTCTGACACCTACTTCCCTTCCTCAGCAACCTCACAATCTTCCATCTTTCTAGGTGACCCCATCAAGGCTACCAGCATCTCATGTAAACTGGACTGTAATTTCTCAGAGAGTGGCACTGCCTGTAACATCTCCTTCTTAAAAATGTTTCATTACACACTGCTGTTCAAATATGAAAGTCAAATAACATTAAGAACACTCAAGAATGTACTTGCATCAGAGAGTTATTATTTTCTACATAACAGATATAGAAAAAATAAAATTTCAAAATAGCCTGAAAAAGAGCAAAATTGCTCCTAAAAATAGCAATTTTTCAAACCCAGACTTCTGGAGAACTAGAATATCCTGGATAGTGGAACTATGTGGTTAACCAATGGGCTATCTGGAGCAGTGGGAAGTAGTGCATTTGTAACTTGAGACAAATTGCTCAAAAAGAATTGAAGCTGGTGTTTTTGTTCTCTTCCATAATGAGATACATAGTAAATCTCTGATTTTTACTTACTTTCAGTTATTTAGCAAACAATATTACATTTAACCATGTTTCAATTAAGGAGAATTATTAAATTAGATCTAAATTTAAGGTTTTTTTATTTTAATCCTAGAAACCAGGAAATAACATCGACAGTAGCATATGGGCATACAAGTTAAAAATACCATAGTGATACTACTTGGATGAACTGAAGAAGAAAAAGCTTATAGAGTTTGTTTCCACAAGCTCTCTCATCATCTTTCAAGCCTGTTTTCGGATAAAATGAACTACTCAATTTTGGTAATTTTTAATTCCAGTATCATAAAACTAAAATAATTTATTCACTTGTTAAAAACATTCCTCTGTAGCAGCATCATGAAATCCACTGCCTGCCTATACTGCTCTACCTGTTGTTACTTCTTACACCTATCTCCATAATGCAAGCAATACTTTAATGTACTAATCAATCATGTTTTTCTGGGAAAAGAAAAAACAAACCAAAACCAACATAATCCAAAGCTCTCCAATGCTTTAGGCTTAAAAACCCCCTGAATCCAACCAATATTTTATAATGACTAGTAAAAATGGAAAAAAGAAAAAGCATTTCATAAATCAAGTGCTTTACCTTTACGTCCAGGGTATACGTTGGGGTAATATTCATAATAAAGATCAGGCTGGTCTAAATTTCCAAATGGTTCAAATTCCATTTCTGCACTTTGGAACAGATTCAGTTTTACCAGCAGTGCTAGTCTCACAAACCACAGCTAAAAATTAATACATATAAAAAAAAGGAAAGACAAGATCTGTTACTAGCTTCAACCAAAAGCCACATCAAACACAATTTCAACTTTTCAACTTTTACTGATAAAAGTTGAGTAAAGAGTTCCCCTGTTACTGAAAAGAATCAAGATTTGTATTTTACCTGCTCTTTTACATAGTACTTTGCATCAGATCATTAAAACTCAGAGGACCGATGTTTAATGTTTGTAAAGGTACTAAGATTTTAAAGATGAAGTTTAAAAACTAGCCTGCCTCAAAATTAGAACATCTCTCTTTGGAATGAGTTAGCATGCATGAATTATCAATCTGGTATTTTAACTGATTTTCCAGCTTCATGGTATTTTTAAAATCTTTTGGTGAAACTCCATGAGCTTTATAATCACTAGTTTCAAATACATGAGTTCTCATCTGGTCACATCTGAATCACTTGCAATATGTTATTAATTTGGATTCTTATCTTCTAAGCAACATGAAACACATTTCTAACGTGGAATCTTACTATAAAGTTCATAATCTAGATAGTTCTATGAACTTTAGCAGAGTGAGTCTTTCAAACCACAAAACATATTCCGTTTTGTTAGTATAAAACCCTTTAAAAACATAATCGAGACTGGATTTTCCTTAAAAAAAGTTAAGTTTGTTTTAAATGAAGCCTTCCTTTACATAAGCAAAGAGAAAAGGTGACTTGCTAAAATAGTTAAATAACTTCAGTTTCTATGTTACAATTAAGAAAAGGAGTTTGATCATGTTTAAAAAAATACCACTATGGATATTGCTGGAAAAAAGTGGTAAGGGCATACCTTTAAACATACCTGTAAAGAATCTGTTGTATGGCTAGCAGGAAGTCCACTTTTTTTATAGCCTTGGCCATGCGCAGTTAGAAGCCGCCCACACAAGTCAACTGCTGCCCGCCAGTTTTTACTGCTCTAGGAAGAAGAAAAGAGTAAGTAGCAAAATCATAAAGTCCCTAAAATGCACAACTGCTTATTTTGCCTGCAGCAGCAACATGTACCCATCAGTAATAATGACAAGGTCAGGAGAGCTGGACAGTGAGAAGCAGAATGTCATTTGTCAAAGCTGCATGTCTAATTACACAAAAAGGGAAATCAAGTATTAATATTACCAGGTCACTAAAACAAAAGAATATACAGTACCATACGGAATTTTACACTTAAAGCTATATAATGTTTAATTATATAAATTAATATACTATAATACTCACAATTTAATTTTCTCCTAAAAAAAGGAGAAAAAATTTGCCAGCCATGTATTATCAATAATATCCAAGTTACTCTACTGTCATAAAATATTCAATGCCCATTTTTATCTCACTGACTCAGATTATAGCCCCAGTACGTTTATACTGTACTACTAGTTATTACATCTCAGATTATAACCCCTAGGACAGTTCACTTAATGACAAAACACTTCAAGCATTGTCCCAGACACAAAATTCCTATTAATCAAAAACAAAGAACAAGGAAGAATACAATGCACAAATTATAAATTCAGAACAATAACAAGAACTGTTTCACCAATCAAACACAGACATCTGAATTTCCACTGCACGAGTAATTTCAAAATACTCTTAATTTTTTCTTTCATAGAACAAAACCATTCCTAGTTAGACAAATCAAACCGTACTCTCAGATGGTTAATCAGTTTTTCAACAGAAATATCCCAATGTTTCTGTCTTATATGGTCTGATGCAACAAACCTAAACTTAAAACACAGCTTACTGCTTCACAGGTTTTAAGCTATCATAGTTTTCTATTATACAGAGGAGTTTTTAAAGAGACATGTATCCAGCAGGTCATTTGAAAGTAAATATATTTTACTCCTGAAAGTAATATTTTTTTCAAATAGTTTCTTAATACATAAAAAAATGTATCTGTAATGGACAATAATCATATTATCTGAGGAAATGTAAAGGAATGAAATAACTTTATATTGGTGCTTGCAAAGTTCAGATGCTGATTTTGAATTTGTCTTTTATTAATTTCTCTCTGATGTTTTAGAAAATGCGTTGATACATCAAACAGTCACGCTGAAAAATGAGTAGTAACAACTGAAGAGTTTTCCTACTTTATGGCCCTCATTTTGAAGGCTGCAAACAGGCCACTACGGACATCACTATGCACTAACCACCTCACCTCTCCCCCCTGCACTGTCAAATGCCAGATAAAGTTGAGTTCCACTGGAAATGCAGAAGTCGTCTGACAGCAAGACTATGAAACAGCACAGCAGACTCTGAGCCAACTAAGCACTTATGGAAGAGCAGGAATTGGTAATGTATTATAACATCCTTCAACATCTATCTGTACCAACTTAGAAAAGCAGAAAGATACTGACATGGATTACCTAAAATTAATTCCTTTTCTGGGGAGACAAACTAAATTCTTATTATCCTTAGAAGAGGAGCAAACACTGACTCTAAAACTGCTCAACTTTTTTTCCAAAATGAGAGTTAGGATCAAAAAATAATAATGGATCATTTATGACAAATTTAGTTGCTACAATCTTTTAAATTCTATTTCAGGCATAGACAAAAAATACTGTATCAAACAAGACAGCCAAAAGAAGAAAGTCTGACAATTATTGTGAAAACAGTCTTTGCTGGAAAATGAAAATATTTGCAATGATTTCAAAAGTAGAGCTGCCTGCTGGTCATGAAGCATAATTCTCTGTGGAAGCTTAATAGAAGGCCATGGGCAGTACAAGTTAATTTGACGTTAAATGGACACATTATTGTCTCAGGCAAATTGTACCAGACTTAAGAGTTGCCAGTCCACCAGAAGTCTTTACTGATTTCAAACATCCCTTAAAATCTTACAGGTCACTTTCATGCTTCCTATGGTCTACAATCACACAGTTCTAAAAACCCAGGTTCCTCATACCTGAATTTTCTTTGTAAGTCCTAAGTAGAGACCCAAAGCAAATATGGACACTACAGGTTCAGATACAGCATAAAAAAACCTGAAGAACATTCCCGAAGACAAAAAAAAATTATTCTGTGATGATCAGGATATGGCTGTCTAGCTGTAATTGTGTGGAACAACTAATTTCTCTAAGAAAAAATACTGCCATGCCAACCAAATATTATTGCTAAATAGCTCACTAACACAGCAGCAGCCTGAAAGAAGAGAGTATCTCCACACGATGTTGGTATCACCCTTCCACTCCCCCCAAAAGTATGGAGCGGTTTCTTCTAAAGAAAGCCACCAGCTTGCATGATTTCTGTACTTTTTAAACACTATTAGACTAGATGTTTATCTAGTGAAAGGATTTTTTAAAATCCATATACATAACCAAAAATTAAAAATCCAAACCATCTCAGTACAGACTGCTGTACACACATCAAAGCTAGACCATGCAGATCAGCCTCACAATAGACAATACATCATTCCTTGCAGAATTCTGTTCTTCAGGAAAAACCCCAGAAATCCTGAGGGAGGTTTACATACAGACAGGGAAACTGTATAGTAAAACAGATCTCAAATGTAATTCTTCTGTCAAGCAAAGGGAGGCATGCAGACTGGAAATCTACAGAAAATGTGTTCAATGATGAAAAGGGAACTCCTCTGACACACAAAGAAAATTTGTAACATTATTCAGTCTCTCAGGAAAACCACTGAAGTTTTATTCAATAAATAGCTGCTTCTTAGTGCAGAAATGCAACCTCTTCCCAAAAGTACACATTTACAGTTTGTGCTACTCCCACTTCTCAAATCAGCTATAAAAATGTAGGAAATTGCTCATTGATTTAGAAACAAAAGAACAATCCCCTCCCCTAGTTTTAAAGATAATTTATAACTTATTAAAGTGAATATCTATGTTATCCCACTGTATCCAGGTTTGTTATATTTGAAAATGTATGCAAAAGCACAACATTTCTCATGTGCAAAAGTAACAGTATATGACTTTTTTAAAATAGACTCAAAGGGAGTCATTAACTCTACATGTAACACCATTAAAGTGATTAAAATGTCCTCCTCCACTAGCTATGACATGTTTCTCCCCTGTAAATTACATTGGTAGAGCACTTACATATCAGTTAAGAAAATGCAGCTAGTAACCCTTTCCTGGTCTAGCAGCTTGAAGAAATTATTCCCTATTTAGAGGAAACATTACATATTTAGAGTGGCAAGATACAGCAGTCTTTTTTTAAGTATGATAACCACGAAATATTGAATTTTCCTCTGGCTGCAGGCATCTTACAATTGAAAACATCAGAAGGGCCTCTGATAAGCAAGACTGTGCTATTTGCTCAAATCAGGGTGAAAAATTAGTCTAAAATATGGAGAAACAAGAACTAAGATAATTGCAGCTTGCACCTTGTATTTGCTGCTGTAAAACAAAGCAACACTGTGACAAGAAGATCTTGCTTACATTTATTTGCTCTAGATGTTAATGCATGTTCCTATGCCAGACAGATGAAACTTCTTAGAAATCAAAAACTCATATTTTCTGTTTACATTTAAAAACTATAAAAACTTATCCAGTACAGATGTAAAACTCTATTCACAAGTTATTATAGAATTATTGTGCAGAACTGCTCCAGCAGCCCTGTATCTCTTTAAAGCCCTGAAGGTGTAAAACTAATTCACCTACACCATCTCCACACCATTTTGCTACCAGTAGAGCATTTCCAATTCACTGCTGCCCATCCCATAGAAGAAACTGAAAATGTCAAAGTACAGTTGTTCAATAAACCATCTTTGGCTTACTGGCAAAAATCTCATTCAAATCACCTAGAGACCAAATTGATGCTGAATAATTTTGTCAGTCAAGTTTAACAACTTAAGTTCAGTTCCTGGTGAAAAACTATTTGTCTTAGACATGATGTTACTGCTGGTGGTCTCATCAGAAAAGGTGCATCTTTGGAAGTTCTGCTATCAACTTCTTGATAAATTTTGTTGACTGACAATTAATTGTACTTCAGGAAGCTTTTGCAGACTGCACTATGATTCCTCCCAAAAGGATATCAGTCTCCAACACTGTTTGCTGCAAGGACTAACTGCACCTTACCCACGGAAGTACTTTTACTTAAATGTTCTTTACTGGAACTTTTACAGAAATGTGAGAAGGTAGTACTCGAGAATGCACAGGGGAAATGGTTCAATACAAGGTATTCCTTTGTGGCCCTGGTTAAAAGAGGTGGTATCTTCATTTGTAGATGTAACCTAGGAGGTGGTACTGTCAATATATAAGGACCACATCACTAAACAGAGATCAGATGATTTACAATATCTGTAAACAAGAACAATAGAAAAGGTAAAACACAAGGCAAGTCATGTAATTTAGAATGTAATGTGCTCAGTTCTGAGCAGTGATAATAAAAAGATGTTAGCTTCAATTGGGAGAGAGTCTGAGAAGAGGTCCAAAGATGATTATGAAGGCATCCAGGACAAGATGACTAGGGAGGGGTTATTTCTTCCTTTAAAAAGAAAATCTGAGAAGTGGAAGTGCCATGACTGTCTAATCATACAAAGTAGCAGGGGAGGAAAAGCAAATATTAAGGGAAAAAAATCACTTAAAAAGCAACATAAGACCAAAACACTTAAACTATTGTAAACAACTTTAGCTTTGATTAGAAAAAAGACTTTGAGGAAGGACTGATTAGAATGCCTTTGATTAACAACCACAGGAATGAACTTCTGGAATAACCTTTGAAAGTAGAAGCAGTGTGTCTGTATTTATCAAAACAGCCAAGTAAGCTAACAGAATTAATCATATGGCGGAATAGAGAATCTTCAGAACTGCAGCTGAAGACATTTGGTTTGAAGATTTGGTATACTGGTGAGGAAATTTTTCCACCCACGCAGGATTAAAACAGAAACCAGATACTAAGAAAGCAGTTTCCTCTAAAGCAGACAGGCTTAGCATACTTTTTTTTTTTTTTTTTTTTTGTTTTGTTTTGTTTTGTTTTGTTTTGTTTTTTGGTCCCCATAATACAATGGAGTTTACCCAGGATCATCTGAGAGTTTTATCCTAATAAATTTCTTCATAACAGGACTAAACATTTACTTTTGGTTTCAGCAGTCACTAGTGTCTTCCTACAGCATGTGATAATTGTTGGGACTTTTAGATGGAAACCCATTTAATTTAGCTTGCGATCAGGGACCGTAGTATTCAGTCTCTACTGACTTAAGAATTCAGATGACAACTCACATGTAAACACCTACCTAATAGGTATCAGTCTGAAGGTGAAACTTATCCTAATTATAAGCATTTCTCTTCTGCACTGCAGATGCATTCAAAATACACTCTTCTAAGTTGCTGCAAGGGATTGAACTGGGTGACAAAAAAATCTTATGTTCATGCACAGTACAAAAGGATATCAAATAAACAGCTGCAGAAAAAAATCTTAACTTTGTGTACACTGCACGGCAATATTCCAAATATTCACTAGTTTTTAACTAAATTTTAATATAAATATTGCCTGTAAGTTGTCCTTTGCAATAAAATATTTATTCACTGAACACATTTGGTGAGGAATTCATTCATACACAAAGTAGAATTCATGACTAGTAACAGAGTACTTTTTATATGTCATTCTGGCCTACTATGTATGTAAAAAGCATCTGTCTTATTAGTTAATATCATCTAGCATAGGACTTCCATATTCTTAAGTCTGAAATCCTTTTAAAGACTATAGTCAATCAGAAATAGATTTTCCACATTTAGACTAAGAAGAAATGCAATGTTTGCTAGGGAATAAAAAAAAGACCAACTAATTCTCATTGTAAAAATAAACAAATGCTACAAATGAAACTGAGAAAATTATTTTGCATACTCAAAACGAACCAACAGCTAATGAATGAAAGCCTTGAAAACCGAAGAACATTCTGACTTCAACCCAAATGTTTCTATCTTATAAAAAAAACTGCCCTTCTAAATAAGGCAAGTTTTTTTAAAAAAACGTAAGTAACATAAGTGTGCCATAAGTAACAAAAAATCCTACAGCTGCCTCCCACCTTTACTGCCCTGGGCCTATAATCTTTATCACTACTCTTCTGAATTTTAAAAGCGGGCTAAAAGCAAAACTAGTATCAGCAGCAGCATTGTGCTTAAGGTACAAGATGGTCTGCAGCATAAAAGAACATCTTGTATAGACACCACTACCAGGATAAATAGAAAAGCATTTCCCACACATAAAAAATTCTCTTCCGGAAGACACTGATGAGTACAAGACTTTTGCATAAGATTTTTTTGTCCCTCTGAAGTCAAGCAGAACATTGAGATAAACAGAAAAAACATGTTTCTAGGATGGAGATCACAATCTGTTTTTTCATGTTTAGTTTCTAAAGTTACCTCTGAATTCCATCAACAGTGCTTTCTGATACCTCCTAGGGTATTCCTAACATGACAAAAAAGTCATCTCTTTTGGAGCTTAACGTGTAAAGTCACACAATTAAATTAAAAGATGTTAAGTACTAAATACAGCCTGTCCCGATAATTCCTCACTACTTTTCCTCAGTAAATTTTCAACCATATTTTAAAAAATAAAGTAAGTCCAACCCATCTTGTTATGTCATCAAATTAAGTAAGGCTCAGTCATGTAATAGTAATGAATTTTATACAGGAACACAATGGTTAAAGTAACAAGGCAAGGTTTACAAGGCTGCTAGATGTAACTATTTTCAGAACAGAAATATTTACATTAATGAAAGGATTAAGTTAAGCTTTCCTGTGGAAGTAATTTGCTTTAGTTTTCTGCACTGAAGTAAAAAATTAGCCAGTTGAAATTATCATACCAGTTTGGCTTGCCATTTACAACTTTTATGTCTTTTTGTAAAACACTCAGGTGAAAACATAAATACATACATAGGTAAACAAAAACAGGATTAAGATCTGTTTTGCAACCATTTGTATTACATAAAAACTCACAGTCACTTAAAATATTTTTTTTTTACTTTTGCATGTAAAAAAATGTTTACTATGTGATTTAAACCCAAATAGTTAAAGCTCAGAGTCATTCCCATTAAAGATTACCGTAGTTTGGCTAGTTCTATTGAAGGATCAGGAACAGACTAATACACAGATTTTTTTTTCCAGTTTCTCCTCAGTCAGTAGCTCCCAATTATCTTGAGAGAAAAACAGTATTAAATATATATTATATGATGACTGTTACTTACAATTAGCTGCTTCAAGCCTACAAATGACTGCTCTACAGAGTTGGCATTTAAAACTTGTCTCTTCACTGCAGCCTGCTCCCCCAAGAAGCGAAGCATTAGGTCTTTTACTGCATCTCCCTTTGTGTTCATGGAGCATAAAAAGAAAACACATAACAAGACAATTTAAAACATTATTTCAGCTAAATAAAATGTAGAATTAAAACCGAGCAAAAGAGTTCCTTCCTCTAGATAAATACATATTTTCCAGTACATTACATGTGAAATAAAGATAACTGCACGTGTATATACAGCATTGGAATGAAAACTTCTACATTTATTCCACATAATCTCCTATATTTTCTTTCCCATGTATAGGTTTCAGTTAGCATTGACACATTCAGATTTATTTGCCTCTTATACTATTATCATTCACAGATCTTATAAAATATTCCTCAAAGATCTTATAAAAACCAGAAAGTTGTACAGGTTTTTCTAATGTATAATAACACTGAAAGGTGCAACCTACTCATCAAAGATAAACATGCACACAGTAAGTTAGCCTTAAATATCCACAGAAAATAAACTTTGAGAGATCGTAAACCAAAGTTAACAGCAACCCTTCAACAAGTGTTTTAAATTCCAAAAGAATTAGCTGCAGGCATCAGTCAGACAAACAGGGCTATCTGAGCTCAACAGCTTTTTCCCTAAAAAGAGAGTGAGCTGCATATAATAACATAGAGCTCAGCTATGACAAAGACAGCTGACATGAAGTGCTTCAACTTCCCAGTGATGGAAAATATATTTGTGTTTTCTGTCTAGTTTCTTAAGGAATGAGAATAACTGTTTCACTACATGGAAATCTTTATGTCTAATGATGTCACTTATCTATGAATAAACAACATATCTGCCTCTCAGATAGAAGAGCCCAAAGAATTAAGAAAAGACAGAGTATGCAAAATGACATAAATGCAGAAGAATTTTTAATTCCCTTTGGACTTTGGGTCCAATAGTCCTTTGGTGTAAGAAACAGTACAAATGAATGTAATGAAACAAAGCACAATGAAGAGAGCAACTAATGAAAAAGGACATAATGGGAAGAGCATAAAAAGCAGCATTCAGATTTGTTCTGACACTACTACAGACAATCTTTACCATATACAACCCAAGAGAAGTTTAAAAAAACAATGTTATTTAAATTATTATCTAAAAGCAGCATGCAGCTGAAATAAAAATCATTCAGTATTTTTCTTGGTGTGATTTATCGACATAAGACTTGCCTTACAATACAATTTCTGAGCAAGCAGGTCAGAAAATAAAGTCCTAAGCTCATCAATACATGCCGTGTGAAATTTCAGTCCTTCCCTGAAGCACACTTAGAGGTCACTCACTGTAAATGCATTTTGCAACCAACTTCTCCACCCACTGCATGTAGCTTGGTTTAACATCTTGCATTAACATTCAGCATTAGCAAACTATTTATACCAAAGCTGGTAACAACCCTTGTTGGAAGCTGCTTTAACACTGAAAACGTACCTCCCACACTGTTTCAGTTGACATTTCAAGCACTCTACAATTGCAGTTTCAGTTAAATGCACAATTTGTTATACTATGGAACAATTATACCAAACTAGGGGATCAGTCAAATCAGTCAAGGCATGTGCTCAGGCCACAGAAAAGCAGTAATTGAAAGTGAGGAAAGTTTTCTAAACATAAAGCACTTCAAAACTTGTGGACATGACTAGGAGACTCTCATAAATTATAAACAAGAAAGCAGTAAGATTTCCTTTAATTCCATTGATGATTTTACATCAGGTCTTTCGTAGAGATACATCACATGGACATTGTCAAACATCTTCCCTTCAATTATGCACTAATGTGTCCAGATTTAGGGAATCATCAGCAGAAACAAGCCTTTAATCCCTGACTGGGCTGAGGAAGGTGAAAGAGAACTACTGTAAAAAAGGAAGCTTGTGAAAAGGAGAGCACCATCCTTGCAGACTGCAGAAGGGATCACTCCATCTGTCTAACTGATTAGCTGTCAGGAGAGAAAGAATACACACTGGAATAACTCATCAAGGTCTAAGGGATATTTCGGGCACAACTGCAGGAGGAATAGCTTCCTGTTACAGTGGTTTTTTTTCATGCTAATTACGTGGCTCTGTGATAACAAACTCATGTTTGAAGATAAAGCAAACCCAAGAAGCAGCAGCAGTGTGGCATATGTCTAAACCGCTATTTATTGCTTGTGACAGAAACCCAAGATTTTTCAGATAATTCATCTATAAGTCTGGACCTGATTCACTCCAGAAACTCTTCTGATAGCTCCTGTAGATTGGGAAATTACTGCAGACTGCTCTCTGCTTCTATCTGACTATTGACTGATGGTCTTTGCTATGCATAATTAAGGATTAAAGTATCCAGACCCTCAACACTATCTATCTACACAACAATTCTACTATCCAGATGCATAGATATCAAAGAGTAGGATTAGCCTGTTTCAAGAAAAAACTCAAAATATTATGATGGTTAGACTGGCTGAGCAGCAGGACAAAACTACTTCATAAGAAATCCTGAATAGATGTAAAATTTCCCAAATTCTGAAAAAAAATGCTTTATGCCTTCTCACCTGTTAGAAATTGATAGATGACAAAAAATTACTTTTCACTACTATGATCTTTGCTTTGTAATCTCCTCTAGTCTTTTAATTTTGGGGTTATCCCTTCCCAGCAGCTTGCTACAGCATTTAATCTTTCTTAGTGGTCATAACTTTCCATTGCTTAGGGAAGATAGAAATGATGCCATTTCAGTGTTAACATTATTGAGACCACTGTTAACATAAGTGAAATTATTTCCCACTCGATGGCGACAAGGAATTCCACAAGCAAAGCTGTCTGCTCTTAGACTCTGCAGCACAGCTTAGAGAGTGTGCATACATTCCAAATGTGAGTATTACCTTACTAACTCAGAGGACCAGAAACAAAGTACTTAAAAATACAAACAGCTCTCACTTCTACAGAAACTGTCAACACTGGCTTTCAATGTAGCAATCAAATGTCCCTATGAATAAATGAGATCTGGTTTTAGCCTCTTCCTGTACAAGGCAGCAGTGACACTGCATTTTCTAATTAGGTCTGAACTAATACACAAAAGGTGACCAGATGAAGCACTATGATACAGAGATTATACATTATCTTCTACAGTATTTCTAAAATATAATCACAGAGGAAGATATGGTAGACTCTTACCTGGATATTATCGAATTTTAATCCGGGCATGGTGAGATTCTCTTTATCTATGAAGACAGCACTGTATTGTTGTGTGGCAACTGAAATGAGAACATTTCTTGTCTCCTCACTAGGAATCCAAGCATCATTTCTTCTATCTAGTTCGCTCATATTTAAGGCTGTGGCAAATGGGTCATCATTCCCAGCAAAAACAGCTTGGATTTGTGAGAACGGCTTGGGGGATTGAGTTACTTCTAGAGATGCTGGGGGACCACCTGCTTCAGGTCTCCCATTTTGCACGGGGAAAGTAGGATTGGATGAAGAACCATCTCCACCATTAGAAAGAGAGGACATTTGTTCTGGAACTGAAGAGCTTGCATTGGGATTACTAACAGAAATAAAATTGGATGTAGTAAATGAATCAAAGAAATCGGAAGCTAAGGTATTAGTGTTAACAGTGTCACCAAAGAACTTGCTTAGACTAGGACTTGGTTGAACCACCTGTGGGTTAGACTTCACTGGAGTCTCTATTATACTACTAAAACTGGGAGATTTCACCATCTGAGGCTCAAAACCATCAGGCAGGAACAACTGTGGCTGGGAACCAGCACTGTTTGCTTGGCTGAAGATGGTGCACACAGGAATGGGCTCAGCCTCAGAAGATGGTTTGGTAGGACTGGGTGATAATATTTGGTCCTCAGGTGTGTTTTCATCAGTACTATTTGGTTTTGTTTCAACAGGAACATTGTTTCCCAACTTTGGTTCCTCCTTCACTGTTTCCTGAACTGATTCTTCTTTTAGAGATGCCTGATCATCTGTTCCAATCTCAGAAATGTCTTTAGGAGTTTCTTCATGTTCAGTTTCACTCTCATTACTTAAAAACTCTTCTTTATCCACTTCTGTTTGTGATTTTTGATTATCTTTAGCTTCCATTTGGTCTACAATCTCCTGAAGACAACCAAGTTCACCTGTGTCATCTTCACTATTATTTGGAGAATCTGATATAATGACACTCTCCATCATTTGCTCATTAAGTTTATCTACAAAATTATTTGAATCCTCTGATACAGTTTCATTCCCTTCAGACTCAAATTCATCTCCACCAAGATCAATGGTTTCCTCATGAAAGAGAATTTCTTCCTGAGTTTTCTGCTGAACTATGGCTCTGTTGTCATCTTCATCTGAGGTGCTCTTTGCATCCTTAGCATTGCTTTCATTATTCTCCATAGTAACTGGAAAAAGAGAAGCCCCCACCGAAGGAAGAATTAGTTTTATTCCTTGTATATTGCTTGGGTGTCACAGTGAAACTCGTAAGTATCATACAAATAGTGAAATTCTTGCTTTAAAAACACACTAATTTCATTTTTTCACATCTTCATTTTTCACATTTTTCATTTAACATCTAACCACAGAATTAATTCTGAAAATATTTTATCTTTATTTTTTCTGCAAATCGTAAAACAATTGAGATTGGAGACCAAATGCCCAAAGATCCACTAAACACACATGAAACAATATAAAATCGTATCAAAGACTGGCTTGGTTTGGAATGGGTCATTACAAGATCGTCTGATTCCAAGCCCCGTACAACGAGCAGGGACACCTTCCACTAGACCAGGTTGCTCAGAGCCTGATCCAACCTGGCCTTGAACTCCTCCAGGTTTGGGATCTCCCCAACTTCCGCGGGAAACCTGTTCCAGTGACTCAACATCTGCTTTCCTGGCCGCAAACACCCGCTAGGTCGCGGTTTCAGCAAAGAGAAGCGTGGGCTCAGGGCTGTCACCGGCGCAGCGGCCGAGCCCGGCCCGGCCGAGCAGGAACAGCAAAGCCGCTAGCGAGCCCCCGCAGCCTCGGGCCCGCCGGCCTCCCTCACGGCACATCCCCGGGGCCTCCCAAGTAACCACCCGCCCACCCGGACGCCCCTCAGGCCGCTCCATCCCGCTCCATTCCATTCCGTCCCATCCCATCCCGTCCCGTCACCTCCGCGCCGCCGCCGCGTCGTCTCCGCTCCCCCCGCACCGCGCCTGCGCCCGGGCCGGGCCGGGCGGGGCCGCGCACGCGCAGCTCCCGGAAGCGGCGGACGACGGGCCGCGCCGAGGGTCAGAAAGTATCAGAAACGACGGGGAGTGCCTGGCTAGGCTGGGGGGGTCACGATGGAGGACGACGCGCCGGTGATTTACGGGCTCGAGTTCCAGGTAAGTGAGGCGGAGGAGGGTTAAGGGAAGGTTGGCTGGTGCCGGTCCTGCTTCTGAGAAGGCGCTGGCTGCGGAGTCGGGCGTGTATAGTGGGACAGAGGAGAGCCCGCCCGGGGGACACCGGGGTCCTCCCGCCTCTCCCCAGCCGGGACCGGCGCACCCCGGGCACCGCCGGGACAGGGGCGGCTTTCGGCAGCCGCCTTGGGGTGTTTAAGGGTGGCTGGGCAGCGGCCGGGAGTCGTTCCCGCCCCAAAACGCGCTGTTTGCAGGGCGGGTGCGGGGCCCGGCCCGGCTCCTTCTCCCCGAGGGGCCGGGGGGATCCTGCCCGCCCCCCTCCTGCTCCGCCTCTGGAAAAGGCTCTGTCTGGCGCTGGGGCGGCACGAGAGTACTGCCAAAGACATCCCCCATTCTGCCGTGCCAGAAAAAAAAAATAATTAAAAATTGCATTTCTGAGGAGAGAGCATGAAACTGTTTCTAGTAAGTTTCATAAAATTCCGACGAATTTTATTTGGTTATACCCTACCGTAAATCTGGGTGAACTTTGTGGGACCTCCCTTTAAGGTCTATGTATGTGCATTTGTCCCATGGGACAAATCTGTCCATCGCATCAGTGTTTTATGGCTGTAAGGAAATGGAACTGTCTAACTTACTAACTTATTGATCGTCTTCTTAGAGGAACATGCGTGTTGTGTTTAATGAGGTTTCTGTAAGTTCTGGGAAGGCGGAGTGGGAGGGAGCCCAATTCCTTCTTCCTCCACCTACGGGCTTTCCTCAGCTGTTCTGTGTTGTCTTTGGCAGCGGCTGGCTTATCATCACTAGCCATTATAGCAGTAATACCTGCAGAAGAAAACCAGCACCTCCTGATGAAGCAATTCATTCTACAGTAGATATAGTAATATAAATATCTACACTTGCACTTTTTTTTTCTTTTGGCACCTCTGCTAAAGTGTTCGTGAAAAGTTATCTACAAAGGTTATTTGTAACAAATGTCCCGCGTACTGAATAGTGTGCTCTGTAGTCCTGACTATACCAATAGATTTTATTAGCAAATTTCTTATTTGTTTGGTTTTCCTCTTGTACAGGAGCTGCTACGTAATATTCACCTGCATTAAATGTTGAATGTACTGAAATCTGCTTAAGTTCCATAGTATGCTGTCTGCTTTGCATGATAGTATTTTGTGATTGGCTTGAGATGGCTGTAATTTCTACTTCAGACTTAATGAAACTTATATTTAAATCTCTTTTGTGAAAGAGAATATATACCATGTATTTAATAAAATTCATAGCTCATTTCTAGTAAGTCACATATAATCCATCCTCCAGGAATTTGGGCAAGCTAGTGTGTGTTGTCTGGGACCTGTGTATCCTGCCCCCTCCCATACCATATATCTCCTACAGACTTCTCCTCTAAAGTATGTAACTTGTTGGAGTTATCTGGCAGGAGGATAAAGCAAAAGGATGAATAAAGTGGCTGTAATAAAAGGAAATTGCTGTTAATACAGATCACTTAGGGAGAGGATGAGGAAAGAAGAGGTGATTTATGTATAAGTCAGAAAGGGAGTATAGAGATGAAGGCTCTGTTTTTGATCTCCATTAACTCCCTACCTTAAAAGCAAATTGCATCTCTGTGTGTTTTGAAAATGGAGACACTAATATAGAAACTTAAACCTAAAACTGGTCTGTTTTTTCCAACTTCCAGGTCTAGTAAGAAAGATTCTTATTTTTTTAAAACATAGTTTCTTCTGTATTACTAGATAATAATCATTAGCTATCTCATTAGAGTTACTGCTTTTTGTCTGAAAGCATCTCTTCAGACTGATTTCTCAGCCAAGTTTTAAAAATTTTGGCATTGCTTCTTATGTTTGGGCTCCAGCAGTCAGTGAAAGTCCATCTTTGGCCACTTACAGAGAAAGTGTAGTCATCTAGATGTGCTTTCCATCTGATCTAGTGTGACTATGTTTATAGGAACATAAAGCTGATTCCTCCTAGGTGCTATCCACC
The DNA here is from genome assembly GCF_965231275.1 of Zosterops lateralis. NCBI lineage: Eukaryota > Metazoa > Chordata > Aves > Passeriformes > Zosteropidae > Zosterops > Zosterops lateralis. Next base: position 95,928,550 of record NC_139764.1, on the reverse strand, counting down.
AACTAACTTAAAATTATTTCTGCATGGTTTCTGTTCATTTCTCTGTACAGAATGTGTTCTGATGGGTTATACATAAGGTAACTTAGAGTAATGAACAAATACATTTTTCTCTTTTTTGATCTCTTGGGTGTGTCTGTGAGTGATATGAACTTTGTACAGGCATGCAAATAATGTGTGAATTTTAGGGTGTATGATTCTTTTTGTGACTTAAAAATACTTTCTCACCATTGTTGCTCTGCTTGTCTGACTGCAGTGGAAATGAGAAGGTTACAGTGGGTGGTGAATGATAATGTGAGATGCTGCTTGAATTAAGGTACTGAGTGATGCGACTGTGGTTCATGATGATGAATACAAAGCAACAGCAGCAGCTGCAGAACATTTCAATACCAAGGTGGTTCTTCTAAAAGGAATCTTGATAGAAATAATGAGTGTCCTCAATTATAAGAATGTGATGAATGAGGTCCTAGGAACATCGCTAAGTGCTGATTTGTGTCAGGGAAATTATGTAGTTCTTGTCAGTTCAGCTGTGTAGAGCTGACCTGGGCTTTACTCTCTAAACTGAAATATATGGTATGTCTACCCCATCTTGAATTGGCTTTCCTTTTCAGGAACTTGCAATTTTCCCCGTGTTTTTCTTGAAGGTTTAAACAGTGATGTATTGAGCAGGTGTGAAAGCACCACTGAACATCTCAAAATACCATATTTGCCTTAGGTTAAGGTTGACTGGATAACATTTATAGCTGTTGTGGTTTGAAAGCAAAACGAATGAGAGGCTCCAAGTCAGAGATATAATTTAATAAGAAGAATGGTAAAAAGGTAAAAGTAAAATAAAATAAATGCAATAACACGAAGGATCACTGACAGAGTCAGAATACACCCTGAGCAGGATGGTGGAAGCAGTCCAGGTGAAGTGCTCTTCCTGAAGCAGTGATTCTGTAGAAAGGTCTGGTAGCCCTGCTCCTCTGGGAATCCAGTGGATAAGGGCCCCTGCACTGTCCCACATACCAGCTTATATCCAGGTGAGAATGCTTGGCTCCTCCCCCTGGGCAGAGCATCTCACAATAACATGAGAAGTGTGAAATGGGTCCTTGATGGCCCATTAACAGAAGACACCCCAAAAGTCATTAGCAGAAGACACTCCAAAGGCGTTAATGGGCCATTAGCAGAAGACACTCCAAAGGCCATTAGCAGAAAAGGCAGGTGGCTTGGGAAAACACTAGCCCACCTGGTTTCAACAGTTCATGAAGATGGTGATACAATAAATACTTTGTGTACATCCTACACTGCAACCCAGGACAATAGCCCTGGAATTGAGCAGTGGGGGGAGGTGCTGTCTGGGATAGGCATTTGGTTCAGGCCTACGTCTCGCTTGTTTAAAAGCATGCAGAAGCCAGCCAGCATCATGAGATGACGGAAGAGGAACATGACTTATGCCAGAGAGTGATCATTTTGGAGTGTGTGTTTGGCACATTTAATGGATTTTGGGGATACCACAGCACTGAGCTTAATTTCATCATGGTGGATACTCGGACTGTATGTTGCATGTCAAAACTACATAGAAGGACAATGAACAGGAGGCAAGGACAGCAGGAAGCTGCCTGGCTGAGCACAGGGCTATACTGCCCATGGGCAGCTGCAGCAGCACCCTGAGATAGGGTCTGGCTGAAGCAGCCTTGAAAAAAGTTCACTGATGCTTTGGTAGAGTTAGTGTTCTGCATTGTGGTTGTCCTGCTTCTTGAATAAGTGATACTTGGCCCATTTTGTGTTGTCTGTTAGTTGTTACAGGTTTTATGAATCTGAACAGGCACTTGATTTTTAAGACTTGCCTGCTTGCAAGAATAAGATGAAACTTAATTTCCCTAAAGCCAAATGTATTTTCTTAGAGTAAGAAACTTAAAGCAAAATACCAACTGAAATTGGTCACAGGTCTTCTGCAATCTATGTGTATATACCTGTTGTCATCAGTATGTATTGAGAATAGCTCATCTGGCTTACCTGTGATGGAGTAAAAACCAGGTATAGATTTAGTAGAAGTGGTAAAAGGGGTCTTCTCTGGGAAACATGTGTCACTTGTGAGCTATTCAGGGAAAGCTGTGCTGGCTTTCAGACTCGGCTTTGTTCCCAGTATGGGAGTGCACAGCCTGTAGCTCCTATTGGCAGTGGTGTTTTCCTTCCTGGGGGAAGCTTTTGTGATCTCCTGTGGGTTCAGAAATAGTGGCCTAAGCTGAATCTATTTAATTTTGGTCCAGCTTTAGTAATGTCTTTGGAAGATTTACTTTAAAAATTGAATCAGTTTAAGAAACTGTGTAATGATGTCTTACTAAAATTCCTAGCTTTTGTGTCAGTTCTCTTTCTTCTCTAAGATTACTTGCCTCATGAGTGTCAAACCTGTATATTTTAAACCTTTGTGGTTTAAAGTGTTATTGGAGGAACAAAAGTAGCTAAAGTGGCAAAGCTCTCTTAACTAATCCCCCAAAGATCTTCATAATGCATGAAGTGGAACAGTTGGAAAGTATTTTTTTAGGACCCTTAAGCAATTAGTAGGTTCTTTCTAATGTTAGATATGGTACAGAATAATAACAATATAGAGATACAGTTAGGTGAACTTGAAGGAACTTTTACATGATGATTGTTACCTTCATGACAGATGCATGAGTTTTCTGAGGGTGATTGTGCTATGCAGGTCTTTGTGCGCAGGTTGCATTTGTTGCTGTGAGGGTTTACAGAATCTGTCAATCTTTGGAATAGGGTCAATGCACTAAATACTTCAGTGGTGGGAATTCTTATGTTGTGAAAGATTTGGGGAAAGCAGCTGTCTGAGAGCACTGAAGGTCACCTGGGCATGTGTGCTGCCAACCTTTGCAGTCATAGTCACTGCAGCTTATTAGAGCCACTGAGAGAGTCTCCTACTGTGGTGGGAGAAACAAGACTGTCTTACCTAAGTAAGAATCAAAGTGTACTTACTTGAAAATTGAAATTGTGCCAGAAGGCAAAAATAACATTCATGACATTGGCAGCCTGGGGCTTGTCTGGAGGAGCAGGGAACTTGTGTAGTCTGCCTCCAGAATGAGGCATCAGCAAATACAGCTCCTCACCCTGAGTAGAAGTACACTAGTCCTGGTTTTCAGCATAAGCAGGTGGTCAAATATCTTTAAATTCAGATTTAGGGATTTCAAGCCAAATACTGTATCCTTACATTTTGTATTGCAAGTTCATGGTTTGTTAGTACAGACTGATTGTATGAATTTCAAACGATGCTTGGTTTGCAGAATAGTTTTTGTCTTAAATGTAATACAGATATTCAAATGTTGGGGTCTGTTTGTTGTCTTGTTTGTTAATACCAAACCAGTGCAATGCATCAGCATGACAACATAAACTTTTTTGTTTATCTATTAATGCCCTAATGGGAACAGTCAAATTAATGAACAAAAACCAAACCAAAACTTTGTGCATTTGGCTGGTATTCCAAAAGATGTTGAGGAGTGAAAGTTTTTCAGAAGAAATGAACAGAGAATCAGTGCACTGATATTCTATAATGCATTTAGTTTAAACCGACATTCTTTACCCTTTTGAGGTTTGTCATTGTGTTCTTTTGGATCATCTTTTGGTATTGTCAAGTGCAATAGACTCTATTCTATTTCTTTTTATTCTTCTGCAGGCAGCCTAAATGTCAAGGGCAAGGTAGAAGGTGATCTTTGCCCAACATCACACTGAGCATAGTGTAGGCATAGACATGACACCCAGTCTCCAGTTAGTCTTACCTGCATTCTGCTACAGTGATTGTTATTTCTTTTGCTTTATCTTGATACTGCTGTCTCTCATGCTTTTGTTCTAGAGTTTTAAATGTCCTTTGCATGTCTGTTTATTGTAGTAGATTTGCAGTTCAGTTGTCCTATTTTGTAAAACTGCTTACTTTGAACTATGCATGTTTCCTCATAGGGCTATTGATAAACATGAAATTTGGACATGTAGCCAAAAAGTTCTTTGTGGTTCACAATGTTTTAAACTTTGCTTGCTAATATTTTTTCCTACAGTTAGGCCTTTATAAAAATGAAATTATGTAATTGCATAGATTGTTGCGTTGTCTAGCACTATCAGTTAGATGAGGTGTTAACAGGATGTGTAAGGATTGCTTGTTTTCTTGCTGCTTGTGTCTTTCAGATGTGTATTCTGGTTATTTTCTAAGCGTTATGACCTAGAAAGTTTTTTTGAGTAAGTAGTAGTTTAATACCTTGACTAGATTCATAAAATGGTTTGGGTTGGAGCAGACCTTAAAGATCCTCCAGTTCCAACCCCCTGCTGCCATACCTTCCACCCAGACCAGATTATTCAGAGCTCCATCCAGCTGGGTCTTGGGTTCCAGGGACAGGGAGTCCACAACCTTTCTGGACAACCTTTTCAGTGCCTTACTACTCTCACAGTAAAGGGGTTTTTTTTAATTTTTTATGTCCAATCTAAACCTGCCTTTCTTCAGCTTAAGGCCATTCTCTCTTGTCCTATCACTGTGTGCCCTTGTGAAAAGTCCCTTTCCACATGAGCCCAATAGTAAACTCTCTTTGGGCTAAATATAGTTCTGTGTCCTGTGGGTGCAGACTTAGAAAAGTAATAATTTCTATTGGTTTAGATTAATCAATATTTATTTTACTACACAGTTTTGCTTATTTTCTATCTATGAGCTGCAGTTGTAAGGCAAGATGCTTTATGAAAGATTCAATTTCCAACCTCCTCTGACAGGTTACAGTACAAGATGGCAAAGTTAGGGCACTTTCCTTGATCTTGACAGTACTGTGGATTCAGTTGTATTGTTCATTACAAGGATTACTTGGTGTCTTCATCTGTTGAAAGAACTTCTTTTTCTCTCAAAGTAGACAAAATTACATGTCTTTGTGCTGGAGACTAGTGATAGTTGATTGTGCTGATATTGATGTTATGAATCAGAGTCTTCCTGATTTATGAAGGTTTGATGAGTTTGAACTTTGTATCTTATGTATAGATGTGTTGTTTTGATTTTTTTTTTTTTGGTTAGCCTTCTGATGTTTGCATTTTTGTACTGGAGTTTTTTCACGCATTGTAACATAAACGAAGTAGATTGTTTTCACATTCCTCTTTGTGATGAACTTATAGTTTCACCAGTGGGGTCAGAGAAGTGTCAACCTCATGGCCCAATTGCTGATCAAACTCCAAAAACTATATAAATCCATGTAAAAAATAAATGTCCTTCTTTTTTACCCTGACACTGTGTGAGTATCCTTCTTTTCATGTCTGACTAGCGACATGGATGTTGCAGGGTTTTTTCGTCAGGGAATAAACAACAGTGTGTTTCTTCTTGTGAATGTGTCTAAATATTTTTTCTCCTGTCTTTTTTTTTTCTTTTATTTCTGCAAAATGAAAAATTATTTTAAGGAAGAGCTAGAGAAGCTGATGACATAAATGTTACTATGGACTTAACACAATTTTGTTTTGGGTACTTCGTGTCCAACTTTACGCATTTTTGAAAACAGCCTGATGAGACCTACTTGGAAAGCTTTGAAAGGGCTGGAAACCTCTTTTATTTTTTTATTTTATTAAAGATCCTGGAGGTCTCTCCTTCTCTTTGATGTATAGAAACAACAGAAACTTCTTTGATTGAAGGAGATACATAGCTGTTGGCTCATTTCTAGTGTTTTCTCAAAATAATTCAGGACAGGTCTTTTAAATGAAAAGAAATACTTCCAAAGATCTGCAAATGTAAATTCTGTTAAAGACAGAAGCTTTTCTGCAATCATCTTGGTGAACCTAAGTTGTGTCTGTCAATCAGGAGCACTCTAGGCTTTTTGTAGATGAGTGCTACATAAATAAGAAAGTAAAGCAAATTGGATGGATTGACACTGATCTTTGATCTGCATTTGAGTATTTTGAACACAAACTACACATTATATTCTCTAGTTCTTTCTTTTCCCCTATATAGATATTATAAATGTAGGTATAGGCTATTAGCCTTTACCTTACTAAGCTTGTTGCATTTTTAAATTTCTGATGCTCCATCTTACACAAAATATTATTCTGTTTAAATTACACATCTCAGATAACAGAAAAGAAGCATCTGCTCTATACAGGTCCAGAGATGATTCTGAAAAAAAGTTTTTTCTTATTGCTATTGCCAAACAATGGCTTGCATGGCTTTGCTTTATTTAAGAAAGGTCAAATATCTTCAAGTTGCTTTTCTAGAATTAAAGTGCTCTAAATTTGGGATATAATATATTTCAGATATTCCCTTTCAAGCTTTTAAGCATCTTTTTAATATCAATTTTAAAAGAAGTTTCCACTAGAATGATATTGAAGTGTTCCTGAATCCCGAGGGTAACAAGCTGCACGACAGGATGGCAGTAAGGGCTGTTCAGCAGTTCCCTGAATCCTTCCAAAGCGTTTGCTTCCAGTATTGACCTTAGTGTCTGGAGGGATCTGAGGTATTATATTCCAAATAGGATGTGAATTGCAGAGATTTATTTTTAGATTTTAAAAAAAATTATATCCAACAATATTATTAAGGGTATCTTTTGCATGGGGAAATAGCAGGTATTCCTCACAATATACAGTTGCTAAAAATGCCTTTGAGTATTATTTTACCTCCCATTTACTCAAAATTATCTAAGAGAGTCTCTACTAATGACTAGTGCAAACTAGTGATTGTGGTTTTAGTTCAAGGTGTGCTTAATTTATCAATGTCTCCCGTGTCCCTTAAATGCTTTGTTTAGCTTCTTCCAAGACTGTGGTTGGTATAAGTTGACGAAGCAAGGCAGAGACTCTAGCAATGCCATTAACATAATGCAACAAAGAAATAACATTTTGACAAAAGTTTTAAAGATAAGTAAGTTACTTCTTCCATCATTCAGACAATTCTTATCTCTAATGGACTGCAGTTGAAAAGAGGAGGCTTGGTTTTGAATTTGCCTCTAAACTTGGTGGATAATGGTGAGAAAAAGTTAATTTTTACGCAGGCATATTCAACCTGAGTGGTGTGAAAAATTCTATAAGAACTCCCTCTTTCTTGGATATCATATTGTTTTTTAACAATAGTTAAAATTTGTCCACTTTTCTATGGAGTTTTTTTCAGGTGGTAAAGGAAAATTGAGAAGAGATGCTGTGTTTAATGTTATCCCTGTTATAATGAAGATCAGGTAATGTGTTTAGCACCTGTGTTCCTCAATCCTCACAAGTACAAGAAATTGCACAAAAAATATATTAAGCAAAATGGACATAAAGACCAGGAAACTCTGTGTTTGTAAGAATGTAATGCTTAAAATGACGATATATAAGTTTCAAGATTTTTGCTGAAATTAAAGGATTTTATTAATTGTACTTTTCTAATGGCTTTCTTCTTCTCTAGGCACGAGCTTTAACACCTCAGACAGCAGAAACAGATGCAATAAGATTTTTGGTTGGAACACAGTCTCTTAGATATGATAATCAGGTAATTTTTCCATCAAATGTCAGTTGTAATTTTTACCACTTTTTGTAACATTGTTCCAATATCATCCCTCTTCATTTCTTCCCCCTGTTGAATATGAACATTGATAGTCAAGTTGAAGACTTCTGTGGGTAGAATGTAGAGATATTGGTAGGAAATGTAGATGAATGAAAGCTGTGTGTATTTTCTGAAAATCATATCACTCTTCTAAATTATATGACTAAATCGGATTGGTTTAGTAAAGAAATTGCTATATTTTTGTTAATTTGAATCTATAGATGCTCTGGAGCTATCTTTAAATCCCTGAAGAGATGCAAAGTAAAACAAAAGTCTTTAAGCGTTAATTGCTTCTAATGGGACTCCTGGTGCATACACAGTTCAGTGTACATGATGCTTCATAAACTGGATTTTTCAATATTCATTATTTGAAATCAGATGTGTCCTTTCTGATCATGAATTTAACAATTCAAACTAAAATTTGAGTGACTTTAATGCCTCGGTTTCTATTGAGCTGTTTCTTTTAAAGTTAAGTGCATGAGATGTAATTGTACAGCAATTTTAATTTTTGTGACTGAATTTCAGTAGAAATCATAGTGAAACAAGTCCTTGAGGCTGAAAGGTTTAGAAGGCTGTACTGAGTGCAGGTGGCATGGCTTGAGTAGCAGGGGACTGCAGTAGTGAGCTCTGAGAGGAGGCCCGGGGTTGCCTGTGCAGACATGGCTGGTTCTGGTGAATCCACTTCAGGACACAGGTGAGTCAGTTTACCATGAAGGCCCTGTGCTGAAGCAGAGGAGAAGAGTGAGATGCAAAGAGCATCAGAGAGAAAACACCCATAACCCCTATTGTTCCACATTCCCCTGCCCCACCTGAAAGGGTCAGAGGAGTCAGGGGTCAAGTTCAGCCTGGAAAGTGGGGGAGAGGAGGTACTTGTTTATTTTAAGTGCCAATGAACTAATTAATTCACCTAAGTCAAGTCTGTTTTGCACAGAATATTAGTAAGTGACCTCCGTGTCTGTAGCTTGGCATATAAACTATCTAATTTCTATTCTTCCTGGTTTCTCCTCCTGTCTTTCTTGGAGAGAGCAGGTGCCTGGTGGGAGTCTGTTAGCCAAGGCTAACACCCACCACAGAAGTCCCAGGAATTGAGTAGAGTGACCGACTTTTTTGAAAATGGCCTGTAATAGGCTGCACCAAATGACTTGGAACCATCAGTTTGGGACATGTGCGCTGTCAATTCCCAGTGAGGTTAGAAGGGGGATGGAGTATTCAGTTTATTTACATTTCAAGTAATACTTGGGCAAAGAATAAAAAGAGGCGTGGTAGACAAACTTAGTTAAAAGTTCAATACCCACAGTTATATTTTTGATTGTGCTGTTGCTCTTCAAATATTCAGTATAATGTGGTTTTGTTGTTTTTTGTTTGTTTGTTTTTTTTTTTTTACTGTGATTTCTGTGATGGTTTTACAACTTGCTCAACTAATTAAATCCTGATACAAAATTGTTGTTGAAGCGTGGTTCTCACTTATTAATTGACAGCCAACAGATCTTTAATAATTTAAATTTTCTGATTTTGATAAGTTTATTTGGTATATGCTCTGTATTTGAGAAATGTTTGCATATGTTTCTGCTTTTCTTTTTCTAGTGAATAACATTAACAATAGAAATGCAGGACAATTTCTAGTGTATTCACAAATGTTTGGAGGTTATTGGCCTTTAGCTGTGCCTCAGGCCATCATTTCTTCTCAGCTACTTCCTCAATCCCCAAGAAGTGCCCTAGGCCTCAGCTCATTATAACTTAATTCAGCACTAGGTTCTCTACATTTGCGTAAAAACTTTTTTAGTTACCTGACCAAACTTATGAGCTTTCTTGGAACACTTAATACTTTACTAAGTCCTGCACAGTGAGAGGTTTTACCATGTGCAGATTATTTCTTCCCTTCTGGTCATGGGCAGGTGTAATGCAAATGAAAGAGCAATAATTTTACAGCTGGCATGATAACTTTTGCCTCATTGAGGTTTATTGCTGTATGAAGCAATTTGAGGTATTCATAGAAGAATATATTTTAGATGAAAATATTTTCCTATTAATAGTATTATTTCAAAGGAAAGGAAAGTTTTATAAGATTTTAGATTATGTTAATATTTGACTTATTAATAGTGTATAGTACTTGGCATTTGGTCCTCCTAACATCCTGCAAATGGTTTAAGTAATAGCACTGTGTTCTACATGGTGTAGTTTTGGAACTTTTGTCCTCAGTACTTTTCATTGTTGCTAAATTTAAAGTGTTTATTTACACATTGGAAATACACAAGTACGTAATTTATTCTTTTCTCCTCTCATTCTCAGAACTCTTCAAGTTATTTTCAGTCTTGCGTCTTAGAAGTTAAAATACTAATTTTCATTATTAATATTATGAAACATAAATGAAATATAAATTGTGTCTGCTGTACTCAGCACCTCAAACCTTGTGTTCAGTTCTGCGCTCTTCACTGCAAGGAAGACTTTGAGATGCTGGAGTGTGTCCGGAGAAGGGTGATGGAGATGATGGTGGGTCTGGAGCACAGCTGTTAGGAGAAGCAGCTGAGAGTGCTGGGGTTGTTTAATCTGGAGAAAAGGAGCCTGGGGGAGGGGTGGAGGTGTCTTATCACTGTCTACAGCAACCTGAAAGGAAGTTGTAGCCTGGTGGGTGTTGGTCTCTTCTCTCAGGCAGGTGAGGGGAAATAGCCTTAAGTTACACCAGAAGTTTAAGCTGGATATTAGAAAATGTTTCCATGGAAAGGGTTGTAAAGTGTTGGAAAAGACTGCCCGGGGAAGTGGTGGAGTCATCATCTCTAGAAGAGCTCAAAAAAGTGTGAATATGGCACTTGAGGACATGGTTTAATAGTGAACATGGTGGTGTACAATATTTGGTATTAGAATACTTTCTATGAAATTTCTGTTGTCCTTAGTGTTTAGTGAAGTGATTATTCCATATATTCAAATCTAGTTAAGTAGGAAGATTCTTAGCAAAAAACATTGGGGGAACTCTTGCAGTTCTTTCTGTTATGCTGGTCATCTTATTCTGGTAGGTGGTGTTGGTTGGCATCGCTGTGAAAGATGTAATTTTTCAATTCACAAGATGTAAACAATACTGCTGCATAAGAATTAAATATCATATTTCCCAAAAATCTCAGTTTGGGTTTTTCATGAGCTAACTGTATATTCCACCAGTTTACAACTATCCATATTGTCAGATGAATGGGAGACAACAGCAGAGAGAAGTTATTAAGAGAGAATGTACAGAGATAATTTATATACAGAGAGAATTTATTTGTCCACTATTGAGCTTAGGGTAATTAGTACCATGAGTAACCATTAGTACCATCATTTCTTCTGTATGGTATGCCAGGCTAAAGTCTTCCTAAATTTCTTGTATTTCTCTGGCAACTATAGAGAAACAACTTACTAAAGGGAGGGAAAAATGATAGTAATGTAGACCTATTAAAAGAAAATAGCAAAGAAACCTGCAACAAACAAAAATGAAAATAATAAAAAGCAAACTTAGTTCTGTCTTTTTAAAATATTATCTATATATTTAAATATCATTGCTTTTCTTTATCTTTCAGTACTTTGTTTCCATATAGTATGAAAAGATTAGATTTGTATCTTGGTAAAATATGTGACTGCTAAAGTGAACTCTTGAAAAGTTTCTTACTGAGTGTAAAGTACTTGTTTCAAAGAAGAATCTTTTCCCTCTCTCTCCTTTCTTTGTAGATGGTTTGAATTAGATGATTTGGCTACAAAATTGGTGCAGACATTTAGACTAAGGATTGTAATGTTGTTATTTTTTATTGTTGTAAGAAGTGTTGAATTGTAATATGTGGCTATTTACTGTTAGCCATAAAATGAAAGATCACCTTCGAGCTTTAAGTTGAAAATTAAGAATAAGTATGGTATTTCCTCAAACAGGAAAATTGCTTGTGTTTTCTTAGAAAAGTTAATCTTGCATGAAATCAATGATATAGTAAATTGTTAGTATAACAATTAATTAAAGTAGATATCGGTTATAAAAATCTCATTAAATTGTTCCATGTAGGTGTTGTGTATAATTAAGACCCACAGGAAAACATTTGAAACCCTAATGTTCTATTTTATTGTATTTGCAGATTCACATCATAGATTTTGATGATGAAAATAACATTATAAACAAAAATGTTCTCCTTCATCAAGTGGGTGAAATTTGGCACATTAGTACAAGTCCTGCAGATAAAGGTGTACTAGCAACCTGCTACAATAAAAGTAAGTCCTTCTTAAATGTGCCTAACTTGTACAAGTGTTTTGATATTTTCGAATGTATAAAGTTTGAACTTCTATCTATGTGTAGACACATTCAGTTGGAATTACCAACACAAACATTTCTAAAAAAATCTGCAACACTTTTACCTATCCCTCATTTGTGTCATATCCTTAGTTATCTTTGGTAGAAGTCAACTTCTACATTCATGTTAAGACAAGCAGTGAAATAAACCTTATGCTTGGTTGTTGAATGCAGAGCATGGCAAATAAAATATATTCCTGTTACTTTAAGCATAATTTTTATTGGTTTATATGCTTGCTTTTGAAAGTGCAAGTAAATGTCTTTCAAAATATGCAGACATCCAGCTTTACTTACAACTGCAGATGAAGTTTCTATATAATGTTATTTTTCGTATGTGAAATGCAGGTATGTGCCCACAAAGAGCCACAGAACCTTACCTAAATATTTCCTCAGTAGGAATGCTCCTTGTCTAACTTTACTATAATTGCACAACTATTGAGATTAAAGATCTCAGTGCAATTCCTGAGTGAGGCAGAGGTGAAGGTTTTCTGTCATGAGGCTTGAAAAATCCACTTGCATCACTTGGGGAAGGGGGTGATTTTTCTCTCTGACACAAAATCTGAGGTTTCAGTTGAAATAAATATTATTTCTTCTAGTAAATACTAGTCTGTTCTTTCATGGAAATACAGTCCAAGATTATAACAATTAAGGAGTGAGTTTCAGGCTTTGTACATCTGTGAACAGTTGTAGAGATGTGTGTTCCTGCTGTTCAGCCTTCTGGTTGTATTAGGGAGAGGATTCCAGAATTGCTAAATTCTCCTAATTCTTTTGGATTGAAATAAAACTGCTAAAATTTGAATTGCTTTCACAAATCTTAGACACAATGATAGAAGCTAAGTAGATTTTTCCATTGAAATTATTGTGGGCATTTTGACTGAGAGCTCTTCTGTGAGATTTCCAATTTTTTAATTAGACCTAATAAATCATATGAATGTTTTCTGTTCCAGATTATTTGTGTTATAGGTGTAGTTTATCTGTTTTCTTTATATTAAGCTCTGTTTTTTATTCTTCATGCATCTTACTTTAGAATTATCATCCATTAACGTTCTGCAGAAATCAAGATCTCATTCTCAAATGGTGATTACTAACTCTAAATAGCAATGTATAGAACTGAGAGCACAGTGTGGGCTTCTGTAATAAGGAATACTGAGTTCAGCAGACAACTTATTTCAGGTAGTAATGCAGCCAAATTAAGCAATCGAAACCTTTACAACACTTAATGTATTGCATTTCTCTGTTGTTTTAAAAAGATTCATTTTCTCATTGAAGTACAAATCAAATGCGATGATGCTTTCAGGAACAATTTTAAGTATTGTGACCATCTCTTGTGTCTGGGTTCAGTGTTTCCGTCAATACTTGAGTATTGTTGAAAGTGGGAGATTGAAGAAATGTAATGTGTGTCCATTATTAATAGCTGTTTTTTGAAGTTGCCTAAAGAAGTGATAAAATGTGGCATTGAAGAGAAGTGGAATTATGTACATTTTCCATTTCCTAACTTACTAAATGAGCTAATGGAATAGGGTGAAATTTCCTCCTTTATATTGGGAAAGATACTGGGGGGGGTTTTACTCTCTTATATTTGCAAAGAGTTATCATAACTGAAATACGAAAAAAAAGATATAGTAGGTGCAAATAGAAGAGCACGTTGCCATAGCTCTCCTGATCTTTGATTTTTTGAAGATTTTTATATAGGAAGTTTGGGGAATATAGATTTCTTTTTCCACATGCAGTGAAAAATCTTTCCACGGTATCTAGTTGTTATCATCCCCTGTTATGTCATTGAGACATTGAGCTCTTGTTTATTCTTTTACTTAACTACTTGATAGTTAATGCTACTGCCTGAAAGTCACAGATGACACCAACAATCTTGCTCTGTGTTTTGAAATAAAAATGAGATGCTGGTATTGGCTTCTCTTTTCTCATGAGGGGGTCAAACTTAGCAAAATAATGTAAATTGCAAGTTTTTTTGATAGTCTCTGCTCAGTGCTAAGAATTCTGCATGGGAAATGGATGTGTGCATTCAGCTGGTAACAATGGGTTATTTCTGGAGTCAAGGTTCAAGCAGAAAGTGTAAGTCATCTTTGTGTGTTTGAGAAGAGTGCTGATGTAATAATAATGCTTGGAAGTTTTTACTATTCTGGTTGAGAGAGGCCTTGAATTGATATATCAGAAGTCTTAATCAAAACTCAAGAAATCCTCTCATATGGGGAAGTTCCTGCATTTGGTTTGGTTTTGTTCTTGTTGTTTTGATGCTTAGATCTGCAGCATTTTTTCCATGTGTGTGGGTATGTTTTCTCCTGAATCATACAGGTGGGAAACCTCATTCAGAAGTAGAAACATTCTGGCCCTGTCACTCTCTGGGAGCATGATTTTTTTTTTTTTTCTGCCTTCATGTATATGTGAAATATTTTTACTTGCCCTTGACTTGTAAGGGAAAGAGGCATAAGGAGGTAGAACTTAAAATGTATTTATTATTATTATACCTAGTGGAAAACAAAGTCATGTGCGCATTATAGCTATACTTCTATGTCAGTAAAAAATAATTTCCTTGTTGTCCACTAGTTTATTTTAAGTGCTTACTTTTGATAAAATCAGATTTTTTTTTGCCCATAAATGGCTAAACTTGGCAGCAACCACAGTTCAGTCATTGTTTCAAGAAGAGCTTTTGTTTATTTTAGAAGCTCTAGGCAAAATATGCCAAAAGTGCCAAGTATAGCACATTTCGATTATTGGATGCAGACTCTCCACTCATATTTTTTGCTTTACTGTCCTTTTACATAAAGCTCATCGGAATGTTTACTATTTACTGACATTGATTCTGCATATCTTTAAATTCTATGCTTTCAAGAAAAGAAGGTCCCCCTAAAGAGTAAAAATAAAATGTCTCAGATAACTTGTTCACAAGAAGTCACGGAGAAATTTAAATCCTTGCTGAATATGCAATTTGGGAACTATATTCCCTAAACAATTGGTAAAGTTAAATTAAATGGTGCTCTGCATTCCTTGTTCAAGGTATTTTATTAGCATATCAATGTATAATTAGGTTTTAAAAAGGAAAATACCTTCCTGACTCTGAAGTCAAAATGAAGGAAACTACCTTTTTTTTGGTAGCATCAATATTTACAACTTTGTCTAATTTTGACATTGAAAAGATACAAGGCTTTATTAACAATCCATTCTCAATTATGACATTAACTAGAATAATAGTGGTTCCAGTAGCATCGGAACAGGTGTTTTTGGATCTTTACCAGAAACTCCATTTTCTAGGACCTTTTGTCTTAATATAAAGAAAAAATGGTGGAACTCTTTCTCCAGCCTTCCTCACGCACACACTTCAAAAATACTGACTTAATCATATCATTACAAAGGGAGAACTCACTAGACTCCATTCCTGCCTCAATTTTAGTGATCTCTCCGCCTCACTAATCATGAATATGCCACTTAGGAAGCTTTATACTTTTACAACTGATATTACAGAAAGGTGATTTTATTCTCAAGTGATAGGCTTACTGGTTATGTATAATCTTGTCCAACCTCCAGAAAAGATCAGGAATTTACCAAGCTGGAGGCACAGCACTTGGCCTGTGCTACACATTTGTAACTTACTCACCAATATTGTCTGCTAGAAATGTATTAAGACCATCTCAGTGTAACTGACATTGTGAAGAGACAAGATGTGTCTTGAGGAGACACCGAGAAGTAGCGCCTCTTTTTGCAAATGTCTTTGGCAGCTATTTGATGTTGTGAGAATTGGGAATGTTGTATTTTATCACAGATTCCCTAACTGAAGAAAGTGCATGAGTATGTGAGAGAAGCTAAGAATAAGAGGCGAAAAGAAGGATTATAGTCTAAATATCTTGGGGACAGGGGAAGAAGGCTTTGTAAAATTAATATCTGAGATATTCAGAACTCATGCACTATTAGTCAGTTTTGTGACATGTTGATGCATCATTTTTCTCCTCTACTACAGCAAATTAACTGAATTAAAACGAGTGTGGGGTTTTTTTTCCTCTTGAATAGAATAAGATTATTACTGATAGCTTTAAAGTAGGTAAAAATCAAGGGACTAAATGAGTTTAGTAGTCTTTTAGCTTTAGAAGTTAGATTGTTAAAGTTCAGTATGAGACAGATTAGGTCTTAACAAAACTAAAAGGTTGGATTCGTGAGAGAACACCACAATTTTGAGGTGGTTTTTGGGTGATGATAATGAAAGTGAGAATAAGCTGGAGTGCTGCAGTTGCAGCACTCATTCAATGTCTAATCTCTGAAAATTTACATGTGCTTATTTGCCTATATTATTTGCCCTTATTTGCCGTTTTAATATCCTAAAGTTACGTTCAGGAAAGCAGAAATCATATAATTTGTTTTACAGCAGCCCAGAATTAAAATGGAGGATGCTGCATTTAGTGGAAAATCCCTGCCAGAACAATTCTAGAACTTTACACCTTTCTTCTTTTTTGCTCTTCTCACTAGTTGAAGTCAGTTGACTATTCTCTTTTTTATTACTTTCATTAAATTAAAATGGGATAGGAGTGGCACTTCTAAAAAGTGAATGAGAAAGGTGACAAAGTAATTAAGGAGATCACAGCATTTCTCAGTAGAAATGCATGTTTAAGTATCAGAAAAGAAGAATTATGGGGTGAGTTGAGGGTCAAGAGCATACCCTCCAAAAATTATATGAACCAATGAGAATAATGGTACACTAAATATAAAAATAAGTTTAAAAATGAAGATAAATTAGTCTTCAAGAAGTTGATGACTAACCAAGCCATCTCTTCAACTGCTAAGGGGAAAATCATTTCACATATGTATTCCTATTACAAGTTTGAAAGAAGCTTGCTTCATTATTCAGAAGAGCATCCTAGCTTACTCTAGGATCATTTTTTCATTGTGAAAAAGGGAAATGCCAAAACCCTGTAAATCACACTAAAGGGGAATTACTTGGGAACTAGAACAGTGGAGACACTGACAAAGTGACTCCACTGGAAAATTATCTGTGTACAGTTTCAGTATTGCTCAAGTTTCAGGCTCTAGGAAGGAAACTCAGAAAGCTATTTCATGAACTTTTAATTGTGCTCTGAGGCAACAAGAAATACCAATAGTCAGTGGACTAGGTCGTGTCTAATAATTTCTGTATGTAAAGTAAGTGATGGAAGCCTCAGCTCTAGAAATAGCCCAAAAAATTTGGATCCCTGCATTGATACAATGATTAATAGGATATTGGGTAGTACTTGGAAATTATGTTGATGATGCCCTTTTTGTCATTCTATCTTATCATACACTGTGATGAGGTGCTTGAAAAATTTATGAGTTAGGTGGATGTGCAGTAGTAAGTGCAAGTTGAATGTGGTTTTGGGGGCTGGGGGAAGTCATGCCTTGCATTTGCTTTGTTTTATACAGAAATTCTTTTTAATCTGTGTTCCGATGTTCTGCAGATACTTGGAGTAGGTAAAATCATTTGAGAAGTCAAGGGTTAAGGCAAACTGCTGGTGGGCCTGCATGGCATGGTGGGGACATAACGCAGAGGAAATAGAAAAAATGATCCACACCAAGAAGTCTGCATAGGTGGAATATAGTTGCCCTGCTGGACCTCCATTTGGATCTAGGTAGTGGTCTCCATTACTGCAAAGGTGAATTTTCACCTTTCTCTGTTATTGCGGAGGTGAATTTTCGGGATGTGATTGTATGCAGCTACCCTGGGTGCAGGGGAAAGATAGGCTTGGAGAGGCAAAAATAAAGGACCATGTCTCGCAACATAATTGTAGTCAATTGCGCCGTTGCCTGTCACAGGTCTAATAGGGGAAATGCTTGCTGAAAGAGAGGAAGTTAGGGGAGTGGTAGAGTTGGAGAAATAAGGAGGTCCCAAAAACAACTCAGGGATATGTGAAAACACAAGAAAGTAGGAGATGGTAAAATAGCTTTTGGGCAATCAGTTCTGTTGAGGCTGGCGAGTTGTTAGAGATAAGATATGGCCTTTAAGTGTTAGCAGATATTTAGTGTCTGTCAACACAGAAGTCTTTTGTCGTGGTTAAATGTCTGCATGTTCTGGGTTTTGATAAGCATTTTTGGTTTGGCATTTTGTTTCTTCTTTATCTATGGCAACTTCTGCTATTTTCCCGAGACCTTGTTTTTTCTTCCTTTACATGGCATTTGCTGAAAGTATCAGTGAAATCATTTGCAAAGTTTTATCTTGTTGGATCTAACTTCTAGTTTTGATGTTGCTGTAAGATGAACAGTGGTTTAGTGAGTTCAGCTTCTCTTTTAGCTGTTTTAAACTGTGCCAGCAAACTAAACAGAACGGTTATGCTGATGGTTTATGCAATGTGAATTTGGTTGCAAGCATATTTTCATGACCACAAGAGTACTTTTATGTAATTGAAAACCTGAAAATTAGTAGGTCACAATATAGACATAACAGCATTCAAGTCTGATGTTTGGAATGATTTACTCTAATGATGTCAGGTAGGATGGAAGCAGATGTGGAAAGTTGTGTGTGTGAGCTTTATCAACACTGATAACAATTTAAGAAGAAAACAACGCTTAATTGCTGGTTTGTGAGGGATAGAAGAACCCTGATGGCTGTGAAAGTCTTAATGTTCAATAATCAGGTTTTGGTATCAGTCAGCTGACTGTGTTTGTTGGGGTTGGTTTTTTTTTTTTTTTTTTTTTTTTTTTGTTTTGTTTTGTTTTGTTTTTGTTTTGTTTTTGTTTTTGTTGGATGGTTTTTTTTTACAGCAATATTGCTATAATGATGATTTTTTGCTGGAAATAGTAAGCTGTAGAATAAAATAAATACTCTCAGGATATTAGACTATTGTTTTAAGGTTATATATATATTCTAATAACTTGGAACAGGGCCATGGCATTGACTTAGGGACTGACTTGCAATAGAGCCTACTATTAAATTGTGAGGGTACTCTCTGAGCAGTTTTGGTGTGAGCCAAGTTACAGTGTGCTTTCAGTCAGTGATGCCCAGATATAGTCCAAGAAATTCATGAGTAGTTGGAGTGTAGCCTTCTTCTTTTAACTTAACCTGCAAAAAAATTCAGCTTGATTGTGCTTTCTGGCTTCAGGGCTGGAGACCTGTAGCTGATACTATCCTAAGTAAGTTGCCAAAAAATAAAATACCTGTCATGATTCTCCACTGCAGACTTTCTGTTTTGGAAAATGTATTGAAGGGAAACATGCAAGTACTTCAGAAATTAGATGAAAGACTTGATAAAGATGTATATGAAATAAATTATGGTATGAATATCTGGTCAAGAATTTCTGTTCTGCTGATCTCAATAATATGGTGGTTCTATTGTGTGGCTTATTCCACAAAATTAAGAGTAATCATTTTAGAGATAATTTCAGCTTCTAGAGAAGAGAATATTTTGAAACAGTTATCTTTTTTCATTTAGCATTTTTACAGTGTCTGGTGCTATGGGGTAGTTTTGTTGTCATAAGGACTGCTAGGTGCTGTGTAGGTTCATCTTAAAGAATCTTGATGAATGAAAGCGAAAGCTTCGTGCTGCTCAATTTGGAGAGAATGTTTAATTACTAGGTATTAGATGCGCACATTCATTGAGGCAAAATTAATTGCTAGCAATGATAATTGTCTTTATTCGTACTAGTTCTTTCTTTTGAAGAAAGTACTTTTTTTCTGTCTGCTTTCAGATACCAAATTCTGAATCATATAATGAAATGGAGCTTTTTGTTTGCCAGCTTGGTGGTTTCTGAGTTCATTATCAGGTTTTCATGAGGTTGTGAAACAATAATTTCTCTTTTATTCTCAGTGCCGTTTGTAAGGATGCTGATGTTTTGCTGACTACCTGATCTACTGCTGCACCTAAGGCTCAGAAAACTGTCAGTCTTGATGTAAAGAGCTTTTTCCTGAACTATAACTACCACTTGAGAGTACAGCATCATATTGGGATGGCTTGAATGGTTTTTCTCTACGCGCATTAACTAACTTTTGTAAACAGAGAAGCTCATCCTTTGAGTCCTTCTATTCTCACCTTTTGCATGGCATAAAATTACCTAAAAGTGTCAGGTCTGCAAGACTAGGTAGTTGACATTGTTACACTAATAATGCTGTTTCAGGAGCTCACTGTAGAATGCCTCCTCTGGTTTTAACTTTAGCCTTTCAGATAAATTTTTGTTTTAAATCCGTAAGATAAAGCTACATTAATTCTTTTCAGTAAGAAGAGGTAAAACTAAATTAAAAAGCACAATCTTTATCTAATCTAAATTGAAAAGCATAGTTAGAAAGTTTCTATGTTGCTGTTATATTTTGAATTTCTGCTTGCTCCTATTTCTCCTAAGAATCCAAATTCTTACTCAAATCTGTGGAAACTCATTTATTGTCCCAGTTCAAATGTATTTTTAAACTCCTACAAAAATAGATTCTGCACTTCTGTTTCATGTAGAGACATAGAAAGCCACCAGAGGGCAAAAAGAAGTGTGACTGGACAAAGCTGCTACCTGCAAATTTCCACATGCAGGCAGGCATGTGTGCACGCATATCCGGGTTTTCGCTTGCATTTTTTCAAATGAGATAGGTGCCTAGGTATGAAGACTTCATACAAATAGCTTGCATTTGTATACCCAGAGCCTACAAACACAAAACTGGTGTTTAATTTTGTTGAAAATAGTTTGCCTTGAAAATCCATTATTTCAAAACAGTAAATCTGCAATGAGTTATGGCTGTCTGGTATACTGCACTTGCACACAGTGAACTCGTGTATTAAAAAAAAAAACCTTTTGCAAAGAAAATTCATCATTAAGGATACTGGAAATAATGCTGCTGGTGATGCTTCATCTGCTTATTATTAAAGACAGCAGGTGACACTTTTGCTTTGCTATCATGAAAGCACTCTGTGTAGGGAAGTCATTGGTACAGCCGTGGGATATGCTACAGTCATTAAAAATGGACACAGAAGTGGAATGCATCTTTAAATATTCCTTCTTCTCAGCAGTAGTGGTGGGATATGCAGAAGAAGATTTATTCCCATAGTTTGAAGGAAGAAATAAATGTCTTTGGTGTTCTCCTAATGTTCTTTTAATGTGCTTTTTTTTCCTAGCAATTCTAGCTATTATATGTAATTTGAGTGTTCCTTTACAAGTAGCTAGCAGTAAGGTTTTAAGTGAAATGGTTGACTATCTGATCCATGTGATAAAAAATGCTACACTAGTGATGAACAGCTTGAGAAATTGTTCCATGTTAATTCTGTTCAAATTTGAAGGCCTATGCATAGATGTATATAGTTCTGTCCAAATGAGAGGTAATGTAGCTGTCATATCACAGTCTGTGCTATAATGTTACATGTATGTAAGGCTGCAGGAGTTAAGCTCAGTAGTGTCTCAGCCAGTGTGTAAGAGCAGGTGCATAATGAAAAGAGTAAGAACAGGGAGACCATCGACCATATATAATATCATTAACTTGAAGCTCAGATCCTTGTTATCCCTTGATTTAGGATTTCATCTCTATTTGACAGTGATTATCAGGATAATTGCAACATTTTTGGTATGAAGCAAGAGAGAATGAATGTCAGAAGAGGGAGGAGAGAAAATGACAGAAATTCAAGTATTACAGAATGGTCATGATACTGAAAAGAGTGCTTTAAATGCAGAAAGTGGAAATGCTTCTGAATTAGTGCTGTCACTGAGGGATAATCTCTTGAACTATCAGACTGCTCTCTTTCACTGTTAGAAGGTTTAATTCTCTTCCCTTAATTTTTTTTTAACCTTAGAACAAGAGAAGTGTTTTTCTGTCTCTAATTCAAAGTAGTTTTTAAACTCTCTTTTCAAATATTGATCTGAACTAATATGAAAGACTGCAAAAGAATGTGTTCTTTTGCCATCTCCAGTCAATGCTATTGTTGTGGTAAATAACATTTTTGCAGAAACACGTAAATTCTTACAGTTTGCATTTAGGCATTCTTGTCCAATGAGTTTGTTATATAAATGGAAGTTAAAGGCTTACTTTTCTCTGTATTAACCTAGTTTTTTATTAAACTTCTGAGTTATTCCCAAATAATGCAAGTGAAGCCAAGTATATGTGCAAGTTCCTTCCAGTAAATGTTAAGACATTTTGCAAGCTCACTTTTTTTGCATTCTGTATTTTGTGACTGACTTTCTACCACGCAAAGATAGCCTGCTTTCATTTTCCATTAGCCCATCCTTCTTGGAAACCTGGAGAGGCTGAGGGAGGGTTTCTTGCTTCATACCCTTAAGAGAATGATAAAGATTTTTTTATAATTTCTTCTTTCTTTTTTTTTTCCCTCTTGCTGACTTATCAATATCACAATTCAAGTACTAGCAATATCTTAATAAACAGTTAACCAAATGATATTTTTTTATAAAGTAGCCTATCTTGAGTCATTGTAGTTATCCAATGTCATTGTTTCTGTAGCATATTCTGTTATCTGCATGTTCTCATATGAAACCATGTTCAAATGTTTTGAGGGCTCTTTTAATTTGAGATTTTTCTCCTGATTTTGGGTGATAGTTCACAACCTTAATTCTCTTGTGTGAGGGCTTTTTTATTTTGTGTCATCAAACAAGTATCAATGTTTCTAACCATTAGACATAAAACTTAGGACATTTCTGCTACTGCAGCAATTTGAGTGATAGAGCTATAGGTAGTATGAGAATTTGAGGTTAGTATTTGCATCTCTTTTGATATTGTGAAGACTATTTTGCAGCTCAGCATGGTTTTATGATATCCAGTGTGAGTGCACATGTCATCTAGTAAACCAACAGCACTTCTCCACTGTTCCTTATGCTCAAATTGCTGTCACCATGACCTTCAGGACCCTTTTTGCAGAGCATTGTTGAACTTTGAGGTTCCTGTTGATCTGTTTCTCCAGCCTGTTTCTGTCCCTCTGATGTTCCCTGAGGTCATTAATGAAGATGCTGAACAGTGCTGGCCACACTGCCAACCCCTGAGACACACCAACTACTGAGTGATTGCCTCCAGATGACTTTTATGCTATTGATCATAACCCTTTAAGAATGGCTGTCAACCAGTTTTGAACCCAATCCTACTTTTCTTCAGTTTGTCTTTGAGGATGTTATGGACCAAAGGCTTATTAAAGGTAAATAACATCAACTGCTCTCCCCATTTTTACCAAGCCTGTTTTTAATTTAGTTTTCACTGAAGAATGCAGTCATATTTGTGAGACATGATGTCTTCTTCATAAATCTGTACTGAGTAATCCCAGTCACCTTATGTTTAGAAATGTTTTTCAATTCTCTTAATCTATCACCTTCCTGAGTGCTAAGGGGAGACTGAGTAGTGTATAGATCCTTCTCACCCATCTTAAGTATAGGAATGCCATTTACTTTCTCAAAGTCCTCAGGAACCTCTCTCCAGCACCATGACCTTTCAGAGTTCATTGAAACTGGCCTCATGAATACATTGGCCATTCCTCAGTTCTTGTGGATTCATTACTAGGATCCAATTTCTTTAAATAGTCCCTAACTTGACTTTACCACTGGTTCTGGTAGCCTGGGATCCCTCAATTCTGGGGATAGCAAAGACCCCTCCACTAGATACTGAGCTTATTAAAGTCCTATACAAGGACCAGGACTGTAAATATGAAACTCCTCATTGTCAGAAGATTGTGTTATCCTTTGTTTCATCCTTCTCCTTTCTAGCAGACACCAACTGCATGTTGCCACTTTGGTCTACCATAATCTCTCATTTGAGCTGGGAGCTCCATGCACTCTAGTTGCTGATGTTCATAAAGTGTGATTCTCCGTTCTCAGCTTCCAGATCCATCCCTCCTAAAGATCCATACCTCTAATCCCAGCGAGACTGTGCACACCGAAAAGATTCTGCATTTGAAATAAACATAAGATGTACTTGGTCAGTACTAGCAAAGGAATTGTGTGCCATCCCTGAGCTGAAGATTTGACCACCAGGGTATTTCTGGGTTTGTTTCTATTTGGTTATGTTTTCATAATTACTTTTATTAGATTATAAGCCTTTTTGGAAAGAGCTATATATCTTTCTCCACTTGAGTTGGATTTTAGAAATTTGATGGAGTTTTTCTCCTGTGAGTGTTTCTGAGGTGTAAACAAATGAGAACTGCATAGTTACTAGCAGCCAACTAACAACATGATGTATTGTTTGAATGCCCCAAGTTGAGAAAACTACTGACTAGCATAGGACAATTTTCAGTCTTTTTCTTTCTCTAGACTTTTTGGGTATGCTACTTGTCAATATTTTGAACTAAGAAAAATCCCAGCCACAACTTATTTTTCTTGTATTAGTAAAAGTACCTTTCCTGTAGCATTTGTAACTGATCTAATGAACAGAAAACAGAATGTATCTCAAAATAGTGTATCTAGCTGGTAGTTGTTTATAATTATTTTCTTCCATTAATTACTTTTGCTTGATGTGTGATCACATCTGGAAGCTAGCTACCCAAATTGCTCAATTAATGTAAAGATACAAGCAGATTATGATTCCAAGATCTAAGCTTTGAATCCCATGTTACTGTTGGAAGAAATTTCAGTGTGTGTTGATTGTGGCCACACATCTGGATTTCTATTGAGGGGAAGTACCAAGTGGAGACCATGGAAGGCTGATGTACAGGATAGTGAACCTACCTTTTCCAGTTGAGCTGGTGGTTAGAACTTGGTTCGTCAAGCTTGAGGCAGCCACGTAAACTGCTCATGTTGGATGGAGTGGTATTTGTCCTGCTTGAGGTAGACTTATTACAAAAGTTGTATTTGTCTTTGGAACTCCTATGGAGTAGAATGGGAAAGCTTGACGTTATTCAGATACATTCTTGAATATGTAACTGTCTATAAAGGTGCCCAATTCAACGAGGGGATAAGCTGTCTACAGTTCCCATCAACTTGTTAAGGAGAGCAGTTTTTAATACTTTATGAAATATCAAGTGGAAATTTAAGTGCATTGGTTTCATTTCACCTTATTTCACTGACAGCTGCCATGGTTTTGATGATGAAAGTGAGTTACCTCCATGAGACAGATGTTGTGTGTGTTAAAGTAGCAGTGTGTTCAGCTCCACTCGCTTTTGTGATGGTGGAAGCCAACATGTAAATATCTCTTACTAAGTTTTATTGGTGTACTGTGCAGCTTTCCTCAGCACAAAGTTAAATCTCACAAGTGTTTTTTATATGGCCAGACAATACCTTTTTGCTTGTGTGGCTCTCACTGTTGTTGCAGCTTTTACATTTTTGCAGCCGAATTCTGCAGATTTCAGCTCACCAGTATAGCAATGGTTGCAGTTCTTTGCTTGGGCTGTCCCCATATGGCAGAGCTCCAGAACTGCAATCAGTGAATTCTGACCTCCCTCAAACAGACGTATATCTGCAGAGTATATCATCAAAAGTCTTTGCTGAAGCATTTCTCAAATCACCTTGGGATGGCATAAGAAGCATCAGACTATAAAAAAGTGCAATTTATGCCTTTTCTAATTTGACTGCCTGCTTTCTGCACACTGTCTCCTGTTCTTCCGTAGAAAATGATGGCTTTACCTGTCTCTCTATGTCATGCCCCACACCTTTGCGCACTCGTTCTATCTGTGTTAGTGTGCAGCAGGTGAGGTTTATAAAACCTCTTTGGATATCTGTATATACAATGCAAACGTATACTACTATTAGGATAAAGAGTGAGCTGCTGTTTCCATGTTTTGTGGGTCGGTTTGGTTTTTTGTTTTGTTTTGTTTGTTTGTTTTGTTCTGTTTTTTCTTGTTGTTGTTGTTGTCCATGTGTTTATTTTCTTGTTTGGTTTTGTTTGTTTGGGGTTTTTTGTTTTGGGTCTTTTTGAAAATCAGTGTCTGGTTTTTGGTAGCTAAAAAGTGTATTTAAGTAATGGAAAGAAAAATTAAACTGCCTGTAGCTCTTTATTCCTACATATATCTCACCCTCTGTATTTCAGAAAAAATGTAATATCAAAGACTACACAAGCTTTTAAGACAAAAGATGAAGTTACTAACCCAGAAAACAAATGGTTTGTTTTCTCGCTCTTTTTGTGCCTGTGAAGGACATGATGCTGAATAAACAGAATACAGTTATATTTTTTAAATAATTGATTAAAAAGGCTGAAAGGTATATTCTTTTTTAAAACAAAATATGCATACCTGAATAATTCTGGTTTTATTTCTTAGTTCTGTTAAACTGGAAGAAGGATGTTTACATTGACTGATAAAGAAGAGTGCTAACTGTTTGTCAGTGGAAGGGAGGAGGGTTCTGAACTCTAGCTGCTTGTTCCTGTCATACCGAGAGCACTAATGGGCACCAGCTGGGCTGTAGCTATAGCAGCTTCACCACTTCAGCCTTGCACAGCACGAGCTGCTGTGGCAATGCTGCAGAAGGGCCTCCTGTGCAGATTTAGGAAGTACACACTTCAGTTGTTGTTCCCTGGGCAACAGAATAACTGCAGACAGCTGGCTTTGCACCACCTGAGCTGATCAAAGAGCAAATCCTGTCAGGCTCAGATACTTCAGCTCCTCCAGCTTCAGTGTGAATGTCTGCAGGCAGTGATGTAGGAAGCATTGTCATTCAGATTTCAAGGTTAAACACAGGGGAATGAAGTAGAATGACAGCAAAAAATAATATTAAAACATCGTTCCTGTAGGTAGTACAGATGATCGAGAATTAACTTTAAAATACTAAATTACTGGTGTACATGTAAAATGTATTTTGAAATTATTCAAAAAGAGACTGGGAGGCTACCAATAATTGGCTTGAATTTTGGGAGAAGAAAGAACCATCAAGGGTGATAGATCAAGTGTTTCATTAAGAAAGACCATAAAAAATGATTGAACAAAAAGATTAAAGTGGTATGTAAAATGCTATGACTATGGAGGACCTATATCTGGTCTGCTGGAAGCTTCTGACAGGTCAAGACTGCAGCAGTATGGTGGGGTTTTTTCAGCACATGATGCCAGAAGCATGAAAGGGAGACGATTGAACAATAGTGAACTGTAATGTTGTCTGATGTGGACCTGTATAATTGGGATTAAGATCCACCTGAATATATTGGATAAGAGTGGAGAGGCAGGTGGTAGCATTTCATAAATGTCTGTTTAACTCTTTTTTTCTACTTCTTCTGTATCATAGTAATATCTATTTAATACTTTGCTTAGGAGGGGTGCTAACTTCTTAAAACACTGTTTTAAACTTTGTTGTGAAATAATAAAGAATATTTTTAATTGCTCCTCTTAAAGTAAGTTTCTCCTTTATTTTTTTGTAATATCTGTATTTACTTCAAAAAGTAGTAGCTTCCATTTTGGAGAAGTGAGTGAACATGGGTGAGTGATAATACTGAGTTTTAGCAAGTGTGCATCATTCCACAGCAGAAAGAGGAAGGTGAACAGAGTTGGTGTGTTTGTGAATGTACTCAGTCCTCGTTTGCTGAAGCTGCAGAATATTGATTAGTATCCACACTTCCATGGAGGGTTTGGTGTTTATATTTCATATATTCTTTGCATTTTTTGTATGCCATATTTGTTTTAGTAATATTTGATAGAAGTCTCTCTAAAGTAGTTTCAGGTGGGGGTTTTTTGCCTTCTGTTTTGTTTGGGATTTTTTTGGTTTGCCTTGGGGATTATTTTGGATTTTTTTTTTTGTTAAAACTCAAACCACTAAACTTTTAAGTAGAATAGTTTCTTTCTCTAGCTCTCTTACAAAAAACATATTTGAGGTGTGAGAATTTCAGTAAAGGGATTCAGCATGAAAAGATAAATTACTGGGTTGTTTTCAATTGGAAAATCACAGGTCTAACATACAAGTATGACATTTTGTTCTCAATAATATAAAACCAAACAGAGGTCTAAGTAAGAGCCCTTACTCTCTATGGTGACAAATTAGACTGTGTATTGCTTGTTTGGCTATTCTGATTTACTGCATCGGTGGTCCAGATATCAATTGGTTTCTTAGTATGTTTACTGAGGTTGCATGTTAACTCCGTTTTAAAGCTGTTATTTATTAAAAATAATAACTTAGTAAGACTATATAAAGAGATTTCATGATATCTGATGTTCAATTGCATTATTTGTAGTTTTACAGTCTGCAAAATTTTCTGAAGGAATTTTAATGATATTTTTGAATTACTTAAAACTTTAGGTTCTTCTGTCAAAGTCTGGGAATGTGACAGAGCTCACTTCTTCCATTCTACAAGTCTTCAACTGTGCGAATTGCTGATGCAAAATCAAAACCAGTGTGAAGTCCGTAGGCCATCTTTCTAGCATAAAAAACTAACAGTTCATAAAAAATTGTCATTTTCTACAATAGCAGGAATGACTTTCAGTGTCCTGAACAACTGTATTGCATCTGGAATCAGCAGTGTTCTTATATCCACAGATCTTTCTTTTTGCATCTAGTCCAGAAATGATTATGTAGTTTTTAAGGAATGTCTGCTGGCTACTGTGTCCCAGCAGCAGCAGTGCAGTGAATTGATTTGTTGTGCATGAAGGAACTCTATCAAGGAGTAAATGGTACTTGTTGTTAACCTTACAGATGTTTCTTTTTGAACTCTGGTTAGTAACTTCCTGTTATTTTTAAACTTCAGGCAGATATTTTCCCCAGGCTTATTTCTTTCTCATAATTTAAGTTGGAGCAATTCTCCAAGAGGAATGGTGTTTGGAGGAAGATAAATGGGATGTCCCACCAATCTACAGCTTTTCTTTTTTTTTCTGTGTTGGAACCAGCTGGTAGTATAAATTGTCATGGAAATAATCCTCAGTGAGAAGTCCTTTGGAGTGCTGCAGGGAAAGTTGGGATTGATTGACCATGTTGTGAACCCTTGGCCATTTGTATGCTCTGCATGCAGAGGGTTTTCTCACTTGCTCAGCTTGTAAAGTAGGCACCAAAGATGGCCTCATGTTCTATAGCCATGATTATCTCTTAGGCTTTGGCTGAACTCAACAAAGTTTGCACTCCCCAAAGTTTATTTACAACATTTGATTATTGTACCCTTATTGCTATCAACTTCATGTGTAATTGCTTCCTAATTCAGTGCTGTCAAAGTATGGGATTACCTGTTTATTCATTAAATTCTGTTTTGCTTGTTTTTTGTAAGCCTGGATAATTTCAACCGCACTAGGTAGATGAAACTGTGTGCTAGCATAGTTTCTATCTGTAGCAGATATCCTCTGCCCAGGAGATAATAGTGGCTGACCTGGGGAAATGGTGCTTAAGAGAAGGTTGTTGCAGTTGAAACAAGTACATTTAGCTCCATCCTTAGCTATATTTAGCGAAAGATAAACTGAAGATGTATGATGAATTAGATACGGGTTGAGGAGGAACAAGTATTTCCCCCTCTTGAATGAAGAAGAACAAATATGACTAAGATTCAATAGTTCATTGTCTCATTTCTGGATCATTTTATGTGAACAATGCATAAGGAATACAGTGGGACATCCTTCTTCAAACCTTTGACTTACTCTCTATGAAAGTTTAGTAATGCTTAGTAAATGCTGTAACATTGTTCTTAATACACTCAGTGATAAAACTTCAACACAACCTTATCTATTCTCTACTGCACTGGTGGTGTGACATAAATAAAAATTCTTGTTTCAATATGAGGTAGGGATGCAAAAATGGTTTCCACCTATACAAGGAGTTTTAAGGAAGGCATAGAAGCACAGCATAGAGATACTGTGCGTTTAGCTTGTTTTTCTTTTTTTTTACAGAATAACTGGTATTGCCATTTAAATATTAGTTTCATACTTGTCTTTTAGCATTTTAAAGAGATAATGTGAGAGCTGGTAGATAAAAACATTGTCATTTTGTATGCATATGTGCAGTAATGTGATCTGAAGATAGTAAAAGATGGGAAAAACTGGAGTTTCTCTTTGCCTGTAGGCATTCTAGATAAGCAATGGCACTACAGAGGTGGTAGTTAAATTACTTAGTAACAGTGGATTTTTAAATTTTCATATGATCACTTGGGAAATAAGGCTATATGGGTAATGCCACAAATACTGTATACTGTTACTGAGTTTTTCACGTGGCCATGGGAAGCTTGTTGTGGGATTTTGATTTCTGCGTAGTGAGAGTTCCTGTTTGTGTTTATGGATTTCTGCAGGTGTGTAGCTAGTAGTTATTTGAGTAAGAGGAGCTGTGACCCAGAAAAAGCTCCATTTCATCTATCAGAAGAGTGACACTTTCGCTGAGCACTTAGATTTACCCTCTTTTACAAAAGGGAGAAAATGGTATCTTTTTAAAAGTTCCTTATATAAAGGTAAATTAAACCTTCCTTACAGCCATCCATGTCTCAAATTACTTCTCTGGGTGGCTATGGAAATTTCATTTTGGTTTCACACATCTGGGAGTCAAGAAAGTGTCAGATCTGTCCAAGGAGAAGTTAGTAGTGCTCTGAATAAAGTCTGTGTTCTATAGATTTCAGCCATACATCTAATTCCAGAATTTCTCCAGTTTAAAATTAGAATCTTTGCAATGCGCTTATAGTTGTTCCAGATGGATGGACATTCAGCAGCTGGAAAGTGGTCTCACTTTGTGCTGAGTGTCAAAAGCTCCATCCCAAAATGACTTCAGAAGTGATAGTTGATTTCCCATTTTTAATTATGTCTTAGATTGTACCATAAATTCTATCTTGCCACTGATTACTAGTTGAAGGCTTGTAGGTTAAATTTCAACCAAAAAAGAAAAAAGTAATATTTATTAGGTAATTCTTGGGGAAGATAGGACCTATCAGTGCATTGAAAAGTATTTTGTGCAGGCTACTTTTTTTTTTTTCTTTAATCTCTTTCCTGAATATTAAGTTTCTTTCTGACATTTTAAAGTTTTCTTAAGATTTGTAGTATTGTGCTGGAGAGGAAGGATGGCTTGAGGAACATATACTTTGTTTTCCATGATTTGCTTTTGTGGTTTTCTGCCATCATCCTGATAATAGTGGAAAAGCTAATGCTTTATATATGTGGTACAGGCCTTTTAGTAGTTATAATTTACCAGAAACTGTTCATTATTGTTCTGTCATATTGAAGTGAAATGTTTGATAAATCTCCCCTTCTTTAGCCATATTGCACTTTAAGTTATTTGTTAACTTGCATGGTGTACACAGCACACTGTGTGGATTTGCCCTTTGCTGAGGAAGGGTAGCCATCCCCTGCTGGTTTCTTCTCTTCCTCAGTGGCATGTGGATCTAGAGTAAACAATTTGCCTGAAATGATTAGAAATAGCTGTTTAGTTAGCATGCTCTACAGTTAGCAGAAGTTCAGTTAAGTGTTAATAAATAAGGGATTTTCTATCATCTTTATATGTATGGTCTCTTTTTACTGTATTCAACTTGTATATCCAAATTACCATAGAACAGTTATGTGCATCATACATCATACAATTTATGTTCAGCACAATCTGTCAAATATCCAGTGATTGTGTGTTCTGAATTCATATAAAGTCCTCCTCCTATCCCTGTTACCTGTCACAGAAATGGTCTTTTTTTCCTACAGGTTTGATCCTAACTACCTTTTTTTTCCCCTTTTATTTAATATAACTGCATTTTAAACATGTCTGCATTCTTGTATACAGGACTTACCATGTATCAGTTACCTTTTGTCCTATTCTGTGTTGTTTGGGTGCCTCTTTTTCCATACAGAATATCCAGATTGGTGACCTTTATAATACATATTTTTTCTTCTGTTAGTACCATTTTAACCTGAGAAGGCCTTTTCAGTATCCTTCCTCTTGAAAACACTCTCATTACAGCTGCTGCCATTTTCCTTTCCACTGATGAAGTTGGTCACATTTGTTCACAGCTCTGTAATCAGACATTCTTGACTAAAATCAGTGAAAATGTACTTGGAGATAGAGGCCTCTAAAATTACCTCAGAGCAGAAAATGTGTCATTCATTGCTGCTTATCCTCTGGACTTCTTATTTAGCTCATCCTGCAGCCAGCAGTCACTCCCCTTGCTTTAGCTTAGCGTGGCTGTGGCTGATTCCTTTGTTCCCACTGGAGTGGATTACAGCAACCTGTTCATCCTCGGTGAACCCCGGACCAGTGGCTGAACAGTGTGAACATAATGCACTGGTGCTCTGGTCTCCTCCCATTCCACACTGCTGCAAATTGCCATATTGAGTGATGGGCAATGCCATGTGTGCACAGACCATACGGTATTTTCTCCTCAATCTACAGTTGCCTTGTTCTTCATACACTTCAGTCCTTTGCTATATGTGTGTAAGTTCAGTTTGTCTTTTGGAAGCCGTTTTTATTTGCTGGGGTTGGTTAGAGGCATGTACTTACATGGGAAACCTAATTTTGCAATAAACAGTTACCAGTAATAAAGGATATGAGAAAATGCTCTGTGTTAAACTGAAGATAGCTCTTAAAAGAAAAGTGTTTAAATGATGTCTGTACCTTTACTGTTAAGGAGTCAAGCAATGTAACTTGTGGGTCATTTTCATTAACATCAGTATGGGAGATGGAACTTGGAAAACATGCATCCCAACACTTTTCATGAGCACCTAATTTTGCTTTTGTTCAGGGAGACATACATTAAATATGTGCTAATTATGAGTTTCACAGCAACTTGACTGCTAACTTGAGGTCTGTGTCTGTAGCCACATTCTGCATTCTTTGAATTCATCTTGGTATAATATTTTTAAATATTTCAAACAGCAGATGTGCATTGCTTATAGATTTGTGTAAATGTTGGTGCAGTGTGTACAAAATACGTCTCCCGTACAATGATCTGTTGACATTATTCTCTGTTGCTTAGCTTCAGACACTAAAGTCATGACATGTGCTGCTGTTTGGAGGATGCCGAAGGAATTGGAATCAGGCAGTCATGAATCCCCTGATGATTCATCAAGCAACACTCAAACCCTGGAGCTACTCTGTCACCTTGACAACACAGCCCATGGCAATATGGCCTGGTAGGATTCTGCATATTTTATACTCCTAGAAAAAGCCTGAAGGATAGACCCATGCTGTTAGTTTTGTGCAGATTTATATTGTAGAAGCTATGTCGTGCACTTTAAAAGTATTCTGTCTTAAAAAAAAAAAGTATAAATAGGATTTTTAGTCCCAGATGTTTCATAGATTAAAAACATTTATTAAAGTCCTGTGTATTGTTTCAATGTGTTTTTCCCCACCTGCCCCCATCTAAAGCCTTTGTTGTACAAAGGTATAATTCTTAGAATTTGGATCTTTTAATGGAATATAAATTTGATGTTGCACGTAAGTTTTTCTTTTGTAGTCTTCACTCAACTGATTTAGCCTAAGTGTGAGTAATTTATTGTTTCATAAGGATAAGAATTCATTATGTTATATGGTGCCTGTGTAACTACTCTTTATCTGTTGTATAGTCAGGACAAGGAGAGCTGCAATACAGCAGACGTTATTACAGGGGTTTGTTTCTCTTTCTGTTATTTAAAAGAAAGTTAAATTTGTCCATTGTGTATTTGCAAGTTTGGTGCTTTATGGATGTGTGTATATGACATGTTCCCACTGCTTCCTGACGAGATGCAGGGCATCTCATTAGTTTTAAGAATCCATTTCTAGCCACAGATTTCTGGTTTCACCCTTGCAGATTAAATTTTAACCAAAGAAAAGGGGTAAGGTGAAGGTTATATTCATAAGGCGGTTCTTGAAAAGATAGGACATACCAATGCATTCAAAAATGTATAGATGACTTTTTTCTAAGATACAGGTTAAATTTCTTTATAGTAGTATCCTGTAATTCTTTGCTACATATTTTAATATGAGTACTCCTCTTTGTAATTATTTTATTATTTCAATTCAATTTTTATTGTTGATGCTTTTTTGACAATCATTGTTCCCAACCACATTGAGGAGAATTTGTTGCTTGTTTTAATCTTTTCCTTTTACCCTTTCAAACTTTATGCCTTTTGTCTTAAAATTTTCTATAATTGGTTTCTATCTGATGCTGGAATGCCAGAACTTTGTATGGTAGCCAGATCACTAAAGGAGGAATAGGAGGCATATCACTGCTTATATCCGGATCTGAATTACATGAATGCCCAGAAGATTTTTTTTTCCTCTAATAACAAATTATAACAAGCTCAATGACAGTTTTCAGTCATCTACTATCTGATTTTGTTCAGTACTTAGTGCTTACAAATGTCTGCTGCTATTTAATGCCCTTTATCTATATGTACGTGTATATATATGCATAGAGATTTGAAAATGTCCAGTGTTACAGAGAGATTGAAGGTGGAAACAGAATACTTGGCATTAGTACTCCTCACATCATCTCAGGCAAGCACAGCTGAGTTAGAGGATCTTGTTTTAGAGCAGATTTTTCTATTTCTGTCTCACTCATACTGGACACAGCTCATGAATAAATAGGCTTTTTGTGCTAAATGTGTCACATAAGAGGCCACGCCCCACTGAGTGTTGTGTTGGCTGCAAATAGCAATGTAAATATTTTGTATTACACTTCTTAAGTGTTTAGAAAAATGTGTAGCTATTTAGACACTAAGGGTTCAATTGTTGTTGGAACCAAATATAAATCAGAAAAGCAATTTTCCTCAATGCAAAGTGTAAATAATACCACAATGTAAGGCCAGTGCTCTGGTGTACGCAATCACAATGAGATCAGTGGTGGTCTGGCACCATACACTTGCAGTAAGAAGGATCTGTCATCTGCCTTGCCATTAGAGCACGTATATGCTTTGTGTTTTGCCTGGAAAACCACATGCTGAACATGGGACTCGAGTTTAGTGTTACCACATACACTTTAAGGAAGGAGGTTGCTTCATTCACAACGTGCAGTACAGCAGTGTGAAGGCAGCCATGAATGACTAGATAAAGGCTTAAATTTTTAAGTTAATTTTGAATATTATTAGTCAGAATGCATGCTAAAGAAAATAAACAAAATACTAGGCTTTTATCATTTCTTTGTATGTTGGGCCTGGAAGAGTGGGCAGAGCTGCCAGTACAGTTTAAAGATGCAGCGTGTAATGCTGGCGTCAACCTTTGTGACAGTGACTCCAGACAGCAGCTCTTAGGAAGATACTTTTTGTGTGTCTGATATCCATAGCACAGATCCTTCTGTGTCTGATATCCATAGCACACATCCTTTATGAGATTTATGGATCCAGTTGCAGATCATAAGTAATTGAGTTTTGATTATAAATAATGACAAAAAGCAAATCTTGAACATGCAACTGGTTATGTACTCTGGCATCTACCACCCTCCTCAGGGCTTTATTTGCTTGTGGTTTTGCTCATGTTTATCCTGCTCTGCTTCATTCCTTACCATGCATCTTTCAAGGTAGGCCTGGTAACTGAAAAATTACCTCACAAATTTTTCTGTTTCTGGTATCATGCACTAGGAAACACAAGGGGTGATTTTTTCCAGGTCTGGTGTGTCAGGTGTTGGTTTTGTTCAATCTGTACTGATGTTAAGAACTGATTCTGCATTTTTTTACCTTTATCTCATCTCCTTTATGGAATGCTGTGTTCCAATGTCTCTGAAATTTCTTACTAAAAACTAGCAGAGACCTATTTAATACCAGTTCTTTTTTGTGAACCAAGACCAAAATAGTGTTTTCAATCGATTGTGACTAAAATCTTAAACTTTGCTGGTGTATGACTGAACGCTGTACTCCTCCCACTCAAGTTCTATTGAAATAATTTTCTAGTCTTGACCAAACCATTGGCAAGAAGCTAGTCTCTAAGACATTACAGGCAAGTGAAAAAGAAATTTGCTTTTCTGCAGTTCCATTTTATCTGGATTGCATGAGTTACTGTGTTTAAAAATGAAGCATAACCATTCATTTTTAATTACTGAGATTGTTTACTGACTCCAAGCCTTGAATTTGGGACTCATCAGCATTTTTATTTAAACTCTTGTATGGCATAGAGTCCAGAAAATTAAACAGCTGCTTAAATTAGGCCAACAAATAGGCCTGTTAATTGTTCTATTTGATTCTAGCCTAAGATTTTTCCATACTCTGCCTGCTGTTCCTCATGTAAGCCAAAATGGAAAGATTTCAAGTGCAAAAATCCTGAGTGAATTACTTTGTGTGGAAAACTGCAGATACACATGGAAATGTGTGTGTTTAAAAAGAAAAAAGCTCTTCAATAAATTCCGTCTGTAGATAAGTATATGTATTCATACAGAGTTAAACCCACATAACAATAAATATGTTGGTCTATGCAAGGTTGTAAGATTCAACTAAAGGAACTTGCCACTGGGTATCTTGCAAGAAGCAGTCTAAGGTACTGTCTGCACAGGAGAGGCCAAGGAAACAGGACAGCAGTTTATGAGGTTTTGATTATTCCTCTGAGTGCAGCAGGGAGGAATCCCCAGAACTCTTGTCTGTTAAAACTGAAGACTTGTATTTTAGTTTTTAGGATAGTAACAGAGAAGTTGTTCTACTTCTCTCTCAGTTTTGCTGCAGACTTTTTTGGTAGTAGACTTGACAGGATAGTCCTTGGAGAAGAGGGATACTCCAGGCCATAAGAGAAAGTATAATCTGTGAGATCTTGAATTCGTAACACAGCAGGGAGTTGCTCTTGCATCTGCTGAAAGTAGGCTTGCCTCTCAATGCTTAACATCCTGCTTTTTGCTTTCCAAAGATTGCAGGTATAAAATAGGGTAGACCGTGTTCAGTACTAAGCTATGTACTTCAAAAGAGAGGGGAAAAAGTGAAGTAAGTTGGATTGTGAACTATGGAGTAAATGTGGAATAAAATGATAATAAATAAGAAGAAAGTGTTAGATGAACAGTTAAATACAACTGTAAAGGGAAAATGAATGGAGGTTACAGAGACAATATAATTGGAGACTGAATTCTGAGAAGCCTGAAAGGTGAGGAATGAAGAATTCATGTTTTATATAAAAAATGAAAAAAAAATTGTTTGAAAAAAAATTTGTTTGAAAGGGATGAATATGTTAGGAATAATGTAGGAATAATGATAAATTACTTCATTAGGCTGCTCTACTAGCTCAGGTTGTGGGTTTTGTTTTTTTTTTTTTTTTTTTTTTTTTTTTTGTGTATCCCACTCAATCAATCTTAGATATGAGCAGGCAAATATTACCATATCTAAGAGAACGTAGAAAAGAAGACAAATTATAATTTTTTTTAGAGAGAGTCACAGATGTTTTAAGAACTCCAGGATGTTTATCACTAAACTATTAAATTAGAGGTTTGAATTCACAAAGGAGAAAGTTATAAATGAGCTATTCCTGGACATTTTAAGTACTTAGATTTTTATTTGGTATTTATTGAAAGTCTCCAAATAGAGTCCAGAGAAGTACCATCTCTTCTTTGGCCATACATAGTACAAATCAACCTCATTCAGGCTGGCTTTTTACAGAAGTACAAAATTAGGTCTTATTGTCCTTTCAACTCGAGTAAAGATTTAATTCATTCAAAATGAAGATGCTATACATAACATTTTATTGCTTGTTTCATCATGTTCATTCCATAAATGCATACAGTCACCTGATCAAAGTTAGGCTTATTCATAATTGATGCCCTGAAGGCAGCTGACTGAAATCCAGTATTTTATTTACTTTTTTGGCCTTTAAATTTATTTAAAAAAAACCAAAGCCCACAAAAAACAAACCACCCCAAAACATTTTCAAGTAAAAAAGCCAAGAAGTAAGAGAATCTGAAACTCAAAAGAAAAGTAAAAATAGTGTTTTTAATAGCTCTAACACTTTCATGCATTATTCAGGTATTACTTCTGTTTCCTCTCACAATGTTGGTAATGTTACTTCTTCTATAGTACCCCTCCGAAGGCTTCAGGATATATATGTGAAAGTTCTACCTTAGGGTTTCATAAAAAAAAAGTCTAAAACAATTTAATAGTCTGTACCTAATGAATATAAACCCGGAAGTAACAATAATTTTAGAGGGATTGTATGGTCTTGAATATGTGGTACAGTAACTGTTAGATATGTCTTATAGCAAAGACATGCACTAAATGCGATCATAAGTTTTTAAACCTTATTTTAACACTTCATATATCCCAGTACCAGAAATATAATTGTGAGGACAGAGCTCCCACTGATATTTGTATAGAGGTTTCTTTGAGAGTGTCAGGACTGTCAGTTGCATATTCTGGTGTACAAACTGAACTCTGTATTTTTTTTGGGGGGGAGGAGTTTTGTAGCAGCTGCCCAGCAGATATTAATTTTATCTTCATATGATGCAAAAAAATTTCAGAGCCATCTGAATTTTTCAGCATTTAAGAATAATTCTTCCATGCTTGGTTCATTCCACATATTCCATAAGCCACTTCTGATATTACAATAAGTATAGAGACAAATTTTTTTGGACTAACTTAATACTTGGCAAGTTCTAGTTTCACTGGGAATGTAGTTTAACAGCTGCTTATCAGTAGTACTGATAATGCCCTTTATATTCTGATCCTTTCTAACCTGGTGAAAGTTTAAACTGTATTTATGTCCTTGCTCTCTTCATAATTCCATGTGATCCTGAATTCTTCACGGGATTTTGCTCTCTTTAATCTTTGATTCTTCTTTATTGTAAATAAAAGCATCTATTATATATAAATCCAAATGTTCAGTGTTGAATCATTAGTTGTCTTTCTTACATTCCCTCTCTCCTTTTCCACTTTTGTCATCCTCTAAAATATGTCTCAAACCAGCAGAGTAATTTAGAACACTCATTTTCGCATTTTCATTCCCTTGAATGTTTGTAGTAATTTTGAGTGGTTAGTATTGTACGATTTTAAAACTTTAAGCTCTTCAATGTAATCACTTTTACTAGGAAATAAATGCAATTCATTAATTGGATACTGAACTTTGTATTATATGCCCTTTTTATTATGTTAGCTTTTAATCAGAATTTATTTGACTCTACTCATGTAAAGCAGAAGGAAACTTAGTCAAACTAAAATCTGACACTGAAGTAAATACTAAAGGCAAAAATACTTATTTATTCATTTTTGTGAACTTATATATGTATCCAGTTAACTTATTTCTAATAAGTTAGATTCCATATGCTTGAATGAAAATTAGTTTTTATGAGGTCTTTGCAGTTGTTTTAGTTTGGATTCATAAATCATGATACAGAAAATAGTGCAAAAATTGTTACTCTACATGTAAAAAAAAGGGGATTGTAAAGTGCTATTTAACTTCTCTGTTCCAATTTAAACATAGTTTAGTTTCTGTCTTCATTGTGCTGTTATATTCCCCAGTTTTACTGCTAAATTAGTTGAGATTTTTCCCCACTGATAGAAAATTGAGCTATTTTTAAAAGGGGTTTTCTTCCTCTGTAAAGTCACTTAAGCTATTCATACCACTAAAAAAGTGAGGGTTGAAGTCTGCCTCAACTGATTTTGCAGGTGAGATAGATCCTTCTGTTTATTATACTACTATACTTTTTTTGTTCTAGTAGTTTTATTTTCAGTCCTACTGAATTGCTTAAAATGTTAGTGGGAAACGTTAAAGAAAAACAGTGTTGCGGAACTGTTAAACTGTTAAAAAAAAGTTATGCAGGAAAAAATTTAAATGTTCATGAGGAACTAACTGAACAGGTGCCCCTGTTTTCTTGGTATCAGACTCCAGTTTGCTCTTCAAAACCCCATTTAGCATTTATTATTTAGACTATTTATCCCTTAGAGTAGAATTCTTTCCAGCACAATATTCTGGGATGACTATGGATGTAGCAATGTTGCTGCTGATGCTTGCTTACATAGTAGTTAAAAATTCAGGGTTTTGAAATCTCCTTTAGATGTCTGTTGGATGAAAAAATTGACCCTTGTACATTTGTGATTAAGTGCATCTATTTGGTGAAATGTCTGTGAGAGCCAAAGGGGTGCCCTGCAGCCTCCCACAGTCCATCCAACCCAGTGTTCGGACAATGGTGAATGTGGTAATTTAGGGAGACCACATTAGTTACAGTCTCAGCTGCTTCTTGCAGTCTCTCCACCTCAGATTCCCCCAGAATGAACAGTTCCTGGATTAGAGGTGTTAGAGGGTACATCTGTGCTAGGTCTGTGTAATCCTTTACCATTCTGCTCTTCTGAACAGGAGTGGTGATTTTCATCAACTATCAATGCAGATCTAGGCAATCATAATTTTCTTCTTAGGCACATGTTTTAAATCACTGGAGAAATATACTCTGAGGAATATTCTACTTTGTTAGATATCATTCCCCTGACCAACCATGCAGTTTGTTATGAACAGCATAAATTAGTAAGCATATGCTATATCCATATTTCCATCTTTGAAAAATCCCTTATGAAAATACTCAAATTGTCTCTCTCAAAAGTAGATACATGTTTTCTCTAAAATAAGTCTGCAGAGGTTGTTTTTGCTCACTCCAGCTGTTTTGCAAATAAGTTTGTTTCAGCCCTTAATTTTTGCCTTAGTACGTGGAAAAAAATATTGTCATCCTGAGGCTTCCAGAGGCTGGGCAGGAGTTCTACCTGTGTGCTTTCCTGATAGACATTGATACTACAAAAATGTTTTTCCTAGGCTGACCACCTTACTGATCTTTGGCAGACAAGCTAGTTATATGTTTTTTTTCCTGACATGTCAAATATCCATAATATTCACTTTGAGGCTTTTTTTTAAGCCCTGTTCAGGCAACAGAATAGAAGTGGTATATTTCTCCAGTGTCTGTGACAGCAGCTGCTGTATGAATGGTGTGTTGTACAGGTCTATACGATGATAATTTAGGGATAAAATATTTTAGAAATAAGTGATTTTTTGTGGCACTTCCTTGTTGGGATGCTTTTGTATTTGTTTGTAAAGCAGTTTAATTTTTCTGAATGTAATAATAATGCCAGGGTCAGAATAAAGCCCAGCTGTCTTTGGGGGTCTTGTCCAAAATAATCCTTCATTTCTCAGCAGCTTTTTAACTAAAATGCTCACCTTACCTTCTAGGTTTTTTTTAGAAAGCTGTGGTTCTTGTTTCACCGCCACTTAAGGAGTTGGACTCCAAATTAGATCTCAATATCTGAGAATTTTGAGATGAAGTGTAACTTGTATTCCCTGTAGCCAGAACTGATTTCATTCAGAAATGTGGCTGTTTTGTAGAGCACTTGGGTAGGGAATTGTGGGTTCCAGGTTGTACTTGGTCTGATCTCATGTGTCTTAGAATTAATGTCCTGATTATCTGATAAGCAAGAGTCATCTTTAAATTGGAATCATTGTAGTGCAAAGAAGGCACGATATTTGAGTTCCTAATATGTGAATTTTTCTGGGGGGCTACATGGAAGCTGCAGGATGGAGCTACCCAAATGCATGGGTATATTTTCCATTTTTCAGTGCATGAGGGTTTTCACTCTAGCAAAATTTTTCCATTTATAGAAATGGTTGTCACTTCTGTAATTGCAGTTGAGCAGTAGTTAGTGCTTTCTTTGTCCCACACTTGTGGCTTAACTGCAGTTCATGTCAATGAAAGTGTTTGCATGTTGCTTTTTTCTTCCTTAGTCTATAACGAGGGACTTGGAATTGTTCATTTGTAAAAGCTCAGTATGTTTATTGGCAAAGGTGTTAATTATCTTTTCAGCATAGAAGATAACGGGGCCCTTTCATGTGTGCATTTGAGTGAATATTTTAAATACTCTTTATTTTTCGTTAAGGTAATATTCTCTGTAGGATTTAATTTATTTTTTTTTAATACCAAAAGCTACTAGCTGCAAGCTTAATTAAAGGGTCCTGAGCTAAATGATAACAAAACAGGGTAAAATACAACATATATAATGGCTTGTCTTCTGTTTATAGATTATTTAAAGAACAGCCCTGAAGTTGCCACTCAGGAACTGAGTGGCAGGTGTGGATTTGACAACTGTCTTGTCCATTCTGAAAACTGTAAGCGTCAGCACACTGAGGAAAATGGAACTGCCTGGTTTATCTGTTTTCCTTTTTAGACATTATCGCTGCCATGCTGAAAACTGTTCTAAATGAAAACTTCTGTTTCTCTAAAATTTGTATCTTACTTCAAAAGTAACTTTTTCTTTTCACTCACCGATATTTCCTGCCCACCTCTTCTCCAAAGTATTTAATGTTTAACATTCAGTCATGAGTACAGAACATAGCTGAATGTGTCACAAAGGGTGATTTGAGTAACCTCTTCTTGAGATCATAAAATCTGAATGAATGATCACTACAACCACACCCATAAATGAAAATTTAAATAGAAGTGAAATGGACATCTCACAAGTGTGAATGTTGGAGGGACCTTTTCATTGCACAGAGTATGTCAGCTCGGTTATAATTGGCTCTAATTAGCACACTGTCTTCAGCTGTAAAAAATCATTTACGTTGAAGTTCAGTGAATCTCAAAGATGTGAAATTTCTTCCTACCTTTGAAAATATCAAAGACATTTTTTTCAATCTAACTTTTATAATTGAAAATAGAGTGATTCATATAGGACAGGTGCAGATACATCCACAGGCATAAAAAATACTGATCTCTGGCTGAAAGGGCTCTTAAAGGGTTAAGTGGTCAAAACAGATTTCATTGTCTGTAATTAAAAATATGTTTACATAGATCAACACCAAATGCCAGTTATATTTTCAGCAATATGTAAGTAAAATGATGGACTTAAATAGATGTGATCAGAATCAACTTGAAGGTTTCTTAGTTACTTATTCAGCCATGTGATGATCCTGATATCTTTCAATTTCACTTTGGAAAACTTGGTTGTGGAAGATTAGTTGTGATCACATTCAGGTTATAATGCATTCATTTTTTTTATCCTGTTATGTGTTTTCATAAAATATTTTCATCTATTTGAAGGATCTAATTGATGTATCTGTGCAGCACAACTACATGAAATTCTGAAACATGCATGGCAGTGCCAGTTGGTTTCTTCACATTGTTATGGGCAAAATGTAGTTGAACACGTAATTGAAACTGCATGTCATCATTTTTATTATCAACACTCATTTTCAATTGCTTGTGAGTTTTTTCCAAGTTGTACCATACAACTTTTCAAAAGTGTGTATTGTTAAATAAGATTGGCAGTACTGCAGGCAAAACAGCCAATTTTAAAATAAATCAAAGAATCATTCCAGTACCATGTTCTTGTTAAAACACATTTAAAAACATAATGGTAGGTTA
Organism: Zosterops lateralis; assembly: GCF_965231275.1. NCBI lineage: Eukaryota > Metazoa > Chordata > Aves > Passeriformes > Zosteropidae > Zosterops > Zosterops lateralis. The sequence continues at coordinate 95,885,746 of NC_139764.1, read as the reverse complement.
ATGTGCTAAATGTAGTGATTTTGTCCTAATACAAGAAAACTCACTACAAATGGGCCTTTTATAGGTAGGTAATTTTCATGGATTGACAACACAGTAAGGATGAAGGTCATGCTTCCAGCAGAAGATAGGTGCAGAAGCTAGTCCTTTCTTTATTCTGCTGTGTTGCCTTGGGGAAAACTTCAGTGAGTAAGGAGTCAGCCAATGCACCCTTTTAGTTGTAGTTCCAGATTTTTCTTTACAAAACAGCAAACAGGTGCAGTCATCTACCTTGTAGATCTGATGCTTGTTTTTCTAAAAGTGCAGAGTAAAAACTGATGAAACTGTTTACAAAAGGAGCAAGAGTAATTTAAGAGGAGGGTATCAGCTGAGAACAACTGAGTTTTGTTGTATTAATGGTGTGAAAAAAGATACTCTGTCACTTCTTTCTGTTTCCTGCAACATCTTATTTTCTTTTTCTTGTGTTTTATAGCATAAGATTAGATGAAGTTCCATCACTTGGATCTAAAGTCAGCCAGGTTATATCCAGTGTTTTAGGAATATAGGAGTAAAGCAAAATCTGGGATAAAAAAGCAGCATCCATAGTGTGCAGTGCAGGTTTGAGAAGGTTGCTAGTGGCTGCCTAATGTTGGGCTCACATACCCAAGGCTGCATCTGTTTGTGCAACCTTCTTTCATCTATTCCCTCTGTTACAAACCAAATTAACACAGAGGAACAATGAAAACTAAGTTTCTGTGAATAAAATGGATCAAACCCAGAAAGGTTTGAAATATACCCCAAAACTTGATTAAAACCAAACGAGGTTAGATGTTGATGCCAAAACACTTCATATATTTTATTTAATAGTGAAAGAGGCAAAGAGAACACAAGAGAATAGAAAGGAAGGACTAGAAAGAGAAAAGAAAGAAATAGAAAAAGAGGTGTGTTGGGTCTGGGGGGAAGGTAGAGAGAAAAAGGGGTGAGGTAGAAACATATCAGCCTTCTGAGGGTTCCAGTGGCATCTCGTGGCTCCCTTCCATCTGCTCTCCTTGGTGGTGAGGGTTCCCCATTGCCCACTGCCACCACAAAGTATAGAATCCAATGGATTAAAGTATGTTTATAATATTGAGGTGGGAATGTCCCCCTCCTTCTTGGGAGGGCAGGTTTGACATTGTCACTTGCAGCATTTGTTGCCTCATGTTGCAGTGTTGTGGTGCAGGGTCTGGGGAGCCCTTTGGGGGAGCCTTTGGTGGACCATGACAGCCCCTTCACCTTTCCCAGGGTGAGGGGCTCCCACAGCTGAGCTCCTCTGCACATTAGAGGATGGGAGTTCACTGCCTCTCACCAGAGGTTTTTTCACCTCACACCCAAAACCTCTCTCCCTCACCCTTTGGTGTGAGGGTGTCTGTGCTAGCCTGGCAGCTGGTAGCCCTGGGGCTGTGGTCTCCACGCCAGGGTTCTAAGCTCGATCCCTCAGTGAATGTGTTCTTCTTCCCCAGCCCAGGCCTGAATCACTCTATCTTATCTCCATCAACGTGCAGTCCAAGGCCCCATTCAGGATTTGAGTGGTTTTCTCTGCAGCTTTTATACAGTTTTGCTGTAATAGGCAAAAGCCTTTTATGAAGATGTTTAAGCCATAAATTAAAACATTTCAGTCTCCAACCATCCACGCAAAAAGCAAAACAAACTAGAAAAGTTGTGTCTAGTCATGGACTTCTGGTGAGCTTCGAGCAGTGGGACTTCAGATAGGCACTGAAGATGAAAACAGCATATCAAATGCCTTTACACAGCTGAAGTTTCAGTCTTAAAATGGAAAGATGTTCTCCATTAACCTATTGATACTAAAGTTGTGATCTCTACCTTCAGGTATACTGTTTCTCTAAGATTATTGGGAGGTTACAAAACTTACAAATGTGTTACAAAATTACAAAAATAGAAGCCTATTCTCATAAAATGTCAAGTATTCTTTCAATCTTGCTGTCACCTCTATTAGGGTTAGACCTGCTCATACTAACTGGCTTAAATATACTGCTTTTCATAGACAGAAGAGAGGAGGACTGATTTCCTGCATTCCTTTCCTATATAGCATGAAGTGAATTACAGGTTAAAAGTGTATGCTGATTAAGTCACGATGACAGCTGCAGGTTGGAAAAAGTTTGCAACAAAACTAAGGCGTATGATTTTTGGTTCCCCTTCAAAAAGGATGCATAACACTCCATATGACCAGCTCTGAGGTTTCAAATGAAAACCTTCTAAAATTAGTGTACATCAAGATCTCTGGTTGTACTTCTGTGTGTATATGCAGAATGACTGCTACAAATTGCTAGTTAATGGCAGATTTTGGACTTTAAACACGTGATGGATTTCGTCTAAGGGAAACCAGAAGAAATAGGGTTTTACGTGTTTTGATATATATTAGATTCACAGAATTAAAATGGTTTTCTAGTTCAAATCCTGATGGATTTTAATTTGGGTTGTTTATTTTCTTTTTCTGTTTGTGTTTTACAGTGTTATGTGGGAACCGATGGGAGACGGTAAAAAGATTATTTCACTGGCTGATAACAACATATTATTGTGGGATTTGGAGGAAAGTTCAGCCAAAGCTGTGGTAAGAAATTTTCTTTTAACAAAACATGCTATACTTGAATATAATGCAAACAACATTTCCTAGCCTAGAATTTGCTAATCTTTTAACTATTCCTTCAGAAATATCTCATAGGTAGGGGGAAATGAATATTTTACCATTGTCTTAAATAAGAATGCTTAGGAGTAATATTTTGGTATCTGTTGCTAGTGGGTAGGTATTTTCTTTGTTCTAGAGTTCCCCTTAACTGTCCTACTTTTTTTATAGTGAGTAATCTAGAATAAAGCAGTGCTGATTTGATGAATGTCTACAAGTGGAAAAATTGATGATCAGTAAAGTCAAAGGTTACTGAATTCAGATAATGGTGTAGTAACTAATGTTGATTAATACCATGCAACTCTTTATTTAATTTACAACTCTTGATTGTATAAGCATAAGTGTCTCTATTTGCTATGTACTGCTTTGAATTCTCGATGTTAGTTTAATTTAGTAATATACAGCTTATTCAGATTATTTCACTTATTGTTAAAAACGTCTTGTCATTGGCATAGATTTTTGTCTGATTATGCCATATCATAGAGCCTATATAGAAAACTTTGAATGATTCTGTACAGTCATTTAGATCAGTGTCTGTGCTTATAAATGGAAACTTGTTATGTCAAGGACATTACTATTCAGTTGATCTGTTGTCACATTTAACTCCTCAGGTCAGGGTTAATTTTTTTTCCTGGATGCTACAGAATCAGTTTTTTCAACTTAGTCAAGGCACTGTGTCCATAAACTCTTCCCTGTTGGTACCATCTGACTGTATGCAAATAGATGATGTCTTGAGTTATTAGGATTTTGCTAGATTTCACATTGTAACAATGTAATATAATATAGTTTAATACTTTATGTTTATAATTAAGCCCTTTGGGTTCCTTCTCTAGATGAGAAACTTGAGCACTTTTTTTCACTTGCATTTTCAATTGGTATTACATTGCCTTCCAAGGCTTCAAGTTAGTGTTTGTTTTTATCAAATTGATGTTGAGAATTTCTTACAGCTTGCCTCCAGGAGCTTTTCTGTGGCATTGTATCCTCTGGATTTGCATTACACCTGCAATAGTCAGTATTTCCTTCCTAATGTCTGCATAATATACAAACATTTCTACAATATTGAAAAACTATTTTGGGGTTGGTAGTGCTTCCATGCTATAGGTCCTCATGTCTCTTTGAAGTGCTGAGATGCTAGGCAACTTAGGATTTTCCCTTTCTCCTACTTTCACTCCTTGTTCAGACTTTGAGGTCTGTCCTCACTTGCTGAAATTCTTTTGAATGTTAATTAGTATTTTCACTGTCCAACCACATTCTCATGACTGTCTCATATTTTTTCTTAATCCCAACCTCCCTGAAATGGCCCCTCCCCATGGCATGGGATTGGCATTAAATAATCTTCAAGGCCCCTTCAAACCCAAATCATTCTATGATTTCCTTTGGAATGCTGTCTAGTGTATTATCAGTTTCTCTGTGTGGAAATCTTGTTACAAATGCCAAATTTTATGTGGTTTTTATTCCTCATTTTATATTGCTTGGGAATTATTTCCTATAATGTTGTATGTTGTGTCTTGCTTATACTATTCCTTTTCTCAAAATTACACCCCCACTCTGTCACACAAATATTTGTGCAGAAAGCTATGATTTCCATTTTCTTTTCCTTCCATTGCTAGAATTATTATCTGTGTAATTTTGGAGAGGAATAGACTACCAAGGTTTGTAATTTCAGCATGATTTCAGGAATCAGTATTTTTGTCCTCAAAGCAACATTCAGCTTGCAGATCCTTTCAGTATTTCAAGTAGCATTCCTTATTTTTTTTAGAATTAGAATTAGAATTTTTTTTACTGATACTTCTAAAATATGCTTGTACTACAGCAAATGTTGATGGCACAAAAGGACTCTAGAAGGCAAAGTAAGTGCTAAAGGAATGTAGGGAATTTAACCTGTAGTATGTGCTATGTGCCTGTATTATTTTATAAAAGGAAATTAATAAACCAAATGTGAAATTCTGTATCAAAGAACTGCTTTGCCTAATGAAGTAGCTATATCAACCCTTGAATGACATCTTCAGATAGTAGCATTTGAAAATGCTACTATCTGTACCGTTTGTTAAAATGTTAAAAACCTTTGTTTGAGAAGTTAGGAATGTTGTTTGGATTTTACAATCAGGTAATAGAGGTAAGGAGGTATTCATGACACTAATGCATCACTGGTCTTCCTTTTTGCACAATACATTTCAACTGCTTCTCTTTTTTGCAAACGTATATGTTATAGGCCATTTTAATGGCAAGAGGTAAACCAAATACTACTCTTTATGGACTTTTCGTGTTTATGAAAGTTTGTCTAAAATTCAGGTATAATATAGATGAAAAACTGAAAATGTGTGTGTCTTAAAAATTTTGTATCAGCCAAAATGTCTGCTTCTCTACAGTAACCGAAACTTCAGAGTCTTATTTGATTCCTTTTCTGTATCTGCCTGTAATTTACAAGTCACATTGTTTCATTAAAATTAGCCTGAAGAATTTTAGAGTTCCCAATACATTCAGACCTTCTTGGTAATAAAATTATTGGTGTGTTCATTCTCTGAGTTACCTAGTCACCTTGGGATAAGAAACATGCTAACTGTAATTTACTGTACAGTTCAGTGGGTTTGTTAGGGTTCATTTTGGTTTTGGTTAGGGATTTTTTTTTTTTTTTTTTTTTTTTTTTTTTTTTTTTTTTTTGCTAACTTGTTTCTTCCTTACAGCATTCAATTTGCCTGTATTTACATTAAGACAAGCTTCTCCTGTCCTTTTGATCACTCCCTTTATTATTGTTTTGAGGACATTACCTTCTGGGGTGAAACTAATCTTATGCTCACTGCATCATTACCTTTCACAATTAAATTAGCTATTCTTTGCCATTTATAATCATTAGCTGGACCCAAGAGAAGCCCAGACAATCCACAAGGTGTGGATAGAGTCTGCTGAGAAGACAACAGTGCATATTTCTGTGCACAGATTTGAGGTCAGATGTCAACAAATTGCTAGAACTCTTCCTCGGGTAAATGCAGTATTGTTTGGCATGGCAGATGAGTGCAACAGAATGAAATAGAGATATTAAAATCTAGATATCCTTCTGGTTTTCATACATTTTCACAAATGGGATAAATAGAGGTGTAGTTTTGATAATTTTAATCCAAACTATTATAATTATATTCCTTTTAAGTTTCTTGTCCCATCTGGATTATTTAGCATCATTCATGTGGTCTTGGTTCAGAAAAACAGATAATATCAGACAGTGTCATTCCAGGCAAGGCAGAATATATTTTGGGGAAGATTTCACAGGCTATCTGGATAAAAGTGATATATCAAAGTACAGAGGGTGTTCGGAATAAGCATGAGATGCTTTCTTGGCGAGACAGCTGCTGTTTCTCAAGGCAGGAAATACCTTGTGAAATTTAGTGGAGAATTTTTCAGTGCCCCATTGTTACTGCAACTAGAATAAACATAGATTAACTATAGGAGTACAGAAAACTGTTTTGTGTAAAAAAATAAAAGGGAAATTACTGGATCAGAATGAGAATAGAAACCAGCTCATAGAGTTGGAATCAATTTTATTTAATGGTCTCCTTAACAATAAAATAGAAGTAGGAGTGAAATAATGAAAATTATTGCTGGCAGAATTTGGAATGCATTATCAGCTATAGGAATAACAATATATTTCAGAGGATGAACTTGATGTTTACTTTAATTTTTGGTAGTATAAAGTAGAAAACTTGTGTTTAAGGAATAAAAATATTTTCTTATTGTAATGTAGAAACTCAGCACTTAAAAATATGTGAATTCTTACTTAGCTATTCTGAGAATAGCTCTAAGCTGGCAATATGATGAGGCTACTTGAAAAGGTAAAGAATGTTAAGATAGTTCAGGAGTCAAGAACAGTTATGAAAGGACTATGTGGTATAGTTTCTTGCAGTTGGAGGAATTGAACTCAATTTACAATCCTCATCAACCTTTCTGTTTCAGTCAATAAGAAGTCAGAAAAACACTTATGCCTTTTCATGTCAATCTCAAAAGAGTGTGCTTGGGTTTGTCTACTTAGTGTACCCCTTAATATATATCTTTCTTCCCAGATCTGTCTTTCCTGTTCTGTTCTTGGTCACATAGCTCTTTTTTTAGAAGAGGGCATGAGCAGTTGGTTCACTGTCTCCATGCTGCTTGTGGTTTTCCTAGATAATTTCTGTACCCTTTAACATTTAGTATATATTGGGTTTGGGGTTTTTTTGAAGGATACTGCCTGTCCTTTCCTCTTTCCAAGTCAGCCCTTATGTAATCAACCTCAGTCCTTGATATTTTGACAAAAATAAATTGGAGTAATTGATACTTTCATTTGAATACACAGAAATCAGTCTTAGATCTAGGACAGAGTTTTTCATATTTTGGTACTTTGTTTTTGTAAAACCCCTTCCTTCACTGTGAATATCATAAACAATTCTATTCTGATCATGTTACATAGTTTAAATTTTTTTAGAAGATTTTTTATCTTTTTTCAAAGTGTTGCTCTTGTGCAACTGTAGTATAATATCATGCTTCTCATGCTGCCCTTCTATTTTTCTTCTTGTGCCACCAAATTCAGGCATTGTTCCAGCTGAGCATTTAGGAATGGTATAAAATCCATCCGTACTCTGGTAAACATTTTGCACTGTCTAGGATTTTGTTTTCTCCAGACTTCTTTTCTGAAATCAGTGTGATCCTTGTCCATTGCAAGAGTAATTCCTAATTTTGTTGTCTAAAAGTAGACATTCAGTCTTACTCTATTCCTTTCCTTTTTCCTTAATGTAAGTCCCATTTTGTGTTTATAAAATAGTACCACAAAGTGTTAACCTTCAGTATCCAGTGAGGCCCTCACACCTGCATGTCTTCATCATCTGGGCAGCACAGATCCTAATCTTCACACAATAATAATATTTAAAATACTCATATGTCATGGTTTACTTCCCTTTTGTAATTTGCTTTTGTCCATTTAAAGAAGTGGAGGAAAGAGTTCAAGATAAAAAGAGCATTTACCTACCTGCCCATATATTCAAGTATGAATTAAAATTACAGCTAAGATGTTTTTGAACCTTCATTTGTGATTCTGAATACAAACTTCGTTTCCTTTATTTCTTGGTTTTCCAGGAAGGAAACTTGCAGACTTCTGTTACATAACGATTGCTTTTTATGTACGAAAATTTCTCTTTATCTCCAAATTGTCCTTTAAATCCTTGCAGTTGCTTTCAGTTTCACAGATGACATGGAAAAGATGACTGAGTTGATTAAGGGCTGTATATTTAACTGGACTAAGGAAAGGATGTGATTTAATTTACTTATGAATTGCTTGTGAAGGCAAGGATGAATTGGTCCATCTAGCATATAGGTGATTTTTTTCATATGTTGTTAAGAAATATCACAGTATGTTTGTGCTGGCCTCAACCCAAAACTTCTGACTGTAAAGAAAAAAAATTTCATCAATTTCATCTTTTTATAGTAGCTTACATTATAAAAGTTAAAATGAGAATATATATATATGTGTGTGTATATATATATATATATATACACACACACACACATATATGTATGTCTGGAATGCTGGAGAAAGTATTGTGTACTGTTGACAAAGACCCTGTGCCCTGAGTCATATTTTGCATATGTGATGCTTTCCATCTCAAGAGCAGATTTTTTTAATACCTGAGAAAATGTACTCCCTTTGTTGGTTCTATCTTGCTGTCAACATTAACATTTGCTTCCCTCCCCCAGTCTAAGCTTTGAATGGCCAAGTCTGCTTACTAAAGAAACTTAAGTTAATTTTTGAAATTACCTACACGAGCTATGAATATTCTGTTGTGCCTGGAATCTACTGTGTGTCAAAAAATAAAAAGTTAATTTTTTATCCGGTGTCCAGTGTCCTATGCAGTGCTTTTTATTTCTATTAATAACTTGTGAGTTGTAGAAAGGCTTTCAGACAGTATTTGTTCTAGAGGAGGAATGGTATTAGAGGAGCAGATTTGACCACAGTGTTACATCGTTCATTAAGCAATGTATGATCTTGCGTACTGGGAATTCCATATTCTTTAAAAAAAATTCTAGTTGTAATTTCTAGATTGCTAATCATAATGCTAAAGAAATATTATGTTCTTGGTGGAGTTGTAGTAATAAAATTTAGCAAAGTACATAGATGTATTTTAAATTTTTACAATATACAAATAGAGTTAGGCAGTTTAGTATTGACAGCATATTTTCCTGTTGATGTCTGTTAAAGTTTATATAAACAGTTTGTATGTTTTAGTCTTTCATCCATCAGAACATAATATTTGTGCTGAGAAATCTACTATTAAATAGAATATTGATATTGCATTAGGATCCAACAGGATCCAATGCAGTAATCTGCTTTTGTGTAATACCTCATGATGAAACATTCTGAAATATGAGAGTTGTGTGAAAGATAACCAAATAACTCTGCAGTTTGTGTAGCCGCTTGAAATTTATGTAAATTTATATCTGATTAAAAGCAAATATTTTGGTTTTCCTCTTATTTTTTAGTTATTAAATAGTTTCAGTAAGTGATTGGAAGTAAAAGTAATTTGCAGTGTTGGCAGCTTTGATTTCCCCCATGTTCACATGGATTTGACAATAATTTGCTCTACAACTTCAAAGAGAAAGTTGATTACTTTGGACCTTCTTTTCATTAACTGTGGAGATGGCAGAGCTGCCTGCTCCATGACATGCAAGCCTGTTTTTTGGAACTGAAACCTTTATATTTCACAGATTGTAGATTTGCAATCTAGTATCTACTGTTATTTTAACAGGCATGTATGTGATGACATGGGCACCTGGGCCTTGATTTCTTTGTTTTTAAAAGCTGCTATACATTTATCAAAAAGAGTCTTTGACACCATAATTCTGTTACTACAGATAAAATTGGCATTTTGACATGGAGAAAATCTTGTAAGACTGTTAATGAAGCTAAGTGCATGTGTGTGTGTGTGAGTCAGCCACAAATCTGTGCAGTGTGCCCCTATTGTCTATCTGCTGTTTTAACAATGATCTGAAACTGTTTTAGTTTATAGGATAGTACAGTACTTCTAATATTTTGGCATACATTGTACTGCATAAGCCTTTTTAAAACTTAATGATGGAAAATCAACTCTAGCTTTTATTTGTTGTTTCTTTACTTTTCTTCAGTCTTTGGATTTGGCAGTCCATTGCACTTGGAGCAATAGACTATTGAGCAGCTTTGTCTTCATTGCAACTAATTTCATTTAAGTGTTACATTTAGAAACATTGCCAGCTTTGTTTCATTATTTTAGCTCTCCAGTTCTGCAGCCTTGGAAGGGAAAGGACAATTAAAATTTACTTCAGGAAGATGGAGCCCACACCACAATTGTACCCAGATTGCCACAGCCAATGATACCACTGTCCGAGGGTGGGACATACGGAGCATGAGGTAATGAGAGCTTGCAGTCATGTTCTCTAGAAAAGATAATCTCCTTTGGATGTAGAATTTTGCATTGCTCCTAGCATTTTTTTGTTGTTGTTGTTTTAAATGATAAGTACCAAACCTATTTTTAATAAAAGGAATAGAAAGGCTTGTATAGCTGATACGTTACAATTTAATGAAGAGTTTTCTCTGGTATTCCCCCTCAGCTTCAATTCTAACTCGTATATTGAGTTTTATTGAACTATGTACTAGTCTTACAAGGATTTGTTAAATACACAGGGATTGCCTGAATGAAGCTGTTTTGTAGTTCAAGCTGAAAATGGTTTAACAAGTCCTGACTATGCTATGAGTGATCTTCATAGCATTTAAAGATGACTTTAATCTTTGAAGGCAATTCACAGGTTAAGTTCGCTCTTCACTTCTGATTTTAGCGAAGTGTTCTATACTATATTGAAGATTGTAGCATACTAGTTATAAAAAAATCACAGAATCTATCAAAATCATAACCAAATAAAAGCTTTGACTATACCTAATCAGGTATTTCCCCCCCTGCTTAGTTCTGATTTTGATAAGCAAAGGAGTGATGTTGTGCAAATCTGTTGCCATGGCTACTAAAGCCTCTTCAAGCTTTTTTAAAAGTACACTTTATCCCCTTAGCACATAGTAATTTATCACTAAACTGAAAAGACTGATGTCTTGTAATAACTTTTGTAGCTTTAAAGAGCGATGACTTTAAATTTAGCTCAGTGGTTCCTGCCAGCTCAGAGTTGTAACAAAAAATTTCTTGTTTGCTAGTCTTGTGTGTTTGTGTGTTTTTGCCAAAAAGATTTATTTAATGAAGGAAAGTTAAAAATAGAAAAATTAAGTCACTTCCTGTATGCTTATCATCATGTTTGAAAGTCCTGTTCTTTGCCCTGTAAAAGGTTTTATGTAATGTGTATTCTTAGATTTATAAAGACACTTTACAAAGACAAAAGTGGAAAAAGAAGACAAAAAAGAGGGGATTTTATTAACTCACTGTTTTTGTAATCCTATTTCTAACATATAGCATGCAGCTCTTTAACCAAAGCCTGTGTTTTGAAGAGAAAATATTAAATATTGTAAAGTCTGTTTAATGCTTTGTCTCATTAGAAGAAGCATCTCTCCCTTGTACTAAAGGAATTCTCTGAGTAACTTCTATGAAAGCTAGATAATCTGGATATTGTAGTCTGGATCGTCAGTGAAAGGAGTACCTTGGTTAATGGAAACAAAGCCCACTGTTGTACTTACTTTAAGTAAAGCTCAGAGTAGATAGTCCTTAAACCAGTTAGATAACTAGTTAGATAGTTATAGCCTAGTTAGATAACTAGGCTATTCCAAAAAGCTGTTTGCAATATACTCAAAAAGCACGTGCAATAGTCTCATCTTCAATTTCTCTGTAATATGTCTATTATGTGAATATTTTGTAATAATTAGCTGGGCTAGAAGTAGGAGTTTAATGTCAGGGCAGTATAAATTTTGGCAGTATAAGAAGCATAAAATGAGGGGGAAGGAAAGAATCAAGGGCAGAAAACTCTTCTATCAGCAAAGTGAAAAGAAATATTAGAAACAGCTAGAATAGCTTCTCCTGCAGAGTGTGGTTGTGATAGCTGTAAGATAGAGGGAGTACATTCTTTTGGACATGGCAAACAAAGAAGGGGAAAAGAAAAAAAAGATTGGCAGGAAGAGTCCTAGACTAGACTAAGAAGCAGTTTTAATCAGAGAAGAGCTTGTGAAGCAGAGAAGACAGACACTAGGCTGATTGGATTTAGAGAGAGAACTTTATCAGGAAAATTCAGACTCCAAGACTAAATTCTAAATAATATGTAAGAAGAATAATATGAGAAAGTGGAGCCAATAGCTGGAGAAAATGTTCATGTGGTCTGGCATTAATCTTATGATGTAAGTGGGAAATTTAGTGTACGTATTACTGCTGTAGGTAGGGTGAAAAGTGAAGAAAAGAATATTCGTATTTGGGGAGGAAAGGGATCAAATTGTCAGAATAAAAGTTATGTTGGGATAAAGTCTTTCATGGTGAGTAGTCCTGAATATACAATGGACAGTAGTATTTTTAAGCCCTTACACACATCTCTAAGCAATGCAAGAAAAAAGTGAAAGGTGCAGTGAAGGAGGAAAGAAGTGTTTTACTGAAGCAAGCGTACTTGAGACTTAAATTTTTTGCTGTATACATATTCTAACAAAATAAGTGGAAGCTTGAAATTCCACTCCTGGAATACCTGGTAGAAAGGCATGCCTAAATAATATCCTTAGCCTTTCAAACTCTGACAAGGGTGTTGATACTAGATGTCTTAGTAATTTCACTGGTGACTGCCAGAGCTGTCAGGATAGGGCTTAGTACAGGCCTGATACACTTTGAATCTCTCCATCTGGAGCTATTTTGCTTTGTATTAGTAGTTAGGTATTAACAGCAAGAGACTATGTGATTGTGACAGAAGACCTTAAGAATATGTAGTTTTCACAAGAAATTAGAAGTTCTTGTCTATATGTTTGCTGAAGAGAAACATTTTTCATTTAAAGAAAGAAAGCTCATGAAGTGTTGAAAAGTTCTAGTGAGGATTGTAGGAGATCTAAGCAGAACTTAAGATGGTCTAATTGTGGTTTGGAGAAAACTGGTAATACAAGAGCAGAAACAAAACAGACAACCCCCAAGTTTAAGAGGGAAGGTAGGGAAACAAACTGATGGCACATGATGTTTTGGATAGATGTGCCAGGTTGTTAGAAGTACTACAGATGTTTTCTAAAATGGTCCAGATGGATGAGGTTATGTCTGCCTGAGTAGTTTAAGGGCTACAGATAAATTAGTGATAAATGCAAGAGCTCAAGAAGGTAAATTCAATACAGAGCAGTAATGAAAAGCTGTTGTTGATATCTGTTGCAACTTTTGCCTCTCAGCTTTTCCTACAGGGAGAAGTAGATGTCATAAATAGGGAATTAGTATAACTACTTAGGGGTGAAGAAGTTCTTATCTGAAACTGTTGTGGTTTAGTAGCCATTTGTAACAGTTGTTACAGAGCTGTGCTAGAATCATCTGGAACTACTGTTTCCTTTTAACTCCAGATGATTCTAATGGAAACAAACATGGAAGGAGCAAAGCTTCAAAGCAAACTGAGAAATCTATACAAGTCTGTTATATACTGTTGTTGACAACTCGGAATTCCCTAAACTCTGCACTAGCAATGGGAACTCTAGGTCTGTGGGTGTTAGGGGGATTATACAGGTTTCCAGGGAAACAGATTTCTGTAGGTGGAGTGCAGTCAGCTTTTTATAGACCATTTAATTTTTTTAAAATGTTTTACAGGCAGATATATTGTATAGAAAATGCACATGGACAGCTGGTACGAGACCTGGACTTTAATCCCAATAAACAGTACTACCTGGCTAGCTGTGGAGATGACTGCAAGGTGAAATTCTGGGACACGAGAAATGTCACTGAACCAGTGAAGACACTAGAGGAGCATTCCCACTGGTAGAACAAATTATCTGCATGCTGTTTTGTGGGTGGATGGCTTATATCATTTATTCAGCTAATCATTTTATCATTTCGGAATAATGCAAACTAACTATGTTTGTGCTATTGTGCATAATCATTTTTTTGCACAGAGGAAAAGTTTCAGCATGTCAATATTCCTTGTGTAATTGTAAATTAAGAGTTTAGACAACATTAGTCTAATTGGCAAGAAACTGTTGTTAACATTGTTGGGAGATGGGGCACACCTTTGAGAAGCACAGCATAGAACTTGGCCCATGGGGCCCAGCTGGGACACAGGTGTGTCTTCCCAAATGGAGCCTGATGTGCTGCACCTGATGTGCAGAAATAAAGCAGCTGCCATCCATCCTTCTGTTGTCAAATGGTTGAAATGTTCAGTAATACAGCTCCACTTTTTTATGTTCTTCACAGTCCTTAAGTCAGAATATGCAAGTGAATCATTTTAATGAGATAAATTTAGAGTCTATATCTACTGCACTGGCCTGTGGCTGGAGTAAGGAGAGAATCATGCCTGATGTCGGCAAATTTCAGTGCTTAAGAAAAGATGAATTATTCATGTTTTATAAAATTTGGGTTGGAGTAATTCTTGCAAAGTAAATCCAGACCCTAAAGCTACTTTAAGGGAAATAAAGATGGGAATTAACAGAAGCATAATTTATACTTTTTCTCTTCAGCATATTCAAAGAAAAAGAATAAAACAAGAACCATAAGACGTTTGGTATTAACTTGATATGTAAAATGTAAAAATCGAGGAGAAATATAGTCCTATATTTGTTTTAGGATCTATTTTAAACTTCACTGTAAGAATGTTGTGAGATTTTTGTTTAAAAGGCTATTTTTAATCCATATTTTCTTTGGGGAAATTTTTGCATTTAGGACTTAACTATTTATCTGGCTTACTCAACAATGAACTGGCATGTACCCTCAAGGAATGATACCATTGAATGGTGTGATTTGTTTGTTTGTTTAATTTACTTGTTGAATTTTAAAGGCACCTCATAGAAAACAGATGACATGGAAGCTTAAAAGTCAAATGAAGATGGCAAAAAACAGTCTTTGGAATGAGGCATGTTACTTCTATGCATATTTAAAACATTGAAAAAATTACTTTTTAGTGCTGCTCTTAAAAAAATTGCATAACAGTGATACACTACCTACCATGAATACTCTCTTGTTCTCTCTTCTTTAAATTTCTAGGGTCTGGAATGTCAGATACAATCATTCTCATGATCAGCTGATCCTTACAGGAAGCAGTGATAGCAGAGTTATCCTTTCCAATATGGTCTCAATTTCTTCGGAACCATTTGGCCATATGGTAGATGATGATGAACTCAGTGACCAAGAGGACCAGCATCAGGAGGAGAAGTATGAAGTTTCCTGAGTTTTATGTAGATGCTAATAATTTATCACTTCATTGTAATGGTTTACATGCTATTTTTTTTGCTGACTAGGATTTTTGTATACAGGCCTTTCAGGTAAGTAGTTTGAATTCCCACTTTGTTCTTTATTCAGTCTTGGGTGGAATACACGATTTAAATCTGATTGGCATGGTCACTCCACATTCACTGGTAGGAAGGGAATTGGTGATGCTGAGGATCAGTCCTAAAGTCCACTGGGTTGGTGAAAAGATTCACTTTAAGGGAGCTCTGGTTCAAGTTAAGCATGTAGAATAATCTGGGTTAAGTGAGAATTTAAAAATATGCTTTTGTGTTTTCTGTGTATGTGTTAGGACTCTTAGGAAATGTTATCAGTCTAATGATGAGCTTCTGCACAGGCAGAAGAAAGGAAGTATAAAGATGTTTTTTTTTAAAAAAATTGCTCTTAGTATTATCTCTGACTGCTCTGGGACCCAGTAACTCATAAGACCTAGATCAGGCAAACCAGGAGCTTGGTTTCAACACTCTTGGTAGAGAATAGTGCATGCTATTGGCAAGCGTTAGTAAACCCATCAGTTTGTAAATTTGGTTTGTATGGAATCACATATTTTTTCCTTGTGAATTTTGTAGGGTTGGGATTTTAGGAAAGAATTAACTGAAATGCTAAAATAACAATTTTTATACTCAGTTTTTGTGAGCTTTCAACTTCTTCATTGTGCAGTATATAATGCTTATTTTCCTTTTTACATGTCTTTACAAGTGTAAGTATGTGTATATAGGGAGTTCCATAGGTTGAGGTTGAGCCAAGGCTTTCTAATTTTGTCACTGGCTTTTGTGGTGATCTTCAGCCAACTCTTCCTTTACAAAGTGAATCACAGAATCACAGAATGAATTAGATTGGAAAAGATCCCCTGAGATCAGAGCCCGACCTATGGCTGAACAATACTAGTGTCAACTAGACCTGGGCAATGACTGCCACCCTCAGTCTTTCCTTGAACACCCCCAGGGATGGTGATTCTACCGCCTCTCTGGGCAGCCCATGCCAATTTCTATTCACCCCTTCTGTGAAGAAATTTCTCTTAATGTCTAACCTAAACCTGCCCTGGCATAGCTTGAGGCTGTGTCCTCTCCTGTCACTTGTTGCATGGGAGAGAAGACTGGCCCCTAGCTGGCTACACTATCCTGTTAGGCAGTTGTAGAGAGGAGTAAGTTCACCCCTGAGCCTCCTCTTCGCCAGACTAAAGAACCCCAGGTCCCTCAACCCCTCCTCATATGAATTATTCACTAGACCCTTTACCAGCTCCATTGCCCTTCACTGGACAGCTCTACAAAGCTGTCTGCAGTGACACAGGCGGATTAACTCCTGAATGATCTTTTAAAGTAAAGGTAGTCAGATGTGATAAGGAACAAGGAAATTACCAAAAAGATCCCCTAGTTACTCAGGTGTGTTTGCTAGATGTTTCAGCTAAAATTCTAAACAAAGTTTAGCTTACTTCTCTAGTTCCATTTTTAAGGTTGCTCTTGAGCCTTAATTTTATTAGTACATATATTGTTTTGCTCTGAATAGTTTTGGAGTTTTGGCTTCATTTAAAGGACCTGGAAACTACTCTTTTTTTAATAATAAGATAGTTATTCCATATATAGATATGGCTAATTTTAAATGTACAGGATTTCTTTAGAAGATTTTCTGTATGGATTGTAAGTGCCGGAAAAATCAAGGAATATCAAATTAAATACCTAAAAGTTTGCTCACGTCAGCAGTATATACTTACTTTCTAAGAATGTAACTGAGTTACAGTATTTTAAATGTAGAATCAAATAATGGTTTATGTTGGAAGGGGTCTTAAAGATCACCTAGTTTCAACTCCCCTGTCATGGGCAGGGACATCTTTTGGTGCCTTATCTTTGGCTGGAAATTGCAATTTATTCTGTTCTGGATAGAGGATAAATAACATTAGTGGAAATGAGAAAGAGACCACATTTTTTAATATGGTAGGAATGCATTAAAAACATCACAAGGAAATAGCATTCTGACAGACATTGTGTATGTAGTAGGTTATCTGGAATTCTGAATTTGTCAATTGTAGATTGTGTAGGTTGTCTCATTAAAACACAAGTCATTGTTCTAAAATAGGAATTTTGGAATTCAAGGTCGTCCAATGCGATACAACAAACAAAATGCACCTTTTCCTATGGCTATGAGATGGATGTAAACCACATCATGAATGACTTGTATAGTAATGATATAGAACCTTTGCCTGTTCCCAGAGGCTACAAGAGTATCAATTCTGCATTTACTTTTCAAATGTGTGCTTTTCAGCTGCTCCTCTGTTTTCTATAAAACCTGGGAAAGCACATTAGCTTTTGTAGCCTTTGCTTGGTAGGTACTGTGAAGGTCTTGTTTTAGGCTTCCCCTTCCACCCCCTCGTTGTGAGTTGAGTCAGAAGGATGTTTGCAAGCTGCTGCAGCCTTGAACTGTTGCCAAATGAATGTCTATTTTGTTCTGAGTGCACAAATGAAGTAGGACATAACAGCTGTTGGGAATACTTCTTGTTAGGCAACGACTAGTGCCAAATATTTCATCTCTGATACCCTCCTAGAGACCTCTGTGAAGAGTCTGTTGCACCATGCCATGGGTACTGTCTCTTTTGTAAAATAGAAGTTTTCACTCTATGGTTTAGTGGGGGTGGGGTGTGGGTTTATTTTTTTGGGGGAGAGTTTCTTTTTTTTTTTTTGGGGAGGGGGGGTGGTTTGGGTGGGTTTTTTTTGCTTGGGTGTGTTCTAGACTTTCTAGAAAGTGTTACAGTGTCACAAGGTTCATTTATCCTGCTTTGGAGGACATCTGATTTAATATTAAACACCACACAAATACTGATAATGTCTTTTTCAGGTGTATCTTGAAATATGCCAGGAAGAGCATGTAATTGTACAACTTTTATCTCTACCAATCACCTTCATACCGAGCACCATATCTCTCAGAAGGCTGAAATATCAAGTAGAAAGAAAGGAAAAGACTTTTTATGCATTTTATTTGTCCTGAATACAATCACTCGTAAAAATCCTCCTTGGATTAAATATAAAATTTATGAGTATGTGCCAGTTTTATCTTCAAAGGTTTATTGTTTTTTCTACTTAGTGAAGTCCCCATATTTTGAAATCATTGACTTGTAATACTGTTCTGTACAGTTCAATTCCTTCCTGAGATCTTTAAGACTTTTAAAGTTTTAATATCTTTCAGAGTAGATTTCCTAATTTTTACTGTATTTCTTCTTTGAAGACAAAAACAAATAGTTTAACCCTTTCATGTTCAACTGTGTGGAGCTATGCATGAGTCTACCCACTCAATTATTCTTTCCAGATTTACTGCAGTAGTTGCCTGGTTTTTAAGGTTCCCAGCTGAAAATAGTTATTTGGGATAAATTTTTTCAAAATACAAAAAATCAAGTTATTTGCATAATGAATAGACAAACTAAAAGTTGCTGTATTCCTTTCTTACTGAGAATTTCTTCTTAGTGATTTCTTCCTCCAGTGTTTGTCTATGTTGAGATCTTGGGCCTGTCTGCTCCCATCTTAGAGACCAGAACATGCTTGAATAAGCAATATAAGTAGGACTGTTGCAGGAAGATCTGTCTCTTGTTGAAATCAAGTGACTTCTGGTTCCTCTTATACTGCTGGTTTAAATTAGACTCTGTCATGTTTATCTTTTCCCTAATTTTTAACTGCTGCTGTTGTTTCTCTCATCAATCAAAAAAGGTAAGAGCAGGCAGCTTCTCTGTATCATGTCGAAGGTCTCCCTAGCCTGTATCATGTCTCATACTAGTCAGAAGGAAAAATAATAGAAATAGGAAAAGGAGATGTACTTCCCCTGGATATGCTCCTAGCCTTGGACTATTTGCAGTTCAGGGACATTTACTGCCTTTTGAATAATCTTTGGAGACTTCTGATTCTTCTATGCATGGTTTTCCTTTGCTGTTAGCCATATTACTGAGTTTATCTGCTCTCACTAACTGTGTTTTCATTTGTTCTAAAACATACCGGCTCTGCATGCACAGGTTTTGTGAAATGTGTCAAGAAGAAACATGCTAACTGTGTTTTTCTTGCACAGAATTAAGAAAGGCTTCAGTGCTTTCTGTATGGGAAGCACAAAGCTGCAGTTGAAAATAAGTAGTCTAAGAAGAGGCTGGAGTTGTCCACAGGGAAGAGCTATAGGCATATAGCCAAAGGACAGCTATGCCATATTCTGGTCAAGTCCCAGTATGGATTATTTAATGCACAGTTCAAATATGGAAAAAAACCCACAAACAGCTGAGAACGAAGTGCTGTACTAGTTCAGTTTCTAGCATGTTGATCCAGAGGTAAAAAAAAGTGTACAAAATGAAAATGGAACAGATGAGGGTAAGTACTTGGGTCTATTTCAGTGGAGTTTCATCCCCAAAACAAAACTAATGTGCCTGGATAAAAACATGAGGAGTTATTTTCCATGCCTATGTATGAACAAAACTTCTACAATATGGGATGATTCCACATCTGTGGATACAGTCACTTGCCAGGCTTCTCCTTGACCACTTTCTTTAGTGGCTTTACACTCTGTTGTTGCAAGAGCTTTCTCCCTGCAACACTAAACTTGCCTGAGTTCTAAATCTCCTGAAGGTGGCTGTCAGCTCCGTGTAAGATACTAGGAGAGCATTGGGAACTGTCTTCCTCCTAAGGGAGATAGTGACTGTCTTATATCCTTCCTTTAGTCTTTGGTCATCCAAAATCCTGATGTTAGTGAGTGAGTCTGTATGTTGCTGTATTAAATAATTATGATAGTAATTTTAATTCTACACTGCTCTTTCTAACAATAAAAGAAAGCTACTAGATTCTTGCAGTTTAGTGTGGTCATCTTTACTTGCCAATCAGGAGTCCGTTTCTTCAATTACTCCAATATGGTTTTTGCCTTATAGATTTAAATTATGAACTGTGTAGGTCTCTGTTTGGTATGCTGGTGATACACAGCATAAGAAGAATATTTGGTATTGTAGGAGCACCAGCAGCAAGGTATATGCTGCATCTACAGCAGTGTTTTTATTCTTTGTGACTTCTGTGGCCAGAACTTTGTGACAAGGCTCAACTAGTTATGGAGGACTTGCTCTTTAAGAGAAAAAGCTTGTTCTGTATCTATAATAATGAAGAGACTTATATGGTCAGTAGTATTTTGAGTTTATACATTAGTCCTGGAAAGGAAGCCATCCTAAAACTTTAATTTTGCAGTATAAGCTACCAGGTCCATTAGTTTTCTTTGGGGTTTACAGGCTTAAAATGTTTGCTGTTTTCACTGGCATAACTGATCACTAAGGTCAGTATGCTGCCTTCTCCGTTATGTTACATTTTTTGACAATATGTTCTAAAATAATGATAATCTTTGTTATCCTTTGAAGATTGTACCAGAAATTCCTGTCAGAAAATACAGTTCTAGTGGTTTTCCTGAAGGCTTATGTTTCCATCTTTTTCATCACAGATGTTAGCCATAATATCCTTTCATACAAACAGAAGATCTAACACAAGCACTACTCAACATTCTATATTTAAAGCTGAGAGGTGTAAAGGATTAGTTCTTCCAGTACAGACATCTCACTTGCGATCGTGAAGTTTTTGAGATGTTATGTGTAGAAACATCTTCAGCTATCAGAATGTACCAGAGAAAAAATGGTAGCCGCCCTCTCTGTAGAAAGAGACCTTTTACAAAATTCTATCTAAAGAAGTTGGTGGTACCTACTTTTCATGATAGAAATATGGTTTAGAGTTTTTTGAATAATAAATCATGTGGTTTCACAATATTACATATGAACTGTGCAATCTAACTTAACACCTTTGTATATGCATCTGTGACTTCAGGAGAGATTTGTCAGCATTGATATTTTGAAAAGTATTTGCCAAACATGCTGAGGCAGGCTTTCAGGATATTTTCACACAGCTGTCAGCAGTGTTAAATTTGATGCTATTTTGCTTTTAAAACTGATGGCTTGGAGAAACCTAGAAGTCATAGGATTATGCTGTGGAATCAACCAAGAGACCTAATTAATTAAAACAGGTTAGATAGTTCCTGTTTTGGCAAGTGCCAGGATTCAGGACTTGACTTTGTTGGATGTGTAAGAAGCTGGGCAAAACGTAGTGCATCAGCACTTTTCAGTTTCAAGACTATTTTCTTTAAAAGCTTCTGGTTTTCCTGTTGTATTTCTTTCTTTAACCCTCATCAGTAAGTCTACCTTCCTTAATTTATTTTTCGTATTAGGACATCTATGAAATCTGTTATATAAAAATAAGCTTTTCTTGTTTTCCTGGGGAAGCAGTTCAGAAAGCTCTTTTTAAAATAAAAATATGATGATGTTTGGAATAGTATGAATGGCTAATTATTATCTATAAAAAATGTGTTCAAGAACAAACATACTTGAATTCAGGCTTTTTACAGCGATTGAAAAAGTAAGTAGTGTGTTGTCTAGTCTTACCAGAAACAATTTTCTCTTGAAGTCAGAAGGAAAGTGCATCCATGGGCTTATTCCAGAATCCACTACTATGCTTTTCAGGATTCGTTTTTGGATGCTGCAGTACATGCTGCTGCTCTATTGATTCATTTCTATTTCATAGTGATTTTTAGATTAGAGAGGATTTAATTTTGACTGTGATAAGGAATTAATGATTTTTGCTGACTGGAAACCATAGTTGATTGAACACCATGGTGACAAAACAGAGTTGCAAGCACTGCAAACTTAAGTGGTTGTTACTGTGAGAAGTAATTGGAAATAACAGCTTTCTGCATGAAAACAATTATCCAAGGCTGAACAGGCTTCTTTTTTGAATCTGTAACACAATTAACCTCAAAGTTATCTAGTAAAATAAAAGCTTCTCTCCTTAGGAGCTGGTTGGGGTTGTACTATTTGAATAAGACTGCAGAGAAAAAACACAATCCACTTTCAGCTCTGTGTGGCACAGGTCTGACATTTATGCATGATGTAGGTAGAGACTGCATGTTTCATGCTATGGTTTCTTGGTGGCAAAAGGAATGTGATGCATTGTCAGTTGATGCAGTGCAAGAACATATAGAAGAAAAGATATTTTAGTCTTACCAGGATAAAATATTCAAAATAGATAGGAAAGTAAGAAACTAAGAAGCATTTTAAAGGTCAAGAAGATCTGGGGCAAGGAAGAAAATAGCTTACTAAGCTACTACACTATTGCCAGGTGTAACAAGAGATTTCCAGGTATGCTATCAGATACAGTCACAGAATCACACAGTAAGTTGAGTTGGAAAGGACCCACAAGGATCATTCAGTCCAACTGCTGGCTTTGCACAGCACCATCTCTCAGTCATGGGAGCAATAGGCCAAGCACCTATATCTGTGGTACACTGAACCAGCTATATAGCATAGCTATCCATGCTGTACATAGCTGTTTTGTACACACATGCATGCTATATATATAGCTATACACAGCTATTTTTATACCCATAATCTGCAGCTTTTAATTAAAAACAGGCATCTCTGTGTTCTGGCAGCAATGTGAATTACACATATTAAAATAGCGTAGAAGAAAGTTTATATCATATCCAGCTCTGTACAGCTACTCTTCTTATTAGTCTGAGATGATTCTTTAATAAATAGATATGTGTAAAAGATGTGTGAAATTTCATGTGGGGTGCTTAAGTCATTGTGTGACTCAGGAACAAAACAATTCTAAATACTCTAGATTGATACAGATTCAAAAATAGTGTCCTCAGCCTATGCTTGGATTACCAAAAAAAGCAAACGTAGCCAAAATGCAGAGAAATCTGAGGTATTTTCTTGGAAATCCCTTAGTATCAGGTAAGGTAGTCTGCCTCTAAGAGATTCCTGTTGTGAGGAAAAAAAAACTCATCACAAGTTCACAAGTCAGCTCCTTATGTTATTGCTTTGTTGGTGTTTTTTTTGTTTGTTTGTTTGTTTGTTTGCGGTTTTTTTTTTTTTTTTTTTTTTTTTTTTTTTTTTTTTTTTTTGTGTGTGTGTGTGGTTTTTTTTTTTGTGTGTGTGTGGGGTGTTTTTTTTGTTGTTTTTTTTTTTAATGTTTTAGAACAGTCTTTCTCATACATGAATTGAATTCTGCTTTTTATTCCACTAGCAGAATCCTGGGCTCATTACCCATTGCACAATTTAAAGGC
Organism: Zosterops lateralis; assembly: GCF_965231275.1. NCBI lineage: Eukaryota > Metazoa > Chordata > Aves > Passeriformes > Zosteropidae > Zosterops > Zosterops lateralis. The sequence continues at coordinate 95,862,619 of NC_139764.1, read as the reverse complement.
TAATCTATTTTTATTCATTGTGTTTGTAAAGGGTGCTCATGGACAGTTTCTTTTAAATCTTCTGTATTGTTCCTGAGACACATGTTGTTTTGAGATGATTTTTTTCCATCCTGATCGTCTTGTATAGTATCTAGCTGTTTTGCACCAAGGGATCACTTCATAAGGATTTCCTCTGATTCTCAATAACTGTTTCAAGGCTATGCCATTGACCTGAAGAAGCACATGGAATAGCATGCTTTCTTTTTCTGGGAAGGCATAAAATTTACTTTTGTACCTAAGAAGAAATTAAGTGTATAGACAATAATTAAACAGAGTTTAAAACTGTAGTTATAAATGGAAATGCCAAACAGAAATTCATCTACAGGCTTGTTTCCTGAACACTCATTCCCCTTATGACTCCTGTAAATTAAATTAGATGAGCTGTGTTATTTAAATGAAACACTGAAACATCTCTTAAGCATACAGAAAATAGTGTAATCTAGAAGCTTATTCGTCCTTGTTTATCCACCCTTCGGTTAACTGAGATTCCTGGTTAACTGAAAGTCGGTCGTGTCCCCTGACAGCCGTGTGCACTGTGCATTACTCCCCTGCTTATCCAGAGAGACATCTGAAACCTTCAGAATAATGGAGTTGTGGGTAAGTAGGTGAGCACTGCATGAAGCACATTGCTGTCTGGGGACATGACCAACTTTCACTTAACCCAGCCATGTCAGTTAGCAGGAAGTTAAAAAAAAACACACTGCAGGAGATAAGTGTCTGTGTTTGTTAGCCTCTGCTGTTAGATGGTTTGTATCAAAGTTCATATTCAGGAGAACTGCAAAACAAGCATGTTTTTTGCAATTAACCAGGGGCTGAGTGTTGGTTGTGCTGTGACCTTTTTTGGTTAGTTGACCTTTAATGTAGCACAGTAAATGGTAAAAATTCTTGAAAATATGTATCTGAAGCTATTCTAAGTATGAGTCTGCTTTTGGTTTTTTCATTAAACTCAACTAAATTTTAACTGCTGTGTGAGAATTGCAGCTGGCTCAGCTGGCTAGGTGGGGCAGCGATACCCTGCAAAAGATCCTACTGTGCTTCCATCCAGGCTTTGTGATTGCAGAGCTGTGTGCTTTCAGAGAGCAGCAGGAAAGGGTAAAGGCAGCCAATAACAACACTTCATTTCTGTAGTAGCAGCATCTGTTTAAATGATTGAGTGGCATTCGCAAGGCTCTTTGGCTTTGCTTTCTGTGAGGAGGGTCGCAGCTGTAGAACAAGGCTGTTTCTAGGAGGCGGATGGATGCCTCTGAAGGGCTGACTGATTCTTGTCAGAGACGATTCTCCGTGACTAAAGGAGCTCTAAGGTCATCCTCTGAAAACTCCCCTACCCTGTAGCTACAGAGTAATGTGCTGTAGTGTTCTGAGAGGAGAAACTGGCTTTGGGAATGGAGGGGGGAAGAGCTGTGCTCAGTTAGCAGAGTACAGTCAATGACTCTTGAGTGGTTTGGACTTAAGAGAGTTGTCTGAATCTCTTGAATATTTACAATGCAGAAGGGAATCTGTGTCTCTCCTGTGATGCAGGTGACGAGGAGCTTGGCTGTTGCAGTGAGAGGTGGGGTATACAATGGTAGATGAGAATCTGGTGCCAAAACAACTCTAGCAACGGGAGATAAAAATCAGTGCTCAGAGTGGTGGCTCCATCCCCCTTCCATAATTCTGGAGAGAATGGATCCAGGATGGCAGCACAGGAGAGACTGATGTTAGGGCCTGCAACTGCTTACCCATCTGCGTATCTCCAAGACTGTGTGTTATTTTAAAAATTCATATAACAATGAAGGGGGGAGAGGATTGGATGTAACATGAGAAAAAAGATGTTTGTAAAAAGTTGTGCATTTAGATCATGCCATGTAGTTTAACTTGCTTTAGTGAGTGGGAGATGCTTAGTGTAGGTTCTGAGATACAGGAAATGCACTGAAATTTAGAGTAAGAGTTACTTGTCCCTGTAAATGGGGTCTTTCGCACTGATTAATTTCACTGACATGTAAAACATAAGTACGTGCAAACATAAGGTATAAAATATTTCCTTAGACTCTACTACTGTGTTCTTATACTTTAAATGGGATTTTATGTATCTAGATGGTAGTTACACTTAATATGGCCTTTAAAATCAAGTGTGTTCACAAAACCTTACTATTTTTTTTTTTGTATTTGTTTTCAATTTTAGGATTAAAGAGCCCCTTCAGGACAGTGTAATAGCTACCTATGAAGAACATGAAGATAGCGTATATGCAGTTGAATGGTCCTCAGCAGACCCATGGCTGTTTGCCTCTTTAAGTTATGATGGGAGACTGGTTATTAACAGGGTTCCAAGAGCCCTTAAATATCATATACTTTTATAATTTGTTTGAATTATGCTGGAGTTGTTAACTTGATGTACACAACTGGTAGGTATTGTTAAAGATTTTTTTTTCAGGATCTGTATTTTTAAGTAAAAAAGTTAAAATTTTGTTAGGAATATATGTACTGATGTAGACCTGTAATTTTGTCCTTTGTATTTGCCTTGAGAAACTACAATGCGTTTTCTGAAGGCTATGCTACTGAGATGTTTTTTGTTTTGTTTTGGTTTTGTTTTTATTTTTTTTTTTTGGAGAGGCTAATCACTTTGTAAACTCTAATGTTTCTGGAGATAGTGGGTACATTCCATATATTGCTCTATTACATCAGCTTTATACAAATAAAATGAATTACAGAAATGTTACTATGCTGATACGATACTGGGGCAATGTAGGGTTTATGTAGCAAAAGTGGTCTACTTGTTTTCAAGAATATTTTATATTTCTTGTATAAACAGCCTTCTGCTTTTAGCTAGGGCCAGTCTGCTAACTGTTCTGGCTACGCATATAGTTGGGAGTGGTCTTAAAAGGCTTTCTTAATACTGTCTAATCTTTTAAACCCTTTTTTCTCCCATTTTTGCATGTCTTCAGAAGGAATGTTTTTTGTGAAAGTGAAACCTTCAAAATATATTTTTCATTTGAGCCTTATGGTAGTATCAACAAAGTAGCATCCTACAATTTGTGAACTAAGAGCAGTTCTCAGCTATGTATTGTTACTGGAAACAATATTAGTCTTTGCCAAAATCTCTGATATACTCATGTAATGTGTTATCCCGTATTTATAGGTTAAGTTGTGCTGTGAGGCACTCTGGAGCTATGCTACTGTTAACCTGAAAAATCTCTTTAATATTTGTCTACTTAGACTTTCTTATCCTTCTGGATCCATGCCAATCTGCAGTATGCTGGCATGATGTAAAAGACTTGCAACTAAGCACAAAATATCCTTTGCTACTTTTTGCAATTGGTGACCTAGACAGTGGTTACTATGTTGTTACAATGCTGAGAACAGGCAGATTCTGCACTGTAGGAGAATGCACAAGAAATTTCAAATGTAGGTGGAAGGCATGATGAAACATTCTTGTACATATTGACATCCTGTCAATTCCTCTGGCGTAGCTTGCGCTAGGACAAAGATTTGCTGCTTGCTCTTTGTGCACCCAGGCTAACTGTAATATTAATTATTCCTTGCTGCCTTTTCAACACTATTTCCCTTTAACTTCAAAACTTGTGTGTGTGTGACAGTGTTGGTTGTGGTAGCGTTGTGTAAGACCACTCTGAAGAAATGGCAATGAACATGGGATGGAAAGAAACCAACGTCTTCCAGTGATCCCTCCTGTTGCTATGGCAACCAGTGGTGTTAGTGGTGAGGGACAGCGTGCTGCTCACCTCTGTTTGTCCTTACCTGTAAGCTGTTGGATCGAAACCTCCAAATGTGATTTGTTGTCTACACACAGCTGCTTCAGTGAGATCACATTTGGAGAGCATGACTGACTGCTACAGGCCAAAATGTCCAGAAAAGATGACAATTGAATTCCATTTCTGGTTTTCTTAAGGAGCTTATTTGGAAAAAATTCATAGGAGTGAAGTAATCCAATTAAATCATCTGTACTGTTGTTTGCATTTGTGTTAATGGTGTTGCCTATCTGCTCCAGAATGAATGCTTCGTTGGAAATTCTGATTATCTGATTTTCTACGTTTCTGTTTTAAACTTTTGCTATTTCAAATTGTTTCAGTCTGTAATTAGGCATGAGCTATTCACCAGTAGAGTATAAGAACTACATTTCCAAATAGTAGTGCTTCAGTTGTCTGAACGTCAAAATCCTTGGTTGGGCTGCTGCTTTTTATGTGGAGCTTTTCATTAGACACAAAATCTTTTTAGGTGCCATGTCTGTCCTGACTGTGTGCCACCCTCCCCACCTAACCCTCTGGAAAAAAAAAAATAAAAGGAAAAAACGCTGTAGTACATCTTTGGTATGCAGCAGAACTTCTTAAAACTTTCTTCACATTAGCAATACAGGTCTAGTGAAACTATGGGTGGCAGTGTATATGGGTGGCAGTGTGAAGGGGAAATTGTCTAACAGTGTGTGGGATTTGACTTGATTTTTAACATGTAATAAATGCAGGATAGATTCCAGACCAATTTTTATGTGGCTGTATTTCCTTTAATACTGTAAGCTTATATGAACTGGAAAGATCTGTAAACAAATAATATCAAGAAATCTTTTGTTTTAATCTTGTTAAATGTGTGTGTCAGTCAATAGGGAAGAAGAGAGTGGATGAACACTGGAAAGGAAGGGACTAGCAGGTCAAATTTGAATGAAAATGCATTACAGCAGAATCAGAAGAGTAGGAAGGGTCAATTTTTAATCATTTTTGGCTGTCTGTCAAGCAGGATCTGGACTACGTGTACAGCACTAGCAGCAATATGGAAATGACCTTCTGAAAGGGAAGGCTTTTGACAAGGTTTCGTCCCAGGCTGTTGGAGCAAGCAAGCTGCTGTAGGATGAAAGGAAGGGTTCTAAGATGGTTAAATTACTGATTAAAAGGAAATAGGAAGAAGGAATAAATCATCACATTTTGTGGCAAAAAGAAAAATTGCCAGGGAAGTCTACAAGGATCTGTGCCTAGGCATGTGCTTCACAGTATACTCATGACCTTTTGGAAAAAGGGCTGCAGAAAAATATGGCAAAGTTTGCAGAGATTGTTCAGAATAGTGAAGATGACCGAAGAATTATGGAATGGCCTTATCTCATGGATGATAAAATGGTAGGTGAAATTCAGTGCAGGAAATGCTAAGTAACTAATATGGGAGAAAACAGTTATTTTACGTACTGTGGACCACTGGTAGGGGTATTACTTGGAAGTAAGATCTTGGGGGTTTTACAGATCTTTAAAAACATCAGCTCAATAGAGGTCAAAATTTTAATTAAAATGTTGAGAATTACTAACAAGCAAGTAAAGAAAATAAAGCATTGTTAATCCCCCCCAAATGACATACATTTATAAATCTCTAGTGTATGTGCATTTGTAATACTATGTGTACCTGTGGTTTCTTCCATCTTCAGTCCAGTGCAGTAAAATGGAAAGATTTTAGAGTGAGTGACAGGAATGAGGAATAGCAAGCAACACCTGTATGAAGATCACTAAATAGACTGAAAGGCAGATAGTTGAGACAGAATGATAAAGGTCCATAAAATCACAAGTGGCAGAGGGAGAGGATGAATAGGAAGTGATTGTTCACTGTCTCTCCTGATACCAGAACTAGAGATTATCGAATGTAATCTGCATGTGGTGGCTCAAAGCATACGAAATAACGTGGTTTTCACAGGCATGAAGATGAGCTATGGTGCTTCCCTTTAACAACCCTTTCCCCCAGAAGAAGAACAAAACTTGCCAAAGAAAAAGATCTCATTAATGTTAAAGTTTACATGACTTGAAAGTAACTGAAACGGTACTTGAAAGATTAATCCAATAGAGGTTGCTAAATATAAAGTCAACATCCCTGGCTTAGAAAATTCCTTTTGAAGCATCAATTGGTGGACACCACAAAGAGTACTTGCAGAAAATCCCTATGTGGTTTTCCAGGCTTTAATTAACTTCCTGGACATGTGCTATTTGCCAGAAAAGGTAGAAAATGGAAATTAAAAATAAGAACTTAGTCTCTAAAGTTTTGTGTCTAGACCTAAGACAGCACATTGCTCCCATGTGTTTCTTTGCGTGTTTCTCTCTGTATGTATACTTCTCTTGTGAGTTGTGCTATAAGGGATTTCAGAAAACTCTCATGTCTCAGGTGAATTTCTTACAGAATCCTAGTATTGTATTTGGAAACAATATTGTTGCAAAATACTCCTTGGCAATAACACTGCAAAGACAAGTAGATTTCTGTACAGCAAGGAGTCCATCACTGCTTTGGAAGTTCACATCGTGGTCTGACTGATCTCATAGCTCTGGGTTGCTTTCAGTGTCTCAGAGAATTCTGTTTATACAGTCATATAGCAGCGTTGGTAAGCACAAAATTATTCTGTTTTCAAATACCTCTTAAATTATTTTTTTCTCTTTGCATGTTGTGTAAGACATTTTGGTGAGTCTTGATTTTGAAAAAGCAAGATAGAGTCTTCTGTTGAATCCAGGGATACCGATAATAAGAGAGAGTTGGACTGAAACAGATGCAGATCCAACCACTGTGGTTAATTCTACGTTGTCTGTTTATTACGTGCAGTGCAGCAGTTTATATATCATTCTGCATAGTTTATACATGTAACAACCTTTTCATTGGCACACAGCAGAGGAAAGAATGCAAATACACATTATTTGGTTTACTCTTAAGGTGGCTAACACATGCTTACTAACAACTTTATTCAGTGACCTTCAACACCCTGTTATCTTTCCCAAACACCTTAATATCTAATTCTAACTGTGCCACAGCTTACTAAGAATTTTTTCCTGCGTCACAGGCCTAAGGCCTCAGATTAGGCCTCAGTTAGGGTAGTTCAAGGAGGTCTAAATATACATCATTCCCTCCTTTCCTGAGGAAATCTATAACATTCCGTAAAAATGGTAGTCTTGCTGTCTTAAAATTTTTTTTCTTTCTAGGCTTGGTGCTGAAAACCTTTTTCTTTTCACAATTATATATTAATATGTCTGTGGTATGGAATTACAAAACTGCTTAATAAGTGTTACTTTTACTCCGCAAAAAGTGAATTATTGAAGAAGAAATGAATTTATAGTATTTTATAAAGGTTTTAAGGATGATCTAAGTGAAACTGATGAAAGTCAATAAAAGTCTCAGCCATTTAATGAGATGCTTGAAATAACAATCTGTTTAACTTGCAATAAAATGGTGCTAACTTAATATTAAGAAAAAAACCAAAAAACCCAACCCACCACCAAACACCAAATTGCAGTACTCAGTACTGACCTGGACTTTTCCCATGGTGTTAGTGCTGAAATTAGCTTGATCTATCCTGAAGCCCATGAAGTCAATGAATAGCTTATGAACATGGGAGTGAATGAAGAACATGTATTGGATAACTTAGGTAGACTGGGTGCTTGCTCTAGACCTATAATCCCTACCTTGTACCTTGAAGTTGAGTGGAAAGAAGAAGATATATGATCTGGATTATGTGCAACACTAAAATTAGTTTAAAACAATGATTTGTAAAGAATTATGCTTCCAGAAGATAGAATTTTCTAACAGGGAACAGGAAGCATTAATTTTGGATTGGCCTCTGCATTTGGAATGTCTTAATCTTTCAGCCCGGTACTTCCGGCATTATTTGAGACTGAAATTCTGCAGCTGCTGTAAGATGGACTTTCAACAGTGTCATCTGGCTAGTCTGACATGGTAAGACACCACATGGTGTCTTAAATGCCTTTCATTTAACTGGAGCAGTGAAAAGTAGGTAATCATCAATAAGATCAGTATTTGGGATACAAGTTTGTAGTGCTGTAGAGCTTCCATTTAGATTCACAGAGTATGTCCAGGATATTTTTTATTTTTATCTTTCTAGAGGATATGAAGAAAGTGCTTAAAATTGTCTTGTGATGCCTGAAAATATGAATGCTGTTCTGAAGCTGCAGAAAGTCTGTGATTTCTGGAATAGCATGTGAAGTGGCTGAGAGAAAACTGCAAATCAGTTTTTCACGAAGCCTGGCCTTCCCATAAAGGGAGCTGCATGGTGTGAAGCCATGGATCTATCCCTGAACAATTTGCACATTGCTTCTGCTCATTCCACCTGCCAATTTGGTCAGTGAGAATCTAGCAAAGTGAAAAGAAAATGACATAAACAGATTTGGAGTAGAAGACACAGGAGAAGAAAAAGTAAAAAGGAAGACTGACAAATACAGAATGAAAAGTGAATTGAAAAGGACAAGATCAGGGAAATTTGGATCACTTGAAAAAGAGAAATAGGAAAGATGAAAGAAATTGGCAGTAAGTGAAGAAAGGGATACAGGGGTAAGGATTAAAAAAACCCCATTGATATTATATGCTTGTTTTAGCCATGATATTAAAGTCCTTAAATCTCTACCATGTTAATCTTCCTCTGTTAACTGATTTAAGTGTTGGAGAATTGCCAACAATTGCCATTTATGTTGCAGCATTTTAATTCTGATATTGAAGATGGTTCATGTAGGTTAGTTATTGATCCATAAGTTATTAGTCCAAGCACGTACATTCTAGGGGTGTAGGATTTTTAGGTGTTAATTATTCTTTCCCTTTTGGTGCTAAGTTATCAGATGGGGGTAATTAACCCAAGCCAGCAGTAACACAAGAGAAAGGAAGAAAATTTCAAGTAGGTTCTTAATCTTGAGTCACACTAGTTAAATCTACAGAAATATTTGTTTATGACAGACACTCTTTATCCCCCTGTTTATGACCTCAAGAGAATGCCATAGTCAGAACATCTCAAGATATTAGATGTGATTAATAAAGTATCTGAGCCACTCTTCCTTCCAAACTAAATTACTTTACAGCAAAAGAATTCTGAGCTATTCTTGAGAAAACTTGTTTGATGCTACAGCTTTTGGTGCTATGGCCGCTCCAACTTCATAAGGGAGTCTTAGCACTCCAGCACAGAGATAGCTTTGGGGAGAAAGAGATGAATGAGTCTTACTGAATTCAGGAATCAAGCACCTGGTGTGAAGATGCCTGGCAAATGGTTGCCATTGCCCTGGAGCTAAAGCACAGCTGCCAAGCAGCTGGGCTGAGCAGGGAAGACCCTCTAATGGACCTTCTCAGCAAATTGTCCATTTATTCTGATGCTGCACTGAGTTCAGGGTTTTGGCAAGAGGGACTGCAGAAAAGCTCCTAAACAGAATGAATTGAGGGGAATGTGGAAAACCTTGGAAAACCCAAAGATACCACATACTTACTAATCAGCAAGTCTAGATTAGCTGAATCCTGGGGTGGCAATAGACTTGGCAGACAAACCCACTGAGCCACTGCCAGCTTCTAAAAATTTGCAGAGGACTGAGAAGACAAGAAAGACTGGCAAATAGCAGAAATGGTATTGATATTTGAGCTTTGTGGAACAGCAGTGCACTGAGTTGGATAAGGAAATGTGTTTCAAAATGAGGAAATTTTAGCCAAATTATGAATGTTTTATTTGTTTGTTTTTAACAGAGAGGATTTTCTTATAAATACCAGTCAAAATACTGGCAAATATCAGAACTTAAGGGATCACATTCATGCAACAAAGTGGGGATTATGCATTTTGTTACAGAAAAGAGCCAGAATTCTAGCCCAATGGCTTACATGATTTCCCTTACACCACTCTGTTTTTCAAGGAGGACGGGTGGAACATTGTATATAATGGTAAATTGAACTCATCTTCACACTTGAAGGAAAAAAATAACTGCAGATGTTAGTTTTTCATAATTTGAAAGAGTTTTCTGCTAAGGCAAGTAATGAACAAGTTTTGACCCTGCCTGGAAAGTAGTGGGTGGGGAAAATGCCTGGAACTTCACTTTGCAAATGTTGTGAATAGGAATGATCTGTTTTCCAGTATGCAGTTTGTGGGGTAAAGCACTCAAGGACTTCCAGCCATGTCTCAATATTCTCATATAACATTTTCAGAAGTTACCTATGTAAAGTTGCTTCCAAACAAAGGATTATGCTACTCAGGATAATGATATGCACAAAGAGTAAAGCATCTTCTTAAGAACATTTCTTTATTATCATGAGAGTGACTGCATAACACATTTATTTTCAAGCACAAAAGAGTTAGGCTTGGGTGGATACATGTCTGCCAATAGCAGCTGGTAGGTGGATGGAGCCATAGATGCTTCAATGTTGCTTTTTTTTTCCTAGGAGTCAGCCTGGGTGACATGAAAGAAATCTGGTGCATATTAATATTGGAAAGTCTGTTGGGGAAGGCACAAATGAAAGCTTTATCACAATGGAAGCTGTGAACTTCAGCAACTTTTGACCATCCTATCACTTGTGAGGGATGGTTACTTAAGCTCAGTTTCCTAGATGGATGTGTATTTCTGATCTGTGTTTTAATCATCTATTTTCAGCATTAATACAATTTGAATGTCTTCAATCTATTTTGTGAATGACTAAGAAAAATGTGCTACATTTTTTCTATTGCAGTTCACAGGCACTTCTTGTAAAGCAGAGGGAAAAGCTTGTTTTTAAGTCTTCATGCTGCTTTATTGAGAGGTAGTCTGGTTTCTGTTTCTGTGTCCTACACCTCAAGGCTGAAATCACAATTTAAATTCTGCAGGTTTTGGACTGGTCATTGCTTAGGGCTGAGAAGGGATGAAGGCTGAGCATGACTGACATGTTCATACTCATCAGAAAACAGTCAGCTGGAGAGAACGAGGGAGTAATTGCTGCAGTGCTCCCTCCCTCGCTGCTTGTGCAGAAAGACATAGGCTGTGGGGAGGAAGCTACCTGAGGTTATTAAGATTAATACTGCTAGAAATTTCAATCAACTCACACAAGGCTGCTCCTCAAGGCTGTCAGATGCCTACCGCCTTCTCTGAGTCAGGCGGGGCCACATCAATTTTGAATTTCCCAACAGAGATTGCTGTGATTTATGAGTTTAGGAGGCTGATAAATATGGTTAGTTGAAATAATTGAATCAGAATAATTTCAGTCAGCTGTGCTCAATGTATTTTGTCTGATAACCACAGGAGGGTGCAGTTTTGAATAGGGAGTTTCATTTCAAGGATTCTTATCACAGGAAAGACGTTGTTGGACCTGGAATAAGAGCAACTTAATTCTGCTTCCAGGCCTGTTTGGCAGCCTTATGACCTGAATTAAGACCTATCAAAACTAAAGAATAAGTACCTAGAGCTCTTCTAGTATTGCCCATTGCCAGAGGCTGAGTCGGATCTGGTTTATGCATTGTGGAATAATTTCAGCTAGGAAGGGTAGTGAGAGTTCTGGTACTTAGTGTTTGAAAACCACTTCACTATTCAGTTGAGAGAGTGTTGTTCTTATCACTTGTTTTAAAAAAATTACTTTCCTTTTAATGAAATGTTTTCACTTTTTCTGGAGTAATGATGAACATCAGTTTATCCTTAGTGTGAAGAGGGCACTCATGCATGCCTGAAAAGTGCTCTATGAAACTTTTAAAAATGGCATTTTAGATGGATTGTCCTTGGAAGAGTATTGAATATAAAGGGTGCTGTAAAACCAAGTATACAGTGTTGTGATGACTGGCTTAGATCAACATACAATGGACAAGCCTAGCAAGCAGAGCAAAGGAATGGGTGGAGTGTGTTGCAGACAGTTATTTTCTTTCTGTCATAGGCAGGATATTGATGATAATCTGACAGCTGCAAGCAGGGCAGGGTATATGGAAAAAAGACAGTGGCTTGTGCCTGTTTCAGGCAAAAATCTAACAAGCTACTGAGTCCAGCACTAGTGCATTCCTCATGTCCGGAATACACCTGAAGTGAATTTTCCTGGCTAGGAAAATGTTTTCCTCTCTGCTGCCTGGAACAGAATTGTAGAGTGGCCACGTTCCAGCTCCATTTGTCCCATTAAGGTTTTTAGACCTTTGCATTTTGGTGTCTTTTCCCTATTGAACCCTTCAGCTGCTAGCGTTTCCCACCACAAACAGGATTACCTTTGTCTGCAGTTTTATGCTTATTTTGTGTGGCTTTTCCCCACAAACTTTCACACTGCCTTTTCTAACAACTCATCAGCTTTCTCAGCTGTTGTAACCATAGCCAGGCAGCACACCAGAGGTGACAGATTGCTGAGGAAGCAGCTTTCCCAAGAGTGATAATCTGTGTAAGATAAAAATGGACAGGTTTATTCCATGGGTAACCAGGAATGTAGGCTGCTGCTAGGGATAGGTGTTAGCCCAGATGGTTTGTATTGGCATGGATATACCAACGGCCATGTGACATAACCTGGCCTGCACATCAACTACTCTGCTCACCCATGGCTGAAGAGCAGTAAGGGAGGTCCTTTAGCAGAGTGGTGAGGAAAAGCTATACTTGTACAGGAAGAAATCTCTCTCTTTCTCTGACATGTTATTTTCAAAGTTCCCTTGCCTTAGAATTTAATCATTTTAGGATTTTTCATAAACGTAAACTTTTTAATTCAATATATGATCAGCAGTTTGGGGGAGGGGGGTGTCCAAATATTGGGGAACCAGTAGGAGTTGGAGGTGAGGTATTCTGATGGTATAGAAAGATTTGTGACATGCTTTAGGGCCTATTTTGGCAATTGAAGTCTGTCAACATCAGACTTCAGTGTTTCAGATACAGACAGAACTGCTGTATGGAAGAAGAAGTTAGTGCTCTCAGTTTGTATTGGAAAATAGTAACAAAGCAATTTTTTGAATAACAAAGTCCTGCTAAAATGCAGCTACCCAACTCTCGTGTACAGTTTAATTCCTTCAATTCGTTCATGATGGTTCTTTTGACTCATGTGGTTGCTCCTTTTGTCTCCAAATAATTTGGTACCATCCCTGCCTCTTGTAACTTATTTCTGTACATCATATAAAGGCCTGTTCTGTCTAAAGAATATCCTATGATGTACAGGATCTCTTAGTGACATGCACTCTACTGTGGCAGCACTATTCTACCCAGGAGTACAGCAGAAGAGAAGAACTTAAGAAAAGAACATTTGCCAAGGTTTCATCTAATTCCCTTTTTCACTATTCTGCACTTAGGAAGATGGTTCAATGAACAACTCTTACTGCATCTCCTTGCCATGAAGTGCTTGTTGTGTCAGAGGAGAGGGAAGGATACTGTGAAAAATCTGCTGGTTAGTCAAGATGTGGATATAAACCACAGAACATTTTCCAAATCAAATTTGGATTTGGGGCTTAGCATAAAATGAGTGCACAAAATAACTACATCCTGTGCAGAAAATCCTAATAGAAAAAGTCAAGATTACAGTAATGCATTCTGTGTGGTCTTTGGTGAGTAGGGAACAGCAGAATGGCGTGTGGCAGGACTGTCTCACTTGTGTCTTTGCTTCTGCTGCTGTGAAAAGCATTTTCAATATTTGCATAATTTAGAGCATGACATTATGATTTTCAAAGCTTCAAATTGGAGTAAAGCATTTACATAATCTAATTAAATCATGTAAATGTTTTATGATAATATTCAAGTAAGTGTGAAACTTGTTCCACAGATGCATCCCTTTCTTAGGCCATTGGGGAAACTGAATTTAGGCATGCAGACGTATGTTTCTAGCCCTGCATGCTCTGGGAGGTCAATAGAGTACTTACTGAATGCTCTGTTCTTAGTATAACCTCCAAAACCTGCTTTGCAGAATGTCATCCTTCCTAGAAGCTGAGAGGTAAGCTGGGACCGGAGGGAAAGGCAGAGCAGATTTAAAAGGCTGCTTGCAACCTCTTATAATTTGAACGAAAGCGATACTACTGCAGTATGTAATAAATTGCTTCCATTTCAGTGAACATTATAATAATCCCATGGTGACCCTCTTAGCAGCAGCCCTGCCACATTTGGTATCAGATCTCAGAAAGCATGCATCGTACTTGGATGGGAAGCTACCAGGGGAAGCCCCACAAATCCTCCTGGTGACTGTTGGGTTTGTTTTTGCCTCTGGCTGCACTAACTCACAAAATACTGGAAGCATTTGGCCAGCATCCATGATGAGAGATGCTGTCTTGTAGTGAGATTATTTAAATAATATTTTTTATCAGCAAACTCTCACTAAGCTGTCTTCCAGAGTAGTTCTTAGTGAATGCTGTCTTTGCCAGGGTATACTACTGCAATAAGGAAATGAATTGAATCCTGATTTTCCAAATGTAGCCAAGCTAATGCTAAGCCAATACTAATGAAATTCTTTTAGAAAGTACAGCAGCGCTGCTTTGCTAAAATGAATTTGTGTAATTGACAAAAAGGTAGGTTCTTCAAGACAAGGCCCCTGTCTGTTCTAAATAAGCTCATTGCCATTGATTTTTATCACTGCCACACTGATCTGCTCTAAGTGGTGACAGAAGTGTGTTTGTGTATACACTGCCACTGTTCTGTGCTCTCACAGTAATTGTAATGTTTAGGTTAGGATATTACCTGTGCCTGGCTATGGATGAAGCCCGTGTGCTGTTAGAAATACAGGACTGTCTGCAGACACGATGTGGAGCTGGTTTGTGCCTACCCCGTGATGTGTTGAGCCCAGCAGCTCTGATTTTAATCTGAAAATGTGGCTGTTGTAAGGGAAACCTGTATCTAGCATAGTGCAAAATCTGGAGATTCTGTTATTTATTGTCAAAGCACATAACAATATCCAAAGGTTGTAAATTAGTTTGGAGCTCAGCAGTATGGAAGACTGTGAATATGTGAAAGTCATTGCTAAACCAGCTGACAGAAAGGTGAAATATATCAGTAGTGAATTAAGTAATCTCTAATTAGACATAGAAATCTAATTACTTTGCAGATTTTTCATCTAATTTTTAAGGGAGTGAAGCTAGTGTAAATTTAAAATGGAAGCAGAGGTGTTCCGCACATAGTGTTAACTGCCAAGGAGAAAACACGGTGACCTTATTTGCAGCTGCACATGCATCATGTGTAGGAATGCCTGTCATAGCCATAATGATTTAACATCAAGGTAGGCCAATATTTCTTGGTTCTTCCTCCGCAGTGTAGGCAGTTTCCTTTATAGGTGGAATGGGAAGCTGTAGGTGTTTCTGGTGAAAAATGGTAATGCTAGAGAGGTGCCCTTTACTACAAATCCAGCACTATTCACTTTAGTTCACTTCCCAAAAAAGAATTTGCAAAGTCACAGCCTGGGGAATGAAATCACAGGTGGGTAAAGTTTAAGTTTTGGCATGCTTGGACTCTGTTAATTTGATTACTCAGCTGTTGATTATACAATGTTAAAGCATTATGGGTGACACTGGGGATGTTTAAAGTTGCTGAATTTTATTTTAAGGTGCCAGGACTATTTCATTGCAGGAAAGAATCCTTTTAATTTAAAACCTGCAAAATTTTGGTCATAGTAGATATTTTGCATTTGGACATGAAAACTCACAGAGCTGTTTAACTCCAAACATGAAGACATTTTCCTTAGAACAGCTTTTCATACTTAAAAGATTTTGTAAGATTGCAAGTATTAACTGCCACTAAATATCCTGTGTGAATTACTGTTATTAGTTCCATAATAAAATCCCTTTTAACACTGTTAGGAGGCCTATAGTTGAAGCATTTGTGCATTGAACACTTTCTGTATTCAAAGATTGTGGACTTGGACAATCAAGTATAAAATATGAAAGGTCTGACAGTGTTTGGATCAACTCTAAAAGCATAATAAATTGATTTTAAGGAAATACATGCTAACCCAACCTCATGGCCCCATCTGATGTCTACTTGTATAGATTTGGTCATTTTGAATTAGTTGCTTTGTTTCTTTTAATTCTCTCTTGTTTTCCTCTTAACCTGTTCCAGTCCACCACTGTAAATAATGTTTACTTCTCATATGGATATGACCCTATTACAAGGGAACAAAATTGGGATTTAATTTAATTTCCTAAACTTTTTATGCAGAATCTTGCAAATGAGACCAGCATTTCCACAGAGGAAGAAGAATTCAGCTGAACCTTACCAAAAAATTATGTATTCAGCTCTAGTGTCTCTGGCACAAACCTGCAAGTGCTTGAGACACTGGAGGAGCCACATGTAAATACTGCAGGAAAGTTGAATATCATAGCAATGCCTGACAGCCATCAAAAATTTCTGAAAGAGCATAAATTGGGTTGTATTAAAAAGAATTCTGTGATTCTTTAAGCTCTGTTTTCTGGCCAAATTTTAACCACCAATATTCCAAAATATAAAAAGAACTGACTTGATCAGTTATCTGTATTTGCCTTTGTATATTGTTCCCAGCATAAGAGAGCCTGATTACAAAGCAAAATCTGTCTTCATTCAGTACTTTTTCTGAAGGTTTTGGTGTTTGTTAATGCAATCTTAGTGTGTTCACTACAGCTTTTTAGCAAGTTCACACTTTTCATGGTCTTTTAAAATAGTTTTATAAATGCTATAGTAATGTCACAGATGGCATGCTTAACATGAATGAACAATGGCCCATAGTCTAAGTTTCAAAAACCTCAAGTCTAACATGACTCCTTTCTTGTCCTTGATCAAACTGATTGGCATGTTATTCTAGTTGGCTGTAGCTTAAAATAATAACTGTGTATTTTTCTTGTGTCTTAGGAACACTCTGGGTCCTGTTAATCTCGGTATTCTGAACATAGAATCAGTTTTATCCTCTACAACTACAGTGTCTGTACACATGACTCAATTAATTTTTTTTACATAGTATCTAACTTGAAAAAAGAGAAAGAAGGATCCATATTGTAATTTTAAGAAACAAAGGCACAAGATGGTTTAAGTCATTTGAGTAAATTGAAGAGGTGTCGGTGGATGTGCCTGAAAATCTTTGCCAGAGTCTTGAGGTTCTGGACAGAAATTCACTTTTTAGGTCATCCTTTTTAGCATTATTCAAACATTGCTTTCTCTAGATATTTATTAATGCCCTCATGATCAAGGGGAACACCTTTTGGTACAGTTTTATGTTAGATAAATGTATAATTGGAAGGCAGTACTTCGACCGTTAGTGTCCAGATCTTACTTTTAAATGCCTGAGTCTGCTCAGGAGCCAAGATCACATCCACAAGAATGTCCTTACCAAAGCAGTGTCTATTTCGAGATGAAAACAAGCTGTCTTAGGTGCACCACAGCTAGTTGCAAGTCATGGAGCTGTTTGCCATGTTCTATAGTCACAATTCCATTAGTTTTTCTTTCACTCTTGGAGAACACAAAGATCCACTGAACTGAACAGAACAGCAGCAGTGCATTGTAAGAATAACACCTCTGGCACTGAAATTCAGAATTAAGTAGTTTTCATGATCTAGACTTGCAAAGTATAGTGAGTTACTGCTCCACTATGATAGCATGGGAACCTAAGTGTTGGGAAAAGAGTTTAATTTAAAAAAAATAAAAAAACCCCATACCTTCAATGCATCTGGTAATGGAAAAAAATTAATTTTGTTTAATTTTTAATCAGACAGCCTGAGACAACCACTGAGCACTACTTGACAATTAGAATACTAATGAAGTGCACACTGGGTTAGTCTGTTTTTAAAGGACAGGAAACAATGCACTCTAAGTTGAGGGATTCTATTTCATTCCTGTCAAGGCTTCACAAATTTACTTTCTTACTTTGTAAGAATTCAGGAAATGTTTGCCTTGTTTTCTTCTTTAAAAATCTCACTCCATGGTTAATTATTTTTCAGATACAGAAAGCGCAGAAAGTGATAAGTAGCATTCTTGTAAAACATTAATCTTCACTGTTTGAGGCACCTTCTTTGATGCCTTAAGTGTTTTCTTTTTGTTTGTTTGTTTTTATTCTTCCTCTAATGTATTTGTTTCTGTCTACCATTATGCAACAGTTTGAAGTCTTCGGTTTTCATGCTTTCTATAAATTAGATATTGTAAGTATTTGTCCATAGTGTGCAATTTCACAAAAGATAGGCTGGTTGCAGAAAGAAATATATTGCCCATGCCTAAAGTGCTTATTTCTTATAAAATTTATAAGCAGCTATCTATAGCAAGGTTGAATATAGTAGACAATGCTTAATGAATTCAAATGAGTTCTGAGACATAAATTAAGTAGCCTAACCATCCATAATAGCCATGTCATTCTGGCCTCATTGTGAAATGGATATTTCATTGCCCCTGCTATGTCACATTGTCAGGCATAACCATATCATTATACCCTGGCTGGAATGAAGGATTCACAGTAGCTCATGTTAGGCCCCCTAGCCAGTTCCAACTTTAAAAGTTTGCAGAGGCTGTAGCTGATTTATCAGGGATAGAATCCTGTTGATGTCATCCTTTCATGCTGCAATCTGAACTCCAGTGCTTCCCTGTGGCTTTGAGCCAGGGCTCGGCTCTAGGCACGTATAGTGTTGAGGCAACAACACTGAGCCTGGGACAGACGTTTGCCAGACTTGCTGCATCTTCTCTGTTAAGAGAGTTGAGGAGAGGCCATCAGCACTAAGAGGAGAGAGACAAGTGTTACCCAAAGTACAGCCACTGGCCTTCAGGCAGGGAGCAGAGCAATAAGGGCTTTTGGTCCTGTCCTGACATCTTAGGGATCTTGGTCCTCTTTTCAATTAGCTCTTTGTTCTCCTGTCCTTGTCTGACAGCAGGATCGGTCAGTAAGCAGCACCTCAGGACTGGGAGGCAAAACTTAGCTCACTGCTGAGCTCTGCAGATCCGTATTTTACCCCATTCCTTGCTGTTTATCTCTGCCCTTTGCAGTATCAGTTTGTTCCCTTTCTAGCTGATTCTACTCCAGATCTGAAAGTTGTTGTGGGAGGCAGAGCCAAGTCCACAGTAGGGAATACCATTTCCCAATCTGTTTCAGCCCACTAGGGATGAAAATACATTTAACGTGGAACATGTTAACTTCTTCCATGAGTTGCTCAATGATGGTTAGGGAAGAGGCATGCCTGAAATTCTAATGACATGAAATAAAGATTTGTTGCACTGCTTAGCAAAGAAATTGAAACCCAAATCATCCGGATGAAACTGGGATATACCAAGCCAACAGCTGGCGATCTGTTAGGAAAGGTTTGCACACAAATTGTGAATTTGCTTATGAGACAATGTATAGGGGAGTTTTTAACTTAAAAAGGGGCTACTTAATTTTTTTTTTTTCTTTTTGACATTGTATCAATATTGTCTCTACTTTGGAAAAAAGAACATGCAGGAAAGTTCTGTTCCATATCATCATTCTCATATTTTTTACATAATATTGTACTGAACTAAAAAAATTCCAGTAAATGAAAGGAAGAATTTTGATTTTATTTTTCCCCCCAGGTTTTCTGTAAAACATAAAATTTAGAGCTTTCAAAATTGAATGAAAGAGTTGAAATCAAACCTCAGAACTAGATCTGTTAAAACAACACAGGTCAACTGTATCATACCAGTGTGTAAAAACAGTCTGGCTTGTATTTTTCTGCATTTTTTTCCATTTTAAAAGTACAGCCTTTATATAAGGACTTACAATGTCTTTTTTTATGCATTCCTGATGTCAAGGAGTTGATTTGTTAGGATTTCTCCTTGCATGAATCCCAGTTCTCAGGGCTATAATTGGTTTTACTGTTTCTTTGAAATGCACAAAACAGTCTGTTATTGTGGGCTGGGAGAATTAGTAGGGAGTACTTTTGCTGTAGATGGTGGTTTTATATTTAAAGAGAAGATGCATTTTTAACTGTTGATTTGATGTGGAATCCAGGCTGTGTGGTAAAACATGCATGTATCAGTGAAACCTTTTTTCTTGGGGTGGCCATAAAAACTTTCCTTCTTTGATTAGATAAATAATGTTACCATTGTTTTTTTCATATTCTTTCATTTTTCCCCCAGATGACATCAGGAATAGGAGATTTTCTGAGCAGTTACTCTAGGGTAACAGTATTATTGTGCAGCTATGTAAGTTCTCATGCAATGAGGAATAGCTGTAGTTTTATGAACTAAGTAATTCTTGTATATACTAAACAAAAGGAAAAAAAAAACAAACCCCAACAATTAATGGAGGAGAGACAGGATATGTACCATCTTTTCGAATATAGAAGCTCTTGGCCATACATTGGAAATAAAGCTCTACCCCACTTAAACTGCCAGCACAGGTAAATTAGGACCACTCTGTCCAAAGAAATATTTACTAAGACAAAGTATGAAACTAAAATGTGTAAGTTGAGGACCTTTCTGAGATCTTGCTGGGCATGTGAATAATCACATGTTGAAGGTGGAGTGTAAAGAGTACATAAAAAGTTCTGAGAAAAATCTGCAGCCACCTAGAAGGTGTGGCAGTCCAAGGATGACTGTAGAGGTTTTAATTGTCACCTGGGGCCAGGTGAGCAAGAAGCCATGCATTTTAATAAAAAAATTAAACAGAAACTCACTGGAATAAGTTCTTCATACTCTGTTCATTGTCTGCAAGTTTTGCTCCTCTGAAAGTTAGTATGTGTGATCTGTTACATAGTAAAGATGGAGCCAGTGTGGAAGAGGTGTGTCAGGTTGAAGAGGACTTTCTCATGCAATATTCACTCCTCTATGAGGTGACAGTTCCTTCTGGATAGGGAGATGGAATGGGAGCTGCTGTTTGTTTGGAATCAGCTGAGCAACTGGGTTTTGCCTTTGTGTCAGGAAGTGGTTCCTGCTAAATGTTAAAAGTGCAACTATTTCATTGGCCAGAGATGGTGAAAGAATAACACCGGTAGTAAAGATCATATCATGTGGCATGTTGGGGCGTGCTGATTTCCTGAGAGGCACAGAGCCCCTGCATCTTAGAGAGCACTCAGGCTTCAGAGCACTGCATGCTTGTCTGCCAGTGTGTAATTCTCAGTAGTAAATAAGTGGACACTGAATTTAGATTAGAAACTGTGGGAGCTGGGAATGATCTCCCTGGCTGCTAGCAGTCTGAGCAGGCTTCATTTGGTTTCTTTAGCGAAGGTGTAATAATATATTGAAGTGCTGTTCTGGGCAAAGCAAACCAAAATAATACTTCCTTGTTTAGCTAAGACTGTCTTCAGATAGATAATAGAGACTTACCCTCTTTTCCTTCCCAATCTCTGCTGTCTTGGCTATCAAAGTTACAGTGAAAGCAATTGCACATTTATTACCACTCTGATCACTGTGCTTTTCAATGGGGATTTGTACTACTCTGTCATTGTAATTTGTTTTTCAACCTTGCTGCACTGTATGTATGTATGTCAAAGCTGCCTGGCATGTCTTGGCAGTGCAGGAGAAGCCAAGGAATACTGGTGAGGCAACATTATTATTCTTATTACTATTATTAATGTCTTGGGATTAATGAAAAAAAATTAACTTCTGTTCTAAATGACCATAAATCAATCTTGTTGCCGAAATGAGTTGTTTAATTGAAGCATCAGTTTTAAACAGGAAAGCAAGGCACTGGTTGCCATTCACAATTCTTAGTTACTACATTCAGATCTCTTTAGCAAGAAGTACATTTTGCTAAAGACTATATCTTTTCCTAGGAAGATATGTATCTGAAGTGCTCATCAGAAGATACTGGGGAGCAGAATGAAGCCCCATAATACAGTGGGAAATGGTCAGTGACCTGCTACATCAGTTTGATACTCAAGCCTGTAGGGCTGGATGGGATCCAGCCAAGGGGTACTGAGGGAGGTGCAGAAGTGCTCACTGAGCCATTTACCATCATTTGTGATCAGCCCTGGTTAGCTGGAGAGGTCCCAGGTGCCTGAAAGGTAGCAAATGTGATGCCAAGCTATAAGAAGGCAAAAAGAAGATCTGGGGAATTATAGGCCTGTGAGACTGAACCTGACCATCCTAAAGATCTTCTTCCAACCTTAATAATTCTATGATTCTATAAACCCATTATCTGCTGTTAAAATCACGTAGACGTCTTTTGCTTAGAGAAAGATTTGTGTTATTTAGAAGAACAAACTTAAGTGAATCTTACCCATACATGAAAGTAAAGGTTTCTCTAGAAGTCCCAAGCAGACATTGACTGGAATAGAACCAATTTTATCCAAAAGAAAATGAACAAAACGAGATGGAGACTTTTTTATATCCCAGGTCTCTCTAATACCCACTTTCAGGCATCACTCAGGTTATCTTCTGAACTGGATAAGCAGACCTGTTCTACTAACCAGTGCAGCACAATACACTCAAAAGCTCATTCAAATGCATCCAGGTAAGAAAGGGAAAGAAATTATAACTAGACATAAATATGATATATCTTCTCCTAATCACATCTCTAATGGGATGTTGAGTAAAGTTACAGACAGTGATTTCAACACTGAGTTAATATTCTTTGGATATTTTGTTGGTTTGAGTTACTTGGCTTACTCCACAGATAAGTTTTAACGTGCAGATTAGGAATGACTGTTCTAGAAGAATGACGAATGTGTAAATAACTGACATCTCGAAAATGCACTTAGATGTGTCTGTCCTGTGCAAAGAAGAATTTCTGGCTAGACATAAAAGATCAGATTAACAAACTCAAAAGATCCGCCTCTTTTTCAGAGAAGCTCCATCAGGCTGTTGGAAAATGAGAGACGGTAATTCTTTATTATTTGGAAAAATGGGCCAGGTTCTTTCATTGGGTAGAGTGAAACTGCAAGTTTTGGGCAAGTTGAGCATGGTTTCAATGCAATCAAGTCTTGCATCCACAGACAGATGCACAGAAATGTAGGCATTGTGTTTCCAGTGGCTGAGGTTACTGTTAATCAGTGCCACGCACAGGCAACCACGCTCTGCTTCCAGGAAAAGAAGTGCAGTAATTGGAAACAATTAAGAGAGCATTCACTGAATACAAAATAAGTTGAATAGTTAGACTCCTTCTGCTGTTGGATCAGTTTAATATTGCTGTGAGAGCTGGAGAGAGCATATTCGGCCCAATAAAATCCTCCTTGAGTGCTTGGGAGTTAGAGCTACACCACTTGACATCTTTAGTTTGCTTCTTCCTTGTGACCCTAAATGCAGCCAGGAGTAAATGTGAAGAAATTTGAAAGCTAGCTTCTTTCCTGTTACCCAGTGTAGATAAATAATAGCTTTCCCTCATGGCCCTGGTTTTCATCAGACATAGGATGCGTGAGGAGCTGAGGCTACTTCTGTCCTGTGATCACAATCCAGTAAACTAACTGAACTTAAAGAAACCCATTCCTTGGTCTCGGAGGGAAGCTCAGAGAAGACCTCAATTAAGTGCAGTGTTAGCAATTTCAATTAACAGCATTTAAGTAAAAAAATAAATTGAGATAGGAGATAGGGATTTAAAAGAAAATCTTGAGTTCTGTAAACAAGCATGCTTAATGAAAAAAGAATGTGTAAAAGATGTATAGCTACATATTTGAAATTACTCAGCACTTTGGACTACACCTCTTGATCAGAAAGATACAGCACCATTTTTAGAATTGTTCCTCTTGTTTGTTGTGGTTTTAGATTTACACTTTAGCTCAATAGGTAATTTTTTTTACATTTTCAATTGTGCCAGATTTATGTAACTATGGGAAAGAAAGAGCTAGACTTTTTCTAATGTATATTATTATTCCATTATCATTCTGGTAGCAATTATTTGTCAATTTTACTCTGAAAAATGACTAGGAGAAATAGTTTCTAGGTTATTTATTAACTGTTTATAAACCACTCTATAATCACATATCTATGTTATTTCTAACACGTCAGTATCAAGGAGTGATTTTCAGATTACTGTCTAAGGATAATTTGCAGTATGAAGACATGGCCTATTGGATGAGGTTTTTGGTTTGGTTGGTTGGGATTTGGTTTGGTTTGGATTTTTAAATTTGGGTATTTGGTTGAGTGAATCACAGAATGGGTGACGTTGGGAGGGACCACAGTGGCTCATCTGTCCAACCTCCCTGTTTGAACAAGGTTGTCCTAGAGCATATGGCATAGGATTGCAACCAGATGGTTCTTGAATTTTTTCAGTGAGGGAGGAGCTCCACAAACTCTCTGTGCAATCTGTTCTAGTGCTCAGCCACCCAGAGTAAAGGATTTCTTCATTGTATTCAGGTGAAACTTCCTGTGCATCAGTTTCTGCCCCTTGTCTCTTGTCCTGTGGCTTGACACCACACCTGGCTCCAGCCTCCTGACACCCTCCCTACAGTGAAACTGTATCTGAATATGTTTCAGGATTGACAATAATACGTAACATTCACTGAAGCCAACAGTTACTGTGAATGAAAAGCTTTTTGTGACCAAAGGCATAACTGCTTCTTTATTTAAATAAGTTGAATAAGCAATTTCATAATTGTGACTTTGACAAGAGATTATATAGTTTTTACTTTGACAAGAGATTTTATAATGATAATAATTTTATATATAACTTAGGCTATGGAAAAAAAAGCCAAAAAAAACAGTTGTCCTCTTTTTAAAATCAAAATAGAGAATTACCTGAGAAAATTCAGTTGTCCTCTTTTTAAAATCAAAATAGAGAATTACCTGAGAAAATTCAGTTGTCATCAGCAAAACATAAGGCGAAAAACTTGGTTTCTAATGATACGGTTTTCAGAAGGAGGCTTATTGCTCAGGCCATTTGTGGGAGGGAAAACCAGTATAAGCATGTGTTTGTGGCAGGGCATGTTCTAGTCTGATACATTATAAGCAATATAAGCAATTATAAGCAATAGTAATTCTTTTACCTTAGGATTCTTCTGCTCTTCAGCAGATGCTTTTGGTGGTGGGTGAATAATTGAGTGTAATTGTTTTGAGAATCTCTCTCTGGACACTTCACCTGTCATGTCTTCTCTAATTCATTTTCCATCTTTTTTTCTATTATTATCTTGCATTATTTTAAACTGCCATGGTATTGCTTGCTTCTGATATACTCAGCATTGGTGCCACAATGCAGAACGCTGTACCGAACTTCAATATAAATATAGATATATACTACAAATGTAATTGGATATATATCACAAATTTTCTGTGACAGAAGTCTTGAAGCTTAACAAGGAATGGTATTATAGCTCCTGATGCTTGGACATTATTTCACAACAGTTTTAATGAAGTAAGGAAGCTTTGCTGAAGGATCTCATCATTGCCTCCAAATTCCTTTGGCTTTGATACATTCCAAGGATTGAAGTTAGTGGTTTTTCTATTGAGTCTGTTCAGTCTTTATTTTGTGTTTTCACTTGTAAAGTGAATAAAGCACCTATGTATTTATAAGCTACACTACCACAGCCTTCAGCAAACATTGCAGTTGATTAAGACATTGGTCAGAGCAGGTTTATCTGATTCCATAAGCATCCAAAGGTTATGAACCTCAGCTTATTAGGGCTGTATTACTGATGTGACTAATGATTTAATACTTATTCCTTCCAGTTTTGCTCTGTAGATTGACTTCTATAGCAGCAGGTCATCATCAGGGAAAATTCTGGGGTAAAGTCTATTAATGATCCCATTTTATGACTGGAAACTTTGAATCATGTTGGAGATTCACACTTAGCAGTTAGAACCAAATCCTTACTAAAAACATATTATTAGAAAGGGGAAAATAGATAGGGGATAAATTGAATTCTGCTAAAAGATCATAACTAAAATGTGTCTCCTGGTTTGTTTATATTTTAGGATGGGGTTTTTTTTCCCCCTACTTTGCTTTCAAAGATGGCACCAGTGCTTTCTCATATTTGGGACTACCACATCCATAAACTCATTTAGGACAAGCAATTTTGCATCAGTGTCTGTTGTACAACAAATTGTGTTTATACAAAGGAAATTTAGATATTTGATCAGATGTCCTTAAGAGAGGAGATAGTTGTCTATTGTTTCAGAAAACTGCCTTGGAAGAGACTTGGAGAAGCCATCCTTGTGCCCCAGGTAGAATCAGATTGTCAGATCTATTTTGTAGGTCATCAGTGGTGGAAAACTCATAGCTACCCTTGACAATCTATTCCAGTATTTCATTATTAGCTTAAATAGAGTGATTTTCCTAAAATCTATGCTGGATCTTTCTGGTTGGTATTTGAGCCCATTATTGCTTGTTCCGTCCATCACTGGTATGGAGAACCGATTCTTTTCTTATTTTTTCTGGTTTGTGCCTTAGGTTTTCTACTCCTGATAGTTCTTGTTATCTTCTTTTGTACATCTGTTTGTCCATTTCCTTAAACATCTAAAATCATTGTGTGGTGTTACAATTGTGATTCAGAGATCAGAAATGGCCCCCAGGTGTCACCCCCCACTTCTTTTAGTTAGCAACAGGACTTTTACTAACTAGCTTATTTTTATCTTATCTTGAGTAAGCACTGTTTCTTCAGCTTGTTAAAACCTGTTTGAATCTTTCACCAGTCCTCCAACATACTTACAATCCCTATTATTGTCAGGAATGTTTTCTTCTATCTATCATCTAGATTGTTAAGAGAAATGCTGAAAAAAGACTAGACCCTGGACAGACCCTCTGAAGCACCATACAATGAATGCATCTTTCTATTTGACAGTGAAACATTGGTCCTCTGTGGGTACAGTTATCTAATTTCACTTTTCAGATTTCCTTGTGACTTACTGAAGTCAGGATGAATGACAGTCACTCCTCTTCTAAAAAGGCCTTTTAGCCACAACGCAGGAAGAAATTGGGTTGTTTTGTCAGTTCATTCTTAACAAATTCATATTGATTGCCACTTATGTCTGTGTTATCATATAGTTGCACGCAATTGCTTCATCCAGAAATGTTCTTGAAAATGAGGTTCAGTTTGACTTGTCTGTGGTTTCTCAGCTCCTCTTTCCCACTGTTGTAAGCACAGACATGAGACATCACAGCTGCTATCAGACCTCATGTCAGTTCAACTATTTTTAAATATATCTTCACTGATACTTGTCAGTCCAATTAAATATGAAAAAAATTAATTAATAATCCATGTTCTCATTTGAGCTCTCACTGTTGTTGCTGTTAATTCAGCTTGACACTGGTACATCTCGTTCATATAGACTAATGCAAGAAGAGCTCTCTGTCTCTCTCTCCATTCTCTCTGAACCATTGCCTAATGTAGTCTTTCTAGTTGTAGAATCTGATTTATTTGTTCACAGTTTACTGCCTGGATACTTTGTGTTTAATAGCTTGCATAATTCTTGTGGTTGCTTGAACTTGGAATTATACGGAAATTTCTGGAGAAGGATATTGGTCCTTTCCTAAGAGTATGCTTATGAGGGACATGTTTCTGGAAGGTAGACTGTGACATCTTGGTTTTGAAACGGGTCAAATGAGGAGAGAGAAGCTTAGGAGACAGGCAGGTGATAGACACAGGGGTCAGAAGGAGGCTGAAGCGTTCATACATCTAGGAAGGGCAGAGTGGCTGCTGGATTAAAACAAGACTGAAGAGGAAAAATGTAAAGATGTGGTAGGGAGAAAGGAGCTTAATTTTCAAAGCTTTTTTCTATCTATCTTATTTGACCATTCTGAGACTTTCCTCTTCAAAAAAAAGAAATATACTGTTCTACTTCGTGTTTAGATATTGCAAGTTCTTTGATGCTTTGGAGCATTCACTTTAAGGGCAGACTATTGGCAGATTAGCTTCAGAAGTTTGCCTGACCTGATCTCTGCTCAGCTGTGATCATAAGGTTCCTTTGTTTCTTATTGTCATGTTGTGTCTTGACCTCTTTGCTTGTGCTCCAGCTGTTTGTGCCATTCTTTTATGCTCTTCTTTAGTGATCTGACCTAGTTGGTGAGCTCTTTTTCCTTGTTTGAGGTCAATGAGGAAGTCATGATTTAGCAAGGCTGATCTCTTACATGGAAATGGGCAGAATTAACCTTTTACATGGAAATGGGCAGAATTTTTGTGCTCAGTTATTAGTTCTCTCTCATGCGGTCAACTCTATTTTACTTTTTTTTTTTTTTTTTTGTGCGTTGAGAATGGCATTAATCCCTGATTTCAAGAATGAAAGGTCAGATAATGTTCATAGAGTTCAGTCCCAACTTTCTGTAGGATAGAGTACTTGCTCTTAAACTCATGGCTTCTGGTTGTAACATTAACTGGATTTCACACAATAATAGCAACCAGCTTCTTCCCTGTGAGTTGTTGGGTTAATCTTTACAGCTGGGTGCTGTTCTGTATAGCTGTTCAAGTGAATTGTTGTAGTGGCTTTGTGTCCTTTAGCATTCTCCTCATCACAGATACACCTCTGACTTATTTTTCAGCTCTCCTTGCTTTATACCAACAGACACTGTTGAATCAAACATCTCCTTCCCAGCCTTTACTGGAGCACAAATGTAGATGTCTCTTCTTTCAAGTACAGCTCAGAACTATGGGCAAGATATTGATATTCCTACCTGAGCATGGCTCACAGCTGCAGGTAGACACAGAACAAACAGAGGGCTAGAGTAGTTACTGCTCCTCGGTGTATTATAACATTTAATGACTTCTCTTTATATCCCCTTTAGGCATTCTTCCACTTCTTGCTCAAACACATCACAGTATAGAAGCTATTAATAAGTTAGTGTTAGTTGCAAACTGATGAATTTCCCATTTTCTTCTCCTCCAAACATGTAATGAGATATACTAAAGTCTACCTGTGTGTATTTTCAAGAAGAATTTGGAAAAGAAGATCTGACTGTATCAGTGAAGAAGGACATAGAACAATTTTACCTAAAAATATGTATAATTATACTATTACTTTCAAAATGTTCATATATGATCTTGGAGGAGGACTTCCATGCATAAAATAACATATTTAGACCTACAGCTGGATTACTTGATAAGGAACTTCACCTTAATTACTACAAACCACTCAAACAACACTTAAAAATTTCTTTTTGAAAATACTTTGGCTTTATTGTTGTGATGAATATTATTTGGTAAATTACCAGGAATTTAGAGAATGCTCTAGGTAATCTAAAACAAATTTAGAAAAGTAAGATAAAATATTCTATTGCTGTGATTTAATTTCTTGTAATATATTTATTTTAGTAATGTAACTCATTGCAGGAGGATACTGAAACAGGGGTCAGAAGTGTATTGCTTTTTTTGTAGGAATACTAGGAACATTTGCACTAGATGAATTCTTTTTCTTTTGTCCAGACAAAAAAAAAAAAAAACAAACTAAAACAGGTATTTATAAGGTATAGATTTCATCTTTTATTCTCTGAATGACTGATGCTAGGTCATGTCCAGAACAAAATACTTAATTTGATGAACATCATTTGTTGTCTGGAATGACAGTCTGTATATTTTGTTTGATATTTCCATGAATGTGTAGAGGAAGCAGAAATTACAAGTTTTGTCCCAACATAAAATTTTACACATGTTTGTTGTCCTGGTCGCTCTTTTTCCATTTATAAAATATAGCAGTTCATATGAAATCCAAAGAAGGAAATTAACAGAGATGAACAGAAGTCAGAAAAGTTGAACATTTTCGTGGTAAAATTTTATGTGGCCATGAAAATGATAGATTTCTTTTTTTTGTTTTTTCAGTGTAGTAACAGTACTAATTGTAGTTTGCCATCAGTGTTAAGCTAGGATTTTGAATTTAGCCCGTGGCAGTAAAACAAGAATTTATGCCAACTTCCAGAGCTGTGCAGCTGATGAAAATCTTCATTCTAAGAAGAGTCTTTAAAATGTGTGAATGCAGAACTTCAGCTCTGTTGATCTTTGAAAAACACTGGAGCAGTTTCTACTCCGATATGTGCCAGTATAAACCTCAAATTATTTCAGTGATGACTGTTAAATAGTTTTTATCAGTGCACTTGAAATGGTGGGGTGTTTTTCATTTAAATGGGCCTGGATTTGTGGGTAGGGAGAGGCTAAGAAAGTTAAAATGGCCTTACTGCATCAGGCAGCCTGGCATACTACTTTTACCTTGGGACTAGATCTGTCACCGTGTGGCAGTAACCCACAGTGTAGCAAGACTATAGTAAAGCAGATGATATAAGACCACCAGAACGAGAGGGTCTTAATTTACTTTGGTAGATAACAGAGATTTGTACAACACTTACACTGCCTTTGTTGTTTTTTTTTTTTTTTTTAAGCACAAAAGTAAATTAAGAAACAAAACTAACTAACTTGTTTTTTCCTGAAGCTTCAACCTATAATTTGCTTAGGAACATTTTCAAAGTCCATTCTAAGCCACTGTAATTCAGTTTTCCATTAAATTGTTGAGATAAAACAGTTTCGTGCTAATATAATTGATAAACATAATGCACCTAGCATATCTCTGATGTAATTCTTCTGAGGAAAACTGAAATTAAGTAAAACAAGTACTAATAGTCTAAGGAGATATTAAAGGTGCACTTGGGGTTGCCTCTGTTAGTATCTTTGGTGAATTTAACCCTGAAAATTATTTTCAGGGCAGATAAGAAAGATGTACATGTTGTAGCTTTGAATAGTTGGCTTTGTAATGTACTCACAGTTACAAGTTAAATGTACTTACTTGTCAAGTTAAACCTGCAGCAGCCATGTTTTTTCCTTCTACCTCTAAATAATGGCTAGTTATAGCTCTTGGGTGGGGCTAATGTTTCTCTGCCATCTTCACAGCTGTGTAAAGGAGAGGGATGGAGACCCTTATTCCAGTGAGTAATTACTGGTTCCTCCCTGGCAAGTAGCATATGGAATTTCCTTCATTGAGTCTGGTCTGTCCAGAAGCAAGACTTCTGGACTGAAATAGTTCTTTCTTCCTTCTCTAGTCATTGGAGAAGAAGGGCCAGCTGGACAGAGCAATTCATCCCAACTATCTTAGGATGTTGATGAATTGCCCTGTGAAAGTACTTATATGCAGAGGAAATTCAGGCAATTATCTCAGCCTATTAAAAAGGGATGAAAATAATCTTACTGTAATGGGAAGCTGTTAGTAATCAGCTAATACAGCCTCACCTGCCCATGTGCATTGCTCCCACTATTGCTATGCCTATTTCTCATAAATTTAAATGGCACCTGACTCTAGATCAAAGCAGCACTTTTATAAAACTTAAGTATTGTAACTAGAACTACTTTCCTGTTAGAAGGCCTCAGTCTTTGGCACCTGTAATAACAGGTACCAAATAATAATATGCTCCCCAGAAGGAAGCTCCAGAGATCATCCAGCTAACCCTGCCCAGAGCAGTGGCATGTAGAACATCTCTAAAATGAGCCAGAAAAGTTGTCAAGTGTGGGATGTACAAGTCAGCAATCCCAATCTTCATTATTTTCTCATCCTTTTTTCTTTCCATCCACAGTAAATCAGCTTCTTCAAAGTTCCCATTTGGAATTACCATCTGAGCTGATTGCAAACTCCCAAAGGATGTTATTCCAGTAGCCTTGTCCCCTTGAGGGATGCCCTCCAAAGGCACTGCCAGCTAAGTATGTTTTGCTTTCTTGTGAAAGAATGCTTTTCATTGTTTTTAATTTCATTTTGGATTTAAACAGTTCTGTAAAATGTATAAAGGTGCAGAGTATAAGTTTTCTCTGTTTAGTTTCTGTTACCAAAGAAGGTTGTTATATTGGAGATCAATAGTAGGCATTTGGATAAAACCAAAAGCAATATTCACATGTCCATTGGATAAGACAGATGGCAAATTATGTTTTGAATGTATTCCTTCAACGTATGTTATTTTAGTCTTTAAAAGGCAATGCCTTAGTTTCAGATACTCAGCTAAATCTGGGGATACACATATGCTTTCTACAAAGGCAAGAAAATACATAGAACCATCTGTTTGTCATCTCCAGGTGAAAGTCAAGGGCTGCTTGTCGCTATGCAGTCTTATGGTTTTCAGGTATTACTTGTGGATATGTCAGCGGCATTCCATGGCTTACGTTGCAATTTTGGCAAATTTGGTCCAAGGAGATTTTTTGTATTAACTTCAGTCAATTCCAAACCCAGACATTAGGTTTTTTTGGTAGTAGGAGAATTCCTGACTTTGATTCTGGTTTTGAGAACTGCTGATTCTCAAGCACTGCAGACTCTTCTAAGTCCTGAGAACTTTGTGTTTCTCAGGGTTAAATTTTGGAAAGTTGTCTACTGTGATGATTTTTGTCCCCTGGATATTAAGACTACTCTATTCTGCTGCTCTGTGGAACATTATAAATTGCTTTCATATGACTTGTGTTTCCCACTGAGTTGCAGATGCTTTGGATTTAAGAACAGCCCTGTAGAGATGAAGCTTTCATAAGAATTTTCATTTCTATTAAAGCTTACAATGTTAATATTTTTAGCAAGGTTTTTCAACTGCTGTTACAGAAGGTATGCTTTCCCAAGTAGATGAGGCATGTTACCTCTCTGTGGGAATCTTTCTTGTGTTGTAGCCAAAAATTGGCAGTTTAAAAATCTTCTATTTGGACTTTATTACTTTCGGCAGACCCTTTCAGTGCAAAAACCCAGATGTTTTAATACATAAAAAAAAAAGACACTCTGTTGCATACACCTCGCCAAATCAATTATTGGGTAAAATGTTTGTGGTGAAGCAGCAGTTAATGGAAGAGTGGCAGATGTCAGACACAGAAGTGTCCATTTCACTATGGTGCTCCATGGTCTGTTGTGACAGCTAAATGAAGCAGCTCAACAGCTGTCAGCATGTTAATGTTTTGGATAAAATAAACACGCTTGGAAGAACTTTCCTCTGATTTTTAAGACTTAATGACTTTGAAGGCAGCCGTGCTTCTTTGCAGATGGAGTTTGAAGTGTTTTGTGAGTGAGGCCAGACACAAGGAGGAATAACACTGGACTGCAGGCTAGACTAGTGTATTTTGATTTCATTGGAGCTATGTAACTGAACCACAGTGGGGCTTAGAAATTCCTACTCAGTCTAAACATCAGAATTAAATCAAGGTTACAGTGAGGTAGGTAGTTTTCTTCCTTTGCTTTACTAACTATGGAGAAACCATAGAGAAATAAGCATGAGGCAAGCTTTTAACCTTTGAAGAGTGTGGAGACAAATCAAGTGGACACATATAAATATAAACCTGATATAATATCTGTCCATTTCAGTCAAATACAATGCAGAAGGCTCATGGATGAATGTATGATCATTTAAAATATATTTGTTTGGGGTTTTTGTAGTTGGCCAGTGATTGGTTTATAAAATAGCTGATTCTCCATGAAAGCTTCTGTTGTGCCTGAGGGTTTTCTTGATTGCCTTTCTGACCTCAGTTGTTTTGGAGTTGCAGTGCCTGATAGGGGTGTAATGTATGGACAGATTCTGCTGCATGTAGC
This sequence comes from Zosterops lateralis, assembly GCF_965231275.1. Lineage (NCBI taxonomy): Eukaryota > Metazoa > Chordata > Aves > Passeriformes > Zosteropidae > Zosterops > Zosterops lateralis. The sequence continues at coordinate 95,829,635 of NC_139764.1, read as the reverse complement.
TGCCCCGTTCTTTTTCATTTCAAGATTTGTTTTCAAGTAGCTTATCCATTTCATAGGATCTGAGATGGCATCTATTATTGTTATAAAAAAAAATTACAGCTGGTGGGATTCTCTTTGCCATAATACTTTTCATGGTTGACTGTCAGACTAAGCAGGGACATATCTTTCAGTACCAAGGCTGCTGAAGAACTATGATGATAATTTATCTCATTGATTTATTCTCTTTATCTTGAGTTCTGCTTCTTTTCTTCTCCAAGTGTCTGCTTCTGACTGTGGTTGACTGGCTTGTGTAACAAAACAAGAAACACACAAACCTCCAAAGTTCTAGATTATTCATCCAGGCTTGAAGGAATGAGTGTCTTAAAAATTAGAAAGAATCATTTGTGATGGCATCTGAGGCAATCACAGGGATGCTACATCTTTAACTGTCTCTATGGATGGAGTAATGATCACTTATTTCCTGACATTCCTTGTAACTTTTGAAGAGTGCATGAGCAATTATTGAATATCTTCTTTTTCTGCTCTGTCATTTCTCCAGCAAATGAGAGTGGAAGTTTCGTAAATTCACTTGAGGAATTCACCAGGGCTATGGAAGATGAGAAGGGGTTTGCCTGGGAGCTCTACCAAAAAAATAACTTTCTCTCCATTAACCCTGGGAGCTTTATTACATAGCTTAAATAAAGAAAAGTGAAGCCAGAAACAGTTACATACTAACTCAATCTTCTAATAGTTCATTTTTGTAATGCCAACATGTGTATGACAAGCAGTTATTAATGATCATTGTAATAATAAAGATTAAAAATATTTGTATGAAGTAAGTGAACGTGTAATGCTGTTGAAAAATAAGGATTGCTGCAACTTAAGCATAGAAATTTTCAGACTTCTGTTGCTTGGATTTTTCATTTGGTCACTGTTTCAGGAATCTTGGGGTTTAAATTCTGTGGCAGTCACCCCACATGAGGGATCAGAAGGGAGGTCTTAATAAACATTGCTTCATAGCCCCGTGGGAACGGGTCTGGCAGACTTTTTTTATTATGTCTTCTGCAGGGGAAAGGTCTTTGCATTTCTCTATATTCACTTATTTTCTTTCTGGAATTATTGCAATACTCTCATCAGTTAGCAGACATGCCACCATGCCTTGCTCAGTGAGCTTCCAGTGTATCTTCCTCTTCCTCTTCCTCTTCTCTTCCTCTTCTCCCATATGGCAAATGAATGAGTTTTAATCACTTTTTTTGTAGGGATTGATTTTCTTTCTGGTTTTGATTTTTAAGTTGAAATTGGGTAAATAAAATCAGTGCAATCTCCATGTCAATAGAAAGCAAGGAGAGTTATAAAGTAAGACTCTACGTGTAGCTTTGCAACAATAGAATAAAAAGTGGAATAATGAAGTGTATTTGTATCTAATTACATAAATAATGCATTTCTGTAATTGTGTAGTAGGGGTGTGCTAATGAATAAATTACTTTTAATTGTAGGTTGCTTGATTGTTTCAGGAATATAATTGATTGTAATCAAGAATCAATTAAATGCTGGTAGTAATTGTATTTATCAAATTTAATATATTATTATAGTTTAGAAACATTTTCAAAAAAGGAAGTATTAAAGGGCTATGTTGATGTTATGTGTTCATACCATTGGGTTGATGGTGCTTGCTATAACAGTGCAGAACAAAAAAACCCATGTATTTTCTTCTCATCTTTGTTTCTGATCCCATCTGATCTGTGAGGATAAACAAGGGTTTAGAGTTGCTCAGTATTCATGACACTCTTAGCTTGCTGTGTGAAGTGGGCTTTTATAGAAACCAAGTGTCCCCATGTGAGGCTCCTTCAGAGGTGTGGTGCCTTGCAGTCCTGACCAGATGAGAGCAGTGCTCTGCACAGCAGGGTGGTGATGCACAGGGAATCCAGACCTGCCTGCCTTCTCCAGGTGCCCTCGCCAGCAGCCAGCCCTAGATACACTTTCTCTCTCAGACTATTTTTGTCTTGTGGAACTGTTAGCTTTTACTTCCAACTAGTTTATTATTCTTTTTGTAAATAAAATTTTATCTAGTGGTTTCAGTTTGAGGGATCTTTATGTACATTGTATGCACAGAAAAGGCACATCTCTGCCTTCTTTGCACATAATGTACATAAGCTGTGGCATAGGTCTGCCTTCCCATGACCCTTCTGGCTTTACAAATATGAAAGACAAACAATTAAATGAAGTCAATATGACTCTAAATGCACAGTGACTCGACCAGGTAAATGCAGAGGGCTCTGTTTTAAAATAGACCTCATTTTGCTATCTTACGCAGATGCTTTGTTAATGCTGAACCATTTTTGGCCTTTGTAGAAAGGGCTAATTTTGAGGCCCATTACACTGCGGATGGGAGAGTAGATTGTCCATTAACTGCTTAAAAGTACATGTGCAATTCATGTTTCCATGGGTTTACAGGTCCTAATCAACAAACTTGACCAGATTGTGTGTCATGGAAAACTGAAATCTGCTCTAAGGGGTAGATGATGGTCTACTAATGCAGTTCCAGGAGAAGCAGCATTTCTTTGACAAGTGTGCAAAACACGAGGATAGTAAATATAGAGAGTGCCATCTACTGACCTGTAAGGGAGAATATATATATATATATAGATAGATAGATAGATAGATATGCAGCATTGTCCAGAATGAGTCAATAAAGTTGTTGATGTGCTCCAAATGGCCATTGTAGACGCCTGAGTCTAGTTTGGGCTCGACTTTCCCCTTTGACATCATAAAGAGATCAGTCAAGCTGCTGAGGTAATCTTGGTGTTTCTAAAAACTTGTCCTTGTAACCAAAACCTCAAGACTGATGTGCAAAATTTCAGTGGGGAGGAGGGTTGGGGTTTTTTAAACTTCTTTTTAAATCGGTTTGGGAAGTGTCTAAACTGGGTATTTTCTGAAGTTTTTAGATCTGGTGTCACTGGAAATGTGATGGAATCTGTATCTTGTCCTTGGATCTCTTGCTGAATGCACTGTGGAGTGCTTGGAGAAGTACAAGCTGGCTTACCTCCCCCTGTTTTTTTTTCTCAGAAAATTGGATGTTGAGTTTTCATTTTACTGCAGAAAAGTGCTCTATCAGGTAATATCTGACTATCACTATAAATAGCTCCATAGTTGAACAAAGAGAAATTATCAGAATTACTTGCTTTCCTGCCTGTGGGGCCTTTTATTTCAATAGTGAGTTTTTGAACTTTAGGATGAAGAGAATATTTAACCTTTTTGTTTTTTTCTTTCTTGTTCTAGCAGTGTTTTCTGAACATAAAGAGTTAGGGGGGGAGGGGGCCGGTATGGAAGGTGTGGAAAAGAGTACAGAAAAGGGAATTTTGGTCTTCCCCTTCACTCCAAGAACTGAGCTTACTGTTAGAAAAGGTTAAAACGACAAGCTTAAAAAGACAAATATTAGGAAATACTCATCTGTGACTGAAGGGCAAAACATATACCCTTTTATATCACTGTCTAATTCTGCAGTGTATTCTATCCAAAATGCCAGACTCAGCTTTGGTCTCTATGCTTCAATAGAGATGTTACATAAACTAGAGAAGGGTAATATGATCAAGAGTTAAGGAGATGCTATTCTGCTCAACAGGGTCCAACAAAAAAATATGGAAGGGTGGAAATGGTTACTCTCCACTACTCATACTTGAAGAATTGAGAGAAAACTAAATTTAGAAAAATGTTACTGTGCACAAATGAAATTGTGAAACTTGGTCATATATTATGGTCTGAGAGGCAAAATAATATGATTAATGAAGAATTCATGAAGAGTACTTTGGCTGTTAAAAGTTGCCACACTTGGAACCTTTGGATTAGAAAGCCCTTTCCCTCCTAACTTGGGGCAATCAACACTACCTGGCCAGGAAGGATCACTTTATTCTTATCCCATTTCTTATATTCTCCTCTAATTATGGCCTACTGAACATAGCAGGAAATAGATTATGAAACCAGGTGGATTTTTATTCTAGCCCAAAGCAGCAGGAGCCACAGAAGACTTTGCCTCCTACTCTATGCCTGCAGACTCATGCCCTGTTTTCTGACTGCTCTGACTGTGGAGATGAATAATTTTTGCACAAGTACCACTGGCTGTCATTTGGGATCACTGGTAAGCTCTGCTCAGGGAGGGAGGGAGAGAGGTGTGCCCAGAGCCAGGTTCCCAACTCTAATTTGTAACACAGGTGCCTGAAATGACTTGGGACAGTCTTTCAAACTCCAAAGGCACTTACTGGTTCTATCCCTTAACTACAAACCAAAGACAAAATTCTCCACTTCATCTGTAGATATATCTTGAGGTTGCTTGTCAAGAGGATTTCTTCTGGCTTTTCAAACTCAAGTGAACTATTTTGATTATAAGATAATGTAACATAAACATGTCACTAATCAAGTGAATATGTTTGCATGTAAATACACCACATCATTCCTATTAGCTGTTTTAAGAGGAAAATAATGTACAAAAATTGCAAATTTCTACAATTGGAACTCCTCTAGGTGTCCCCAGTTTCTTGCCAGGTACATGCCTGCCTTTCAGACATGGTATGCCAGTTCCCAGATTTCCATAAAACCTTTGGTTATCAAAGCAATTCTCCTTGTTTATAATTTTAACCATGTAATTTGCCTCATATTGAATGTCACCCTTGGTCCATATCACAAAAAAATTTCAAAGTATTAAGTAACTCTTTCTGTCCGTCTTCTTTCTTTCTTGACTTTCTTAATTTTTTACCATTGAGATAGTGACACAGTGCCCTGACTAAAGAAGTAATCTTCGAGTACACAGAAAAACTCCCAACAAAATTATAAACACAGAGAAAGATGTTCATATACAGTTGGTTAGCAAACCTAGCAATCATGCCAGCTTCCCAAATCAGTCACCAGTTATGTTCTGTATTCTCTTTGCTTCCTGTAATATAAAAATTCTTGTCACTCACTTTGTTAAAAGGGTTTCTTCTCTGGTCTTAACACTCACCCTTAATTTCTGGGTTTGTTCTTTTAATTTTTTATCCTGCTGGCATGCAAGCTAGTGTGAGAATGTCTGTAGAGGATGTTTCACTGAAGGAGACTGGCTGGAAGGGCATCTATGTCCTGTTGCAGGTGAGCCTTGTGATGAGATTGTTGCACTGATATCCTTCTAGGTTATTTAATTTTTAAGTTGCAGTGTGTGTTTAGTGTGAAAAAATGTTATTTAGCAAAGTTAATTTTCTGATTGAAGTAATTTACATGGGAGTGGCAGTTGGATTAAAAATCTCACTCCTTGCAGTGCTGCAGTGCTAGACCACTTGTCCAGGAGGTCACACTTTAACAAACACAGAGTTCATGCATTTCTTTCAGTGATAATACTGTCAACTCCAATTTACAACAGCCTGCTTTAATGCAGAGCTTACCAATAATTTGTAGTGATCAGAAGATCAATGAGATTTAGTGTTCTTGTTCTGAATGAACAAGTAAGTGTTGAGTGGCCTCCTGGGGATTCCTTTCTTGTCTTTGGCTGTGACAGCTCAGAGTCCTCAAAGTTGAAACTGTAATTAATTGATATAATGTTATTTTTAGGATGCAAAAATATGAACACTTGCTTTTTTTTACAGTCAGAAACTTGTGAAAGCTAAATCAGGGTGCTGTGTCAGTGATTGAATTTTATCCCCTTGGTTTTTATCCATACCAGTGTGAGCAAACCCCTGGCTAATGGTCTCTGTTAGCAGCAGTGTGCTCTGACACAGCAGTGTGGCTGTGCAGCAGTCTTTCTTACAGGCTTGCTTTCCCCCATGGAGTGACCTCTTTCCTGTCTCATTGAGGTAAATTCTCCAAGATTCTTGACCTGATCTGATGGAGGTGAGAGACTGAACGGCAGTTTTAAAATCACTAGTCTCCATATGAACATTGTCTAGCACATATTGCACCTTAAAATAAATGAAACAAAAGAAGTGCTCTCCCTGCACCCAAAACTCAACTATGGCTGTAGCATCTTCAGTTATAGAGGCATTTCATGCAATCTGTTAAATTAAAGGGATTTTTCCCTCACTCCTCATATCTAATTTTTAAGTATACAACACTGAACTTGTTGAAAAAAAAAAAAAAAAGCTTAAAGCAGTAAGGCAATAAGAATAAATTCCTGAAAACTCCAGTGAGAAATGTGTCATGTGAAATCATGGAGGAAAGAGCCAGCAGCTGTTACTGTGTTCCTAAGGGGAGAAATAACCCCATTCACAGTGAAACACAAGGATAAAACAGAGGAAAACATATTTTAGCTTTCCTAAGCTGTAGCACTTGATGTAAAGCCAGGTTTGATTTAGAGGGGGTAAAAGAAGGATATTGGTTTTATGGCAAGAAATGCAAATTACTTATCATACTTGTTGCTAATTGTAGTCCTGTAGATTGGTCAGTGTACATATTTTTTTTCCACTAAATTACAAGATCAATTTGGATTTTGGCATATTTGCAAATAATCATTATGTTTATTTTTGATGCACATCAGATACATGTATGTTAATGTTTGTATTTTGAAAAGAAATCATACGTCAACTCCAATTTCTAGTCTAGGAGTGATACAAGGACATTCTTATCCCTAAGTTTTTGTGCTCAAGACTAGTTAAAAAAAGCCAAAGCAAATTCACCATTTAAAATAGCATATTTCTAAGATTTAGGGGTTTCTAAAGAGTTGACAAGTTATTTTTGCCCCACATGAATGACACTAGGTGCAAAATAGTTACAGTAAATTTGGGAGATTATTGCTCAGAATCCAGTATCTCCTAAACTCTAATCAGTTCAGGCTCTGGATGTGTGGATTTTATTAATATTACTGAACTGAGTCATATAGACATGAGTTATTTGAGGTGGCATTGCAGTTTTTCCTTAGCTACTCAATAATTGCTCTGGAAAAACTGTTCAAATTCTGTTCTTGCTGCTGGAGGAAGATGGGATGTAAACCCACTTTGCTTGCTTTGCATTTATTTAAATTTATCACTTTGGGAAGTTGGTGTTTTTTGTCGTTTTTGTTTGTTTGTTTGTTTTGTTTTGTTTTGTTTTTTTGTGGGGTTTTTTTGTTTGTTTGTTTTGGGTTTGGTTTTGGTTTTTGTTTGTTTGTTTGTTTGTTTGTTTGTTTTAGAAAAAAAATGTCCTCAAATTGCTAAAAGCTCATCTCTGGAGGAACTTTTATCATTGTTTCATCTGCAAAGGAAGAGGTAGGGTAAAGGATTCTTCTGCTTCCAGGCTGCATTTTAAGATTCCAATAGCAAGTGTTCTGAATGGACCAGGATTGTCTCAGACACTGCCACCAGAATTCACAGATTACCTGTTGAGGGCTCTCTGCATTCAGTATTTCTGAGTCTTTCCCTGTCTCTGCCATTTGTTGTACTGATTGTTTTCAAGTGCCTTGCTGTTGCCCATAGCCTGTAATTGCAAGGTCAGTCTAAGGTGAGGCTGTGCCTTGTTTAGGGGAAGACATGAACAGTCTGTTTAGGCCATATGTTGTTGCCTTGTCCTTTTCTTGAAGCCTTTGAGTAGCTCAGGATGTTATGTATGATGATTAGGAGCACCAAAGTCTCTCAGAGTATACAGCTGAGGCCAGCTTAGGTCCAGTATGCTTGGCAGCTTTGTGGGGGTCCCTGCTTGAGTCTTAGATGGGTAGAGAAAGAAAGTTGTTCTGGTCTGATTTTTGATTTTGAGAGTTAGGTACTACATTCCCTGGCTTTTCTTGCTATCTTCTGCATTTTTATTGCGAATAACAAAGCCTACCATCAGCCAGTGTCTGGAGGACTTTTTTTTTTTTTTTTCTTTTTTTTTTTTTTTTCTTTTTTTTTTGTAAAAAAATAATTTTGTTGGGTTTTTTTTTTAAGAACTGAGACTTTCCTTGCCATGATTGCAAAAATGAGGAAAGGGTCAAACAATGTAAGGATGGTTCTTTGACAAGCAGCTTGCTTGCAGCCTTCCATTGATGTTCAGCCTAGGTGTTTGCCTAGCTATTAATTTGGTAAGAAGCACATAAGGACAGAGATCTATTATTTTCTTTCTAAAAAAAACCACAGGCTACAGCTTTGTTTTACAACAGATTATGGTTGCTAAGTAACAGTCCCCTAAATTGAGTGTCTTCCCAAAAACTAATCCCAAAGTCTTAAAAAGTGAGAAATGAAAGACGTGATAATTCTTACTCTGCCCATGTGATTAACTCAGGCAGTCTGAGTTAAACCTTGATCCCACTGTTGTTGGTGGAGAAAGCTTCTGCTGACTCAAGGACATGAGTATTTCTGGACGGATTCTTATCCAGAGTAGAGAAATTTGTAGTATAGAACACTTATTTGATGGATTTTCTTCTTGTTAATGAACTAATTACTAGATTTTTTTTTTCACATTGCCTCCACCTTCTCACATCTGCAGTGTTGGAGTATTTTTTGTTTGGTTTTTTGAGGCAAATAAAGAAATACTTAAACACAGGAATGAAACTGGACGTTGTCTTTAATTCAAAAGGAAGAATGTTTCAGATGCAGCTAATGATGGCTGCTTCCATCAGTGCATATGTTTTGTTTCCCAGTGGATTATGTTAGTTACATGGGTGTGGCACAGCTCTGCTTTTTCTTGCAATGATCACAGAAAGACAGGAAAGCAGGTCTAGGTTTTAGGTTGAGGGCTAGAATGACTTCCTTCTCCTTCACAGCCAGTGCTTAGTAGTGTACGCCACAACACCTCTTGATCAACTCAATAAATCTCCTGCAGTGCAGAGGCCCCCCCCAGGTAACGTCTGAGATGGTACCAGGGATGGAAATGAAATAGGCATGGAAGTGGGCTCTGCACCTGAGCACTGCCAGAGGAGGTTTATTGGCTGGAGAGAAGTGCTGCACTGATGCTTTTGGACTAGGGTTAGTTCACCTGGGTGTTGCTGTGCAAAGTAAATAATGAGCATGGTCAGGCACTTGCTTAGATGTTTAAGCCCTATCCACTCATACTGCAGACATGCCTTCCAGTAATTGTGTTTGTGAACTTGGTTATGTTGTATGCTTTATGTCTATTTCTTACTCATTTGAAGATTTCAAACTGTTGACAGCTTACAGAAGTTGCCAAATACTATTGCAGTTAATACTACTACTTTTACATTTTCCAAGTTTAGGGACCTTATAAACTGACTTAGAATGTGAATTTCTCATTAAAATATGTAGAAAGTCACTTTTTCAAGTCTCTCAGCATAAACTTGTCTGTTTTACAAATGTTTTTGTAAGAACAATGCTGATACCAGCATGCACCAGATGATTATTTTATGTCTTGTGATTAACTAGACACGACAGTAAAGTGAAATTTCAAGTATATTGTTTCCTAGTCACTTGGTACTTCAGATGTCTGGGCCTAGTGCACTGCAAAGGTTATTTTTTGCTTTTGACATTAAGCATCCCTGCCCATGGCAGGAGGTAGGAACTGTATGGTTTTTAATGTCCCTTCCAAAACAAAAACAGTTATATGATTCTGTGACTGAGGTTTGTGTTGGGCCTCCACACATTGTTCATCCTGTCCTTGCTGTGACATGCTTTTAGTGGTAGTGGGTTCTTGTGCACTCATCTTGAAATGCTCTGAGCTTGTCTGAGGCTGAGCACTGCCTGGTTGGAGCATGTGTCGTTGAACAGGGAGTCTGTGCAGAGTTGTATTCTCAGCTGAACATCTCCTGGCTCTTCTGTGGCTGACAAAAACACAGGAATGGATTACCAAAGCTTTAGGAAAAAAATGCCCATTTATATCCCCCCTGCCCCAAATAAAAAGGTATCCAGAATGTCACCAGAATCAGGGAAAAGGGGAAGCTCAGGAGACTGCATTGTAGAACAGGGACTATTTAAGTCACTGAGGGTAGTTTTGTCCTTATTTGTCTAAATGTAATCTCCTTGCAAGTAGCTTGATTTTTAAAATAAGAAAAAAACCACCCTGTAAACCCAGATCCTTTCTGTTGTCGTCTCATTAAAAAGAGTGCACTGAGAAAATTCTGTCCATTAACTGTAACCTGTGTTGTTTCTTCACAGAGGAATTTTGTGTGCGTGTCTTGGGATCTATTTAAATCATTTTCATGAATTGTGTCCACTTAAGCAAGTGATTCAGATTGTCTGTAGCAGTAAGCAGCTCCCTCATTACTTACCACTTCATGAATCTCTGTCAACTAATGTATTTAACTGCCAAAGATTTTCTATTCTAATTCATCAAAAATGTCCTCAAATCATTGATTAAAAATATTGATGAGAATGAGACTAAAAAAGATCTTTGAAGAACCTTACTGTTTAGTTGTCCAATTCATTGATGTTTTGCCAGTCACTTCATTTTCAGATGTGCTGGTAGTTTTTGAGACCTTCAGTATACGTCAGATGTTGCTACTTGTGTATACTGTCATTTTTAAAATAATAACATTTTAAAATCAAGGTGCCATGTAGTACTAAGCAATCAAGGTGTCATGTAGTACTAAGCAATTTTATTTTTTTAATCAAAGTGCTTTATCAGCAGAAATGTTATTACTAAACTCATATCTATCAGAAAAGGTTAGTGATTCAGTCGGCCAGACCTAGTTACCATGGAACTTGTTGACTGAAAGTTTTATCTTTTTTTTAATATAGTTTCTATTTTTGAGTTATCTATTTAGATATCTTAGGAGCCATATCGGCACAACCTTCCCACATTCTGGGGGTTTTTTTAACTTTATATAGACTTCTAAAAATTAAACCAATTTTTATATTTTTGTAATCATGTACAAATCACCTTATTTTTCCAAGAGATTTATCAATAATTAACAACATTTTGGAAAGCCCATATCCTTTAGAAGATAGTAGAGTCTACTGTCATGATCTTTACTTCCTCATTATTTATATATTTGTGGCTTTCATCTGTCTTTCAAAGCAATTTTAATATTAATAATAACAATAATAATTGTTATTTAAACATCATGATCATAGTCATGACTGAAACATTATCTTTTACAAGTTCTTGCTGTATTTTTTGGTATTTTCTGTACCACATGCTGCTTGAAGGAAATAAACACAACATAATAACTGTTTTTCAAACCAGCCACTAACTTTTAAAGTCAGTTTTTAACTCTTTCGTCAATGAAACTCAGTTTTGCATCATATCTGTTTCTGCTGCATATGCTCACTAAACAAATCGTATGCTTTTTAAAACATCTAAGTGTACACAGTTTACCAGAATGATATAGACACAGTGATGTACCTTGTCACTAGGAAACTTGAATTCCATTGCCTTAATATTACAGTCCGTTCCACTGGGTTTCAGTTATATTTCCAATACTTTGGGATTTTTTCCTCTGTATATGAATATACTTAATTTGTGCCACCTGTAACTTAGGAAAGTAATTGCTCATTGTTGGGCATTTTTTTTTTAAAGTATGTTATTCAAAAAGTTCAGCAGAGTGGATTTATGTTGTTGTGAGACTAGCTTACATAGCACAGTGTTTGTGCCAATTATTCTATTAAATGAAAAACTTTTTGGGCTACCCAGTCAAGTTTATGAGTTTGGAGGATGAGATTTGAAACAGATGGGGCCAACTGAAGCATGAAACTCCCTCCATTACAACAGATTTTTCCGTACTTCTTAACTCAAGCCCCCAGGCTCAGGCCCGTGGTGACATTTTTGCTTACCCACAGCTAGCCTTAGAGATTTAGCAAACTCCTTGTTGTTGAGGAAAAAGGGACATTTATGACCTAGCTTTCCAGATATCCCCCTTCAACATCCTGAGGTCTTCCAGAATCAGGGGAACACAGGTTAGTAAGATGCCAGAGGCTACCAAAGGAAGCTGCTGCCAGAGGAGCACCACTTTATCACCTTTTTCAGTAGTGAAATGAAGAAAACTGTCATGCCTGTGAAATGTCCTGCCTGTTCAGCTGCTCTGGAGCCTTCTCTTCCCAAGCACACTTTCATGACCTTGTGGCAGGTCAGTGTATTTGGAGCTGGACAGTAGCTCAGTTCTGTCCTTTGGCTGCTTTTTCCTCTCTTTAGATGACTCATTCTGCATATTGACGTACCTTAGGTCCACCTGAGAAGATAAACCATCAGTCAGACAGCTTGCAAATTGACATTGCAACTTGGTACATTAGTGAAATACATTAATATGCGTATTCAGTCTTTGGCATGGCAGGTGACAATTGCAATGATGTCTATATTGTCACCAAAATATGAACATTAGAACACCTTGACCAATTTTAAAAATTATTGAAGTAATAAATCCCTTCATTATATTTCTTTCAAACTCATTTCTCACAAATGAATGATTTGTCTTCAGAAGTAAAATTGCATTGCACTTATTTCTGCATGAATTCAACAATTACCCTGAGAAGGTATAATTTTATAAGATTGACAAGAACAAAAAAAGTTTACAAGAATGAAACAGTCCATCAGATACAAATTATATTGTGTTCTGTTACCTTAGATTTGCAATCTAAATATCTGGTGAATTTAAAACAAAATGTTAAGTAATTTCAGTTGGGCTTTTCTCATTATTTTCTCAGATTTTTCCTTTCTTTTTTGCTGTCACTTACCTTTAAATATCCACTTTTTATATCTTGATCAAAGCCAGAAAGATCAGTGTTTTTATTTGAAAAGCACTAGTACAACATGAATCTCTCTTTTCTTTTTATGGTATGCTTATTTGTGATCCACTGTAATAATTTACAAAGATGCTTATGAGAACCTGTGCTCATGAGAATAAAAGTGGCTAAACAGAAATTCCTGGTAATGTGAGAAATAACTTTCTTTCACTTAATTTAACTGCAGTGTTGAAAGGAAACATTAGTACAAAGATGTGTATTTTAGAGATCACGTTATTGTGCTATTATGGTAATTATAAAATATTTTCATAGGTCATTAGACTTATGAGGAAAAAAATTGATCAGGTTAGGGAATCTATACAGAAAACTAAGGCTATTTAAAGTATTCTTGATAGACCCCTGAAAATAACAAGTGCCTTATTAAGAAGAAGTTCTGTTGCTAGGAGACAGTAACCACAGTGTCAGAATAACATGTTTTTATTTCATATAAGAAATGCTGGTTAACACACCTAGGTAGATAATGAGCAAGGATAGCATGGTGATGTAAAGGACTGGGTGAAATACTTAGTTTGCGAGATATGAAGCCAATAAAAGCTGCAAGTCTCTAAAGGCTGCCTTAGAGTAGTGTCCTCAAGAACAGACTAGTGACCAAGACCTGTTTGAAGCTTGACTGATTTCATATTGTATCAAAACTTACCAGGACATCTGTGACAAATTATCCTCGGTTGCCATAAGTGGCTGATAGAATGGTTCCTTCCCCTGCAAATAAGGGAATGTGGGTGTACAGCTTTTTTAAATATCTGAAAATGCTTTCAGATATTTACTTGTATTCCTTGTCTGTGTCCCTCCATCTACTTTGGACATTGTTTTGTGAAAACTTTGCTGGCAGAATTTTTCATAGAAACAGTAAATATTAAATACATATAACTAAATATTTGTGGAAATAGTTTGGGGAAGGGTGGTTTTCTTTCAAATGTAAAATTATCCTACTATAATTTAACCATTCAGACAACAGAAAGAAAACCAAAACCCAGTTACTGAATTTTTAAACTTGCTCAGAATCAGACTATATGTCTGATTTGTGAATTAAATGAAAACATAAAAATTTTAAGCTACTCATGGTTAATTTGCAGAGGAGGGGAAGCAACAAAATACAAAGCTTAATTAATTTGAAAAATTTATTCCCCTATGAAGTCAGCCATTCAACTTGAGATATATTTTCAACCTGTTCCTCAGCAAATACAGGAACAGCCAGAGAGGGGGGCATGTTTTGCACATAATCACATCACCTTGAGACAAATTCTAGTTTGACTGGATTCTTACCTGACAGCTATACTGAACATGTCCTGCACTTTCTCTCTGGACATTCTAGCAGCAGAAACTGAGGAAAATACCTGTTGTTCAGTAAATCTTTTGGAAACATTTCTTATGATTTCCATATTCTTCAGTTAATTCCTCAGAATGGATTATTGTTATGATGATATTACACTATGTAATAATATTATATTTTTAAAATCCAGGTTTTGACCTAATTTAAATGAATCTCTAGAGCTGTTTATAGGCCTAGCAATAACAGACAACTGAACCAGATAAGAAAAATGCCCTTAATTTTTTATAAGCTCTTGTCTATCTAGAAGTCCATAAGTTTTCCCAATCCTTCATAAAATTCATGTACATATATAATTCATATTGGAACAAGGAAATAGTTATGAATTGTAAATTCAGATATTTTCTTACATAGGTCTGAAGTTATGCCATTATACTATTGCCTTGGCCTGTTCCCATTAAGGCTTATCTCATCTACAGTTATATTTTCATTCCTCTTTTCAAATAATACATAGCTGTTTCCTATCTGAATCTGACTTTCTGACTGTCTTTGTCATGTGCTCCATGTTTTCTTCTATGCTCCAATTGCCACAATGTGAGAAATGTCTCAGGATTTCTGTTTGCAGACTGTTTTCATGGTGACAACTTCTGCTCAGACCTTCTTGCCATGGCTCTGTGTTCCTGAAGTCATCAGTTCAGGTTCATGTTCTCCTTCAGGTTCCTCCAAAACTAGATGGGAAGATTTGTTCTTTCCATTGTTTCAGATAGCCTTGAATAGGAGAGAGTGTAGTTATGACCCTTCGTTGGGGGTGGTTAGGGGTATTTAAAAACATCCATCCATTCCTAGTTCCAGGGCAAGAATGGCATGGGGGGATTTATGTTTTTTCTAACATGTGTATAGGGTTTTCAATCAGTAATAAGAATGTATTGTACTGAATGAGCAGTTGAAATGAGTGAATAATTTAAGTCAGGTTTGGGAAATAAATCTGGTGCATCAAACAGTATGTTTTTATTTCATTGAAGTTTTAAAAGAATCTGTGTGTTGACTCTGCCTCCTTTCACCAAAAATGTAGGTACATAATGCAGGAAGCAAGAGTGGATTGACTAGGAGACCGGAGGACACTACATCTAAGTGGAATAGATAAGCAATGAAAACATAGTTTGAAAAGCAATTATTAACAAAAAAGCAGATGTATAGATGGTGCTGGGTTTTGCAAGATGGTTTTTATTATAATTAACAATTTTTATTAAATTTTGGTATTTACTGTTGCTTCATCTAGATTTATGATTACAAAAAACAATGACACAAATGTGTTATGTTATGATTCTCTTTTCTCCTAAGATCAAGTTCACTTTGTATCATGTTGCCTGTTTCTTTCATGGCACCACTTCCAAATAACGTTGCAATCTTAATCATGTTCTTTTAATCTAGTTCTGCATTTTAAATTTCAAAGTCAGGAAAAGTCATAATTAAGGTTATCTTTATAGTTTTAACTTGGCTTTTGTGTGTATGTCCATCCTGATGAGAGTGCTTAATTACACAGGAATGGCAATTTTTTACCCAGTCTGTGGAAACCCCCAGTCCTATATGCATGTGAAGTAGCTTCTTTTTCTGTTACATGCTCTTAGGTCTCTCTTATTATTGGCTAGCCAAGTCTTGTTATGGAGAAACAATTATTAATTCCATTGAGTCTCTCCAGGTGTGTTGCTCCCTGTTGTTTCATATGTCTTTCAAATAAGAATTAATGTCTTCTCACATGAGAGAGTTTGGTACTCTTATCTTTCTATAAAGAGAAATAGAGATAAATTATTGTCATTGAAGTTGGCTAATTCTGAGCATCCAATTTGAATTGTCTACAACTTAGTTTTTGGGACAACTACAATACTACTAAATCCACCAACTTCTGTGCCGTTCTTCCTTTGGACAGCTCCTCCTCTTTGGCTGGAGTCAGCAAGGGGAACACAGAGAATCAAGGTCTCTGCACTGTGGCCTCCTCCTGAGATCTCCAATAATGGCCCAGAACTGCAGTTCCTGGGGAAACATAAACCCAGCATGGACTTTAGTTATTCTGAACCTTGAGTTCTTTCCTGAAAACAGTATGCACCTTCTGAAGGTGGCAGATACCACCTTTCGAATGGGAGGAATAATTACTTTTCTTCTATCCAGTATACCATAGGTTACAATTCCCACCTAGGCTAAGACGTGAATTTCTATTTTTGTTCATTCTGAGGTTTTTCAAACATACGTGATGTATTGGGGACATATCAGCAGATTATTTTGGAGATGGAACATTTTACTAACTCCATTAAAATGGTTACATTTTTGTGGATAGGTGTGCGGTGTTTTTGGGTTTTTTTTTTGGTTTTTTTTTTTATGGGGTTTTGATGGGTTGGCATTAAACTGATTTGAGGGTTGAGGGTGGGAGAGGATGCCATGTGGATCTTTCACTTAAAAATCAGAACATTCATGTGATGAAATTAATATTTCACTGTAATATGGTTCCTGTATAACAGAAGTTCTTTAACTGGAATAAAATAACTGATCAATGCTCTTGACTGAATCTCCCTGTGCCTTATCTTCTCCAGCACCATAGAAGAGTTCAGTTTCAAATCCAAATACCTAAGTATGAACAGAAAAAAGCAGCATGAAGCAGAAATAAAACAGTGAAACTTCAGATGGTTTTACTAAAGCCCCAAACATGTGAAAACATAATTTTATGATGCGACCTTCTGGTAATCATTTGGTTGTCTCATGTTTTAACTTGTTTAAATTGGTGCAAAAAAACTAAGAAGTAAAGGAGGAAAGTTTCTGAATGTTTGTTTTCCTTATAATGAAATTATTTAAATATCTCAAATAGGAACCATAATATTTTTGGTGTTGCTTTTCTTTGTGTGCAGGTAATTGGCTCTTACTTATTTTTCCTCCTTTAAACATAAACTTTGGCATAAGTTCACAGTAGCTGTGACCAAGTTTATAAATAAGGAAATGGTTTTGTTTGCAATACAGGTCCTTAAGTCTCATTTTAAAGTTTGGGGTTTTTTGTTTTTTTTTGTTTTTTTTTTTAATTTAGCCAAATTACAAATTGATAATTTAAATTAATTACGAAAAATGAAAGAGCATGCAGCATTAGCAAGAGCTTAACCAGAAGAAAGGAATAAAGAAAATGTATATTGGTGTTCCTGAGTTAGGATTTTTTTTGAACTTTTATTGATCTTATTGATGGGAACCTTTTGAAGCTCAATCAGGACAAAAGCAAGGGCTTGTATGTACCTGGAAAGGAAGAACTCCAGCACAGGGTGGGGAACAGCACTGGTCAAGAGACCTAAGGGTCTTGATGGACCATGAACTGAACAAGCTTGAATGAAAGCAGAGTTGCAAGATTAAAAGTTTAGCACACTTGTGTATCTGGCAGCATTTAGAACTTAGGCTTATGCAGGGAAGGAAACATGAAAGGAAGTATGAGGTGTTGACTGTTTTTTAAAAACATGGTCTGTGAGCTTTGAGTAAAGTCTTCTGCAGCTTTGGGCTGAATTGTCAAAAGAACAGATTTCCATGGGATAGTTAGTAAGTTTGATCACATTTTCTGTGTATCACATCTGCGAGCCTGCCTGTAAATGGAAAAAAAAATTAACAAAAAAACCCAGTTGTCATACTGTAGAACTCCTAAAATGTGTGAATCAGAAGAATATCAGCAAAAAAATTCATAGATTGAGAGTTAATTTTTAGAGTTTTATGTAGTTTAGTCCAGTGTCTGGCTGTCACATCCCAATGAAACAGTAGCTGAGTATCTAATTTCTCTAGCCTTAATCATATTGGCTTTATCTTTTAAAGGATACTTCAGAAGGCATAACTAGGGGAAAAAAAACCCCCATGTTTGCAATACAAGGTTTACTGGGCATAATGATGCTGACAACTAGGCTGACAATTTCTGTACTCAGGCCGGTTTTTGTCCTGCCAGACTGGTACCTATATAATGGTTGTTTCTATCAGTCAGTATCTGCAGTTCTGCAGTGCCTGCAATTACCATATTGGACAAGGAATAAGCTGTGATTATAATATATGTGATGTGGGAGGTCTTGAAATAAGCTCTCTTCTCCAAGTGATTGGCAGGAGAGCTTGAATGGCTTTGGCATAGAGAGTTAGAAGTGTATTTCTGAATTGGTTTCACCTTTATTTCAGAGGAACCAGAACAGTGGTAATTTCATAATTTCTTAAAAGTATTATCAACATCTAGAGAAGAATACTGTTATTTGAATTTGGAAGAGAATCCAACTGAGTCCTTTGCATCAGTAAACTTCAGAGGGCTCTATTAATTCGTCATGCTCGACAGGAAGAAAAGCAAATTGAAGGAAGTGCGTGTATAGTGCTCTGAGCACGGTTTTGGATTTAGCTGAACTTTACTCTTCAGTTCACTGGCTCGCGTGACATTAAAAAGACAAGAGGTCAGTCAAATGGCAACTTCAAAAAGGTTCTTAAATTCCAATGATGGCTCTTGACTTTGGCCAGGCTGGTGAATCCTTAGCTAACTGTCACAGTATGCCAGTAGACAAGCATTTTACTGTAGGTGTAAATTGTGTTCTTTTGATTTTGAAATAACTTGCAGTGATATAGCAAAATTCTCAAGTTCCCATCACAATAAAACAAAATAGATTTTGTGAATTTGTTGCATAAAGTTTTTAACAGGTTCTAAAAGAGGGAGACTTTGATTTGTGTAAGGCTGTTTATGGTGCTATTTAAGATTTGACCTCTCCCTTGATGTGATTAAAAGTGGCAATATAATTAATATTTCTTCCTGACACTAGGGCCAGCAGGTCAGTAGTTGCCAAAGAAGGAAAGATGTTATTTCTAGGAGCTCTACTTTTTGAAGTTCTGCTTGTACCAAATGGGATTTCAGTTTGGTAGATAAGGGAGCTGTAAGCAAAATCTCAAATGCAGAAATGAAGGATTCTTTGAACTACTTACTATTGACCTACAAGTTTCTTTAACCTCTTTAGCCCTCCTGCACAGACCTGTAGCCAGTTTGGCATACATTTATTCACTATGCCTAGCTCTTCTTCACATGAACAGTGCTGAAAATTGTAGTAAGGCTGTCAAGCTTCCAGAGTTAGCAAACGATTGTGGAAGCACCTTCACTCTTTGAAGAGCAAGCAATAAAGAATAAAGGAGTGTTGCTCAAATTTCCACAGATGGAAATTAGCCCTGATCATTTATGGATGGCTATTAGCAGAATAGTGGCATAAATTAGAAATACCAATGAAATGCTATTCAGGTGATTTAATCAAAGACATCAAGGCCAACTAGTTCAAGAAAGAAAGTGAAAAGGAGTAATTCCAGAGATGACTGCTGATTTAACTTGTTTCAATTAATACACTTCATCACCCTTGAAATGCCTTCAATTGATGAATGCAATAGTAATGACTACTGAATCCATCAAAAATAAATGTGTTCATTGTGGGTGACTTTTGAATTTAGAACCACCAGAAGAGAAAGTTAAGCCTTTGGGCAAGTTTGAGGCACCTCACCATTGCAGTAGATAGCACTTTCATTTCTTGGGTAATGTGTGCCTGTGTGCACTGAATAAGAGGAAGCTGGAGTGGATGGGCAACACCTACAGAGGTCACAAAACCCATCATATAGCAGAGAGTTTTCTGTGTGTCCGTAAGAGGTATTTACACATCAGTTCACTTTCCAAGCTAGACATATTTTGCAATTGTGGATGTGCTTGACCACTGAGGGAAACTCTCCTGTCCATCAGTACAGGTTGATTGTTTCTAGGTACTGCTCCATGAGCATCATATTTGTTCTCCCAAGACAAAAAGACAAGTTATTCCTTGGAAGTATTTTTTGGATTCTGTTGACCAGCATTTTCCTCTGCATTGTAACAGTTTAAGCAGCTAAATAGACTGATCCTGACCAGATTAGGTAGTGCCCTTTAAAAATTCTTTGTGGATACTAGGCTTTTTTTGTTGTGCAGTGGATTTATAAGTTTTAATGCTTGTGAACACCTGTGAATAGACCAGACCGTGGGTGCAAAACACATCTTAAAGCTGATATCCCAGATAATATGAATTCCAGATAATGAATCAATAACAGTTTTTCTGCTGACTTCAACTGGGGTATAAATACATATATAATGATAATAATAGCATTGCAATAGCCTGTCTAATAAAAAATATAGAAAGAAAACTAGATGTAGGATAGGATATTTCAGTTGGAAGGGATCAAAAGATCATTTAGTCCAACTACCTCGTGGCTTCAGGGCTGACTGAAAGTTAAACATGAAGTTAAGAGCATTGTCCAAATGCCTCTGAAATACTGATAGCCTGGAGTATCAGCCACTATTCTGTGACTGAAGTGCAATACAGAATCCATAAGAATCCCTTACAGTAGCTAACTGCCCCAAAGAATTTAGTCTTAATCACATGGTTTCATTTTGTAAGGAAAGACTCCAGTAACTTTCGCTACCTTGCTGTAGTCAGTATGTATAACATGGTTACTGTTTTTTATTTGCTGTGAAAGATACATAGGGTTGTTTCCAGGGAGTTTTCTGGGGGAAAACTGGGTGGAAGACCCCTTTTTGTCTGTATATCTCCAGCCCTCTTAATTTAAGTTATAATGGACAAGTTCCCAGCTTTCTGGTATTCTCTGTTAGAAGCCAATCCCAAGCCTGTCACCATGATGGCAAGGAACAGAGTCTTTAGAGAGGCAGCATCTCATTTGCAGTGAATTCCTGGATGATTTTTCTTAAATTGGCTCTTCCCCAGGAGTAGCTTAAATGTGGTTATCCATTTAAATAGTTCACTATTGGGAAAACAAAGCTGTATAAAGTACAAGATCTCATTTGCAAAGGGGGTCCTGGGGATCGAAAGTGGGTATACACGTGCCATGTGTTGCAGTCTCCGTCCTCTGCTTTTCCTGCTGTTAGGAAATAATTTGAAAATTATCTAAAATAAGAGCAATATATTCCATGGCTGAACAAGAGGCTCAGATCTGCCTCCACAGTAGAACCTGGACTGGTAGCCTTCAGCAATATTTCCTGTAGTCCACAGGAAAAAAAGAAGTGAGCAGTTATTGGTAGGAACAACACAAACTCTTCCCAGGAGGGATGTCTTGAAGGAAAGGCTGGGCTGTGTTGTATGGGGGCCTCTGGCCATGGCTGTACTACTAAAAGGGAAGTTCCCAGGACTCCAGGACTGTTCTTTAGTCATAAGAGAATCTGCATATAGCAGCTTGTGTCTGTGATGATTAAAAAGCAAACAAACAAACACAAAACAAAAAACACAAATCACTCTCTCATGCTCTGAAACAGAGAGGCTGCCTCAAAAATTTCTGACTGGCTGATGGGGCCTTGAATCATGCCTATGCCAGACTAAGCCAAGGATTTGTCTAAAGGCAAACAAAGTTATTGGCTTTCAGTGCAACATTTCTTCTCAGAGATCCCTTGCAATTATATAATGAAAGGGGTTTCTTTCCCCTGCATTGTGTTTGCATGGCCTGTTTTCAGTAGCATGGGGAGGCCACAGATGCGGCTTCTGTGAGAAGCTGCTGGAAGCTTCCACAACATGCGGCAGAGCCAATTCCTGAGGGCTCTGAAGATGGACATTCTGCTGGCCAAGGCCGGGCCAATGAGGGAGGTTGGTAATGCCTCTGTGATGACATAGTAAAGAGGAAATCAAGACAAAGGTTATTGCACAGTTTTAATTTCAGCCAGAGCAGAGCAGGATGAGAACATGTGAGGGGAACAGCCCTGCAGCCACCAGGGTCAGTGCAGAAGGAGGGGCAGGAGGTGCTCCAGGCCAGAGCTGAGATTCCCCTGCAGCCCATGGTGCAGCCCATGGTGAGGCAGCTGTGCCCCTGCAGCCCATGGAGAACCACAGGGAGGCAGAGATCCACCTGCAGCCCATGGAGGAGACCCACACCAGAGCAGGTGGATGCCTGAGAGGAGGCTGTGACCCTGTGGGAGACCCCTGGATAGAGGGCAGAGAAGTTAATGAATTGTCTCCCATGGGAGGGACTCAGGTTGCAGCAGCCCCAGGGAGCTGTTGTCTGTGGGAGGGACTCACACTGAAGAAGTTCATGGAGAACTGTCTCCTTTGGGAGGGACCTTCCCGTGCAGCAGGGA